>NC_142710.1:62392682-63017682 GCF_055471065.1 Atractosteus spatula
ACTGCACGAAGTACTGACACTGAATATGTTCAATACATTTGACTTCCTAAAAGCTACAATAACACATCTTGCACGCTCACGTTTAATTATTAGTCTAGCCCATAGCCTACTAAAAGATTCTCAAAAATATCAATGAAGATAAATTATTAATTCTGTTTCATAAATGCTTTGACGAAGTAGAAATAATTTATTCCTCGTGAGATTAAAGATGATGAGAGAGGGGGGAGGTACAGATGATGTACAGACCTGAGCATTTTCTGTATTATCCTGTGGGAACAGAAAAACAGCCATCTTTTCCGTGCTGCACACTGGTGTTTATATCATTTTATATCACAGTACCTAACCTCATTCACCTGTTTGGAATCCTGTTAACTGTGATTTTTAGATCACAAGTGGATTCATTTTATTGTTTTACACTAATCCAATTGACAGAGGAGAAGTTTATTATATGAAATTTATGTTTAAGCCAGTGTTCTCAGATTTCTAAAGCTGACTTTCCCTGTAATCATTCTTGGGGTAGCAACTGAGAAATGGAAAATATTCAAAAACATTAACATGGTGGATCTCTGTTATTAATTTCTGATACTTTCTAGAGGGTAGTGCATACAAGAGAGAGTCAATTGCCATTTTCAAATAAAGAATTTTTTAGGGGGCTGTGCATAACAGACCTTGAAAAGAAAAAAAAACATGTATACAGTAAATATATTCAATATTGGAAAAAGTAATAGGTTTATTCCATGCTGAAAGTAAAC
Source organism: Atractosteus spatula (assembly GCF_055471065.1). NCBI lineage: Eukaryota > Metazoa > Chordata > Actinopteri > Semionotiformes > Lepisosteidae > Atractosteus > Atractosteus spatula. Next base: position 62,393,435 of record NC_142710.1, read on the forward strand.
ACAATGTTTTTCGGCTGTGGAGCCTTCTTCGGGTGTGAGCCCTACATATATACTATATATTCAATATATATTTCCTTCTAAAGATCCAAATTTCTTAGAAGAAACACTCACCTGAAATCCACTTCCAAAGTTTCTCTCCTTCTTATTGCACCATGCAAGTAAATATCTCCAAAGTTCTGAAAGGAGTAGCCTAAGACATAATTTTATTCCAGTGTTGGCTTTGTAATCTACAGTGTCCTCCCTGGTTACTCATCAGTTCTGTGGTCAATCAGTCCAGGCCAATCGCTATCACTCAGGAAGATAATATTAGCTCATGTGTGTTTGCTTTCTAATTGTATGGACAGTGTACTTAATACTAGGCAGTAAGCTTAGAAACTGATGACCAATATTACATGAACTATTTTGCTAAAATCAAATTAGTAGTACTGTATGTTGTATTGCCTGGCTATATTTATTCGAGGATGTCACACAGGTCTAATCATAATCTGTGTCCTTTTCGAAACAATTCTTTATGCTTTTTCAATAAAAAAACACCTTACCTTGTGTCTCAGATAGCTCATGGAATATTTGTGAAGGTCATAAAACATTCCAGTTTTCTTTTATTGCAGTGTAGACAAAATGTGATTTTCACAGTTCCAAAAATACACATTTCCACGGATTTATTGTTTTTTACAATCAGAATACTTCAGTTTCATATTAAGCTTAATATACAATTCAATGCATGGGAAACAGGGTGTATTTATGTGTTTTACAAAGCATGGTTTATATCCATTCAGTCTAAAAACTACTGCAAATTTGAATTGAGTTCTTCAGAGTATTATGTTTTTTGTGTGGAAGTCATGCAGGTGAAGTCTTTGGATGGCTTCTAGTACTGGACATTGAGCATGTTGGTTTATTGTTAGCAAAAAATACTTAAATGTTTCAAAAAAAGATAGTTACATTATAATTTTTCTAGTTTATAAAGGTTTTCCTTTTAATGTTTATTAAATTGGATTTTCTGTACTCTGAATCACCACTTATCCTTATTACTATATGTGATCAAGACCAAGGTTCTTAAGATATCCAATCCCAGAGTAAAACTCTTAGTGTTGCACCAAAGTGACAAGTACAGCAATTTACTGAGTATCTGCTGGACTGACCCTGTCAGTATAGCTGACACTTTCAGAGTATTTGAGAAATTTGCATTTCTTCACAAGACATGAATGAATTTGAAAAGCATCACAAGCTGGACTTGTCAGTCACTTTGATAGCTTTAGGATTCTGGAATGAATTCAAAACCAAGCAGTGTTGTTTTGTTATCGGGAACAGAGGGGCATTGAAGTTCACGAGCTGTCTTTCAACAAATAAGTACTGCTAAGCTGATGATAGTTTTTGCACATTCTAAATAATGCTGCATGTACAGTGTAATATTTTTATATGTTATAACTTTAATAACACAAAAGGATAGAGCTTCGTAGTCCAGGTGCAATACCTCTTTTTACAACTGAAAAAAATCATCATTGCAAGTTTTTAAAACACATGCAACATACTCTTAACTTTTGCACAATAAATCTGTTGAATATTACCTATTTAGTACATTAAAGTGTGTAGAAGTAAAAAATACATTTTTGCAAAACCAGATATATATGAAGTGAATTTGTATTCACCTTATGTTCCACTGTAGGTATCAAATTTTAACACAGTACAATTTTTAAATTTAGTACAGGACATGATTATCTGACAATGCCAGAGATTTATAAAGCTTACAAATGCAGGAATGCATTATAATATGCACAGTATACAAGTTTTCTACTGTGTCTGTGTTTCTATGGGGGCTATACTAATGTGATACAGGTTATAGGAACGTTCTGGAATGCAACAGAAAAAGATCTGATCATTTTATCTTCATTTAATAGTGTGAGGATTGTAAAAATGGCTTTACAGAAACCTCCACCATTGGCCCAGCAGTTTACCTACAATTTTAATCTTGTTCACCTCAGCGAGAGCTAAGATACACACCACAGCCACAGCACTTTTCAAAGACTAGTGCATGTCATTCACACAACCCTGGGGTGCAGCTTACCTTTATTAAGCTTCCCAATGTGTAAGAACTCCCAGAGGTAGGATTTGAAGAGGAGAGAGAGAAAGTCTTTCAAAAACTTAAAAAAGCCCATAACATGGCTTTTTAAATTGACTGAAGAAAAACCTTTAGACTATAGCACAGGAATATGGTGTGATATCCGTGTATGTGTGTTAGCAATTGTGAAAAAGAAATAATCTCATTCCTAACCACAATTATGATTTGCAAGTATTTTTTAAGAACTTTTTCCTGGCACCATTATACCAACAAATAAATTAATATAATGGGATGCTTTTTTTGTAGTAATTAAGTTGATAAATCATTTCCTTAGAATAAATTAATGCTTTTATTAGGTATAGACTGCTAAGCATTAAAACTCTGCATTATTTTGAGTTTCACCTGAGCTTTTTTAATTTCCATTCTTATGGATATGTAGTGCTGCCTAATTTGGGAAATGCCCCTTAATGTACCCCCTAACTTGGGGGAATGCTTGAACACCCCCCCAAATTCAAGGATGATTGTAAACAACAATGCAAACAACAATGCAACTGCCACCACATCTCAACATCTGCTTTGTCTCTTAATTACTTTACAATCTGGATGCGAATTTAGGTGTTCAACAATAAACTTAAACCCCATTTTCATATTTTAAAGACACCAAAATTTACTTGGTACAAAACGACTGTTAAAAAATGTAAAGGTGGAAATAGAAAAATGCTTTATAGTGTATAGATTTATAAAACCACTTCGTGTCACCTTGAATATCAATGGACAAAATAGGAGGTCTGAAGAATCTTTCACAATCCAGGGCTATATTGTAATATGACCTATGTATCCTTCTAACAAAGTAAAAAATGATCACCTGATACAGAATATGGAGAACATGTAGAACATCAGTGTCATCAACAGGTAAATGCTGCTTATGGGTGATGTGGTGCTGAAATAGTTTCATGTTGGTTTTTTCACCCTGTAAAAATGACAAATGCAGGAGTCTTATACTGTTTATTTTGCGTTCTCCACATGATCACAGTTATAGTTTTACATCGATAGGGTCTTATTAACTACTTACAAACAGAATGCATATTAAAATGAAAGCACTCCTCTCTCCTCTTGTACTTACAGAATGGGTTCTGAGCCTGAAAGAATAGAAGCGGCTCATGACAAGCATGAAAAGCTGTGCTAATTCTTTAACAGTCTGTTCCTAAGACCTAAATCCTATAACAGTTCAATACAGTTTAACGCAGAAGCAAGCTAAATGTTAGTTTTTTTTCCTAGGGAGGAGACAAGAATGCAATCTCAGTGTGACTGCAGACATTGTATTGGAATACTAATAATATACAGACTATATACAATTTGTTTCCCAAGTTGACTTTTCTGTTGGTCCCCTTTCCCATCATCACCTCCCCACTTTCCCCAACCCTCCTTCTTGTTCCTTGAGATATGATCTCCCCTCCTATTAGATATATACACACTAACACTCCCCAGCTTGCAGACAGAAGTGCAATGGTATTTTACAATGAGTATATAGTGAAATGCATGCCGGACTGTAGTAACACACAGCTTCATATGGAACAGCAAGTCAACGTCAAGAGATTCACTTAAAAAGTAAAAATAAACGAAAGACCAAAATAAAATACATTAGCTGATTTTCCATCAGCTTCTAGTTAACAAGAAACTATAGGCGTCTGCTGCATGCAGTGCTTTATGGGATTTTTCCACAGTGAATGGCTGCAGACATATTTGAAGCAATACAATACGTGTGCATTATATTAAAGTCGATTTTTACAGTTCTTTTTCTTCTTTTTACATTGCCATACAACTCATTCTTTTAACTTAAAAAAAGATACAAAGACACATTCGCTTAATATCTGTTGTCCCAGAAAAGATCTGTTGAGGGAGTGAGCTGGTGTTCATTACAGATACTCACTTTTGGGATGTTCTGCGTTGTTCTGCAGAATTGATAATTTTTTTAAAAAACCAGTATAAAACCTTGACACAGTTTGATATTTTATTTAAATTAACGCTATTCACTTGATTCAATCTGAGTAACACTGAACAAGCCAAATGCAGCTGGGCAACAAACCCCCACAATATTAATGCCATTTAAGAAAACCCCTTTACATTCATTGTCATCCCTAGTATTTTTTGTTTAGGCACCAGTTTTAAAACGTTTGAATGTGTTAATGATTTTTAAGTTAGATGCTTCTTCCTCCTCTAACTTCTATAGCACAGTTCTGCCTCTGACGGCCCCAGTATTTTTTTATTTTTTGAAACCACCAATAACAAGTTTAGAAAAACATAATCTCCATCCCCCTATTACTTTATTCAGCTACGCTCTCCTGTGTTGCAAAACCAAGAGAACATAAGTTAGAAAAACAGTATCTATACTCATTTCAATCACTGCACTACAGTCTGCGTGCAGGTGAGCGTGGGTATTAGCTACAGTAGTATTTACAGAATGGAAGAAAAAAATAGTTTTGCATCCTATCTAATCTCTTCTGGAACAACTTATGAAAAAAGACTCTACTATTGGTACAGAGGTATGAAGAAAAGTCTACATATTTTAATATGTGAACATTTTACTTCAACAACAGTAAACAGGAACACTGATATTCTGCAAAGATACAATATGTAGTGAATAGCCTCACAATATTAACATGACATGCAAGAATATTTTTTAGACATTCCTTATTACTGCAGGAAACAGGTCCTCAAGGGACCCTGGTAGTGTGCCCACAATCCGCTGAGAGATGATCCAGTACATTTTTGAGAATTAAAAAAACAACAAAATGGAAGATAGAAAAAGGGAAGAGATTCTTTTGAATTTTGATAAACAACTCACCTCCCCAACAAAACAATACAATGCATATTGCACATAAAGTTAGGAAAACAAACTGCAGGAGAAAGAGCTAAACTTCATACTGCTGATATTGCTCACAATGGAGGGTCACAAAGTATTGAATTCAGCTACCGGTATGTACAGTATGTGTCATGAGCAAACAGAAGCACTTTATTTTTGCTAACTTTTGTTAAGCACTCTTTAATATACGAGAGCCAGCACCTCTGTCCTCCACAACACTCTTTTCTGTTTCACTTTTTCAAACTTCCCCGGAAACAGAAGGAGAAAGAAAACAAAAACGCTAGAGAATCACTGTAACTCAAACTCAGTGAAAACTAAAATATAATAAGAAATAACTCCAACTTTTCAAAATATAGAAAATATTTCTTTCTCTTTTTAAATTGAAAATACCTATGTTAAAGAATACATACAGTCACCTGCAGAGTTATACATCCTTGACTCATTTACCTTCTTGGCAACAAATTAGAGGTTTAAATAGTTCCCCGTCTTTTAACTTGAAAAAAACGTTATGGTAGGGTACTGCAAATTGTCCACTCATTAGCAATGTGATACTACTTTAAATCTGTAATGACTAGCAAGGACAAACTCAGCCAGCTGAGTACCATGTTATTTGTGAAGAGCAGTGAAATGGAAGGAAGAGAATTGAATGTTTCCCTGCTATACCCTGCTGAGATCAGAAGTTTTAAATTCAAACTTTGAAATCCACAGGCAAGATATATATATATATTAGCTTCCAGAATCATACAAGTTTAGGCCATTAGTAAACCTAATATAATGATGTACAATAATTTGTTTTCATTAATATTCTAAAAAAATAGTTAAAAAAATAAGATAATGGCATACAAGCAGCTGTGTCTCATCTTTACAAGCTGATATTGGAGACTCAGCTCTTGGACACAGTGTTGTTCCCTGTTAATGACCTTAAAAGGTAGAGTCTGTGTGGGGACGTCCATTTTGAAGTTTAATAAATTATACAGCTGAATATGTGCAGGACAAGGCTGCAGCTGCAGTCTAAATCCTTCAAAAGTTCTATCTGAAAGGCAACCAGTAGATACAGTATTCCAGATCATTCAATTTCGTATCTAGCATAAGTGCTGAGGTTTTCTTTGAACTCGTGAGACTATACCTGCTACAGTAGAGAGATTATAATACAATGAAGTTCCAGATTATGCCTCTGACCTTTTTATATTTCTTTTTTTACAAAATACTGTAAGCACAATATACACAAAGCAATTTATTTCGACTAAAATATTTAATGCTTTAATAATTGGCACATTTACTTATGATTGCTAAACAACATCACAGAGAGCTGTGGGCTACTGAGTAAATACTGGAACAACTACTGTATGACTGATCTTTTTTTAATGGTTTGTTCTCATAGCTGTTGCTTTAGTCTTTTTATTTTATATACGGCGCTTGTACTAGGTAAAAGTATTCTATAACAAGCAACATACATATTGCTATCATATTTTTAGAAAAATAATTTGCCTCTGCAAGCACTAATAAGCAAGTTGTTAAATGTTGCTCGTAAGAAGCCTGTTTATATTTTTGCCATCACTAAAAATCAGATGCCGTAATCTGTATACAACTCCTTTCCTTTGTTAGCGTTCTCCTTGGTTCAATGAAGGGGAGACAGACATCTTTATGCAGAAACTTATAGCGACCAGAAGAGAGACCTAAGCAGATAAAGCTTTTTTTTCCCCCCTAAAATCTAAAGGCTCTGACATGATTGGTATGCATGATGAATAAAACTCACACGCCAACCAAGAATGGTTAAAGGCTCTTCCAATAACCTGATTAACAAAGCCAGTGATGTCTGTTAGGAATTCGTCTTCGTGGAGAAGACAGGCTCTGAGTAAATGGAAGAAATTAATTGAGATGCCTTTTTTTTTCCTGCTTCCCATCTGCATCAAGGTCGGCAGCTGGAAACATTGCTACCTGTAAGAACCAGCCCTCACAGCTGCCGAAGGCGGATCTGCCATCTACCGTCACAAAGGCGTGCTTCTTTGTTCCTCGCTCTTGCGTCTTTCTCAGTGAGACGTTTAGACAATTGTGCTGATGCCACTGTGTTTGGGCTTTGTGCTGCTGGGAGCCGGGGCAGGAGGCTGCTGCTGTCCGTGGTGGTGAGCTGCATGCTGGGAGTGGGAGGAATGCTGGGAATGCTGGCTGTGGCTGCTGTGGGAGTGCTGCGTGTGGGGGTGTGGCGCGTACGGGGGGTGCTGGGAGTGCGAGGAGTGCTGGTGGTACTGGTGAGAGGAGTGCTGGACATGAGCTGGGGGGTGGTAGTGGTGGTGATGGTGGTAGGGGGGAGGGTTCTGCTGGACATGGCAATACTGAGAGTGATGAGTGTGCATCTGGGCCTGCGCCTGGGCCTGCGCTTCCACTGAGCTGCTGTGGTGCAGGGAAGAGGGGTGCGGAGTGTGAGAGATCAGAGTAGGGTGCTGAGGCTGTGGAGGAGGAGGAGGGTGGCCCTGAGAGGACGCCTTCCCTCGCTTACTGCCAAAGAGTGTTCCCAGGAGCGAGGAGGAATTGGGGATAGGCTGGTGTGGGCGAGATGGACACTCGCGGGTTGAAGTGGCTCTCCGACGCATGTGGGGACTGCTAATGATGGACCCCTGAAGGAAACAAGAAAGCCATGTCATTACTACAGCATCTCCTTCAGGACGGCAAGCTGGACAGAGGCACAGATAAACCCTTCAGGACAACCCTGGCCTGTCTCAGGTGTCCACTAAGGTAACGAGTCACTGCTATGGCAGGCTGTTTGAACCTCCATGGTTAAGGGATTCCCCGCAACAACACAGGATTTTGTGCTCTACACAGTATGTCAAAGGTGATTACAGAGATAATATTCAACATTAAAAATGATAGCAAGGTCCATGGTTTTAACTGAAAATAATTTTGCTGCCGATTCAAATACTTTGACACTCTGTCTCCTTTAAAATTGATCATTTTAATCACTGTACGGCTCTAAATGAAGATATTTTGAAGCACAAAAATACATGCAAGATTAATCCTTTCAACCTTAAAGAAAGTTAAGTGTGAAGTTAAATCTGCAGTCCAAATACTGTATATTCCCTGTGTTTCATAGTGCTAGGAAATGAAAGGGGATAAATTAGTCATGTCTCTGTTTCTTCTTTCAAAAACACTTTGTCCATGTCTGTATGTAACATAAAAACATTTTTTTTTCTGTTTTTTGGAACATAACTGAAAATAAACCGCCACCTATCAGAAGATAGAATATAGGGAGGTCTTGTGTTATTTCACTTAATGAAAACCAGTCAAACCCCAGCGCTCCTGACAAATTTCAGATTTAAGCAACTTACACTCTTTATGGTGAACGCGTATGAAAGAAGCGTATTTTTCATCGACATGCATGCCCAACATGCAGAGGCTAATAACAGGCAATGTCCATATCCACAGCAGATAAGCGCTGCACTAGATTAAAGGTTGCAGTATCCATTGGTTATACGGTAGTTACAAAATATTATTCACATTTGACCCTAATTACGTGATGCATCTCAGAAAGTAATGCTCGGGTAGTTTTTTTTTTAAACTGAAGCTGAATTTGAAAACTAGTTTCAATAGTAATTAAAGTGATTCAGATGTTTAGTAACAACTATAAGCTTTGAGATGTATTCTTTGGGAAAAGGAATGGGAAGAGGGATACAGCTCCTTTAATCCTCGATATAGAGGCAGTTTATACCTTGAATGAAAACCACAGGTTTTCATTCTACATCAACCCTAGATGTGGAATGTTTGTGTAATGATGAATGAAATCTCATGAAATCCACATTTTGTTCTATTTCTAACACCCATCCAGTTTTTCCCCCATTTACAGAGACTGAATAGTTTTCAAATTTTAAAAGCTCTGACTGCTGAACCCGGTTCAGAAATCATCCATGTAGGAAGGGGTGGGGGTGGGGTAGGGAATGGTTTTTATTTTAAGACCAATCACTTAAGACAATTGCTCCAGTATTGACTTAATAGAGTACGAAAAAAAACCAACGCTGTCGCTCGCGCAAGGTCTCCAGTGACAACTCAAAAGAAAACACTAAAAAAATAAAGAAATGACCCAAAACAAACATTCAGCTGAGGTTGACACCAACAATTGGCAAAGGTGACATGGATTAGTCTGATTAGTCAAATCATGCTCGTTATGTGTACAAGAGAGGGTTTACAGTTGCCACATAAACAATATGATAAGCCTCCCTGAAGTCAATGGCAAGCAGCCAAGTCATGCATATTAATCGAGGCAGGCAGTTTACTCATTAATCAAAAAAAAAAAGAAGAAATAAACTGATAAACTACGAAGCAAAAAAGGGTGCAACAAATGCTTGTCAAAGTGCACATCATCACATTGAATAGCTAGACATCAGTTGCTTCCTACTTACTTCCATATTGCTGTCTAGTGATCCTGCACTGCTGCGGCGCCCACGCTTGCCTGCCCAGGACATGCAATACCATAGATTAGAGGCTGAGAAGAAACTCTGGCGATATATATGGAGGGATATAAGCTAGATATATCCCTCCTCCATAAATGCGCTACGAGGGGCTTGTGGACACAGCAAGCTGAGACACGGACTTCTGAAGTTTGGGACTAGCAGGAGAGGGATGGGCTTTGCAGAGGAGGGAATTGCAGGCATCGCTCGAGACTGGGGCTATGGAAGAACAGGTCAGTACCGCGGTTCCAGCAGGCACACAGCTACAGGTGTGTGTTTTTCTAGACCAAGAGGGAACTACGTCACTACAGACTCGACAATGGCTTTTGGAAACAGACAGCGAACCTCTTTTGTGTGATACCTAGAGCTTTCCCATGGATAAATCATGGAGATCAGTCAGCACCGGGAGATATAAATGCGTCTGCAAAACTTGCTTTAGCTTTGTGAAATCAGATGAAGCCACCCGGCAGGATCTAGGGCTTCTGATTCCAACTGAAACAGCTGAGCCTGGACACACTTAAAGTGTGAAAGACGCACACACGTGTGTGAAGTCTAACAGACGTCGCTGAAGCAACAGTAGGTCAATCGTGGAAATACAGTCGCAGCCACATGGCGTATCGTTTTGCATGTGCTTGAGATATATCAGGAAATAATGAATACTTTTTACAGGTACATCTTAAAAAAGCCAAAAACAAACAAAAAAAAGTTGGGAAAGTAAACAACATGATGGCACGTGGTAGGAATGCAAAAAACAAAATAAAATAAACTCAACAGCCAAATCTCACCATGTTGTCCTAAAGCTAATAAAAAGGAACCAACTTCCAAGTATTTGAAGAAATCCGAAAGAACAAAGGGATTCTAGACATCTCCTGCAGCTCTTTCTTATAAAACAAAGCAAACTGCTTGAATGAGCCTCAAAGAACAAAATGCTTCTTCATACGAAAAACTGGAATTCTAAGTGGATTTCATTTTCTAACCTAAGATGGTTAACAGACAGGTAAACGTGAATCGTAATCTAGACTGATACTGAAAAAAGGCACTTACTAGCCAAGTTCAATGAAGTGATTTCTGAGCTGTGCAATGGGGTATACAAAGTACATCTTTTACAGTTTTCTTTGTTAATGTAATTTTAAACCAGTCTTTGGTGACACAACAAACCAATGCACTCTAAGTAGACTGTTGACTTTCTAAAATGGTTTAACATATTTTAGGAATGGACATTTGCAAATGCAACAATATGGTAGAACAGACATCATAATTTATACACAAATTCGATGCATTTAAAACCATTTTTGTCAATTAGTTTTAGTGGCACTGCACAGCAACACAGCAGAACTGAACATAACTGTAAGTGACTTCTCATCTGATTACAATTAGGTTTAGCTGGGCTATATCAGCATTATATTCACATGTATCAGGGATCCGAATGATCATCTGCTACCATTTAGAACTTTTACTTATGATAATGTCCGAGCGAGACACATGGTACTGAAACATGAGATGTCATGGAAAACAATAAGAACAGAAACGCAAATCTTAGAAAAAAGAAAAAGAAAAGAAGAACAAAACTTGGAAAAACAAGCAAATGTGGTGATGACACTCATTTTGACCTTAGATACTGTATGAGAAAAAGGTCATCATAACCAGGCTTCATTCAATTTCATTCATCAGTGCAATGTACAAAAAACACCACTGCACAAAATACACACAAAGCAATGACTGTACAAGGAGTCCAATCTGCAGCATATTGGGGTTACTGAGGGGCCCTCAACAACATTTGTTTTGGTTTGTCTACTACACTATTACAGTGTATAATACGGTATACTTGTAATGAAGTGTAATATGCTTCCTTGCTATCAAATTTCACTGTACCAACATCCACAAAATGCTTGAGTAGTTCTCTCATTGCTGAAGCCCAGCTTTCACCGGAAAGGACTCAGGATGAATGAGAGTTCATGCATTGTTCTGTCACATCCTCTTTCTATCAGAATCAGCTTAGTTGTTTCTGAGCTGTTGACTACTCACACCAAATGGATGGAGCTGAGCCTAATTAGTAGTTTTCTGGTCTCATGAGTGTCCTCATCTAGTGGGCACGCTTATTCCAGTATGGTAAACTTCATGGATATTCCTAGACAGCACACCTTGACCTGGCTAACACAGATGACATATGGTCATTGACAGATGGTCTGTCAATCCCACAGACACCGACACGTGATGCCACGTGGGATGTTATTTTAACTAGGCTAGGCTGTATCAATGCCGGAGTTTATAACGATTTTCCACCCAAACAACGGCTAAGACTGCCCTGCTGGATGTAAACCGGCCCTGTGAAGGATTCTGCTGTGGCACAGACGGTGCTCTAGGCCCTCACCTGCATCCGACAGGTCCCGGAGCGAGCTGCTCAGGGCACTCCTCTTCAGCCCCTCCCCCGTGGCATAGCTGTCGTCCAGGCTGGCCCGGTTCAGGGTGTTGTTACCGGCTTCCTTCTTCAGACCAGAGCTCTGAGACATGCTGGGCCGCACGACTCCTTTCTGCTTCTCCAGCTCGGCTGAATAAAAGGAACAGTCAGGGGGTCAAGGTAAAGGTGACACCTGGAGTGTGTTCATGGCATAAGACCAATAATTAACGCTCCAGTAAAAATGAATTGAATGACAAAGACCTACTTTAATTTGGTACTTACCATTTTCTAAAAAGCAGGTTGAAAAAAAACACTGTTGGAAATACAATTTTACTAACTCAGACCATATTGAGGAAAACAAACAAGTTTTCCTAATGTGAACTTGTATTTTTTATCTTTATTTGACCACTTCAAATCCCTGAGTAGCATTATTTATAAGAGATGGATTTTATTCTAGAGCAGATGGACCAGGCTGCAATGGATAAGTCTATAAGGGAAAAAAAGGGAAAAAAGGTCCTAGTTTTTCCATTTAAGAGTCTCTAAATTCTTTCAAGTGGTGAAAAGAATGCAGGAAGTGTCTGCTCACATTCTATCCTGTATTTCTCCATTTCCTGAACTTCTGCTATGGACTCTCTCAGATCGTCTGTGAATTTTTTGCGATCCTGGGGGTTGGGGGCATTGAAGTTTATGAGGACTTTGATGTCTGCACCTGGAATGGCTGACGTGAGCCTTATTCCATTGGGATAATCTGAAAAACAACAGAAGCAAAAGATCATTAAGCCTGACAGATTCCAGAGCCGTAATACATGAGAAAATAATTATTTTTCCAGCCAATTCTTCCAAGTAGAATTCTTCCAACCTCTTCTTAAAGGTTTGGAAAATAACTTTGACAACTTGTTTTTTTACGTACTGTATATGTAAAAAGGTTATTCAGTTTTGTGAGTGCTCTTGAGAATTATAAATATATCAATACCTACAACCAAGCCATTAAAGTGACATGGCATAACTAATTATGAATCCACTTGATTCATGTTTTGTTTTCAATTTCTTTGCTTTCTAAATTGTCTTCTTAAAGCACCTGCTAATATCTTGCATTTTGTAAGCTATCTAAATTATATCCTATACAGCATGTCTATGCACCACCACATTCTATTCAATTAAACTACAAATTGCCTACCCCATGGCAAGCTCATTGCTCAGGTCATGCAGCTGGTAGATCAATGCTTTGCTACAGGCCATGCGGGGTTCTGAGTTTTTGGCACTTACACTGATTTTCAAAGAGGAGAACTTGCATCCCATACAGAGAGAAGGACTGCCTGAAGCTATACGTCACTGAGTTCTTCTTCTTCTGGAAAATCTTAGTGACCTAAAGCCAAGATAAGAGACCAATTTTTAAAAAAAAAATCACGTAATAAGAATATTGATAAGAGATTATATTTCTTCTCACATAAGAAAAGACGGAACAGAGAGCAGGGAATTCCACTAAAATAACTTGGAATTGCAATTTTAGGACACAACCTGATCAAAGTACAGTAGCTTGTGCTTTGAATTCGAAGTGTAACAACGTATTCACAGCTCCAAGGCTACTAAGAGCAACGAGTGATTAATAAAAAGCCACTTACCACAAGAAGGTCATTGAACAGGAAGATTTCTCGTTGATGCAGGCCCAGTTTCTGAGGCTTGTTGGGGTCAGGAACTTCAAAAAGCCTGCAGTAACAAACAAGTCTCCGGTGGGGAAGGGACAGCACCTGCAAAGAAGATTCACAAGATAAATGCAATATCAATTCGAAATAAATTAAGGAATTTATTTTTCAGGAGTCCCTAAAGGCCTTTACAAATTTGAATTTCTCTATACTTGTACTTTATAATTCATTATCCTACTTTTCTGCAGTCATTTAACTTGCCAGATTTATTTATGCCAAGGGATCAGTTCTGTTCTAATACCCCCCCCCCCCCCCGAATCATTTAAAATGTAAATACACTTGGTACTTAATTAGGTTCACTTTAAATGTTTTTTTCCCATCATAAAATCTATTCAAAATAAACTAATAATGTATCATAAAAATATTAACAGAAACACCAAAAAGAGACACAATTACAACATTTCAAACAGAGAAAAGAAAGACTTAAAAGGTTCTAGATTCTGTAAGTCTTCCAAACCTGCTTTAATCTTCAAGGCTAAAGTTTTTTTTCCCCAAATAAGAAAGGATTTTCATTTCAAGTTTATTATTAAAATTCACAAACCAACCTATTTTTCGCCAGCAGCTGGAGTTTCACTTAAAATATTTATAATTGTCATGCAACTAATTTATTCAATGTCAAAATGCACTGCTTACACCACCAGTAGGATAACAGAAACAACACTGATGGATTTCAGCACGATTCTCTACTTGTCCCTCAGTGGTGAAGGTTATCCACCAGGCTTTCAGATCAGAATGGTCTGGAAAACCAGTTACTGAGCAGAGGATTTATCACTTATCTTGTATTTGGCTAAACATACAAACTGATAATGAAACTGACTTTATGTGCTGTCATCAGCCTACAGTCCACAAACCACATGCCTCATTGCTGTCTTGGAATTTTTTCCTGTAGGCACTATCCAGATGGGAACTTTCTGCGATTCTATTCTCCTCTCTCACGGCAGGTGTTGTTGATGAGGAGAGTTAGAATTAATTAGTCAAGAGATGCTATTTAGGGGGAAAACACCAAAAAACCTTCCAGTTCTTATAGAATATAAACTCTGATCGACGTTTGAGCTGAGTAGAAAATGAAGCTGAGCAGGAAAAAAAAAAACACTTACACAGCCAAGCCCGTGATGCAGAGATCCAATCTATAATGCAAAAGTAAAAGGAATTAGAGAGAGGCTGATAAGCTTTCCCATAAAACAACGAGATGAGCGGCTCTGTTCTTTCACACTCATTCTGAGCATGGCAGGGGGGTCATTCTTGAAGATAAGGAGGTGCAATGTTGCTCTGCATGAGTAGGGTGGGAGAGAAAGTATTCTAACATGTTATTGTTTAAAACGTAATCACAGGAAGCACTGGAGTGAGGCAGACTGTAGAGGGAACCAAGATCACTGCACACCTCCCTGCTGCTGTTGTTTGCAAATATACTAATAAGGCTTTTATTGTCATTGTACTTTTACTATACTTTTCCAAATATTTGCCATTTTGTTTTGGTAAAAGAGATTTTTTGGGGGGGATTTGTGGTTCTTCAAGACAAAATGAATGACTCCAGCTGAACAGGTAAAATTGATAAAAAATTGGAATTCTTAACGTATGAAATGTGCTTTCGGAGATAAAAAGGCCGAACTGTGAGTTAAAAAATGTACACTGAAAAATGATTAACACAAGACACTGTCCATTTACACAAATAAAGGAAAAGTTTGTTATTTCAATATTTTACACAAGACGTCTCATTGATTAAGAAATGCTCTCATTTACAGGAAATGCAGATGGTTCATATCTTACAGCTGGTGAAGCATTAATAAATGTCTCTCCCTGGCTTGTAAAACTACAGTTCATGAACTTTAAATGCCAGTCCTTTATGAGAACTTGCAATTACTACTGTACTCTGTCTTGTAGTGTGTCATGTTTAGCATACCACAATTCCATGTAAAACGAATCTCACTAATTATCATCCATGTGAGGTTTGGGATTTCAGAGACAACACATCAAAATTTAAGCTTTAAAAATAACAAGAATAAGACAAAGACAAGAAAAAGACAGATGAGTGGTAATAAAATAACTTCCAAGGCCAGTCTGGACAGATTAATCATAGCCTTCATTAAAAACATTATAACAAAGCACTGAGCCTTCGAGAGTTCAAGAAATATTAAATTTATTAACCATGAAATTCTCTGTAAAGCAGAAGGGCTATGATACCTGTATAATATACAAAATTAATTACTATTTTGATCTCTTACTGGGAGTAGTCCAATTCCATAACATGGAGTGTGGAAAAGACAATTTAATCTGTATTATAGTAATCACGCACTGCATATGTTGGTCAAGGTCTTGTGTTTAGTGAAGCAAAGGAAAACAAAAAACGAAACCCTGCAATCAGATTTAGGATCTGTCTCAGACTGATCAGACCGATTATTAAGTCTCGGTAACAAAACAAATCAATCGACGGTATCACATCTGACAAATTCACGAACTTTGTAAAAGTATTGTGTAGTCGCCATGTTGCAGAGAGCTCATAAGAATTTTGACACGAGGTCGCCCTTCCTGATCACTAGTCAGTGGAATGACTAATGGTATGTGAATGCACAAGCAATTAAGTACAGGTGGTGCAGCCGACATTTCACCACAGAAATGCTCCAACAAGGCCTGCGAGCAGAGTTAACAAGTAAGTAGTATTTGTCAGCAAAATCGCCCTTGAAGTTGAGAATAATATTTCTCTTGGATTAAAAGAGACGTATTCGCAATCCTGCCTGTTTACAGTGTAATAGGGCCGCTACACATCACCGGACGTTTTGTCTCCTCGTTCTGAATGGCAGAATATGGCGTTGCAACTACCTGGAAATTTCATCTCTTTTGTGACGTAAATTGTAGGTTTTACACGTTACTGTGTACATTGTACTTTTATTGTGGCTTGAAATGCGCTCATAGATACCGATTCTTGCTAACCCTGAAATATAAATGGACTTTGCAGTTCCCCTTTAAGTCCAGTAAGTAATTCATTGCATGTGACTGAAAATGAAGATGACACAGTGTTGCGCTGAGAACCCCTGGGAAGGGAAGTTTTTGTACTTACAGGCTTCTTTCCCACAATCAGCTTCTCCACCTTCTGAACCTGGGACACGTGGTCTTCGTTGGTTTTCAGCTCCCGCTTGCGGATCCTCTCGTAAATCCCAATCAACATTTCCCGCGGGATGTCCTCGCCATCGTCCACCCCTGAAGAAGACAGCAGCTTACATCACCGCGCTTGCTGGAAGTTCCTTACACACCAAACTCCCTCCCCCCGCCCCCCCCCCCCCCCCCACCCAGTCTCATTAGAACGGCTCCAGCAGGCAGAGAAATTAGTTCTTCACGGTGTTGGCTATTTCCTCCTGCTTAAAATGCATTAAAAAAAGTAAATGCAAAGTATTTTTTTTTTGCAGAGTAAAAAATAAAAAAGAAGTCAGTTACTCCACCACAGCTGCGTTACTTAACCAGGAATCAAAAATGAAGATGTCAGACTGATAACATTTGAGACAGGTCATGAATTTTCATTCTAAAAGGAATAACACAGACATTGTTAAGATTTTTTTCAATGACAGTCTTCCTGTATTAAACCATCAGGGCTTCACTCACAGTTTGTTACCATCTGCCCACTGGAAAAAAAACCCATCTGAGCTTTGTTTAGGCCAATTGAGACACAACATAGACAGGGGCTGCCTTGAGTATTTTCTTTGAGACATTTTGGAAATGTTCAGGCTTAATATCATGCATACAATACATCCCAGGAGAAAGTGAAATCCATTTTTTTTATTAACAGGGCCTTTTGTTACTTCATGGCTTGCAAAAAAAGATGGCTTACCTCGCAAGTTCTTCACAAAATCTTCAAGTTTCATTTTGCGCTCTGGTTTCACGTTGGGGCTGTACATGTCAGTATTCAGAAGGATAATTGCAAAAGCCAGAATGAAGATTGTATCTGGGTTTCTGAACTGCCTTACCACTCCTGGATTACAGATACAATAACGCTGGCTGATGGAGAAACAGCAACAGAGAAGTGTTATAATCTCAGGTAGTGACTTTAACGTGTAACACACAATAATACTATAAATACATAGCATTACTTCCTTGTTTTAAACAGACCAGATTCTTACAGCAATCACAATGACGAATAGAAAAATACCACAATGTCATGAGGAGAAAATAAGCTTCATTCATATGAATAATATTAATAATATCGAGGGACGAAAAGATTGCAAAATGATTTACATGGAATGGAATAAATCATATCTTTAGATGTACTTAAAACATATTTCTTTCCAGGAAAAGGATGGTATTGTTGCTTTGCACTGTAAGATTTGAGCCATGATCAAGAATCCTCATAATTTTTCAAATGACACTAGGGCTAAGGCATTAAGCCTTGGGGTTTTTTTCTAAGGTAAAAAACATCTTTCCAAGAATTTATTAATTGGTCTACGAACATGGCCATGAGGCACAGATCATTTTTACATTGAAACAGATACAATATAAGCAAATAGAACCCTAATTTGTAGGGAAAGCTTATATTGTAATGTTTATAAGGAATACAGTGCCATTACATTCCTCAGAATGACAATTAATTAGGCAGTGTAGGTGTCATGTTTGAAATCATTTTCTTATGTTCTATGGAATATGGAAAGTGTCCCAGTGGATTAGCAAAAATCACATACCTAAAAGCTTCGATTAGCCTTTCCACTTTCTGTGCTTCACCTTGAACCCGGATATGAGCCTGGAACTTCCTAAGAGCTTCATCTAGCTCCATTCCTGAGAAATCCATTTCATCCACAACACAGCTACAGAAGCACAAAACAGTCAGAGCTTAAAAAATGAAGCCGGCTTTGCTGGTGTTGTCTGCACTGATAAACACTCTTATCACACAGACACTAATGTTGAAATATACACAGATCCCACATGGTGCAGAATGCCTGTTTATTTGCTCAGAGTTACATTCTTCAATGACTGTCTGGAACTCAGCTGCGGTAATGTAGCTCAGACTGTCTTGAAGCAATTTTTGGTTTCTATCCCAGTGCAGCAGCTGAATAAATCTCTGCTCCAGAGTGCAACTTGTTTCCATACATAAAAATTAAATCTGAGATCTTACTGTGTTTCAGCACCAAGCTTCACATTTTATTTGTAAAGGACAAAAAATAATGATTGAATTAGATATGTGTTTTAGGGAAATACCTACAATTCTCAATGCAGATACTTTCTTAAAAATTGATTTACTGTGAGGAACTCACCCTTAGAAGCACCAAACAAACTTTAATAAATTACAATGTCACATATGCAGTCTACATGAAGTTTGAATATATTCTCTAAAATGTAAAAATATTCCCATGTGTATCTTAAGATATCATATAACATTAGATTTTTTTACTGCCTGTATCATGAATATACCCAAACTGAAAAAAGGGTAAAAGCAGAGTGGGAAAAGTATTCATTATACACAGCTAATAAACTTAATTGAAAATAATGGGTGAGTCATGTAAATAGATATAATCAAAACTTCAAAAAAATTCCACTATGATATAAACTAAAAACAAATTGAACAGAAAAAATAAATTTGCTTACAGTCTCCGACTCTTGCTTGAGTGGAAGAATACACTCATCTACCTAATTTGGAATCTGTTCTATTAGTTTGAAAGTGGCAATAAATACATTCAGGATTTACAAGGTATTGGCTTAGATTTATATGTCTTGATTATATGCGATTTACCTTTTGTTACTTAACTTCAAAACGTTTCTCTTGATTTGCATTACATTGAAAATACAAATTACTCACTCCAGGACATCCCTGTTGAACTGTTTCTGTCGGTTCCCCAGAAACTCTCCAATCATCTGCCGACTCAAGCCTTTTCTTTGCAGTAGGAAGTGTGCCACGCCCACAGGTGTGTCAGGAACAAACCCTCTCTCGATCAGGTACTGAATGCCCTTTTCTGGCTTCCTGGACACACAACAAAAATGTGCACATTAGCACTGGTCTTCTAAAACTGAATGTCATCCATGGTACACTGGTCTTCTGGACAGCTGTGGTTTTAGTTTATGTGATCTAGGTTTCAAAAGACCATCAGACTGCAATTCACAAGAATCGTGTGCTTTTTAGATTTTGTATGATATTTTCAAATTACAGACCCACCAAATTTGGAAAAGACAATTTGGCTCTCTGGCAACAACTCCCACACTCTCTCAGACAAGAATGGGACACATGCTACCAACACACTCACCTGCAGAGTCAATTTTTCACTCCACGTGTTGCAAACTCAACGGTACTTGACAGGAGAGTTAGCTGCTGCAAGCACCCAGTGAAGTCACAGAGAGTGCTGAGCGCCCTGTTTGACTCATCCAAGCCCTCTCCTGCCAGTGTCCTACCACTTGGCGAATTCTGGCTGCAGTCAGATACTGACACGATGAATTCATCCATCCTTTTTTAAACTGTTTCATCCATTTCAGGGTTGTGGAGGAGCTGGAGCCTATCCCGACAAGACATAGGTGCAAGGCAGGGGACACGCTACACAGGATGCCAGTCCATCGCAGAGAACACACAGACACAAACACAGACGTGCACACACTCACACCAGGGCCAGTTGTCCCAGAAGCCAATTAACCTGCCATTACGGCTTTGAACTGTGGAAGGAAAGCAGAGCTCCTGGAGGAGACCTACGTGAAAACAGAGAGAACTTACAAACTCCACAGAGATGGAGCATGTCAGGTCCAGCACTCAACCCAGGGTGCTGCAAAGTAGCAGTGCTAACCACTGCACCATTGTGGCACCTAATATCGACAGCAGCCAGGCTTGGACTTGCTATGTCTGGATCACCAGTTCATTCTGAGATGGCACCTTTACTGGTTGAACCATTTAGGACCAGACCCTTTTCATACTGTTGCACGAACATCATGAAAATGAATGAAAGTACATCCTCACATACTTCCAAGTACTGTAAATGAGACACAACTGTCTTCTCCCAAAAATCCCTAAAGCTTTCCTTCTTTGGCTTGTTGAGTTGCAACTGAAACACTTATTTCCAATCAAGTGAAATGTGAAAAAAGAAAAACAACAAAAATAACTTTTTATCCTTCAAATATAAACCTTCAAATATATATTTACTACTATTATCTTTCATAGAGGATAAACTTGGCCTTAACTGGATTTAAGAATGTATTGGATCACCCAAAACACATTGTAGACTTATTTTAAAAAATAAGTGTGTCAACCTAAAAAACAAACTACAGCTCCAGTAAACTAGATTGTAATGTATTTTGTTATTTCAACTTTATTTACAAACATACTGCCCGAAAACTTCAGAAAGTTACAACAAGACTCTTTTATGTGTTTAAGCCTGAAATGTTACGTTATCACCCCATTCCACATGGGATTTTACAGGAACCTCATTAATGTTCGAAAGCTTTGATGTAACCCACCACACACAGCTGTGGCCTTATCGATGTCTTTTAGCTAACAGTTGTCCATATTTTCTAATGGTGTATTTTTCATAGCTCTGAAGGTTTTACACTCCTTTTTATTTTCAGTTGAGTTATGATAGCCTGTCTGGCTGTTGAAAGGGAATGGAATCCGCCTGTGAGAGAGGCTTGGAGCAAGATTGCATTTCTTAATGTAGCCAAAATCAATTTCAGAGAACAAGGTGACCCTACTATTTTTAAAGAGAGCCGATGACAACAAAAACATCACCTTTTCAAGAACGAACCTGTTCTGCTGTCTCCTATTCCTAGCTTATCTTATTAAACTCCATAGCCCGCGATACCGGATCGACCCATTTGTACTTAGAATTGAGAGGTAGAGGCTGCCAGAATATGAATCAAGCTTAAAGTTCAATTGGAAAAAATACAGCGGAACTTCAAATCACTGGCCTTGAGATTTCAACAGGATATGTCCGTGAACTTCAAACAAGGATAGCAAAATGTTTGAGTGAGAGCTTTGTGAACTTGTGCTTCACAAAACCCTCAATTCTCAATACTAGCAACAAGCAGACATTGCTATTTCTCTTAAGATGCCTTTAATGTAGTATTGACTAGGACTGAACCAAAAATAATTGTACAGTATTAGCCTTTCACTACTGTATGTATTAACCTAAAGGTATGGTTTATGAAAAGTACCTGAAGGTACTTCATTATGTATAAGGTCATGTTGTACCTCTCAGAGATCAATTACATTAACCTTTCCACGTAATAACATGAAGTGCAACACGTATAGGTGAGTTTATGCTCAGCTTAGCAACAATGTCTGCATTCTGAAAAGGTTTAAATCCTAATAACAGCCCCTGTAATAGAATGGTTACATCACACTTTCTCTCATCATCAGCAGCACTGCTTCATGACACTGCTTAAATGCACCAACCACATTTAGTACCAAACTTGTCGGGCCACTTAATCTCAATTGAGTTACGGTAGGTTCTTAACAAAAGCAAGATTAGAAACAAATCTAATCTAATCGAGTCATTTGCACACTTTCTTACAATTAGTCACGCAGTGTTGGAATGACAATTCCCAGCTTCTAGTCCTAGTTCTCATCTGTTAGTGTATGCACTCTCACGAAACATGTTATTTTGGAGAATGCCTTATTAATGCCTTACTGAAAGCAGGCTCTGACCTGAGCATGAAAAATTTCATTTCTGTCCTGCTCACAGTCAGGAAAAAATACAAATTTTTGTGTACTTTTTATGCAAACAAACACAGCTCAAAAAAGACTACATTTTCCTATAGGAAATGGTCCTACTTTTGAGACAGCTCTTTTCATGTTTATCCACTATGTATTCACCAGATTGAACCATTCCTTTGAAAAGTGAAACAACAATACCGGCAGTAAATTGTATTTTGACTTTAAATAGAGTACGTAAAAACTAATTAATAATAATGACATAACAAATTAACTTTGTCTGTTAGTATCAATGCCAATTACCCCTGCTCAGAAAGAAAAAAAATACCATTTGTATATTAGCTATAATCCAAATTCTACTCTAATTTCTACAATATATTACTGCAGTAATGCAGTTTTGACAGTACCCTTAAGACTTATGTGAGATGGATATAACATTACACACTTAACATATACTGTTAAATTGGATAATTATGATGAATTTACTGTAGGAATGCTCTCTACAGCATTAGTTACTTAATAAAATGTGAAGTTTTAAATAACTGCTTACCCTGATATACACTGTTAAACAGGGGTGAAGTGTTGAGTCCAATATAATTCATTTTTTCCCAGTCTTATTTTGCCTTTCAGTTTTAGTTTTCTCCAATTGCCTTTCAACTGTCACTTAAATGTAATGCTTTGCTTAACTGACAAGCAACACATGCTTTTCTAATTCCCCAGTGTTTCGACTTTCTTCATCGAATCAATATAATTATGTTTGCTGTGACTTAAAAAAAGTTCCAGTCAACTAGTTACACAGGTGTTGGAAGATTCATCTTCATCATAGTTTTAGCATTTTATACCCGTGCATAGAAATAACTGAAATAAATATTCAGTTAATTTGCTTAAGCAGAACCATCAGTTACTCAAGGTGTGATTCATAAATTCGGTACAATATTCCATTTGTACTTTTGAGAAATGGGAGTAAAAATATGAGTAAAAATCAGGCTTAAAAAGGCAGATGTATGACTTCATGTACAGTATTTTACTTCTGCACTTTAAAATAAATTAAATTCTGCTTAGAACTGTATAGAGAGTGAGTAAGATCTGAGTAAGATCTAGTAGTGTCTGAAGGTGAGAAATGAATACAGCCATGTTTTGATCTAAATTAATTCAGTGTCACACAGTTCTAATCGTGGTTCAGTACAACCAGACACCTAAAAGCCTGTTAGAGCACACTCTTCCAAGGCGTAAACATCACTATGTAAAACACAAGCAGACCATGCAGTCTTAAGAATACACCTACTTGTTAAAGAGGTTTAACCCAATCCTGTAATGCCTCTTCCTGATGACATCATTGCTAAAGGCAGGTGAGTCCCAGCTGTTTCGAGTCTCTTTATGGTAGGTCTGCTTGCTCAGTGTTTGCTCTCTTAAACTGTCTCTGGATGAAGACTCTGAGCTGCAGTTTATTGTATCATTAGAGTTCGAAGTGCTGTTAATGCTGTCATTGTCCCCGTCAGAGTAGTCAGACTCAGATTTGCTCTGTCTGTTGGCAGTTCCATTGATAGCCAGGTGACTATCCAGCTGTCGGGGCCTGTGTCTGGCTTGTTCCTCCTCTCGAGACGGTCCCCTTTGAGGCATCGCATGAGTCACGTGTTTAGGGCTTCCTTGCTGGCTAGCTACTCCTCGGTCATAGGCATTTTGCCTTTTTAGTGAGCCTCTTTCTGACCGGTCACTCAGGTCCACTGAGCTGTCACTGGGTGGCTCGATAGTTAGCAGAGGTAAGTGGTCCATTCGGAGTCTCTGCTCCTGGCACTCCAGTGAAGGAGTACTCCGGCAGCTTGTGTCTGTGTCCGCCTTGTCATCCTTGTGGGTCATGGACCAGTACTCCTGGGATGAGTTCACAGATCGAATCCTCAGGTCAGACTCGGTACTGGAGGGCCGGTCCACAGACTGGGACATAGGGAGAGGCGGGGACAGCTCTTCTTCATCGATGTACAGAGTCACGTCGCTGTAGGAGGCTGTCATCTCATCCAGTTTGCGGTGATCAGTACTGTGGGAAGGCTTGACCTGGTAGGCCACTTCTCTCTCCATGTCAGGGTGACCCCGAACTTGCTCTGACTGATTCTCATCCGAGTGCAAGCTACGACAGTTCAGAGCATCGTCTATCGATTCGGCCAGAGATTTGACTTGTCTAGAGAAAGCGTCTTCCAGTTCCGTTATTGCATCGGTGAAATCATTCTGAGCAGCTGGTGACTTCATGTTGCCAGAACTGCCTAGATCCCCACACTCGGACTGAACAATTGCGCCTATCTTGGTGCCGTCATCCGTCAGGGAGACCTGTTTGCCCTCAAAGTAAGAGCTGTGGACTTTTTCAGGTCCTTCAAAAGAAAACTGCATTCTCATATTGGATAGGACAATGCGTCTGGACATGCGATTTTCAGACATAGAACTCCTGAGTCGCTCGAAGTTTTTGTTCATCTGATACTGCCGGAATGCCGTTTGGATCGTACGAGCTGCATGTCTTGTTATGAAACGTCCTCCATATTTGCGTTCTAGCATCTCCACCTGAGGGAAGCACATGATAAATTATCATTTTTATGGAACAAACTACATTCTCTAACAACCTCTCATCTTGACAAGACATGTAATGTGATTTGTGATAACCCAGATGATATCACAGTATATCATACTTCAAAAATGATTTAAAGTCATAATCAATTCCAGGCTGACAGGTGCAATCACAAAAGTCAGAAAGGATTTTTACCAAAGGTTATGTCATTTATTTAAACGTTTGTGGTGAAATAATCCCAGCCATGAAATAGTCACTATTTTGTTTTTTCCACTTTTGAAATATTTACCACATTTTATTCTTGGTAACAAAACCTTCAACAAAATAAAAGAATCTCACACAAATGTTTATATTTAGATATTCCTATATAATGATTGCTAACATTGTGAGATATGTTAGGCTCTATACTACATTTTAATTAATACAAAAGTATATGAAAGATAATTAACTGTGTAAACTCTACAGCTGTATTAGTACCATAGTTTAAGACATTTTTATCATACCTAATTGCCTTGCAAATATTCCACGTATCTGTTCCCAGTATTCCACTGCACAATCACAACATTCTTTTAAGACTAAAAAATTCCCCCTTCTTTTTAATACCCAGACTTCCACAAGACGAAAACAAAAAGATTTCCAAACACAATAACACAAAACTAACACTTTTATTGAAACTGAAGAGTAATTTAATACGAGTTTTGAAAGAATGGCAGGGTGACTCTTTCGTTTTTCACTCCATTCTGTGTATTCTTTTTTTCGCTGAGCATTGTATCCCACAAATAATGGACACTCACAATGGTATTCAGTCTGTTAAGCCTTTGTGGATTTTTAAATATATTTTTCTGTAGCACGCAGAAAAACCCATGATTCCACTAAAACAGGCTGAGGCAGTGATTACTTGAAGAGATACAAAAAATTTACGTTACTGGGAACTTGTTCATGCATGTGCTTAAGAAATCTATACAACAGTGTCTTATTTCTGATCCAACAAAAAGAATACAGTGATTCATTCATGGTTGTGATTTCAGATGTTTAAGCCGAGCATTTAACAAATAGTGCTCCATTACCAAATCAACTGTGTTTGTTGAACACTGCTAGGACACACTTTTGGTTTACAGTGTTTCCAAATTAGAACAGGGAAGGAAAGACAATAGAAAGTTAACTGGAAGGGCAGATAAAGATGTTAAGAAAAGCTTGGAATAGAACCAGTACTGTAAAGAAAATTAGATGCTTTCTTCAGCAGATCCATGTTCTCCTGACAGGGTTCACATACTGTAACAAGCCTCTGTGCTCACTTCTGTCACCTGCAAGGAAACTGCCTTTCCATGACAAGTACAATAAAAGTGCTTTAATATACCATTCTGGGAAACTATCTGAGGACACAGCTAGATGACGGTTTCAATGCAACCGTTGGTAGACAAGAATATACACTATAAAAGCAGCAGGCAGCAGGGACAAGTACTGCACCTACAGAAGAGACAGATTCGGATGAGCGTAGCATCTGAACTGCTTCTCAACCTTGCTGTGACAACTCACAGTGACTGTCCGCTGCTATGCTTCCTAATGACTTTCCATTCAGCAAACGTCTGTCTTGCTCCCTTCCACGCGACGTGTGTGAGCAGTGTGAAGCAGGTGGGGAATGCGGGTACCTGCTTGTCTTGAAGGTCCGTCGAGAGCTCATAGCTCTCAGAGAGGGATCGGGAGCGCTTGATCGCCTCCTCCTCTGCCTGCTTGCGCAGAATGGACTGTGAGTGCTGCAGCTTCGGTCTCCGGGGCCGCTGCTGGCCCGGTGATATGGAATGCCCGTAGAGAGGAGGATCAAAGTGGTCGGGACTGAGAGCTGAACTGTGGGTCACAGGCCCTCGGCCATAGCTGGAGGCACTGTCCAGTGCAGCGCCGGTCTCACTGCCTGGGGCTTCACCCTCCACACTGCAACGGTAAAGGAAGAGGACAAATCCCATGGGTACAGTGAAAGTGCTTTCCATTTACATTGTGTTTTCCTCCCCAGAGGATTCCAAAGTTGTGACCCACTTCATCCTTCACTGAGATCCACTGAGGCCCTAGACTGTGTAAATCCACAGTGGGATTTAGCCTTTACAACACCACTAAGCGAAGGATTCCATAGGATCTCTTTTTCAAACTTTTTATTTAACATTGAAAAAATACAACATATACAGTACAGTACAAAGTAAAATAATGTATAACTTTCATCTCTTATTTTCTTATTATGTAATTTTTTTATATAATTAACTATTTACATTATGCCAGCATGGATGGGAGGTTACTTCTAGAAATAAAATCAGCACGAAAACAACAAATAACCAACAATCTTGACAAAACACAGTTTCACCCTCTTTCACAGAACAAAATCAGGTCTGAATGTGACCATAAACCCAATCCAGGCTTGCCAGTATTTACTTAACCTTTCTGCTTGTAACCTAAGAGAAAAGGTGATCTTTTCCATTATATAAATCTCCTTCACAACATTGATCCACTGTTGTCGGGGGTTGTTTAGTAAACCATTTTCTCAATTCCATGGGATCTTAAATGACGAAGTAGTCAGGACTCAGCTGAAGGACAGCACAGTGTCCCCTGACTTTGTATATTCCTTTTTCAGTATATCCTGTACAGACTGTATTTCTATAAATAGATATTTTTGACACCATCTATATATTGTAAACTTTTATAGTTCTGCTAATGAAATGTCAATGAGTTATACATTTACTGCATGTTGTATTTAAAACGCACCTGCCAGTTTCCAGTGGCCTCTGTGTATACAGAAAACAAAAACATGATCTCACATGTGTCAGGTTCAAAGTACAACAGCCAACAGTATTGCTTTAAATCCTCATATGGGCATAAAATCAGTTAAACAGTTCCAGTTTCATAAAGAGGTATATTTCTCAGGACTATCAAAAATTCAAACAGTGTATGCCCAGAGAAACAGAAAATAATTTCAGCAACATTTAATGTGAGTGAAAAACTTTCCTTGTTTCAAAAGATTGACAAGCAAGTGAAGGATGGAATACAAGAATATACATTGTGCTATAAATAGGGCTTCTCTGTCTAAGGTCTTAGACTCACCTTTTCGGTCTGATGGGTGTACCCATGGTTCAAAACTGCAAGCAATTCATACCACTATTTATTCAGCTATTCTCTAAGAAACCCATCTGGCTACTCCAATTTGTTTTTTTTAGAGGTTTTTACTTTTAGAACTCTCTTTTCCAATTACAGTATTTGAGTTATAATCACCTAAAGCACTTTGTGTTGTTCATCGGATTCCTTATTAAATGTGTCTGAAATCATCTAGGGCAAACCGTGAAGAAGAGATTATTTTCATTGAAGACAGAACCTGATGACAGGGACTTTGATAGGTCCAGATGACAGGTACATTGGTAGGACTTCATAATGGAACCCACTGAGAGAAGTTTCTTTTGATGGAACTCTGTAATGTATTTGATAATAAATTAATTTCCTTGAATAAACGTCTGAATACATATATATATGTTAACTACATGCCAGTAGGTAGTTCCATTATTATTAAGATTAAAATCACAGCCCCATGTTAAATATTTATTTTCCTATTGCTTCTGAAAAATTGATAATCACGCGCTCGACCTAATCTGATTCTGTGTTGAGCAAACTCACATAAATCTGATGTCAGAACTGATTATACACTGCCATCGTGCTACTCAGAAATTCATAGGATATTAATGAGAAGACCCCTACCTTGAAAAACAGCAATGTAAATTCAAATAGATTGTTAATTGGTTTCTTATATTCCCTGCAGCACTCAAAATGATTGCTTCAAATCCGACAACTGTTTCTAGGTTTCCTAAGAATTTGAAATTCCTCTCTCACATCCAGTGTTGCATTGTGATTCATGAAGAAGGTCAAGGTACAGATTGTTCCTTTACCTGTAAAAATACCTCCCTAGTTACGTACATCTCAAAGGTGCCAAAGTCTATTGTGTTGAGACATATCCAAGAACTAATATGACTCCATCTGAAAACCATATTAGTTAGACAATCATATTGATATTTTGTGTACATTTCAGGTGGATTATCTTCTAAATAGCAGCTAATAAATATGGGCTTCTACTAGCAGACCAATCTTCTTTAATGCTTGCCAAACAAGTTAAAACCCCCCAAAAAAACATGAGGAAAAAAGAAAAAATAAGCAGCAAAAACTTATACGTACAGTATGTATTAAACAGAAAAGGTATGAGAATATACATGATGATGGGTAAAATGAGACAGAAAACGTTACTGTTCTCCAACTATATTATATTTTTCTCAATACATGGAGAACATTCAGTGCAGATGGTAGATCGAAAGCAGGAAAGACAGAGATTTCAGTCTCTATGAATGAAGCCTACCTGCAGCATCCAATTTTACAAATGACAGCGCCTATCACACACCCAGCAGTGCTTTCCTCCCTTAATAAAACAGTAGCTGATTTCGGCTTTCTACTGTAGCACTGCAGGGATATACATAATTCAATTGTTTTGTATAAACTTCCCCCCTGTTTTCCTTTCACGCTGAAAATATCCGGGGAATGCTGACTTCAGCCGGACTGAAAATCCCCTCTTGTCACATGCCTATGTGCTGCAGTTCTCAAGTCATACTTTCCTTATCCAATGTAACAGAGGTGCAAATACGCTGAGAGGAACCAAAAATGCAAAAAACGCTATTGGTCCTGTTTGTAATATGTCTCAGTATTGGACTAAATTGTTTCATCACTATCATATTATTATAAGCAATGAAGGCTGAGTAAGTACAAATCATGCTGTACATTATGTGGCACCTACTAGTAATACTGCAAAGAAACAAATGTGTTGGAGAGTAAGTGCAATCATTTCAATTGTAAAAAGCCAATAACAGAAAAAAGAATAAATGCACATAGACAATATACAGTACAAACATGGTTTGAGAAAACATGTGAATGTTGTCTGATGAAATTAAATCAACTGTCTAGCACCACTTAACTGTGCAAGAAAGGTCAAGTTAGATTCAGTTGCAACTGCACAGGAGATAATATCACCATTTAACTCAGTTTTACAGATTGAGATGATGATGATGACCATAACAATACATTTTACTTATACAAGCTTTTTAAAAACCCCAAAGCACTCTAAAAAGCACACATTTAAAGCACATTGAGGAAGATACAGGTGAATCCCAATAACACAACTGCGAAAAGAGTATTGATATTCTGGCCAACTTGTAATTCATTTGGCTTGAGGAATGACTGCCTGGCCATATGGACAAACCAAGGGGTTACTGCATTGGCATTAGAGTGGAGGAGTGTGATCATAATGATTTCATACCATATTGATAACATCGAGCTGGTTTACACAGTAAAATAGCCACAGAAAACCGAGCATAATACAAAATTATACCATAAAAGCTACTATC
Source organism: Atractosteus spatula (assembly GCF_055471065.1). NCBI lineage: Eukaryota > Metazoa > Chordata > Actinopteri > Semionotiformes > Lepisosteidae > Atractosteus > Atractosteus spatula. The sequence continues at coordinate 62,423,467 of NC_142710.1, forward strand.
AAAATGGAGGTGCTTAACTGAGTTGTAAAACTGTCTAGTCCCAGAGCCTTTAATGAATACGGACAATGAGCTCCACAGTCATGGAGCTCACATGAGAAGGTTCTATTGCCCTTTGGCTGGAGCCTGGTTTTAGGTAGAATAAAAAGACCACGGTTTGCAAATTTCAGATTAAATGTTGGACTAAAACTCATGCAACAAGTCCTTCAATTAACCTGGAGCAAGACAGTATTCAGAAGAACCTTAGAACCCCTTCTAAATTTCACTGGGAGCCAATCCAATTTGCACACTACAGGAGCCGCATGCTGAGAAACAATAGTTTTAGTCAGCACATGAGCTGCAGAATCCTGGACATACTGAAGCTATTTCTATGATAAGGTCTCCATGACAACCAACCTCATATAGAGCCTTTACAACTGTTGGCAGTTTTTGAAGAAGAACAGAACATGTGGAGCGTCATGAAACACCACTGTGACAACAGCAATGCATTCAAAGATTTTATTGCAGAGCATTTTTTTTCCCTTTTATAATGGACTGCCTATGCAGCATATTGAGTTCCCTCACATCTTCTGAACAAACGCTGACTGCCAAGTTTAGATCTTACAGTGTTGCCAGCACACTGACAGCTTGCCAAAAATAAAGCCACCTGATTCCCTGACAGCCTCATGCAAATGCCTCAGCTAAAAAGCTGACTGTCTGTCTAGTGCTTTATTCGCACTAGGCAATGGGGATCAAATGTACATCTAATGATACACAAAGAAAACAGAGGTTTTTGATGATGCAGATCTTATTTTGCTGACAGTTTGGTGTTGATAAGAATGGAACATGTGTAGGTACCAATATCATCCATTGCACAAAACAACAACAGACACTCAGTTCTATTTCACTATACTGTACCAGCAAAGGGTTTTAAAAAGTACAGATGCTCACATTACTGCATGTCTCTGGCTGCAAAAGTGAAACGATGTCAAGGTAATGTAAGGAACTGAGGAAATGTTCCAATGTTAAAGGTACTGAATAAACATAAATCAAAATGAATTTGTGTCAGATAAAGTAAAGCTAAAATAAGATCAAATAAAGTGGGAATCTGTATTTTCACTATACCAAAGAGAAAACAGTTGCTCCTTCTGAGCAATTACAAAATTAAATAGTTTACGTAAGTAACAGAAAGACCAGATGAAATAAAAACAGAAACTCCTGTGGTTCTTGAAGACCATTAGACAGAGAAACCACAGAAAAGGGTTCTGTACCACCGTTAGTAAGCAGCATATAAAATTACTCTGGCAATGAAATAAATTGACTGTGATTAAGTCAAATTCACACTGCTTACATAAGCCCACTTGAGAGTGTTCTCCAATGCCATCTGCCATGAAAAAATTGTAAGGGACCTGTCTGCAATAAGAACAAAACCAAATAAAATGAATTTAGAGGAAATCACCAATAAAAACAAATCGATTCTTCAGTGTTCAATTGATATGTGCCTTTTTTAATTGTCAGTTATTACCTCTAAAGTTAAAGACCTTTAGAAACAAGTGTGTAAAAACACGGGCGATTGATTGCACAGGAGATACAGCTTTGCTAAATTCTTCTATTCTATGTGGATAAGATTCCTGCCTGATTTTGACAGTTCTACAATTTACATTTCAGATGACAGTTGCTTGATATTTGCTTTGACATAGGTAAAAAATAAGCCATTTCTAGAACTGTTAATGAGAATCACTCAGATTAGTACTGTGTTTGTTGATTCCTCTTTATCTGAAGAAATGCTCTCTTTGCAATACGAAAAATCAGCAATAAACAATACTTCAGCTTCTTCCTGAGCCTTGAAATACCAATAAAACAGCACCGTCTACGTGAAGTGTCTACCATCTCCTTCTGAGCTGATGAGACAGAATGAATATCTGGAAGGCATCATTTAAAAGGCATCATTTATTATGCTGTCTCACAAGGGAAATACTCTTCCATCAAATATGAAAGACTCATGGTTACAATACATCAAATGACAGGGCAATGAATTAAAATGCATACAAGAAAAAGTATGCATTTGAGCATTAAATATTTTTGAAAGGTCATCTTTGTAAAGCACCTTTCATTAGAGACACTACAGAAAATGTGCCAGGAAAGTTGCAATACTAATATAGATTTAATATTAGTATAGATCTAATACTATAATATAATATTGAGGTATTAGAGGCAGAATAAGGTAGTGGCAGTCAACACCTGAAAGTCCCATAAAATATTATTCTCACCAATGGGTTCAAGATGCCTAAAAATGGAAATTGGGATTACAAATCTGTAGAGCTGGATGGTATAAAAAAAACCCCAAAATGGTGTATAATGACATGTTTTAGTATGACAAGAATAGGGCAGCATTCTGTGATACATTTCGAAGTTCATGTCAGATACTGAGAGACATTAACAATAAACTATTTGATATAGTGCCTCTTCAAGAAATCATGGTTAAAACAGGGATTATTATTCCTAACTTCTGACCCTTGGTTCAATACACTGAGAACATTTTTAAAGGTGTAAATCTGAACACATGGTGAAATTAGCGGTAAAAGTATAAAAGGAACGAATCTTTGATCCCATACTGATTTCTGTATTAACTGCATGGATAACAGACATGTGTGGGCGTCAATGCAGAGCTGATGACTTGAGTTCAAATGGATGACAGGGAAAGGTCAAGGCGAAAGCCTAAGTAGAGAATGGGGTGGAAGGCATGACTCTCTTAGGCCAGAGTTTTCCTCTTTGTTTTCTGTTGATAAGTGAAGAGAGCATCCCACAAGTCAAAGAGCCCATCTTCTACCGTCACGCAGTCTGCACATACTGTAGCTACAGGTTTCACAAAAATAACTCCATACTACTGTAACATATCCATGAAATGCTTGACATGGAGCCTTAGAACTCAAGCCCTTGTGTCTCACATGTGAAGGGGAAAAAAAGGGAACAATGCTCTTTCAGCAGCTGTAAGTGGGCCTGATCTATTTTCACAGCTGAGACAGCTCTGTCACTTCAACACAGCTGCCCTCTTCTTCTCTGTGGCATAATGAAGTCTGCCCCGAAACTCTCCTCCCCACCCACCCCCCACTCTCTTCAGCTGTTCTCTCCCAGCCAATTACAGACACGCTATGGCCCATGCCCACCATGCAGTCGAAACCCACTCCGTTCATGCTTACAATCTGTAATACAGAAGTGCAAGCGCCAATCTTCCCTTCTGCACCATTTCTCTGAAATTACATTTTCTGGCCCATGTGACTTTATAGCTGTTGAATACAATTGCAAATCAAAACCTGTTTAATTTAATGAAGGAGGAAAGACTCCTTAATTGAACTGCATAGCATGTCCTAATATCAAGTACCAATGCAAGAAATCCAATTGGAATTAGACTAAATGTATTTCACTGGAAGTCGCTTTCAGACACTGTCACACATTAAGGTTTTAGTTCTGCTTCCTTCTTAGGACAGGCATGCATGCGTATGCAGCAACACTTCCATGGAAATGTTGCAGTGCCGATGCCAGATTCATTCCATGACAAAACCAAGTTGGAAACCAATAAAACCACAGGTTTTCAGGAAGGAGCAAAAAATTTTTTTTTGTATTTCGCCACAGCACAGCAACATATGTAATTGTTGCACCCGCAGCAATTTTGGTATGCATGTCTTTAAATGCACTGCCAACAAGCAATAAACTCATAGTTATAAAACTGTACAAAAGAGACGGTAAAAGACAGCATCATGACATAAATATGAAATTAAAAAGTTATATATTATAACATTTTATTTAGGTTTTAGGAAGTAAGGACTTTGTGTGGAAAATGCATTCATTTGGCATTATCTCAGAAGATGAAGGGTCAACAAGCTCTTCCTTATACTGTTTTAGGAAGTCTTTAAGTTTTTTACGTCTTTGTGAAGTGTGAGTGGAGCCTTGTGAAGCCCCTCACATACAGTGTCCTCCGGATTTATGCACACCCCTGATGAAACAGAACCAAAAAGGAAAAACCTAATTAATCATTTAAAAAGTTACAGATTGGATAACGTGCCTTGCTTAAAGACATCTAAAACAAGTTATACAATCATATTACAACACAGAGAAGAGACTTATTTCTTTCTAAATAATTGAAATCCAGAGGACGCAAGATTCACATTTATCACACGTGTAAGCTATTATCTTTAGGAATTTGTATGAAAAAAAGATGTTTAATTATCAACCCTGAGGAAAAATAATCTGCAAATACAATAAATTAGTCAAACTAATTTCAAAAAGATTAAATGGGATACATTTCATTCCTGGATAGCAGGAAACAATTAGCAGGTTGGAACATTTTTTTTATTAAAACAGTAATGGACTGGGAATATTTTGCCATTTAAAATGATACTATACTCCATGGTGATTTCATAAAATTACACCGAAATGCTGGTCACAGCTGAAAACTACAGTACATGCAATCAAGAACTCTAATTGATTTCAGTTTACTTAAAAAAAAAGAAACACAAAATTTTGAGCATGGCATCCACTGTACTGTATGTGGCGGTTTGTTGGTGATGCTCACATACTGTACATTGCTATCAGTGTGGAGGCTTTGGAACCACAGTGGCATTACTGAAATGAAAAGTTTCCAGGAGATTTTCAGAAATGCTCTGCTGGATAAATTTCACTTCTCATTTAAAGCCAGTCATTTGCTCTAGATGTGTGGGGCAAGCAGACACTTTTCCTTACAAAAAACAAATAGCACCTGTTCATGAATCCACTGAAGCAGGACAGAGAGAAGAGGGTACATACTGTACCAATTCCAATTCCAATTCCAATATTTGCATTCTTGTTTGCTGTCCGGCACTGGAAAACTATCAATTTAAGCTGGAATTCTTCATGCAATTAATATCAATTTAATTAACAGACTCCCATGCAAGTGGGCAGGAGAAAGTAATGAAGGTAAATTAATGACTCGGTCATTATCAACAAGAGAAAAAGATGCATATATGGTATGTTTACCTATGAGGTTTGTTTTTTATTGCTGCTGTAGCTTAAAGCAGAAGTCTTTAATGGATCCTATTTCCAATTGCAAGACACTTGCAGACCAACCACTGTCTATGTGGCACACAGCAACAGAGATTTCTTGACAAACTTGTGAAAGGCAAAAAAATCAAAAATCCCAGCAATTATTTTTCCCAGTTCACTTGTTTGACCACAGAGTGGTATACCATGGGCCAATGACAACAAAGTCATTCCTTACAGGAAACCACATGATGCACATATCCAGTTCAACATGTTCTTAAGGACAAAGATTAAAACAGAGAAGTAAAAGCATGGGCATTCACAAAGCCATTTCCACAAGAGTACAGTTTAGTATCATTAGTACGACTATTTCTAAATTAGACAGAAACCATGTCTGAGTTTTGCATTCTCTAGTTGAACACTGATAACTCTCTAGCATGAACACATAAGTATTATTTTTTTTCTTCTGTTTAAAAAATACTATTCCTAGAATACTTAATGGAGTTCCCTGGTGATCTCTTGCTGTGTACAAAGAGGAAGAAATAGTGACTATAGTGCATTACCCTTCAAGTCATAGATTTCTCTTAACCTAAATTATAGATGGTAAACAGACATAAAAGCATTTAGAAATCTAGAAATATATCAAGATGAAAATCTCTTTTCGCCTGAATACTTGGAAGAAATTTACTGATTATGTGCAATTAGAAGCCCCTTAAAGAGCATGCGAAATTTGTTTAAAGCATACTAAGAATGTTTATTGTATGCAGTTGGAGTTTATTTTTGTTACATGAAACCAGAGGGTTTTCAATGACCCCATCTTGTTTTCATTTTCTTTGATCAAGTTGTAGATGTAAATAAATTAGGCTATCAAAGCACTCCTTAAATAAACAGTTTGTGCCAGTAAAGCATAGCTTTGCACAGATTTTTTTATTATAAACGGCTCTTTCCTGTTAGAAAGTGATGGAAATACTATGCAGAGAAAGCTAAAAATGAAAAAAAAAAGTTGAAACACTTGTGGTCAAAACACTGGAAATGTATCCTGCACATCACAGCCAGCCAGAAATTTGATTCTTCTTTTGAACTACCCCAAGAGTGAGGGAAAAGTACAAAAGTGTAGAATCCTTCTTTATCTCATCTCTTTGTTTATTCAAGGTAAAATCCTGGTGCAGTTTTTCAGCTGATAATCATTTCTTGTGGACAGGAGGGAAGTGTTTATCTTACAGTGATGTTGTCCATCCTTCCTCCTACTGTTGGATTCAGATAAACATGCCTTGGGTTTGCTTGTTCGGTAACTGATTATAAATTATTACCAGCCAGTGCTCTTGCACTAAGTGTCTAGCTGGTCACTACATATTCTTGTATTCTTTTATTTAATTGAATTAATTTTTTTTCGGGTTCTACGTTCACTGTTATGGACCTAGTGATGGCACACAGGACAGATTGAGAAAGATAAGCAGACACACTCATCTTTGAGCCAATCATCTTTTAATACCTCCAAACACCACACCCCCCCACCAGGAGATTCAACACTGATTGGAGGAGAGGTGTGTCCCTCAGAGACAGCACCACATGCTGAAAGTGTCAGGGAGGGTATATGGGTTGCTGTGTTGATGAGTGCTGAGAGATTTCTGACTATACCCCTTTCCAACACTCCATGGCACTCAAACGATTAAGGGCCACCACTCGAAGGAATTGCAACCACACTCGGCTACCGACAGGCTCGAACCTGTGACTGAGCCCAGCACGCACCCAGGTCAATGACTATACCAATTCAACCACTTGGGAAAACAGTGGAAAATATTATTACTACTAGTCCACTTACAAAACTTTACTTATTCAAATGTTATATTATCACATTTTCAGCGTTTGCATAACAAATTAATTTTAAAAAGGTGCTAAGCTGTAGTAAAACTAATGAATTTGACAAAATTACAAAAATTAATAAATTAGAAATTAATGACTACTAAGACATTCACCATTTTCATAATTATGTAAATTTATAGTGGCCCTTAGCATCAGGATACAGTAGATAAGAAAAACCCAAGTCATTTTATTGTTTTAAAACCAGTTTTTCATTTTCATTCTGACAACTACAGTTAATATACCACAAAGCCACTACATCTAATGAGTTTTTTTTTCAACTTTTGGAGAGAATGTGATTTTCTAAAGTGCTGTGGATGTGTCACAAGGTCCATCGATCTTAAAACAGGAATCTATAATCGATCACCCGGATACATTGAAACAGAGCACGTCTGCCATCATACAAAAGGAACTGGCCAGCTTCACATATCTATTATCTGTGCAGCCAAACGTTACACAAGCAACATAAGCCTTTTCAAAGTCGTCAGTTTCACTCCTGGAAATCAGGACAGTCAAAAATATTCATTTTAGTATTTCATTGCTTTAGCAATGGCACAGTGACAGAAGCATAATGATAAAAGAAAGCAGGAATGTGATTGGGTGGTTTTAATCGCTGTAACCCAGAATGGTAACAGTAGCTTACTAGTCATAAATGCTGATCTTACAATGCATGGTGTTTGTTTTCCATGCTGGGCATCAATTAAATATGGCTGCTGTGCAGAATGTTAACTGATTTACTCCTCTCTCATACATCACACTGTTTTAAAAAACCTGCCACTGCACTCAAGGCAAAGGGATCTATTTACGATGGTCAAATAGTGGACAAAATGTGAGAACAAATCAGTAACTAGAGCATCTCTTACAAGCACAGTCATTTTGTACCATATTCACAGTATGTGCAATTGTGCACAGAGTAAATGTACTTATCAGCTCTGGTACTGTACATAAAACAATGACATTCACTTTAAGTGACAAGATAATGTGTAGGCTGTGATTTAGCTCTGCCATCTAAGCTAAAGGCTGTCTCAGCAACACTGCTTGTGGAAATATACACCTACTGTATGGTTTATACAGATCTTTTTAAAAGTTTAGGTATCATGTTTCAGATGTCACACTTCCCTCATCAAGTGAAACAACCACTATACATCTGGCATTCCAAAACAAAAAAAAAACACATTTGACATTCTAGATGGCAAGGTGATCTTTCCTAGTCTATTTACTTCCAGATGTCTGAACATAGAAAGTGGCTGTAAGTAGTAAACCCTTGTCTGTGCTGGAAGGTAAGAAAAATCTACAGCATCATGAAAAACTACAGTTACTTGTGCACTCAGCTATCATAAATAACCCACTGTCATGAAACTGTCATTAGCAAACCACTCTCCTTATTAAAGCTACCACTAACTTACTTCTTGGTAATACATGTTTTATTTAGGAGCATCTACCTAATTAACTGCATTTTGTTTTCTTCTAATTAAAAATAATTTTGTTTCCCCTGGTGTTTCTCAAGACAGAGCACCTCTGCTCTCCTGCCAAAATCCACCAGCTGCTTCCAAAATGCATGACAGCAGCTGCTACATACAGTATGAGTTTAAAGACACTCAAAAACCACAATGCCTGAACGTATAAAGAGACAACAAAATCATAAATGAAGGATGATATAAAGGATCTCGCTTAAATAATCAAAAGTATAAAGCAACATCAATCTATACAATGTTCAAATACAGAGAATGACACAAAGCTTAAAAATCATGACTGTAAGATAATAAACTCCAAGGTCAACAAACACTTTTGTTGATTATCTTGATTCAGTTCTCAAGAAAAATTCAGCTCACAAAATGCTGCACACTTCCAAACAACATCAGGACCACATTTCTCTGACTGGTTTCTTCTTCAACATCTCTTGACAGTTGAAGTTCCAACAGTACTATAATAGAGATTTCAAAGGTCAAATAGGATTTGGAATATCCCATAATATTTACTGAGCCTGTTACCGCACCCTTTAATATTCTAAAGAATGTCATATTATCATAGAGAGTAACTCTAAATTATTACTAATTATATATTAGACTATTTTGCAAGAACAGAAACAAGTTATTTTTCCCTGTTGCTTAGACAGTTACAGTATATACCTGTGTATCTAGACATTCTACACAAACTGAAAGCTAAGAGGTCTTCAGCACAAGTATGCATGTTTCCATTTTGGAGGTTAAGTACTGTAAAAATTATGTACATTCATTATTCTCCAGAAAAATAAAAAAAACGCCTTTATTGCCACAGCGCTCATAATGAGTGTGATGCATTTAATTGGAGGTGATTCACAAATAAACAAATCAATACTCGTCAATACAATAGACTTGTCAGGCCATGCAGTGTTCAATAAAAAGAGTTCTACCTGGCTGGACCTTTTCTGTCAGCCACCAACAGGATAACAACACAGGAATTTGCTTACCAGCTTTCCAGCTCCAGCTCCAGCTCCAGCAGGGACTGGGTCTTCTCTGAGTTACAGTGCAAACACCACATGTTGGAAAGATTTCGCAGGAAGGGGTGCCCACAATCTCACCATAGCCCTGCCCACTGGCTGCAGATCTGCTTTCGGTGCCAGAACGATCGTGTAACAGCTGAGGGGCACCAGCAGAGCATGCCTTCCATCAGTCACAGGGTGCCCTACCCCGGCTGGAGGGGCTGACAATTCCTTTATCCGACAGCCTTCTCCTGGGCTCTCCGAGCTGTAGCTAGCAAAGTGGGGCGGGGGCAGTGGTGGTGGTGGTTGTGGGGGGTGGCGGTGTGTTGAAGCTGGAGCGAGAGAAGGGGAGGGAATTCCTCCAGTACCACGCTAGCAGTGTGATGGAGGGAATACAAATGACCCTGGCTGGAGTGGGTTTGGGCGATCTAATTAAGCGTGCAGATTTGAAAAAAAAAAGGCTTTTTTTCCCACAATGGGAGCAGGGCAGGCAGGCAAGCAGTCACGGAAGATAGCATCAGAAGTAGAGGCAGACCATCATCGGAGAAGGCAGGAATGCAACTGGAAGCATTCTCCATGTGATGGAAGGAAGCAGCTCTATTAATAGATGCACTCAGCCTGATAAATGCAGAAGAAACGGCCGCCTTTGCAACATTTCAGCTGTTTGGCCCCTCTGACACTGTAACCTCCAGCAATCCTGCACCGGAAATCCAAAACGTCTTTTCCTTCTCTCTCTCTCACACATCCTCTCTGGGCTTGTGTTTTAAGACTAGACAGCAGGCCTGAACTGCATTCATTTGCTTTCGTGGCAGAACCAAATGTTAGTATATATATATATCTGTTTACTGGCAGAGCACAGACAAGTCTTCTTAAAGTGACCATACCTCTATTTGTGCTCAGGACCCTTGCCTCAGAGACTATTAGCAATAACTCATTATGAGTGAGGCAATCCTTGTGTTTTTTTTTAAATTGAAAATACCACATAAAGAGATATTAAAATTTGCAATAAAGGAGTATTGGAATTAATCACTTTTGTTGTATTTTTAATGCCTCTCTGTATATTTAGAAATAACACTCAAAAAAAGTATTTTAAACTATGCCTTTCATCATGGTACAATTTGTTAATATTTGCTTGCACAGCACATAATGGGATTTTGAGAAGTGGATGTTTCCCTTTGTCTCTTTGTAAACTCACTAACATTCTTTTTTGTGTGTGACACGTTTATATTTTTTCATGAATTAACATTCTTTTATCTTTAATTATTTATTCTAATGTTCTTTAATTGACAGGCAATTCAGGTAAGCTCTGCAGTGGAACGGTTTCAGTCTTTCGTGACTCTGAAGGAAAGGCCTGTGTTGGGCTTGATTCCATCATCTGTTGCATTTACTATGACACCCTCCCCAGTGTCTCAATGCTCAATTCCCCATTTCTGTAAACTCTCCTTCAGTGATACCTTGACAATGAGAAGTTTTAAAAACCAGATGTCAGATTCTGAACTTCAGCTTAAGGCTACCAACAACTAAGAGTGGAAAAAAATGTGAACATTTTGACAGCCACAGGAGGCTTAAACATCACCTCGGTTTTTTCATCCATTTCTTCAAAAAGTGACAGTGGTCATGGGAATAAGCAATGTGTTTCTGAAATAAATACCAGGCTCCCAGAACAACGGGGGTGTTGGTCATCTGAATTTGAGATCAGATCACAATTCTGGAGTCTACAATTATCCTTCAGAAGTCCTCAGGGCAGGAACGATGGCTGAAAATTTAATTGTCCAAAGGTTTAGCTGAACTGCCCATGAGACAGGGGTATTTCTTGATAATTAGAGAAAGCAGAGGAAAGAAGGGAAATGATTCCCATATGGTGAGAGTTTATAAGGACAGAAATCACCAGCATGAAGCCTAAAGATGAAGGTGGTGATGTCTTTTAATTATAAGTTTGGACTCTACCCCCACGAGGAGATTATTTCCTTCAACCTGTTACATCAGCAACTGTAAATGTGCAATTGTAGAATCTGAAACTGTGAAAAAAAGCACAAAAGCCAAACATGTTTCAACTTTTGCCTTCTGAAAGAAGTATATGATCAGTTAATATGATGTAAATGCTTGTTACCAGGCTGGTTTATTCTTGAATCCTTCATCACTTCATAGCTCTGTATTTCTACGTGCAGACCTTATCACAGCTAGGACTCGACTTACACAGCCATCACCTGTCATACCAAAATCCTTCTTAAATTATTGGAGCTCTATTTAGCTCTCATGCCTGACTGGTAGAATGAAAACTTCTAGAATGAGTGGGATGCAGCCTGAAGTCATGTTCTACCATAAATCAGCTTGTTTTCACTAGTTTGTAGATTACAATCAAAAAGGTCTACTGAGAGAAAGCAAGACTGAAAGCTCAGAGTGTGTGATTCAGTTTCTTACAAATAATTAAGTTCCTATACATATTCTAAGTCTTTCTTGAGGACATATCCTCAATAAAGGAAAGATAAAGCCGCATCATAATACTGTAGTTATAGCTATACTAACATACAGCAGAAGTAGTGCAATCTGACTTGAAACTTCTCGAAAGCCATCATTAGAAACACCACAGAAATACAACTCAGAATTACCACATGTCCACAAAAATATCAGCTCAGTTTGCCTGGTAAAACCTCAGAGCAGAAGAAGAAATACTAAAATATCGTTTTTTCAAAGTGGCAAATAAATAAGTCACCTGGTACATGGAAAAGTAAAACTTGAAACATTGCTCATTGCAGTTTCTAAAATCTGAGTCTTGGTAGAACAATTTAGTCTAGCCAATGAAATTAAAACAGGTCTTTGGCTGATGGAAGGAAACAGCAATCTCCACCTAAGCCCATATAATCATGGGGAAATAATCCAGATTCCATAGAGAAAGGCACAGAAGGTGGTAATCAAACGGTAATGCAACATTGCCCTGTATGCACCTTATAAATTTAGTTATTGTACATCATATTCAGTGATGTGTCTGAACTTGTCATTGGATTTAGTGATTTAGTGACAGTACAGAAGACACGAAAGAATCAGAGGTCAAGGATATGTTACAAGCCGGTCATTGGAAAACTGGTGTAAAAGCAGCAACAGAGTGCATAAGGGTGTAATACAGAAATAAATTAATTTAACCTCTTTCTTTTAAGACTGTATCATAGGTATTTACTTATTTGGTATTACTATTTTTTTCTATTACATTAATAGCTTAAAAAGCAGTAAAAATGTAAAAAATATATTTTGCATCACATCAATTTCACCTCCGAGTTACAATAAAAAGCCCATTAATAACATTAATAACATTACATGCCACTGTGGCTTAGAGTATCCTGCAAGCAGGCTGACAAGAGTATTCAGTATAACTGATGGCTAAAAATCTTTTAATACTGCTAATGGCAAAAGCTTAAGAAACAATGAAGAATTTAATTTGATATACGTCAAAGTAAAGTGAAATATCCTAATATATCAGCATGCTGAAAGTGTTATTGCATTGGACATTGGAGTTATCTGTTCTATGCTTAAAAACTTAAAAAGACATGGGCCACCTAGAATCCTATTAACCATAGCGTGCAACCTAGAATGAAACATCCTATTGACTTAAAGGTTTACGTCATTTACAATCACAGCATTAAACCTACCAAATCCATATTGAATCACCATCAGGAGCATACAGTATGTTAATTTGCTTGGAGCTGGATGAAGTCATGACATATTCATGGAAAGCTTTATTATTAGAGACAGTAAGTAAACATTTAGCACTAAAACTTCAGCCTGTAATACAAACCCATTTGAAGGAAACAATTCAAACTGATACTACCTTTTGTTCTAGTACTCTCCACAGCAACATATTACACAGTGTACCTAGTCTGAATTGTGGCCTCAAGAATTAAAAAGTTTTCAAACAAAGAAACTCAATAAAATCTTGAATAAAACAGTCTGGTCTTAAAACTGTTAAACTTTTGTGAAAGTCTGTGTTAATGACTGAATATACTTCCTCCTGTCTCTCCACGTGCGCTCTCTGTGTCTCGTTGGCTAAACCTCAAGTGCCTGTTTGTTTAATCCTTCTATCAGTCACAGCTGCCATTCCAAAAGTGACACCTCTGGCTACAAGATTCTATTCCTACTCCAAAAGAATGATGGCAGTTCTGGGAATGCTGATTGGTGGTCTAGCTATACCCACACAACAGTTCCTGTTTAAACACTGACCACAACCAATATGGTTTTGATTCTGCAGGAATGAAAAATCATAACAAATGCACTTTAAATATTGTACTGTATATAGTAAGATCATTGCTGCTTTATCCTACAGAATGAACTACAGTATGTTTGTAAAATATACTGTAGGTTTGATTATTCTTCAGCATTTAGAAATGTTTCATATGAAATTAAACCCTTCTAGTTGTGCATTTCTGTTCTGTTTGGTACACAAGATCAGAGAGATACAGTATACGGCAATTTAAAGAACAAAGTTCTTCCACCATACTGTATGTGTTGAATTGTGTAATATAAAGCAACATGTTCCTCAGTCACATTTTGTACTAGTCCCCTAAGATGGATTTTCATTTACAAGAACTTTAACAATTTAAACTCTATGGGACACTATGATGTCATGCTAGATTCCTTGCTCCGCATTACACTATGGAAACAAATTAATGTAGAGCTTACTACTCCATTTTGTAGAGGAAAACATAAAAAAGCAAAAGAGCATTACACAGTTCTGTTTCTGGAAGCAATTACAGCAATGAGTTAATTACCTGACACAACAGCATTTTAGACTTTTATCCTGAGCTATTAGGCTTCAGTTTCCGCTACATCAGTTTAATGTACAGGAATTTAGTTTGTTAATAAGGAACTGATTTTTAGAATTTAATTACTAGTTACATTGAATAGATGTTTATCATTACACAGAGTGCCTTGTCCAGCACCTTTCCTTCAGCTAATCCTCTACAGTCCATCCTCAGGTAAGACAAATCAAACTGGAAACAGTGAAAAAAATATCAAGTAAAAATTATATCTGTGATTAGAGTACTCATTCAACAAATAAACACAGATTTTCTTTTTTTAATATTACCCATTTTAAAGAGAAATAAATAATTAAACTAATTCACATAAAGAAGACAATGCATCTTACACACTACACTGTATTACCTTAATTACTTTATGAACTGTTTTACATCATATTTTTTTTATTTTGTCTTTTGTATACTATCACTCATATCCTAATGAGTGTCCAAAGCAACATTTTGAACAAGGTTGGCTTTTGGCTTTTCAATATACTCATCTCAGTATATAAACACAACTGATGCAATGCGCATGGCATCTTGTACAGTAGCTCCAGAAAGTCTAGACTGCTTTATTAGTCTTTCTGTAATACATGCTTATTTAGAACAGGAAGTACAGGGTTTCATTATTGACTTACCAGAAGCTCTGTATGTGGATGTGTTAATGCAGGTATTCTTTAAGAGAACACCAACGCATATTCTATTGCTGTAAAAAACACTTGTTTGGCTAGAATAGGCTAAATTCCACTCTGGACTTTCTGAAATTTCCTGCTCAATTCATTTTGTGAGGTAGCAGAGCTACTGACACAGAATGTTTGCCACAGAGGTGTGTATTGCACTTCCTTTATAAAAAGTTTTCTGGGAATCTAAGAGCTGAAAAGCACTACAAAGATGGATTGCCATTGTTATTAGTTGTTATTATTGTTATTTCACCTCCTGGTGAAAACAGGATAATTTGAGGTCACACAGCTGTAACAGACTGAAGAGATGAGAAACTGTAAAAACAAATGCTCAAGAGCCACAGTTTTCACTGCTATGTTCTTTAAGATACCCAAAACAACAATAATTACAAATGCAAGGTAATTATTTTAATTGCAGGCTAACATCACTTACTAGAGAGCCCCATAAGGTTATCTTAGCATGGCGTGCAGTCATAATTATACAGACCACCTACCATAATCAAATCCTGTACTTAAAGTGTAATTCAGTGTTTGTCCAAGACTCAAGTACAGCCTGAAAACCAGCAATTTACATAAATTACTTTGGGTAGTCATAAGGGCTTGAAACACAACAAACCCCTATGGAGTTTAATAAGTGGCTTGCACTATGTACATAATTTCTTATCAATTAAAAGAAAAAAAGAGCTAAGCTTAATGTTAAATTAAAAACTTAACCTTTGCTTTACATTTAAACTGGTCAGCTCTGAAGAACATGAAGATCATGTCATTTTCAATAAAACAAAATAGGGTTTTTTAAACTGCAAAGTGAAACAGATGTAACGGCTTTCTGCTCCTTTTTAAGTACAAATCGAAAGGCAGGAACAGCCTCCAGTGCCACTCGTTAAAATAAACTGATCATGTAATTTATTTGCCTCCTTTTTGTATTTATAATGGGAATGGAAATATATACTGTATACAGAAGGAAAGAATCAGGCCAAACTCCTGCCTGGCACTGTTGTTCCTTACTGCCTCAATCCTCAGGCAAAGATCTCAAAAGATGGGGGGCTCAGAATCTGGTTCTGCAATTTCTCCCAATTTCAGCTGTGATGACAGAGGCCACACACCAGCATGGACAGTGCCTGCCCTCAGAGGAGGGGGAGGAAAGAGAAGATTGATTCTGACCCTCCAGTGGGATGTGCAGGGAGGGTTCACTGGAGGCTGGCATGAATTGCATTAATGATGCAGAATAAATAAGCTTGGACACAATGGCATAACAGAAAACTACCAACCCAGGCTGGAACTCCATGGAAGAGTCAGAGTATTCAGAGTTTTAAATGACTGTACATAATGAAGTCATACTTTTTCATACAATTTTCATACATACTTTCTCCTCAGTTTGCTAGGTCAGGTATGGCAATTTAGACAATACCATAGACCCCAACGATTTGTCCCTGTATTACATACAATCCCTTTTAGTATTACAAATACATACTGTATTTATCTAATCTAATTGAAGGATTTAATTTGCAGCTAATGCCTTTTCCTTAACTGGCAGCCAGACCTCTATTACTTCTTGGCTTTCAATGTTAAGATCACGGGACATCTCTTCTGGTATCATATTCCCAAGCTCCTTTTCAATCGCTGCATTATTAAAACTGAAGTACAAAACTGACAGGCAGGCTAAATTTAGCAGGAGGGCATGTTGGGTGTCCCACCTTGTCAAAGCAATAAATAGGCTTTGAGGAAAGTGCACAATCAAGACACTGTTCAGGGAGCCATGGACAGGGTGTAGTAAGTGATAGTAAACTTTTCTACCATGATTTAAAGACAGCTGAAAAGTGTAATGTTCGGCTGTTGAAGAAAATAAAATTAAAAAATAAAGTTTACACATTCTTTCATATACTGTACTGTGCATTGGACCACTCTTATTTCTATTGCTATAAATGATGTTGGCATAGTAATTTCAAATGTTATATTGTACCTCTTGGTTTTTAATTTGAAGGTGGTAGACCTATTCCAAAATAGCTTAACTTTTAATGTTTATTTCATAGTGCAGTTTAATAAAGTAATCACGCAGAACATTCAAACAGGATTATTACTTCTTTGCCATGATATGAAAGGAGTATTCATTTATAGCCACTCAGTTATCGCTCAGCTATTATGCAAAAAAAAGAGTATTTATATACATTGACTTAACGATGCAATAACGTTTGGTAACATTTTCCCCAAAATAATGGAAATGTCTCTTAATGCTGAGTGCCTTGAGTTGAATTCAGACAATGACACTGAACACATAATATTAATTTTAATTAATTTCACTTTTTGTCATGATGAACTGATCATTATCTCTTGAAGAGTACTCATTACTGCCACTTACGTCTACTTTGATCTTTCCATAAATCAGGAATATTGGGCATCCACTTTAATGTAAACCTTTGGAGTTTGTCTGGTGGCTATCTTATACAAATACACTGTACTTGTTTTATTTGATTAACAAAAAAAGTCTCCACCTCTGCTCACTAATTACGTGTACAGTGCACCGCCCCTGTTGCTCTTTAAATTTTAAATGCAGTGGACAGATACAGTAATAAAAGAAGCTGGACATTTCTGTACATGCTGTCACCAACACCAGCATTATAATTGTTTAGTTCATACTAAGCACGGTTCTGCTTTTTATGCACACAGTAACAAGCATTCAGTACCATCTTCAAATAAAACACAGCAAAATTGGAATACTTTCTGATGAAATATGAACTCATGAAACTTTTTCAAGAGGCCTACTTTAAATGTCAAACATGCAGGAATGCTGAAAGTCATTTCAACTTGAGCGATAAATAATGGCACACGTATTGCCTAAGCTAAAGTCATTGTAGCCTGTGCTTGACACAGGCTCTCTGGAGAGCTTTTAATATCAACAAGCAGCTCAATAACACAAATGAACAGAGCCTTTTTTGATGAGCCTTGAAAGGCACAAAGTGTGAAGAGTAGAAGAGTATTTAGTGATGGATCTATAACTACAATATTCTAAGACTATGGCAGTGTCTGAAAGATTAATATATTTCTTTAGCTTTTTGTATTTTTGACGTGACAAGATTTCGATTTACTGTATCCCAATTAAATACACTGCACATCCAAAATGGCAAGATCCTGTCAGCATGAAGTTATTATAAAGGGAAGCTTAACTTTCTTCAGAGTTGTCATTAAACATTTTTAACTGCCTTTTTAAATTTTGCAAACTACCCAATTAACTTCCAGTTTCTAATGCTTCATTTCTTAAGACGTGCACTTTCAGTTAGACAACATGCGGTCACATAACTAATGCACCTGAATTGAAGAACAGGAATGTTAACAATGCAGAGGGAATGCAGACTGACCATTTCAATCTATTACAGCTTCACTTTGCCAGTGGATAATAAAAACAACGATCAATGGACCACAAGCTGCAGCTTTGCTAATTGCATTCAGTGGGGCTGCAACCACTCCCCTGAGGGTGCTTTCCAACACATTCTGGAAAACAATGCCATCTGTTGATTAAAAGCTATATCGCAGTTACATGACGTCTTCTCAGTAACATCTTCCGAGCATTCTAGACTTCACGTGTTGTGTACTGCTGGCTTAATCAGGTTGCCAGTGGTTGGGCTGCACTGGGAAGCAATGTTCATAAACATCAAGTCGTTAAAGTGAGTCCATGCTGCACAAATGAGCATGGAGAAAACCAAGGACAGTCTATGCAGCATGCCATGAAAAGGTGAATGGTACCTTAATTTAATTTTCTCACAAGTACATATTTATTTGTTATGTCTTCCAGAGCAGTTGGTCATCTCTGCCTCCAATAACTCCATTATTCTCATTTGCACAGTGCTCTTGTCTGCTGCCTATGGCTGACACATGGCACTCTGCTCGATTCCAGCTCATTTGAACTGTTGCAGAGCAATATCATTTCACAAAAAGAAACTGACAAGATTGTGATCTGTTCATTTTTTCAAACTATTTCAATGGATCCAAACCCCAGGTTTAAGCTGAGACATAATAACATTGTATTACATAATGTAATGAGGTTCATACAAGAAACAATAAAGGCTGTACACTCCTGTACTACTAAAGTAGAATAAATAAGACAAAACCAATAATTTTCAACAAATATTTTTAAAAAACAAGCGCACTGTTGTGAGAGTCACATCCTACAGTCATACCTTCAGATAATGAACAAAAGCCAACAGTACAATTACATTTCATACTGACAAAATATCACCATGAATGACAATATGAGTTATGGCCATTGTTTCATATGCAACTACAAAAACTTACCATATACAGGGAAACACTTTGGTGGCAATAAGGACATCAAAACCTAAATGACGTAGGTGGTTTCCATAATTAATTACTTCTCACCATGCTTATTTTAATCTAAAAAATTAGGTGTACTACACAACATCTCAAATTTGAGTTGTATATGATAACCGAGTTGAAATGCTGGTATTACGACTAAATACAGGAACATCTAGGAAAACTCGCAATGAGTCAATCATCCTGGTCTCCTTGAGCTGTCAGTAAGAAAAGTTGTCTCTCAAATGCTTCAGATCTGATTCACAAGCATTGTGTTCCTGCTCAGCCTTACAGGAAGATCATGAGTAATTTGTCACGAGATGGCAGTGACAACTCATGCACCAAAAGAGCAAAACATTTTAATACAGCTCCTGAAGATTTATCAGTAATGGAGTACAGTACATTCTAAATAGAATAGCTTTATGTATTACAGTGTATATACTGTAAGACACACATCTTGTTAAACAAAGTAAGACAAAGTAAGTCTGGCCTTCATGTCTAAATGTTAATATTATTTTCTTTTCTCACTGATATTTGCTGATTTGTTTTTTGGAGAAGCTCTCAAATAATGAACCTACACTTCCAGAACAACATTGAAAATCCAAGGTTATAACAAGGTCCCGAGTTGAAGACCTCTCAAAGAGTTTTGCCATCTTGTATCATCTTTGATGGGCAAAACAAAATGTCTTTTAAAGACAGATACACACTGATAATGAGAACAGGGAAAAAGCAAGGCAACGCCTGATAAAGAAAATAGTTCTATTAGCACATGCTGACTTCGTTTTAGAAACTGTGCAGAGCAAACGCAAGAAAAGCAGGGTGATTAAGATGACCTACCGTATCCTCTTAGCTCGGTGCTGTCACTCTTACAGTGCAGTATGATGCAGGCCTGACAGAGGGCATCAAGCTACATGTTGAACCTTGACGGATACGTTCATATAGCCAGCCAACCACATCGTAGGAGTCTTTCAGTCAGTCAGTGCTTCACACGTACCATGCCCTGTGCAATCCTCCTTACTTCCCTCAATTGCTCACTGTAGGTCTCCAGCATTTGAGCTTAGAATAGGAACACACAGGCTATTGACTGGAGTGGAGCACCTCCCAGTGATGCAGTCTGCAAGGTTTAATGGCACTATTTGTGTTGGCAATGGTTATAAAGGCCGCCTTTTTCATGGCTGTCACGTTGTATATTTTTCACCTTTGATGAATGAAAACTCAGACACCATAAAAAAGTTAAATAGCACTATGTACAGTTATTATGTCTAGGTGAGTTAGACTGTGCTCTGTGGCTGACGAGACTTACCTAACACGTGTAAAATAAAGCCCCTTCAAGGCCATTTTTGAAAAAAAAAACAACAGGAAAATATTCTACCCAAGGCAATATAACTTCAAGCATATGTTCTGGGCAATAGAGGCTTAGATGATGTCAAATAAATTTTTCCTGCTTTAAAAATCCATATTTCTTTTTATTGTTATTTAAATTTAACTGAAAAGGAATGGCACATTTTATTGTGATCCAACTTAATTGGTATTTAGAGTATTTAGCTTCAGCAAGTTTTCATAAGCAAAAAATTAAAATGACCATTACAAAAAAACCCAACAACAATTCAACTCAAAAAGCTTTGAATGACAATGAAAACTAAATGTGTTACTGGTGGAGCTGGTCAAAATCTGATAGCAAATGATACGCATTGACTTAAATGCTGTATGAATTCTGTCTAGAATTAGACTTAGAACACGAGATAGTGGTAATTGAGTCATAGGAAAATGCCTCCTAAATAAAAAAAAACATGAACAACACATCACAAAGAAGGGATTTAGAGGATTATGCAGACCAAGGTTTTCAAATGTGGATTTCAAAAACTGAATTAATATGCTTGGCAATTACCTTGTGGTAGCATCTGTTCTCTAAACTCATTTGTGGTGCTTTTAAAATTCTGTACACCTGATTGGAACTTGATTCTGATTTATTGGAAGTCATTTTTAATTTGAAAAACAAAGTTGCTCTGCCTCATTTTTTCGCTTTTTCATAAGATTGTTTTGCAAAGTACTTGACAGCACATATTTCATTTTCATAATGATTACCCTAGCTTTCGAAGGGTAGCATTATTGAAGTCATTCATAACTGAATAATCAGGTTACTGCAAAAGTGTGCTTTAAAATAATCACATTTTCTGCTACACGTGGCAATGTTTTAAGTCAGAGAGCTTTATAATTGCTTTTTGAGATGGGAAAGTCATTTGTTTGGTTTTCAAAAAAATTCAAATGAAAGACATAGAAGAAAGACAAAGCTGAATTTTTACCTCTAACTGAATGTATCAACTCAATTCTTCCCTTTTAGGTTTTTCACACTCCTACAAATACATTGCCCTTTAGTGTATAATTTGCTGAATGTAATACATTAATTTCAATATATGTTAAGCTGACTACATAATGTATATTTTTCTTAGACGTGTACGTTATTTTCCAATGTCACAGTGAAAGATTGAAGAAACCTTCAATGACAGAAGAACAAGTCTACTTTTTCCCATTGAGAAAGAAAAGTTCAGACTTCAGACTTCAGAGTTCAGAGTTCATTCTTCATTAATGTGACACTTAAATCTTCTGGCTTCTTTTCTTATTAATGAGTAACCCGTAAAAAAACATAAAAACATCATTCTCTCTTCCAGTCTTTACTGTAATTGTCTAACTACCACAATAAAAACTAGCAGTTTGCTTATTAATATTGTCTGTGAAATCTGTGGGTCAACTGGCAAAAGCAATCAATTATATTTCAATTTTTAATTACTTCTGGCTGCAGTACAAGAAGGGGTATTCTATAATCTCATACAAATGCATAGTTTGTACAATCCCTGCTAGTTAGTCTTTGAAATAACGTAATGGACACACAAAACATACAATATGTTTTTAAAAAGAAAATTATATACAGATCTCAAAACATACTGAGATGCATACAGTACAATGACATTATTTTAATGTTTTTCAAATCACTATATCAGATTAAAGAGAGCATTATATGTCTTCTTAAATACACATTCATAACAATATACTTAATTTGCTTTTAATTTGTTTGGGTGAGGCAATTGATATTAAAGGCAACAGTTAAAGCTTCCAGTCTAGACAGAGCTGTGGAAAAGTGATTTGTCCCAAAAGATTCCACTGTACTGCCAACCTGTGAAATTTGGCTGCTGTAACACAAATACTTCACATTGTTAAGTCTCATGTGCTGTATATGCCTGAAGTTATCCAGTCACTGTGATTAAACTGTAGGCCTGTGACTCATCATCAAGATGCTGAGACATCCTTCTTGAAGTCCAAGAGACCCAAGAACGACTCACATGCTGGTTAAAGCTTTAATTCACTGGGATTGGGAATATCCAAGTGACAGAGCCCAAATGGCATAGTGCCTTCAAAATGGGGTTAGGATTATGCCAGGCCTCACTTAGATTTCTGGCAAACAGCAACTCTTATGATCTGCTTGGAAGCTGCTAGGCCTGTCCCTTGTCTCATAAGGCAACATCTTATGTACTGTACAATAGCATGCTTTCATGATCACCGCTTTGAGCACTTTGACCAGTCTTTAAGATATACTCTAAACGGGCTATTGGCAGAGACTGATAAAGCAATTGCAGTTGTGCAACTCTTTTTTGAGAATCATACGGTTATTTATGTAATACACAGTACAGACAATAAGACACTGTCTTTAAACCTGGCTTGGAGGATCTATGACTGCATCACAAAATCACATCTCCTTTAAAAGTCACATGATTCCATTGGCTAGTCACAAGCCAAGGACCCTGCCTGGCGGGCTGCCCTGCATCTCCTGCCTGTTACTGCCAATGGCAGGGGATTACCAACCCCCTCTACAGCCAGTCAGGCAAGTGAGTGGGAGCAAGGCTAGCAATGATACCAGTGGCCTAATACCAATTAATACCAATAATCAATGCTAACTCTCCAGTCAGGCACCGTGGAGCTCACAGAGGGCAGGCAGATGAGCAGCTGTACAGCTGGGAAGTGTCAGAGGCACGTGCTCATGTGTGTTCTCTCACCAGCAGCCATTCACGAACAATAATTCAGAGCAAACCAACGTCAAGACTAACTTCAAGATAGGCAAACTAGCAGTACAATGTTTTGGACTCACTAGTTTTACAATCTGGTGTAACACGACTTGGCTTCCAGATGACATGTTCACCTTCAACAAACTTAACCAGCTTCGGCAAACAAAATGGGTACCAGACAAAATATAATTTTAGATACCTATGTTCAATGTAAATTTTGTTTATTTTCTGTTTTTATTTAAATGTAATAACCTCTTAAATTATAAAGTATTATACAAAATTCTACTTTTGACAGTTTGCATTACAAGGACTGCAACAATCTATTTATTGTTTACCCTAAAATATATTTGTTTAATATTAAAAATCAAATTGCTCTTGATTTCAAGCTTAGTACATAATTTCATATTACTAGGGGAACCATTTCTATCAAAAATGTGATAATGGATCTAAACCTTCTTAACAGCCCCTGCACTTGTATCCACAGAGCTTTTGATAGTTTCTGTGTGGAGTAGCAGTTTAGTCACTGTACAGTAAATAGAATATTTTTACTCAGACTGGTTCAGTAAAAAGCGTGGCTGTATAAAACTTCAATTAGAATGTGCTTTGGATGAAACCATCTGATAAATGTGCTAAAATCCATTAAATGTAATGAAATGCATTAAAACACAAAGAATGGAACCAACAACATTTATTGAGTTTTTAAAGCCTCTGACCATGTACAGTACTATACTATATATATGGAGTGCAGTCAGTGTAATTAGACATTTTCCTAAATGATATTTACCCAAGGAAAACCTTAGTCACAGTCAAATCAAACAGTTTTTAATTATTTTTGCTACTGTAAGAGAAATATCTGTATGACCTTTGCAAGCTTAAGCAATTCCTGAAACATAAAAGTTGACAACTGTTAACACTATAACTACTAGTCAAACAAATGATCTAAACGATCAGATCTGGGCTTAACAAGCTTAACATGTGCTAGGAAACTTTCTGTTTGTCCGGCATTAAAGCAGTTACATTTGTCCTTCAATTTTCAATTCAATATTCTGTTAGAAATATGACCCTAAGAGCAAGCAAAACTTTTAAACCAAGTTCAGTGCTTTATGTTTCAAACACAGACAACACAGTGTTTCATCTAATATGCAATACACACAGTACCTACTACATCCAGATTAATAACTTTCAAAAAGTAGAAGTGTTCACAGTTTACAGTTTCAAACATTTTCTCCCAATCAGAACAAAGCACAAAATTTGTTCGAAATTTTCTTACCTTTACTGACGGATTTAAATTCACTTCCCTGTCCCACAAAGCACACAGGCCGCAGGCTCTCCTTGTTTGCTTATTTCACAGCAATGACAAGCAGAACGTTCAGTACCTCTTGGATACGTTCACTTTTGATAACAATAACTGCAATCTGGTGACTGAACTCAGCAGCCAGAAGTTTTGAAAATCTGCAGTGTCAGGCATTCACTCACTGTCAAAGGAAATCCTGCTTCGTTGCCTACTTGCATTTTTTCCAAAGTGTATCAGACGTGTACAGTCGTTCTTTACACAACTGCATGCACAGCTTTAATCACCAGCAAACAAGCAGAAAGGTCTTTTAGCAGTAATGGTTATAAAGGAAATTTTTATTTCCACGAGGGTGTGACACTGTTAGCTTATGAGCACAAAAAATATTTATAGAACACTTAAACAGTAAGAGATTGCTAAACATTGCATGAAACTGAAAGACTGCATACCAGTACATACTATTTAACCATGTCACAGTCTAGTGCCTGGTGAGTCACCGAAACATCAAAATCAAGAATAAATATCTCTCAGTATGGTGCAAAATACTGAATATCTACAATTTCATAATGTGTATTTTGTTTACAAAATTGAAAACAACAGAAATTAAAGATCAATTACGTTGAAAGGCGTTCCACTAACATATTTGACAAAAAACGTTTGATGTTTGTTTCTGATGTTTTGTGATGCGTTGTAACAGGTTTAACACTGATAACATTTTTATGTGAGTCTTACGTTGTGGTCAGTACATTAAGAGCTGTCTTCTAAGTACAACATAACAAAGTGTTTTTTTGTGAGGAAATTCCACCTTATCGCCTCATTTCAGCTCAAATATAGAAAACAAAAAGGCCAGTCAGTGAAATAATATTCAGACTGCCAAAAAGGAGGATCTCATTGGAATGTTTTGTAAAACAGCAAGCAGAGCGCTTATTTGCAGAAAGAAAACATTTCACAGAAAAAATGCAGTTCCTTGGACATGTTTTTCAAGGACAAATTTCTCAAAGGACCTTTGTACAATAGCTGATGCCTATCCATGACTTCTTCCTTTCACATACAGCTCATGTTCCAATAATACAGCCTCCTAGTGCAAACATGAATTATTTTTATAACTGGGTCTAGACAAATTATAATACAGTGAATGTTGTTTAAATGTGTGTATGACGTACTGCAAAGACAAAAGTAGATTACAGAGAACACACATTACTTAGATGAGGAGGGGAGAAATAATCTGTTAGATTTCATGTTTAAACAGGTGTCTAAATAATGGAGTCAAGGATATCATTTTAGAAAAGTCTGCATTTCAGCGTCTTTAGGGATACCACCCTCCAGCATGCAAAATCATTTCTTATTTCTTCCTTTCCCCTAGGCCAACAACTTATTTCAAACACCGAGGAAAGCACAATTCCTACTCTAATAATTACACAATTCAGACCACAAATCACCTCAGAGGTAGCATTTTGTTACAGTTTTATTATTTGTAACTCTCATCTCACACTCTATGCATATTCCCATTATTACGAAATAATAATTGCCGGAAATGCCTTGAAACCGAATGGAATATATCACAAAATTGCTCTTCGTTTTAAATGCTTTACAAAATTACGACAAAAATAGTGCTCACGTTTATGATAGTATACATCTCTCAAAGGGGTTGTCATTGCAAAGGCTGTGTATCCTTCAAGTTCTAACTTACTAATTTACGGAGACCTAATGCCAAGTTCTAAGAAATATAATTATGAAACTGTAGAACAAATATTGTAAAATCCATCCAATTATATTCATTTACCATCTTATTACCAAATGACTAGGCAATGACTAACCTGTTTTCTGTTCATCAGCTCCCTTGGAGATAACCACAAACCCAAACAACGTACAGTTCCCATCTCACATTTTTATGATGAAAGCCTGTTTAAAATTCCTTTTTTCAAGATTCCAAGATTTAGATTTCAAGAACTTGATTACAAAAAGCCTTAGGTGCAGACCTGGTAAATTATGTGTGAATAACGCACAAGACAGCATCCCCAAAATACTTACAGTAAGTTAAAAACTATTTACTCATTATTTCTACTACAACAGTTGACATACTGTATAACAAAAAGTGCAGTTCTCCACAGCAGAACCTTCTTAACTGTTGCTGCAGTATTGATTAAACAGTCTTAATCGTTTAGTGTTAAAGACTTTGTATTGATTATTCCCTTGGTAAATAACAAAAATGGAACTTACAGCATACTGCAGTCCTCTCCATATATCGTATTGATCATTCCAAGGTTACCTGTACTATTCAAATGTAACAAAAACACAGACATACTGGAGTAACCTTGTTTCCCCAAAAACCCAAAAGCATCTCTCACCACTACCTGACAACATCAGCAGTGGCATTTGGCAGGTACAGTACATTGATAAGATTAATTTAACTTGTGCTTATCTTTGCCTTGGGATCACATGAAAGCATGTACAGTACTTAGTTCAGTTTAATAAGAGAAATGGTTCTGTGAGGCATGGGAAAATTTATTTAAAGAAACCATTACAGATAACTTGGTTAGGGCTGCGTAAGCTTACCTGATTTAGTACAATTATTCTGTAAAATTATATCAATGTTTTTATGCAATTTTAGTGTTGAGTTTATTGAAATAACTGTCATCTTGTTCCAGAATTGTCTATTTATGTCTTAAACAGATACAATGAATAGATCTTTTCTTCAAAATCAAAGTCCTGAATTGACATGATATTAATTACTTTATGTAAGTAAAAAAATGTTGAAAAATGCTCTGTGCACTAAACCTCCTTAAAACCTTTTTGCCTGTTGCACTTCTAGAGAACAGACATCCCAGTAGATTCATAATTTGTTCCTCTCCAAGAATGACAGTGTAATAGAGAAATTCTCCTCAGGCCAAAGCTTCAAGTCTTTCCTTGATGAGTGTGCAAGTTTCTGTAACTTCATGATTTTAAGTAAACAGCTACTGAAGCTTTCCCTCTGCTCTGCGGTACATTCCTAATCAGACTCGGAAGAAAACGCCTATAGAGAGACACCCAGTTACAAAAACACCATGGCACACAGTCATGACAGTGTCCCTTCATTGCAAGCTCCTTTGTAGGAAATTCTGTTTTTCCATGGCTGTGTACATGCATGCAAAAAAAGTGTTTTCTTTGGCAGGGAGAGCAGAACAGGAGGTCTGCTGTGAAAGTAACAGCCTGATGTGCTAGTTTTTTGTGCAGGAATTGGGCTCAAAATAAGGTCATTATTTACCAAAATGCCGTCATCTACCTGTATATCTTCGTCTGAGAAAAATGTCCTATTCCAATAACACAGTTGGTCAACCTCATTAAAACCTGGCAAAATGTATTGATAATACTGCATTTATCTAACACAAACAGTGTCCTACATATTACACCAAATGGCCAAATCAAGAAGGTTATAATGTTTAAGAACAGAAACATTTTGCAGTTGATTTCAAACAATACATATTGTGTTTATGATCGTTTTCAAAGAAATTCATCTGAAAAACCTCAGTACTTAAGACCTAAAAATAGCAAATGAAACTAAAGATTTCATGCTACTGTTTGGAGCAGTCTATCACAAAAATGTCACACAGTTTTTCACTCATTATTTGATTGCTTTCTAGTCTAGCATTCTACAGCTCCTGAAAGGGTAATTTTTCATCTGTAACTCGATGAAGAACAGGGTTATAAACTAAGTGGCAGTAAACATACATGTCCTCTATCTTTTTCTGGTGGTTTACAAAGTTCAACAATAGAAAGCAATTTAAATACAATTAATATACAGTACAATTATACCGTATAATATATATGTGTAGTACATATTAACATTTCTATGAAAGCCTCATAATAATCTCAAAATAAATAAAAATGTGTGTCAAACTGCATTACTTATGTTCTCATTACTGAGGTGTTCCATTTAGCTTGTTCAAGTGACAATTATTGAACAGCTAAAGTATTCAACAACCAAGAGCCATTAACCAACTAATTGTATTTAGTTAAAAAACACTGAGCCATTTAAAGATAACTAACAGTCAGAAACAAATATTTCTTCCACTCAGATATATTCTGTTTCACTATCATCTGAAGCTAATAAGACATACTTTTACAGGTACTGTATACTTTCTAAATGAGCAATTAAATTAGCCAATAAGACATTATTGGTATACTGAAAATGAGCAAAGAGAAATATGGTAAGTCTTCAGTCACTTGCAGTATGGAACTAAATAAACATTTTACCACAACAGACATTACTAGTATCTGAGAGTCACACCCACATAGTGTTAATGCAGAATTTGTAGTTACAGTAAACCACAACAAGCAGTCATTACATCAGATATTAACACAGGGAGGCAAAACCAAACTAAAAAAAACTAAAGGAAAAGCTGTGAGAGCACCATGTTTTTAACCAGCCAAATTAAAGATCTAAGCACTGTATTAAACTTAACTGAACTCTCCTAACTGACTGTATAATATAGCTTTAGACCGACTGATCTGACAGTGAAATCAGCCTGCAAGAGTCACACTACGACCAACTGGTCATCTGCACAAAGCACTAAAATAATCCTCTAAGTATTTAACAATGCTACTTTTCTCCTTAACTAGGTTATTAGCTTAAATGTAATGTCAAGAAACACTTAAGGGGAAATTTAACTCAAGACTTTAAGCAACTATTCACATGTTCAGAGGTTGAAGATGACTAAACTAAGAAAATATTACGTTTTAAAAGGAATATAACATTTCTGAACAAAAAGTCATATTCACATTGTAAACTCCTTGTTACATTAATTTCTGCATTAGTTATATTAGAAAAGCCATTCTGAATTCATTTGCTCTGCCATGTACACAAACAGTGCTGTGCTAATCGATATTTTAAGAGGGAAAGCCCACAGAAAGATGAACAATTCCTTTTTAGAAATAGCATGCAACCAAATTAAATAGTTAAATAACCATAGAAATAGACAAAAATTCATTTGAAATGTCAGAAGAACACATTTTTCTCAAGTACAGAAACAGTAGAACGTCACTCTGCTATTGTTTTCAATCATGACAAAGTAATTAAAAACTTTTACCCAGCCTTCTTTATACATATATAAAAACTATTCCCTTAGGTTCTCTACCAAACTCATTATCTGTTCCTTCATTAGATTCAGTCAGTCAAACACAGGTGGGCTGTCAGTTAATTTTAACTCCAAGGTACAGAAAGCTGTTGTTAATATTTCCCATTTTACATACAGGAGAGGAATAATCATTATTATCTGCTGCCTAAGGATATTGTTCACTGCAGTGACGCCCCAAACTTCTAAAATCATTCTGCACAGCTGAGATTCATTGACATTGTCGAACATAACAGTGGGTCATTTCACATATCTATTTCCAATCTCCAGAAGTAAACCTTCATTAAATGTAGTTTAAATCCCAACCAAAATGAGATTATTTAAATAACAACAACATGATCAACTACAATACATTGTAACTACAATATATACATGTTCATAACTGTTGAAGAAATGCAAGGTAAATCTTTAGGTCTGTCTCTCACTGTCTGGAAAACATGTGATTCATTTAGGAGCTGGATCATTCTTGTAGTGCACATTACATCACCAAGAAGAACAGAATTAATTAAGAGAAAGCACTTCTAAAGATTTCATGAGAGATGTTCAAACATGTAAACATTTTATTAGCTTTTCGGTTGAGCATAACAAAATGATTGTTGAAGATCAGCAAAACTTGACTGTCCTTTGTTTAATAGTTAAAACTGAAATGCTTCGTTCTAGTCCTAATGTAGAAGTTCAAATCACTGAAAGGAAAAATAACCCATCATATCTGGACAGAAGAATTGAAGTTTTTGTGTTGGACTCAAAATGGTGACTCTTGGTGTAAAAAAATAAAAAAATTACAATATTTTGTGCAGCAGATCATATCAAAGTAGTACATATCCTGAGGATTCCTGGCAGCTGCAGGGGTATTTCCCACATTGCATTCAGACAGCTACGAAGTCAACAAACACATTTGATAATGTTTATGCTGAAATCTTCCTAGTCAAAACAAGGCCCTTTGATTTCATAATGATTATGAAACCTGTGAGGAATTTAAAATTAGTCTTTTCAAGATGATTAAAAAGAACTGTACTGCCTCAAAACTAATCCAACAGAGGGCAACCTCAGAAATGGGAAATTGTTATAGATTTTAAAATATTTTTTAAAAGTTTAAAAAGAACACATCACATTCTCTACACTTGTTAAGTGCTAAAGTTTTCTTGGAGAGAATATTGTAATTAGCTTTTTAGATGTCAAAATTGCTTCCAATATTTTAATATTTTCACTAATTTTCAGTTTCTTAATCTATATGGAAGAAAATTGTTGTATATGGATCATTTTACTCGTGTTTAAGCTACAATATTAAACACAATTATTTAATATTTATATTCAAAGCAATAATAGTACTGTACCTCAAGCCAGGCTAAGAGTGTTCATACAGATCCCTTAGATTCTATTATCTGTACATTTAAAAAAATCCAAACATTTCCAATATCTCCATTTAACACAAGTGCTATTCTGAGGTAAAAGTAATAGAAAACAACATATGTATTTTCTACAATATAGTTCAATATCAATCACAAACCTTTACGTAACTCTGTAACAATAAGCATATTAACATTTCATTACATCAATGTGTAAAACACAATAAAGCCTGCAGGTATTTTCATGTAGTTTTAATTAAATCTAATGTAGGAGAATCTGAGCCCATCTATTCTGTAAACACATTTAATCTGTTTAGATCAGCTACATCTAGAAAAAGATGCAATGAATAATCTCAAGAACAATTGACAGAATCAATGGGAATTCATCACAAGTGATTCAGTGCAGTCATATATTTTAATTGACAAATGCAAACGTGGAGCTCCAACCTCTAGTATAAATCAATGTGACCATCTATAACATCCCAGATCTACTACAATGAAAGACATACTTCAGTTCTTTTTGGGAGTGGGATGAGGAGAGAAAAAGGGGATGTATCAGCATTAGGATCTATTCAGAGGTCTCTGTAACTTAACATTCCTGCTCAGCTTACTAAGCAAAATCTCCTGTCCTTTAGCGATACTGCATCAGAATCACTATGACATCAGACTACAGAATAGAGCATCTCTGCATACAGCATTCCTCTTATAGCCAACTCATATAGCGCCAGCTCAAATACCCTTTAATCGCAGCATATTTTAATGCTAGACACCTGCTGTTGCTAGCAATATAAATGCCAGCTTTCCGAACCCAGGGCAGATGCTGCTGCAGTAACTTCATGCGCTGCATAAATCCACCTACCTCGGACTTCATCCTCTTGTAGGCCGGAAAGGAATAAAATATCAAACACCCAGGTGGAGCTGTTACAGTTTCTCTTTGCAGTGGATTTGCTGTAATACCCCCCAAAAAAGTCAGCTGGTCGCACAGGAGGATAAAGATGGGTCAGTGCCTCGTTGTGAAGCTCAAAGCACAGGGGACCTCGAACTGACGGATTTACTGATCAGCACATTTACCTAAACGTCGATGAGATGGGCTGAGCCCTGTGGCTTTCTCCCCCTCTCTCTCCTGCTCTCTCTGACTCGGTCTCTCTCTCTTCTCCTATATTCTGCACGTATGTACGGTATATCCATTTGTTCAGCAGGTTTCTTGATCTACTGCCTTCTGAGTGATGCATTGTCCTGTGCTTATATTGCGGCTGTTAAACAATCACACTGCAAGGTCAGAGCCTGTTTTTAGCTTTTCCAGGACAAACCATAAGGCTGCAGAGAAGCCTGGGGCAGTAGGATGAAAAGTATTAACGCTGCATTAAAGAGGATACAGCCACATGTGCCTGTGAATCCTTTTACATAATAATATAGAAGCTGATACACAGCATTTAATACTAAAATCATTTAAAGTATAATTTGCCTTTCATAAAAGTTGTTTTTTGCCATTTACCTTAAACCTTTCATCAAGTAGCTATAACAAAACTCAGAACTTTTTTTTCATTTTTCTTACTGTTGTGTATTATTTGTAGATGCATTACAATACAAAAAAACAAATTACAGCCATACACAGCATGTCATTTTTCTTCTATGAAGCATTTGTAAGTATTGTTCGTAAATGGCAATACCATAACAAAATAACTGTCTCATGTGGGAGTAAATTGTAGCAAAGCAGGGCTTCAAAAATGATCATCCTCTAGTACAAAAACCACATGTTTAAAGCATATATATTCTGCAGGTACTCCAACACACACTAGTCATTAGTGATTTTGCTACCTTGCAATCTAAGCATAGTTTAATGGAAATGGGATTTTACATTAATTTGTGGTACCAACAGGTGGAGTGACTGATTAACCCATGTTCATATTTCCACTTGAAACAGAAAAATGGTAGCTGACTAAGTCCTGCACATTAAACAATCCTAACATGGAACTTCCAAGTGAATAAAATAGTAAAAAGCAACCATTCATGATTGCAGATTGAACCCTTTACCCTAGTTCAAACCAGAGCAATGTCACTAGGTGGGTGAGACCTGGATTTCTCAGTGTAAGCATTAGTCAATGAAGGTTTTCTAGGCCTTTGGAGAAGCAGAATGGCTTGCATTAAAGCATTAAAGCATTGCAGAGTTTAGAGCATGTCAAAAGATTAATGCCTTTGACAGGGGAGCAGGTTGGAGCTGGAAGAGCATGTCTGTAAATCCCTCTTCCCCCCTGTGCAGTACAGGAGCAGCTGGAAGCAGGTCTCTGGGGGAGCCCAAACTGGTGGGGGTATATAGCAAACAAAACTGACAACTCCACATCTTCATATCAAGAAATCCTAACATTTCATATCTGCTCCTAACACTGCTAAATGAATTTGTAAAATCTCACTGCTTAGTTTTGATGACAAAGAGTTGATTGGAATCCATCAACTTTAACGGGTTGTATTCAAACCTGATGTGAACAGTTCTTAGCTATTTACATATGCTAAAACAATGTAACAACTTGTGAAAACAATGTAGGTGATTCTAAACAGTTAATCAGGAATGAGGGTCAAGCGTGTCTTTTTTTATCAGTCTCCAGTAGCAATAATATCAGCATAGCTCCACAGAAATTCAATACAATGTGTCTGTTCTTTGTGTCACAGATTTAATTCACATTACAGGAAATAGGGACATAAAAATAGTGTCAACAAGTACACATCATTTCATGAGTTCATTTATGTCATTAACATGAAAAATCCTTTACATTCTGTTTATTGGTCACTGTGTTTTTCAAGTCTGTTTCTTATGTGCCCACCTGTGCTGGAATTGTCATTTCCCTAAGCCTAGAGAAACTAATCTAAACTGTGCGCCACCAATGATCACACTGGGCTAATGACATAACCCAGGCTTGAACCTGTGGTGTCTGGATCATAGAACTCAATTTGTGCTCGGGAAAACACCAAGTAGGGAGCTGCATCAGCATGCGTAGGCTGCAAAGGAACAGGTAAAGGTTTATTCCATGCTGGAAAGAAAAGAAACACAACATTTGGACTGTGAAGCCTTCTTCAGGGGTGATGTGGTCATAATGACAGCACTCTGTCTTAAATTCAACATTTTTTCCTTCAACTCAGATACCACCCAGAGTGACACTAGGAGACTTCAGCTGTTTTCCAAGAAAATAATGCTTTCTACCATTTTTTTCCCTCTACCAACAGATTACTCTTTCTAGACAACAAAATCAAAGATGCAAAGAGGTTTTTAAAGCTACCAGCTCCACATCATATTCCTTTTATTACTGCTTTATGACTCATCAGATGGCGCAACTCCAAACTCTACCAGTTCCTCAGTGCAGATAAGGACAAAACAAAACCCTCAGGGCGCTCACTACATCCACGAATTCCAACCTTGTTGTTACCATACCTTTAGATATGCCCCTTTCACAGGATGAGAGATCTCTTCTCGGCCAAAGTCTTAGTTTTGTACCAGTCAGAAAGATGCTAGACATTCCCCAAACTCAAATTGACCTCCATCACTTTTACCGCAGGCTTTGTCTCAGAGCACATTTTGCTGATGACATCTCTTCACCCTCATCTAACAAAAACCCGGTTATCAATGAGATCAAAATTAAACAAAGCTTTTGAACTCCCCAGCTGGCTGTTTTCTGTCAGTAGATTATTTCATTAATCAATACAAATATCAAGCTCCCAAGACCCTTTCCACACCAAGGAGATCTAACCTCAGGTCTAGCCTCACCGAAAGAGAAGTTCAGGCGCCCCAATCTCTCTGCAAGCAAGCTGACAGAGGCGGTGCTGCTGTGGTGTGGCCAAAAGACCTACAGTACATATCAAAGAAGCCTCCAGACAACTCTCCTGCCTATCATCCTCCTCCACAGGATCCTACCTATAACTACCAAAAAGAAGTGGTACGTATCTACCAGCTCTCTTCTAATCAGCAATAAGGAACTTCCTCAGGAGGAAAACCGTCTCATTGATGAAAATTCTTCAGACATCTCAATTTTACCTCCTGCCTGAAATCCACAAACCTGACACCCAATCGTCTCACCATGCAACTCTACCACCTCTCACATCTCAACCTTTCTCGACAGCCTTATGAGACCACTGGTGGAAGGGCTTCATTCATATACAGAATTAAAGACACTAACCATGCTCTCACCCCCTGAAGAAGGCTCCTCAGACACTTTTCTTTTCCTTTACCTGTTCTGAAACACCATTACTGTTTGAGACACTGGGGGAGGGGGCTTTCAATTCATTTTCAATAATCTAATCTTGTATTTAGCTAAAGCATCTTGCATGTAGCTGCAAGTAATGTATATAAGAGCTTGTCAAGTTCTTTATCACAAATTACACCACTTTACATACAAACCTCCTTTGCAGAACCTAATACAGTGCAGACAGTAAGTCCACAGCCCTTCAGACATGGCTGAGCTCAGCCATGTAATTGCTATTTTCACTTCACCTTGCAGCAGACAAAGGTTAATTGAAATTCAGAAATTAGAGGTAAGAATACAAGAGGCAAAAAATGAGCTCTGTTGAAGCTCTGTCTTTGTGCAGAGGAGGAAGGGGATTTAACCTTGCACCCTGAGGTTTCCAAAAAGCTTTGGCCTACCCTGGAGAAAATGCTACCAATGCAACAACGAAAAGTTTATCAAGAGGATAAAGAGGCAAGAGGTCAATGAAAAACTGAAAAATATGTCTGTTGAGCTAAGTGGGGAAATGTTTTAAAATTGTTTATTTTTATGCTTTAAGTCTGTAGCCCTGCTCACATTAATATATTCAGTGCAGCTAAAACTGTTCATAGCTACAGCTGGAATCTCGTGTGATTATTTCTGTAAAGGATAAAGGTTAATCAAAAGTATGAAGTATAAGCATTCAAAGATTTTTCTTTTGGTTAAAAGAAAAAAACAGCAGGCCTGAATGCATAGCCTGAAAAATCTGACATTTAAAACGTCCCTGATTTGACTTTTAAATCATAATACATTCTGCCAAGAGAAAAAGAGTGTATCCTGGATTGTACAGTTTATATCACATCACATTCCTAGCTGAGCTAAACAAATCCTTTTTAAGCTGATGTTCTTAACAGCCTTATTGTGACAAATACTTTGTTTTTAAAATGTCACAATATTTCAGCACATGATGAATTTTCATGAACTCTTAATTAATTAAAGCTCCCTCCAAAGCCTCATGAAGGGCCAAACCAGTGAGGAACTGGTTTCTAGCCTGAGGGTGTTATTCTCCATAACTCAGATAGTGTATGTTCTTGTTTTTTTTAATCTAACCTCATAAAACATTGAATTTGTATACAATGTCCAAATCACACATTTTCATTTTGCAATAAATGAGTAAAGGAAAACTGAGCATGTGTTGCAAGATGGCAGCCTACCAAGCAAATTGCAGCTTGGTATCATATACAGTATTTTGCCTTGCGTAGATTTTTGTGAATAACTTCTTTTTACATTTAAGCAGCATTATATGTAACTATAACTTGCAGTTTTGACTGTAGTGTATAACTTAAACGGCAGGACACTAAGGGAACAATGGGTAGTGTTTAAGGTTTTGTAACGTGGTGATAAGTGCTCGGGTACCTTCATATACTGTAGGCTAGGACTTCTAGCCTTATGAATGGAGCCTAATGTTTAGCTCATTAAGCCACAAGCTTATTCACAATGATTTCAAAAATGTCCTTATACAATGCCATTCTCTATTCTCTTTGTGTTTTGCAAAATATCTTCTTCAAGAAAATAACACTAACATAAAAGCACTCAATTTGACATATGTCATGATGCATCCTTTACAGTACTGGGGGTCAAATTAGGGTTAGGTTATAAGCTTGAGATTGAAAAAAGTAATTTCCTGAGAAAAAAAAAACAGCTTCAAAAATAACAGTCACAATAAGAGCATCATGCACATGGCACTGGGAGTGTATCTGAATTCACCTCTTCAGGCTCTAATACAATCAGGCCCCTGCTCTCCAGAGAAGTAAATGGAAGCAAATTACAGTAATTTTTCAAAGCCGGCAATGTTTTTTAATCTTTATAAGAACTGACACTGCAGCTAAGCAGTAAAGATGGTGTTTACTGTGAAAGAACTTGTCGCAGATTGACTTCGGCAGAGCAGAGTAATCGAAACCCTGCTCATGTGTCGCTCCAGGCTATTGGGAAACTGTAAAGGTTGAACTCATGCTAAGTTGCTGCATCAAGAGCATAAATGCTTACAAAGGACTTGTCCTCATCTCCAGATCACAGTTATAGATGTGCTGACCAATGTGAGCTTAAAACAGTGGATCCACAGTGCCAAAAAAGAGAAGGATTGATAAAAAGCCACATGAAATCAAAAACATAACTTGTATGTTTTTGGCAGAATCTGTCTCATCTATGTTGTCTAAAGAACAAATAAGAGTAAACATTATGCAATAGCAACCTGAAGAATTGGTAAGCGAATGTACAGTACTGGTTCTGGATTTGATCCAAACAAAGCACCACTGCTTCTGAGAAACATTCCAGTGGGAGGTACCACTGTAGTCACACAGTGAAAACACTAGAGCATGTTCTATATCACAGCAAAGAAAAGCATGAAGCAAAACAATTAATTAACAATTATAATTTATATATTATAAATGTATTAGCTCTTAGTTCATATAAAAATAAGAACTTGTTAACCAATGACATTTTATTGAAGCCTACTGGGCTATGCTGTACTATATATCTGACAAATGTTACAGAAATCTAACTCCTTTTCCTAACTCTATAATGGCTATTTGGCTCAAACTACTGTATTTTCATTAAGAAATTATTTAGGTCACTTGTTATTTAAAAAGGTTAAACTTAATTGTCTAAAGGCAGGGAGCTGTAATACTCATGTAAAGAGCGAACAGAGAAGAAAACTGAATCGGTGTCAACACTTTTAACAACCTACCAGTAGATGGCGACGGTGAACAGTAAATTTTCATAGTAGCCGAAACACGGGGAAACGCGAAATTCATCCAGAAAATGGTCAAAGTACACTCATTTGTAGTTATTTCATATTCACATTTTTTCAATTATTATTAAAATGCCGTTATTATTACAACATTACATTACAACAGGCCAAAAGAGAAATTAAGCCACATCACTCTGTAATTCGTACTGTATCACTTGTACAGCATGTCTTCCAATTTAAATGTCTTATTCTGTTTCTGTTATTCGGAGGCTTAAAATAACTTTTCTAAGTTACGTATTTTTTGTGCTAGCTTGATGATGTATCATGCAATTATTTTTTTTCCTTGATGAGGTTCATAGGTAATAATAAGTTAATTACATGATTTTAGCACAAGATAAATTAGCTGGGTGCTGTTTGTGAGTAGGGATTGCTTTTGGAAGATGAAATACAGCTTCTCATCTGTAATACTCCTCTGTAACACCTAATAGCAAGTAGGAAAAGCAACTCTGAGAGAACAACTTAATTCTCACTTTCACTCAAGGGAGCTCATTAAATGAATCTATGGGTTAGAAATTCACTGGCAGAACTTCTGAGGGCAGTTTGATGATTTGTTCTTAAAGAAAGACGATGAAAAAAAATAATCTAACCAAAATAAGAAGAACCGTTTACCAGGAAAACAAAAACATGTTGTAAAATTGTAAATATTATGGTGACAACCGAAGTCACAAACAATTCATCATTTGGTTGCTATGCTGTTTGAAGTCTAATACTAATGAGCTGCTAAAGCAATTATTCATGTCCGTTAGCCCAAAACTGTTCCTAATTGGCATACTGGCATTAAAGTAAAAGTTGACAGACAACTCTTAAACACAAAAGAGTATGATTCTGATGTGCTTTGAGAGTGTATATCTACACATGTAAAATACACATATTCTAAATAAATATATGCGTTAATATTCTAATTGTAACCCAACAGTAGGAAATAAACATTTTAATTATGGATCAGGACATGCATTTACATCAACATGCTAAGGCTGTGAAAAGGCTATGACTTTCACCAAGAAGCCTTTTTCATTTTAGATTCATTTTAGATAGACTCTGTGTTTTATATGGAAATGTCAATGCCAATACCTGGTGCCATAAAAGAGCAGTCTGCAGGATGGATACCTCTGTGGCTTGCTAATGCAGCGCTCGTCATACAGTAAGTCTCACGCTCAGCCCCAGCAAGATTGAAATCAGTTAAATGAAAAATAAAAAACTGACACAAGAACGTGCCCGCTAGATACGTCTGTAAACTGACCAGGCACATCACAACCCAAGTGGAGTAACAGTTCCTCCTTTCTTTTAAGCCTGAACCATATCCTCCCTTTTGAAATTCTGCCTTGCTGTGCAATGATGTAACAGTTGAAAACATTCAGTGGTTGCTATGGCACATAGGAGGCCATATGTAAAGGATAAGAGACGAAAGCTTTGGCTCAGTTTAAAGACTTAACCACATGTTCGTGAATGTGCATTCCCCTAGGCCAAAGAAATTAAGCAGATAGGCATGTTATCAACAGAACATGCGGTGCAGGGCGGTGGCTCTGTGGCTCAGGATCTACGCCTGTGGCTGGAAGGTTGCCGGTTAGTATCCCGCGGCCGGCAGAGGAATCCTACTCCGCTGGGCCCCTGAGCAAGGCCCTTAACCCCAGCTGCTCCAGGGGTGCTGTGCAATGGCTCATCCTGCGCTCTGACCCCAAGCTTCTCTCCCTGTCTGTGTGTCTCATGGAGAGCAAGGTGGGGTCTGCGAAAAGACAAATTCCTAGTACAAGAAATTGTATATGGCCAATAAAGTGATCTTATCTTATCAAGTCATCATTTTCCATGAGAGGACATTGGAATATTGAATTTGTTGCACTACATATCGGACATTTGAGACAGACATCCACTTTTGTTAGCTACAATCCTGCCATGTTACAGGCGTGACAACTTTTGCACCTGAAAATGATGCTTGTAATGAAAAATCGTGCAGCTGTACAGTTCAATAAACCATTTAAAATAATCTCAGAATAGAAAAATAAATCAAGGCCTTAGGACTAGATGTTGCCTCCTACTTTAAATTGGTTAAACTCAACACATTTCTGCAATTGTCATTATTGCTTTGCCTATCATGTCTTCGGTACAGTAGGCACAGTTCTAGGTAGAGTCAGAATTTAAGCTTTCCTCTGTAGG
Organism: Atractosteus spatula; assembly: GCF_055471065.1. Lineage (NCBI taxonomy): Eukaryota > Metazoa > Chordata > Actinopteri > Semionotiformes > Lepisosteidae > Atractosteus > Atractosteus spatula. The sequence goes on from NC_142710.1 coordinate 62,463,508, forward strand.
CCAAGCATGCTCTGTCACTGCATGACTCTGCAACAACGCTTATCTCTTCTTTTCACTCCCAGGGGAATCTCTCCCTAAGAAAATTGCATGCAGCATGCTTCCTGTATTAAGGAACATGTGCACTCAGTATGACTGAATGCTGGGACCTACAGTACATTATAGAGCTACTGTATGGTAGGAGTAGTGTGCCTAATCCAGAGTAATGTTTATGTTTACCGATTGGAAAAGGTCTGCTAGTAAGTCTAAAGAAGTCTAAAGACTAAAGTCTGAAGAAATGGGGGAGACTGAATATGTTTCAGTAAAAAAGAATTATGTCAAACAACTATTTGGTAACTCAGGCAGTGCCATTTACTCAAACAATCCATAATCTGTAGGAACACTGAAATACTGGAGTCTTCTCTGCCTTCCTTATTTTAAGTCTTCCCACCTCCTACTGGGGATAAATATTAAACTGAGATCCACAAAAGGAAACCTTTTAAGAGACTTATAGTTCTGGTTATGAAACTTATCTATGTTCTGTTCAACCCAACACACAGGCAATCTAAATAGCTGTACTACATTTTTTGACCTCAGTACTTTAGTAAATGCATGCAAACACGCTGTCTGCAATGCTATTGGCTGGACCTGCACTAACTAAAACAGCAGGATGCATGTTTGCACAGCATTTCTGCTGAAGGCTCAGCCTTAATTACTGTTTACTGTTAAAAGTGCTGCTCTGAGTACAGTGCTAGAATTTTTAACTGATACTTAACTCTCCTTAATACTAACTTGCGACACATTATAGTAAAGCAAGAAAACTGCTGCCAGTGCAAAAGAATTAAAGCTCCTTTTTTGGCTGTAGATTTGTCTTAGTACTGAATCCAGTATATAAAAATTAAGAACACTTCGTAAACCCTTCATGATGATACAACACTATAGTTATAAATATAAGCACACTCTTATTCATGTTGCACTGTATTGTATATAATAGCGTTGCATCATGAATCACTTGTTTATGGAACACTCCGTCTGTGGACAACTAAAAAGTGAAGTAAAGAATTGATTTAGTCTGATTATTTACCATCTCATCCTAGGCAACTCTTATGCAAAAGAGGACATCTGGTAGATGGTTTGTAGTTAGTGTTTAAAAACATGTGCAAACCCTGTCACCTAGACACTTCAAACATCTCAGGAAACGTTTTATAAATCACTGAAATCTTTTGCCTTAAAATGCATGCAACACTCCCAATATCCTTGCGACCTCTGTTGCCATTGCCTACACAAAGCAAATTCTGATAATCAGTTTCAAATTATTTTGGTCTTGCCACACATGTTTGCACTAGAACAAATATATCAAGAGAGCAGTACTTTCACTACTTAAGCAGAAATATCCAGAGTTGCAATCGTCCACCTAATGCATGCAGATGCTCTGTCATATTAAGAGCTAATCAGATGCTAAAACTGCTTTTCATTAGGCCCAGATGAAGACAGATTGCTGTGTGGAGACCCCTGACTGAGAGCAGAGCTGTCTATTTATTATAATAGGAGTGATGGTCCACAAGCTGCCCTGGCCAAGCTGACTTCCCCTCTGGTACCAGCTTCAGTCTACAGCATACTGCAGTCTACACATGATTTCCTTTATTAAACCCAGCTTCGAGTCAGGGACTGTGCATGATCCAATAGGTGTCTACTGATTGCAGCAGGAGTACTCCCTGTGGTCTCTGACACACATCAATGAGGCGGCAGTAAGGAGTCTGGCTCGGGAGTTATAACTAGGAGGTTGCAGGTTCAAATCCCAGTTGGGGCTCTGTTATGTTTCCCTTTGATTAAGGGACTGTATTCAGATTACTACAGTTAAAGCCCTTCTGCATAAGAGGGTAACTCTTTCGGTCATCATTATAACAGAACTGGGAACAAATAAGGTATATTAATAAGTTTATATAATGAGGGTTATAACATAAAATAAAGCAGTAGCAGTAGCAAAAAATGTATTATTCTCATGTCACAACATAATTGAATCAGTTTAGTATTTCCAGCCTGTTAGAAGTATTTATATATAAAAAGTACTGTAAGTTGCATTGATTTCTGAGGATTTAAAAAAACATTGTACTGATCTGCAGGTATTCTCTGACCAGCTCCTTTGTAGGTCTGTTCCTTTAGTTTTGTTTTTGTGATTTAAACACTTTTACTTTTTTAACTGAAGACAAAAAAGTAGGCCTTTCAGGATCCAGTTCATTACTGTACTGGGATAGTCAGTTTGTACTGTTTCCATAATGTATTAAATATAATGTATTAAAATTTTCAGAACTTTATTGATAATATTCCTCATAAACTATTAATTCTCAAATTGCAGGTTGCAAGCGTTCAGGGAAACGCATGTGTTTGGAGGATTGGGTAATAGTGAAGAAATTTGTGAAGTAACACAGGGATCACTGCTCTTCGTAATTTATATCAATGATCTGGATTCTGGTATAGTTAGTAAAATGTCGATGATTTCAGAGGATTAGAGGATTAGTAAACACTGTGGAAGCAGCAAATTAAATTCAAAAAGATTTAGATTGAAATGAAGACTAGGCAAACACCTGGCAGATGTCTAATGTAGACAAGAACAGAATGAAAGATTTAGGTGTTTATGTTAACACATTATTAACAATGTAGGGAAACAATAAAAAAGCAAACTAAATGCTGGTATAATTCATTAAAAGTGTAGAATTTAAATCAAGGTGTTTTAAAAGTGCAAATTATACAGTACAGTACTCTAGTGACAGCTCAGTTAGAATATTGTATACAAATTTGATCGTAATGCTACAATAAAATATAACATTGTAAATACTGTATGTAAAAATATATTGCAGCTCTGGAAATCAGTACAGAGAAGTGCAATCAGATACATTATCAAGGGAATGTCCTTCACTGACAAAATATAAGAACTGAACCGTCTTAGTCTTGAACAAAGAAGACTGCAGAAGGACAATATCCAAGTATTTAAAATCCTTGTCAGCTCAGTGGGCTTCTTTTGTATAAACAGTCAAACACAAAGCAGGAGTCATGAGAGGAAACTACAGAAAAGCAATTAAATCTATGAATGGGGTACCTCCTTACACAAAGGATTGTGAGAGTGTGAAACAAGCTGTTCAGATATGTTGTTGAAGATGAAATTCTGTTTTCTTTCAAGAAATGTCTGAATGACATTTTGGGATGTTTTTTTTGTATGACATGCAACATGCTTAAACAGTTGCCTACAACCTACTGTGCATGTATTAGAGTACTGTAGATAATGAAAAGACACACACAAATAGAAAACAGGTTATAGAGAAATACCGATTCCTACTGTATATCATACTGATACCCTGTTCTATGTACTGCTTACTGGCTTGTAATATTCTGGACAAGGGAGCTGTGTAGTAATGGACCAATCAAGGATTTTGGATCAGCCTGGAGCAAGCTGCCCAGCCCTACTGTCAATTCAGATCTCATACTCCTTTAACTAAATGATCCAGCCATGTGTGCACATGAAAGATGACATCATAGACCTATCTATCTTATTTTGACTTAAATATCTAATTGATCTGAAGCCAAATCCATCAAAATAAGATAGAAGGGTCTATGTTGTCTTTCGTTTACACACCTTGTTATGTTTTCATGCACTGCTGCAGAACTGTGTCCACTCACACAATAGTGCAATAGCAGTTACCTGTGCAAATTAAATCTGACAATCCTATAAGCCTTCAATGTCTTAATTGTTTTCAATCCATGTGATGTGAAAGAAAATGAACACGATTATTTTTATAATTCCATTGATTAATGGATTATATCTTCAATAATACTAATGACACCAAACCAATCTAACACATAAAACAACTCTGAAGGAAAATGAGCACAAGGAAAGGTACTGTATATTAACTTATTCTTTCCAAGTCAAACCACTGTTTTCATCATTTCCAAACTAATAGTAAACTGTTTTTAAGTGTGTGTTAAAACACATAGGCTCTAGATCATCCAATCATTTAGACATCTCCTTCAGATTGTGTGGTTTAACATTGCGATGTGTGTGTCTTGTACACCATGCTTTTCAGGGCTAAGAAAATGTACTGTATTTCGAGCCTTGTATTTTAATTTTAATTTGGTTACACTACTCAAACTCTATACTGTACATACACATTTTAGAGCTCTCAAATAATATGTACAGTTAGTTTTTTTCGGTTGAAGTTATTAATTAATAATGCACACAATAACTTTTAAAAGGCTTACAAACCTTTTTTTTCATTACTACCCAAAGAGATTATGTGTTTTTTATTTAAGCAATAAAAGCTGAGAAATTACAAACAACTTGAATGATCAACTCAATGATACAGTTTTCCCAACCAAGATAAAATGAAATCACTCTTTATAGCTTTAAAGCCCTCAAAGTTTCTAAATTTTACTTTCTCTCTCTTGATCAAACTGTAGAGTCTAATTCATTCTTTATCTGGAAAATGTTCAGTTATACAGAAGGTTTTATGGTGTTTTTAAAATCTCAAAGAAAAAATACTTTTCTGGATGAGATGTAGACTGTGATACAGTTGTGTTGACTTAGCAGCAAAATGACTTTACTACAGTACTGAAACTGAAAAGAAAACTTTCATATCAACATCTAACTAGGGTGTTGTTTCCAGTATATCATCACCCCAGCAGCCAGCAGCCATATTACTCTGTATCTCACAACTAGAAGCCCACTGATGCGAAGCAGGTGTAAGCCTGGTCAGTACCTGGATGGGAGACCTCCTGGGGAAAAACTAAGGTTGCTGCTGGAAGAGGTGTTAGTGGGGGCAGGAGGGGGCGCTCACCCTGCGGTCCATGTGGGTCCTAATGCCCCAGTACAGTGATAGGGACACTTTACTGTAAACAAGTGCCGTCCTTCGGATGAGACGTAAAACCGAGGTCCTGACTCTCTGTGGTCATTAAAAATCCCAGGGCGTTTCTTGAAAAGAGTAGGGGTGTAACCCCGGCATCCTGGCCAAATTTCCCATTGTCCCTTACCAATCATGGCCTCCTAATAATCCCCCTCTATGAATTGGCTTCATTACTCTGATCTCCTCCCCACCGATAGCTGATGTGTGGTGAGTATTCTGGCGCACAATGGCTGCCGTCACATCATCCAGGTGGATGCTGCACATTGGTGGTGGTGGAGGGGAGTCCCCATTACCTGTAAAGTGCTTTGAGTGGAGTGTCCAGAAAAGCGCTAGATAAGTATAAGCTATTATTATTATCTTGTAAGCTTCAACACTGAGCAACAAGAGATGTTGTTGAAATGTCTGTTCTTCCACTACCTTCTATAATGACATACAAGCTTACTCCTCTTTTTTATATATGACTTCATGCCAATTTTAAACATTTTTTAATTAAAACTTTCTTTCTGCAGTTCCAGATGGTGAGTGCTGTGTACTGAGAAAAAAGGTGATTCAGTCAGTCATTGTAAGTCATTGTAAGTATGGAAAATTCTGGGAATCTGCTTTCCAATATTCTTATACATTGTGTTGCCTGCTTTTGTCTTGATGATTACTGGAATGATTCTGTAACACGTAGAACAGATTTTCTTTGTCTGGGGAAAAGTATCAGCCCTTAAGTCAAAAACCTACTAACTAATACCAGAAGTATTAAGATACACCTGAAACTCATAAAATGCATGTATAGTATTATTTTAGTTTAAACACACTTGTATGAATTACAGTCATACCATGTGTGCCACACTGCTGATAATGATAAAATCCTATGATAATGCACTATGCTCAAGATTAATTTTTTAGACGTGCATTCCTCACTAATCATTTTCAAATGTTATGTTTTCACTTAGTAAAGTTTTCCGCAGACTCGGCATAAAATGCTGTATTTGCTTGCACCAAAAAATACAAGACAAAATTCCTAGATAAGCATTAATACCCTATTGTGAAAATAAATGGACTACATCACATCCTGCAGGGGGCTAGTGGTATCTGGAAAATCATACACACAGTTGAGTGTATTGATGTGTTTTCTACAGAAAAGCTTGGCAAAAACCAATCTCAAAACACAACAGAACTACCACCAACACTATTTAAAAATAAGCTGGAAAAGGATTCAATGCATTAATTTCTGGAAATCCATTAGGTTGTCATGAAATGCTTAGCGGAGCTACTACAACTATGAACATACACTACAAAGAATTTTTCTGTGTGTCGATGCTTTAAAACCACAAAGCACATAAGGGTATAATAAAAGAAAAATGCAGGAAAAACACATATTAAATACGAACCACTTAAAGATGAAAACTGCAAAGGCAGTACTTTACATTCATCCCCATGATTATGGGACATAGGCTTGGACGTTGTGTGCTGAAGATAAATTTCGTGTGTCTCCACTGTAATAAATAGTTTGCACTGACATATCACTGGAACCTCAACATAAAATAATATATTAGCAAATTGTTTCCATTTGTCAATAAAACATTACTGTTAGCAGAGTCTACAATTAATAACCTTCTATCTGCTAACAAGAAGCCACTCCTGCCTGTGATAAACAGTAGCTCTGTCAGTACTGTCAGACGCCCTGAGGTCAGCCACTATCCACCAGAGAATGAGCTGAACCTTCCTTATGTGGAGGTCACCACAACCATAAATATTTGATGAAGACTGGAAAAGATTGCCACAACTCTGTGAGATACATAAAACATGGATGGCCCCAGGTGGTGTATGAGACTTGGCCATGGACTGTCCAGCTGGTACCTAAAAGTCAAGGCATTGTCCATATTCTGATGTCCACGTAAGATGTAGAAAAGCAACCCCTTTGACTGACAAATAAAAACATGTCAATATCCTATTGATCTGGTGGCTGACGCCTTGTGGTGAATGAGAAAGTCCATTATGCCACTGACCATACTGAGGGAATAAATCAAAATTAATGCACAGTTTTAGCCATCACTGTGCCAAGAGGGCTGGCTTTTAAATTATAAGATAACATTGTGCTTTCATTCTTTACAATTCATGTCTTGCTGGGTAAATAACAAGGACATCAGTGATGCATTATACAGTACAGTAAGAATGCTAACACAGTATCAGCAAGTATGATACTTATTGAAAGCTAAACCAACATAGTCCCTGGATATAAAAAGGTGTGATTCTCACAAAGATTATATGTTCACTGAAATTGTCTCTAAGAGCTTCCTCCTCATTGGAGCTCAGATGCTGGACGCCCCATATACACAGGGAAATTAGCTGAGATTTAAGTGATGGCAAAGATCTTCATATTTTGTATAGCTGCATTTGCACTTAAATGAGGGTCCTCATTCAGCTCAGGTCTTAAGGTATCCCTTTAATCAGAATTTGTCCAGCTGGTTTCATCCGAAATGCTGACTACCACCCAAAGCATAGAGGAAGAAGATCACCAATCAACCATTTTCAAACAATATCTGAGCATTTTTATTATGAGGACTAGTAACTGCTGCATACTAATTATAAAGGTAACTTTATAAAAAAAACAACACATTTTGCACCTACTAGTTTTTGCATTCTAACATAAAGGGGAGGTTCAATAACATGGACAGATGATGCTCTGGGATACTCACTTTGTGCATAAGCTGAACTAGGGCTGGTTTACAATTACACTGAACAAAGGCTCTAAGCTGGGACAGGGCTGCCTCTTGATGCAGTTGGCCTCTAGGTCAGATGAGGGCTGTTTGGCTGGGTTTCTACTGCCCTAGGCCAGACGAGTCCCAGAAGTAGAAAAGAGAAAATGGGCCAGGAGATGTCTTTACCAGGAAGGTTACAGATGGATAGAGAAGCAGAGGGCAGTGGGTTTGTCCATCCAGCACTTAAAATGATTTACTCTGAGAGCATATTGCCTTTACATCCATGGAACAGGACAATGCAAAAAGATAAAAGTGAAAAAATAAAATTCCACAATACACAAGTACTCCAACAAAGTATTTATATGGATAGATAATCATTGGATTCACATGAACTGTATAGCAACATCTTCCCATTTCTGAAAATAAAACTCTATACTACCTATAGTTAATACCTATAGTATACTCACTGACTCACAAAGTTTACAATTCACATACTGTACAATATACAGAATGAGTCTTAGCTAACGTTCTCAGAAGGCCTATACCAATTTGTCTATGTTTCGGACTGGACAGGAAACAATGACTAATTTAATCAGGATCGTTTACATTGCAATTATATGTTACATGAGCACCGATAGAAATCAACAGCAAATTAAAGGACAATGAAAAACAAATAACCACCACCATCTGCCTGAAGTTGTGACAGACAATAGGAAATGTTCAATTAGGAAAAAAGAAGGGAAAGCATTTTTAACTGGTGCCCAAAGTCACAATAACATATCTGCAGAAAATTGCAAAATCCTGAGATGTAATTTCTTTTAGGTTAAAATGATTGATACATTTTACTATTGCATTATGTTATACAGAAAACAAATTTACTTTTACATACAAGTTGAAACTGTAATGACAAACAGTACATACCTTCCCTCTTTATAAGCTTGAAGTTAGATTTTGAAACATGAACCAACAGTGTTAAAATATTAATAACATCTAATTACCATTGGCTCTCTATATTAGAAGCATAATTGCTGAGAAATAAACACACTCTAGCTTCTACAGACAGGACGAATTGTAATGTTCTTACCAGTGATTCATTTTATCACATTAACTTGCTGTCTGAAATTGTATAATTGGCACATACTGTATGCATTTTATCACAAGGAAAAATGTAATAAACTTACTGTGATATAATTGAATAGCATTAATATTACCATTCTTAATACAGTAATTATGACTGTAGCATATTATCAGTTGTATCAGTTATATACCCTGAAAATGAAAAGTGTACTGTATATACTGTATATAAACAAACAAACTCATGCACAAATAGCTGCAATTCCTGCCAACTCAAAAAAACCAACAAAGATGAAAAGAATTCCTTACATTTTGGTAAAGTGACCATGAAATTCTTCCCAAATTACGTTCTCTATCGTGAAAACCATTTCTAATTGAATTCAATACAGCTGTCAGGTTGATTGAATGACAGTAAAAAAGAAATAACAGATTAGATCAATTTCACTGAACAGATCAGTTAAGTTTTGTTCTCACAAACCAAATACAATCTCTATTCAGAACGCACAATACTTCAGTTAAACGTAATGTTGGAATTTGTGCTATGAAAGGAGTAGTGAGATATTTTAACACATTTTCACGTCCAACTTCCAACCTGTGTTCAGTAAAATATGTCGGATTTCTTACTCACCAGTGACAAAATTACTCCAATCAAATCTTCTGTGGCTCAGATGCACTTGTTGTAAAAAATAAAGAGCAGACTTTTTTCATGAGAAAAAAAATCCGAATCATGGGCACAACTTCCTAACTGCTAACTGTCTCAGACTGTCTACTACAGACTCCACATACTTCCCCACACACTCAATAGCAAATGGGAGGTCCTGAACATTACAAACCACTGCTGACTGAAGGCTGTGAGCCTGTTAAAGGACTGTATAGCCCCAGATACTGATTGTCTGTTCCCCTGAAAAACACCCTCCAAAGTGAAAAGGCCAGAACTAGTAAAAACAAACTGAGCTTTATTCCAGAAAATGAGTTATCAGCCTCCCTTTGGACTCCTCTCACAGACACACAGAGTCACAACAGACTTGTGCATTCCCAGCTGTACTGAGACGGCCCCAGACGGCTCTCAGGAAGCACAGGAAAGAGATTCGTAAAGTCTTTGATGAAGGGTGAGTGGATCGCTCTGAAAAATAAAGATGTTTCCTCCAAATTCAGAGAGAGTCCTGACAGAAAACAAAATGAGTTGGCATTGTGGTTTCAGCTGAAAGACACTCAGTAAATAATACATTCTGGTGCTTCTGACAAGGGTTTTAATGCCTAGATCAGATTTCACCCGTTCTACTGTTTCACTGTAGCCATTTAAAGAGCTGAAGTTTAAGGGTAGCTGTGGAAAAACATTCCAGTCAGCAGTATCTCCCTGTGTTGACCTAGCCTGTCTACAAAATACAGTAGAAGAGCTCTTCAAGGTCTTCCTAACCTTCCTAACTAACCTTCCTATAATTTAATGTACTGTAGCTTTTGGAACTCATGAAACTGTTTTGTATCATGCATCATAAAATCTTATCTTTATCATTTCAGTGAAACATATTAAGTATACACTTTAAAGACTCCTCCAGAACAACAGCTAAAATCAAAGTTTAAGCCAATAAAGAGTAGTTAAAATATGAGTCTGCAAACTTCTAAAGGAAATTTCTCAAGATAAAGGGCCTTACAGTATCAGAGTTACTGATTACCACTTCATAACTGTAACCTACGTTCTATCTGGCACAGGGAAATAAATAAGTAGTTGGTATAAAAGAGACAAAGATAATTTTTCAATCTTTCTTCTAATACTGAAAATGAATTAAAAAAGGAATTCTCAAAAAGTGCTTTAATGAGATTTCTTCATCCCTTTCTCCCCCCACAAAACCAACAATCACAGAGTCTAGGTGTGATTTAGATGAAAAATAAGGACTGCAAAAAACATTTCTGGTCAGAAAGTTGCGCAAGCTTGAGGCCTCCATCATAAATAACAGACCTTCTAGTATGACTTCAGGCCTTAGGAATGTCCCTCCCATACGATTCAATTTGTTTGTGGTTTAGCATATAGAAAAGCTGGTTGTTACTGTTGCTGAAGTCTGCTATCAAATAAACTATTGCTGAGCCAAAACACAGGTCTAAAATACTTTAAAATAAGAAAAAAGCAACAAGAACAGATCTATAGTTACAGAGTTTTCAAAACATTTCATTGAAAAAGGTTGTACAGTATGTTTAATATTTCTCTTTCTGATTTGTTAGCAGTGACTAATACTGCAACAAGTGGATCACTGCGGTGCATGTGAAGGGAATATGAGATGAAAGATTTTTCAATTGTGATGTTACTGTATTAGAATTGCAAATTAAACCAAGAAGACTGCTTTCTTTTATCACAAATTGATTCCATTGCCTTGCAGGTTGCTGTCTGTGCTCAAAAGGTATTGGATACTCCCTTTTAAGCACAAACAGTACAAAAGCATATTTGTAATCAAGCATCTGGGATCCACTATCTTTTGGAACTCCATTCCTAACTAAAACACAGAAGAACCTTAAGACTTAACAGTAACTCAAAGATAACAACATGCTTCAAGTAAATATGGCAATACACTACTTAAGTTTAACAGATAACTTCAGATTTTTCCTGCATTTTTAAATAACACATACAGTACTCATTATTTAACACAAACTCAAATATTTTTTGCCTGCATAGTATTATTGTCTACAAATGCCATAACCACAATCCAGACAGGCACCTGTGTGGACAAAACTTTGTTTCGCTAATTCGTATTAGGAAACAAAAACAGCAAAAAAAAAAGCCGGCAAGGATATTTCCACTGTGAAGGGAAATTCCACATCATGCAAAAAAAAAAATTCAGCACCAGAGGAAATGAGTCAAAATGGAAAAAAAAAGTTTCAGAGAACAACTAGACACAAATCTTTACATGTACCAGATGTGGATTAGAAACAAAATAAGTACTTTGAGATACTCCAATAACATGAAGACCCCAAAAACAACCTTAATGCTATCCCCAGCCAACCCTACAGATTCACTTACAATCCCTACTATTTACTGCGAGTCATGTACTAATTTGCTGAGTAAGAAGGCTCCGGTCTAACCCTCTGACCACTAATTTCAGCTCTATAAACCAAAATCTACGGTACATGCCCATACAGCTATCAGTGTTTTAACTCTTCTTTCACTGCTGGTCCCAGTTCCGTTGAGAACATGTCAAGAACTTGAGCGCTTCATTTTTTACCTGGATTTTAAGTTATGTAATAATTTGCATGAAAATGATCTTATGCCCTGGAATTAGAGGTCTAACTGTATGTGAATTTTAGCAAATCATTGCTGAAACCTCATATTATGGGTTTATAAATGCATTTGCATTACTAAAGTAGCAATTAAATATGATTTACAAATACTTTTATGGTTAATAATTTGTGGCAGAGAAACAATGGTATTGCATTAAGCGTGACAGTAACGCTTATTTGGTTTGGAGAGGGAAAGAGTACACATGATTTTCTAGAGGCTATCACTTCTGCTGGGAGTAGTTAATAGATTTAGAGTAACTGGACAGTGAAGGGTGTCCTTCAACTTTAAAGTTTTTAGCTAATCAAAATAAAGGACCAACTGGGACCAGGGAAACATACTGTATCTTTGTTTTTATAAGTAAAGAAAAGTTAAAAGCCAAAACTGTCTAGCACAAGCTAGTAAAAACAATATTTCCTTCTGCAGATCTTATATCAGTGATTCCGTGAGAGTTAATTGTGTTTAAAGTACTGGCAACATTTATTGTATGACAATCTGCTGTTACTTAAGTCTTTTATTACACTAACATTAAGCTTAAGATGCAGTGTCTGATATATTTGTTGAAAAATAAACAAATATCACAGTTAACTAAAGTAGTTCACTGCTAAACCAAAAGAAAGTTCAGAAATCTACTGTACATAATATAAAAGAAATGTTACAATTGTGTCCCTTTTATATCAAAGCATTAATGATAAATGTATAAACATTGTAAGGGGAGTATTTACACTTTATACCTACTGGAATAGGAGAGACTAATTCTGTATTTTAACCACTTCGAAACAGTTAAGAAGCTTCACAAATGAAGGTGGAGTTATAGCTAAAATACAGCACATGCATTTAGGACAGCCTAAGATTGTATATTATAATCCAACCCATATCAAGTGGAGGCATGTTATGTATCTGGATGAAAACAAAATTTTTTAAAAAATGAAACCTTTGTTGTATCACATTGTAACCAAGACCAATACCTTGATTAAAAATACAGACTTTATCTTAAGTATACATTTAAAAATTCCAATGCTATCACTACTTTATTTCAAAGTATTCTGAGTGCCAGAAAGCTCCAACAGCAAATGCAATTATCAAAGTGGTTGTTCGTATTGAATGTTCCTAAGAACACATCAAAGGTAAAGAAGTTGTTTAACTTCAAACATTTCAAACAGATGCCTATAAATTTAAAATTGCAGGGCTGGTGAAAAAGGTGAGTGATCAAATGAAGTTTCATCAACTGGGATTAACAAAATTGGTGCTAAAACAGCAACTCCTACCTTATTGTCCTAACTGAAATGCAGTACTTCCACATTAGATTCCACATTGCAATGACAATGCTCGCCTTGGTTCTTTGATGTGTCTGAAAAATGTTAAAGCCGTCCCAGTAGAAACAAGGGTAAAAAATGTCACAAGCACATGACAAACTTGATTTCTATAGTGCAGTCAGCTGCTTCTCTACAGTTCTGAGACACCGAGATCCATCCTCTGTTCACTTCATGGCAAAATATGTCCCACATCTTTAAACCACAAGAGAAAATGACTAGTTTCTTCTTCTAGAGATCAAGTTACTGCAGTTGTTTTTATTCGTAGTTCTTTTCTGGGTGTATTCATTCAGTTACTCTGGGTTTGTTGAACACAAAGTAAGCTTGAGTAGCGTGTTCACAGATTACCAAGTAAGGTAAAACCACAAAGAATACCAGGAGAAATCAGTCTACAGTTTACTTCTATAATGCAAGCTGTTCATTCCCCCCGCCTCCCTTTGCATATCACTTACTTCTGTTTTACAATACACCCTAAATCATCTGGTTGGGACTGTATAAACTCCCAACTGTCTGCAGAATTTCTGACTTGTCTGCTTGTAAGAGGCTGCCTAGTGCCAAAGGCTGTAGCCGGGCCTGCATCCAATAGTGACACATTTCCCAATGGAACACAACGTCAAGGGTTTAACTAAAGTTTACAACATGGGTAATACCATTGACATTATTAGGTAATGCCTAATAGCAAGACATGGATAATGTAATGGAATTTGAACTTGAAATGGTTTACTTATTATATATTTTTTTTACTTCAGCCAAAGACAAGACACACACAACAATCGCTCCCATAAGGCAATGAGATCATAATTAAATCCTTCAGATCTTCATTGGAAGGGTTCAGCGTGGTGCTTGTTTTTAGCAACAAGTGAACGACTCAAATGCTTTGTTCAGTATGACCAATACACCACACCCAGACGGCTGGCTGCTTTAGAATGGCTGAAGGGTTATGCTGCTATCAACAGGTAAGCAATCAGATCAGGTTCCCCTGTACCTGGGGTACAGAAACTACACTTTCAAAGCAATTGTGCTGCCCACTCTTACCCTGAAGAGAGATTAAATACTTTTAATTTTGTTATTTGGAGCTACAGCTGAACTTGACATAAGAGTCTATGTGGTCTAATATATTTTGAGGGAAAAAAAGGGGCCTTAAGAAATTAATTTCAGCTTCCGGATAAAGGTGTGCAAAGTGAAGACCACGGCTCTTTGCTTTGGAATACAGAGGCACAAGTTTTATTTTATGCCTCACCAGCAACGTAATTTTACTGCAGTATTTTATGGGAAACCTTGTTTTCCAATCAAAAACACAAATTCCTGAATTTGTTTTTGAAGGATTTCACATCAGTAAGAAAGGAAGCAGGAACCACTGCATTTATTTCATCACCTGATGTTATAAGGCCACACAAACAATTGCTTTTAAATTTCTAGAAAGTGAAAGCATTATTTGACAGTGCATTGCAGCAACAGATACCTGTGATGTACTGTATACTGGAGGGGCACAGGGGCAAATTTACCTCTTGATAGCAGAACAATTTCCAGAAACGTAAAAGCTATAGTAGAGAAGATTGTAGCTCATCAGGAACCCATATCTTAAACATGTTTGTTGAATAGGTCAGTGTGTCTGAGCTATGTGGTAAGATAATATTAAAGATTTTAAACATATCTTCTGCAAGTTGTGGCTGTAAAGTATCAGCGTCCCACTCACAGATTCACAGCCCCACAGTACAGTAGCACAGTCCCACCCACTGGTCATGGTGCAATTCCTACTCTAAAGTAAAGCAATTCCTACACCAAAGGTGAGTAGGATGAAAACTTAAAAAGTGCAGGCTCCCAATATAAATAAGCAGATGATAAAGGTTCAGAAGGAAGAAAAGAAACCTTATTATGCATAGAAGAAAATACATACACACAAATATAAGAAGATCTCCTATAGTTTAATTGATGATATATTTTTTCTATTATTCTCTATTATTCACATAGCTTGCTGTGTATAATGGCAGGCATGTACTAAACTGTACCACCAAGGTGGAAGTGGAAGAAAATGGATTCCCTTCCACACAGTTCAGTATGTGTGAAGCACTTTGGGATCCATTATGATGAAAAGTTTAACAGTCTATAAATGCAAATAGTTATTAATTTTTAAGAATCATGCAAGAGAGGTTAACTCTTATTTTATGAATACTACATTAATCAAGGCTGAATTTTATTAATGAAGAAACTTTCAAGGCTTACCAAAGGCTTACTGTTTGCAGAGGTGCATTTTTCTAACACAATTCTATCCGATTAAGCGCTAAATTCTTAGTAAAATCTGCCAAACAACTGGAAAAGCAAGCTGCTTTAACACTGCAGGAATGGAAAGTACTGTACAATTCATGTGCAAACTGAACAGCTGTTGATTATGACTCATTTAGACCAAAAAAGCCCATGGAAAGGACTTAATAAGCCCAAAATGTTTTTCGAATGCAATGCCAGTCATCTTGAAAACACCCCTCTCAAATTAATTTCATGAGCTCCAGGAAAGATGATGAAATGTAGATATTAAGAAATACAATGAAATACTTACAATTATAATATAACATCTCAGTAATCATTCTGAGCACATTTTAAGTCAGCATTGGTTTGATGACGAAACATTGGCAGAGACAGAAGGCTGGTTCAGATCATTATTGAAGATGGCAACAATGAAGATATGAGATGTCAACAATATCACTGTATCCCGATGACAGACCACATGCACATAAGGACTTAGGTTTATAGATTAAATTATATGACATGCTTTCCCCTGTGTTAAACTCAGTTGTTGGTTAATATTCTACAATACACAAATAAGTGCTTATATTGTTACAATGGGCAGAAGTCAGATGACCACATCAATTATTTCACCAAACATATTTCAAATCGTCATGTATAATGCCAACACTTTGTTGAAAGGTCAGTTTGTTAACTCATGACAAACAAGGCGTATCAACCCTCAAAGAAGGGGTCATTTTAGTCACTTTCATCCAGAAGCTCTTTAAAACAGAAAATTAAGAGCACAAACAATGCCTTAGTAAAATCATGAGTACACCTAAGCAATTTCAAAGTGATACAGTATCTCTTCTACTTTAGGAAGAAACAGACACTGAAAATCACTCAAGTTTATGGCTCCCTGAGCTGAAATATTTGGCAGTGTTTATTAACTGACCACTGTCTTCCACTATACAAAATTTTAACAAAACCAAGGTCTGAGGTGTGAACATCTGATGTTCAATTGACACAGAATGACCTTCATGCTCCTACAACATAAAAGGACAGTGCTCTAATTCACTTAACACAAAATCAGGAAACTAACAATACTACTGGATGCTAAAATAAAAATAAAAAGGCATGATCCGGATATCTAAATTAAACTCTCAATTTTAGTTAAAAAATATTAAACATATAGAGTAAACTTCAACCTTGTACTCTAACATTTTTGACCTGCAACATGTCCTGTTTAATTTTTCTTTACCAATAAAATTACTGAAAAATTTCTCTGACAGACTGCCAGATCATGAACAATGTATTCATGTTCTCCAGTTACAGCTTTGACTCTTGGCAAGAATATTCAGGACAAAAACCCAAGTCTAGCCTTTTGGTCTGAGAGCACCTCTCAATAAATCCAAACGTTTTTCTCTCTAAAGGCATTTTAAAAAAGAACCATAAAGCAGTAACTGTTTATAACAGCAATGGAAGTGCTAAATATCAAAATACTGACACCAATGGAAAATGAAATGATTCATTCTCAATGAGAGAAGAAACCATTTAGTTTTTTAAAAGAGTTTTTAAAGTATCATTATAACTGGAGAATTTCCAAAAATACATTCTGCCACTGTTTACATTGTTTACACTGTTTATGTCAGGTCAGCTTGGCTGAGAGATTTGGCTGGCTAGCTACTCACATTATACAAAACCCCATTACTTAAATACTGGATTTCCCAGCCCTGTGCTTTAACACAACCAGTTCATCAACTAATTTATTAAATGTTAATTGATGTAAATATATGATTACATAATTAAGAAAACTGGTTTACCAAACCTCTGTACTGCAGTGGATTGGAAATTTTGGTATTTAAGTGTTCAGTCACAAACAAGAAAAAGATATTGACTACACAACAAAAAAATCCTACATCTTTTACTACTGTTAAATACCTAAGAAACCACCTACATGGGAAAGCCTAGGAAGAAGTGGTCCAGTCACAGTGTTTGTGCGCAGGCAAAAACTGGAAATAAATAATTTCCAAAATCTTACACAAACATATTTTCAGATACAGTAAAGACATATTTATTAAAAGCTGAAGCTGAAAACCACAAGACAAGCAATATACAGTATACTGTATATCACAAAGAACAAGAATTGGGAAGCAGCAAGACTTCTTCAATATCTTCTAATGGAAAACTTAATTACAGCTTTTTTTTGCAAAACACTTATAGCAGAACACCACACTGTGTGTGCAGATGACTGAGCACAAAGAATCTTTATCTTAAATGCAGTAAATGTTATCAATGTTTTTTTTCTTCCTAAAATGCAAAATTCCTGATTTTGGGAATGTAAATTTGTGTTGCATCCTTCATGAATATTAATATGTGGATGATGTATTTGCACTGAAATACTGCTCCAATCAACTACACCCCTAGGACCACCCAGGACATGGAGATCTAATCTTAGCATGCGATTTATAAAATAAGCAGCATTCCTACTAAATTAATATTTGTCGAAATCCCACTGTATCAAGACAGCACCAAAAAAAGATTTGTTTTACTGTATAAAGCCAATTCAGTATATCAAAGAGTAGACGGAGAAAACAAAATATCAAATACCACAAAAGGTTTGGTTAAATTTATTCCATTGCATCAAAAATGAACCTCCATTTACCACTACACAATACTGCACAACACTATGAAAGCAAATACTTTCAGTGGGATCGTCTTTTGTAGGGCACAAAAAGACCACAACAATGCAGCTCTTCAAAGAAAAAAAAATTGGTTCTGCTTTAGTGTGTCACCTTCAAGAAGTCTTTAGCATCAAAAGTATTCTCATATAACTCAAAACTCCACTAGAAAATACTAGAAACGACTCATCTGTCAGTGTTAATATATGCTTTTGACAATGAAAACACATACATCTCATACCATATTACAGAATTTATAGTTCACTGCCAGAAAACATAGCTGGTTGACCTCTCATCTGAGGGAAAAAGTCAATGAACAGCATGACCTCCTGCCAAGACAGGGCCAAAGATGAAAATTGCCAAGAATGATGGACAAGAAAAATAGACTATAAGACTATGAGCTCAGCTTTGATGTCAGGATAGGAATCACTGACCCACACATCCAGAGGGCTAAATCATAAAAGCTGCTGCCTTAGCTGAAACCTTGACAAACATGTAGACAACTACAGTACACATAATTTAATCTAATTTCAGTTCTACTGAGTAACAACCATTAGTGTCTCTCTGTCGTTTTAAAAGCGATGACATTTCTTTGCAAAAGCCTGGATTAACAAGCATGAGAAAAGACGAAGACAGAAATCCCGTCCCGTCACAAAGACACTTTTGCTAATGATTTAACAGTGAGGTCAAGGAGAGTTAAGTTTTCCTCTGGAGTCTGTTAAAAATCATTCCCTAGTCAAACTGGGGTTTTTTTCTTGCTGAATTGTAATGTGTCAAAACCTTATGATACTGTCTCAAAGAGGTTTATGGTTGTATCCAGTGAAAGTTATTGTAAATACAACCACGCCGAACATCTGTCACAACAGATATGCAACATACTGTATACAGTAACAAATATTGATACTTTAAAGTGAAAGAAAAGCTATATTTTCAGGAAAATAATTAAGCAGCCTAATCTGAGGCCCCAAAAGAAGAAAATAAAACCTGGCTACTGTCTGTTCTTTGTTAACAGAGACACATACCCTGATTTTTAAATATTATCCCCAACATTCTTTTCAAACTGAAAGTTTCAGTGGGATACTTCTGAACCAGTTATGACTGTCTTCAGCACACTGTTTCAAAATCTGAAAGTGGAACCAGAAAGAATATGCTGTACCTCAGAGAGGCATAACAACAAAAGAGGGATTTCTCGACCAAATATGTCTACTGAAAATGGTCCCTAAACCATAACGCATGTGGCTGCTGTGTCAAATTATAAAAAGGTTACTTCTCATTTTGTCAAAAATCAAAAACAAAAAATCATAACCTTAGAGTTGTGGAGCATGTGAAGACACAGCCACGCCATGATGCTCCCAGCAGCAGCAGCAGCAGCAGCAGCAGCAGCAGCAATATCTGCTATTGTTTTGCAGCTCAGCCCCCCTGTTAAAGTGAAGAGCAGCTGACACCTCATCCCCGTTCTCTATTCACACTCAGTCACAAAGAAGCTCTGTTGGAAATACTGGAGGACAGTGTCTGGAGTTTGCTAGGACAGTGGGGATGCATGCTATGTGCTCAATCAGCAACAAACAATGGACCCAAATAACTCTAAATGTGTGCCTGTCGAAATCAATCCTTCTGACACAGCCGAAAGTTTCAGCTTAATCTCAAAGGCTTCCATTCTTTAGAAAGTGTTTTTGAGGCCGTAGGTGCCAACTCATTTTCAAACACCAAACAATGTCTGCATCTGGGATGTAACTGGAAAGCAAGTATTCTTCTCTTTCTCCTATCCAAGCAGAGTTTTACCAATAACTGCATTTGCATGTTACAATATAATCATCCAACTAAGAAAGTCCTTTCAAATATCTCATCAACTGTCACACCTCTGTGATACACAAAGCAAAATATAGTAATCCAATGGCCTGTGCAGAGTAATGCATATTGCATATTGCATATCGATAAAAAGTTCAAATTAACGCATTTGTCCTTTCCCTTCTTTATGAAACACTCAAATGAAAATTCTGTTCTTACCTTTTATAAAAGCCATTAAGAGGCTGCAGACACAAAAACTGCCAGTAATCCAAACAGAAGGCTTTTAGCTTCAGCATTTTTGTAGGCAGTGGTAGTGGAATACAAGGATGAAGTTACAACATATGAAACGTACTGTATCATTAACTTTTTGTAAGAAATCTTCTTAGACCGGGCTCAAGTTAAGGCCTGTATTTACTTGGTAGATGCTGATCATTATCCCCATATCAAAGTTATCAAGCTCCATTGTTTTCGTTGTTGTCTGTGAAGAACCCACATGGCACTTTCTCCTGTCTCGACACCTGTCTGTAATGACAAGGAGACTGAGGGAGCAGAGTGGCAGCTCTAGTCATCCCTCTGCTTTGATACCTTGTGCTGATCCTTCCAAATCCCTACTGCCAGAAAAAGGCACTGATTGATGTTTTTAGCTCCTTCCGGCAGAAATCCATCACTGACGATTAGATGTATTTTAAAAGACACCCTCTTGTAGCGTAAATATCAGACACAAAACCTATCCGGAGGTATGCTCTGCAGCTCGGATAGATTGTGTCTGAGACTGTGGAAGATCCAGGACAATTGCACCAGTCCAAATCCAGAATGATAGTTCTTAGTTTCTTACAGTTTCAGTAAGACTTCCTTCCCTGCTCAAGAAGTACAGTTCCCAGTTTGTAAATGGGCAGGAAAGCTCCTTTGCTCCTTCTCTCATCCACGTCTCCAGTGCTGAATTACAGCTGCTCCATTGTCTGCCACTGACTATGACCAAAGATTGGCTTCCCCACGCTTAAAAAAAAAAATGACAATGCAAACAATGGCCACCCCGATCGGGGTATTAATTATGCTTTATCTAATTCCCAGCAACCTTTGCAAGTCAGATCTGTGCAGAAAAAACTAATCGCCACAGCCACATGGTGCACAGTGGGGAAAGCTCTCAGCTAAGAAGCTGTCCAGATAAACCCTCATAGAGATGTGCTGATGCAGGTTGCTGGGGCAACGGGAACACATTGATAAAGTCGCAAATGGAACCTTGATGACAATCCTGATTGGCTCGTGCGAAAAATAATGATTCTCTAACTACTCGTACAGCACCACACATTGCAACCTCAGCGACGTGGTCTGAATTTGAGTATAAGATAATGAGCTGCAATGCACAAAAAAAAAAACAATGCCGGTTGCATTCAAAATTTGCATTCTTGAGTAAATCATTGATGCGCAAAGATGAACAAACACCAGAAAATACATTTCTTATTAATGTACATGATTGTGAATGCCAATACCAACACTGAGATACTGAGCACTGATTATAAAAAGATGTTTTTGTTCCAAATCTTGTTCGAACTTTTTTTAAGGCTTGAAAAAAAATCAAAAAGGGTTCAGTTCTAGTGCTAGTTAGTACGAGAATAAAAGAAATTCAGTGAGTAAATTTAATAAACAGCAAACTAACTGAAACAGGCAATGACAACAGTGGGCTAAAGATGATAATGAGTCATTGTTGGAGGATGCATAGAGTGTTCGTGAAAAAAAATGATGAATGTTCTGATAAATCAAATTGCTTTGCGTTATTGAAAGCAATTTAGCAAACATGTTTTTGTCAGTTAACGTCTTAGTAACTTGCCATTATTGTACATTACCAATATGCAATTGTTCAGATCTTAATTTCTAAAAAAAAAAGATATTAGGGATGCTAATCAAAATTCAGTACAGCAACCTACCTTTCGGCTTTATTTCCTTTCACAGTTGGCTAAAACATTAAGCTCCTTCTCACGCTCTAGAAGAAACACAGCTTGTCTCTTTTGAATAAAGTTTCTGGCACATATTTGACTGCTTCTGTTTTAAGAAATCTCTGTCTCAATAGCACTGAAGTTGTAAAGCCAAAGAGAACCTGAATGTAACTGTAAAACCATTGTTTGATTACAGACACTGGAAAATTAATCTCAGCACCATGAATCACAAATACTTCCTTTCCCCTGTTATCGGTGTTCTCGTAACAAATATTTTTTAAATGGGGCATTTATCATCTTTCAGAAACTATGTATCTTATTTTATCACATTGTTTTTTAAAATGATTTAAAAATGACAAAATACAATATTTAGCATTGATGCACACCTTATGTTTATTTTTGTAGCTAGACGACTTTACTATTACATTAACTTGCCAGTCGAATCGAAAGAAATTTCTTCTCTGTCTAACTAGTAATCCTGCGTTATATCCATGACCAGTGAGCCTCCATGGATATTCATCCTTGAGTGAAGATGAAAGCTCAATCAGTTTCCATTCAGAAGACTTACAATTTAAAAATCACCAAAGAACGACATTTTGCACACAAGGCACTCTAAAACTTATTGACATTTGTGATATGACGACAATAAAAAATACACCTGACATGCACTTACAGCTGTACAATCCTCAGGAGCTCTGGTGCAAAGTTGCAAAAGAAGAGATAAAAAAACATCTTCCAAAATAAAAATACCAATTTATGCTGTCATTTGCATGGTAGATACATATTTTTGTTTTGAATATGCAAATTTTCCATTTTACAAATGTTCAGACTCATCAAAAGGAAAATGACTGTGCACTGATGATCTGTTTGAAATGTGGTTATAATTAAAAACCCTGAGAGCACATCATCTTGCCACATAAAACTTTACCCAACAAAGTCATTCATTCAGGCACCAATTTCAAAGAAAACCCACCCAAAAATAACAATATCTGTTTGATGCAGAGGAGACACTTAGAACATAACAAGGAAGCCTGTCTGTCTGTTTATTGGGATGTTAATTTCTGAATAATTGCAATGACATTTGCAAGTCAATAAATGTTACACTGCGCAAACTGCATATAGCTTTTGATTAATCAAAGATTCTCAGGGGACCAAATATAATTTCGCAAGGAAATCAAATACGTAATCAACGCGTTTTTTATTTGAACGTTTCATTTATGTAGGAAATCTAGTAAGTGGAGAAGCAGAATTCTAAATGTGGAACGATATACGGGCCTCATTATTGGATGACCTCATGCTGCAATAGTTGATTCTTGAGAAGGATTTCCCTGTTCTGCTCCACACATGGAATGAAGTCTATTAAAAAAGTGCAAAACGTCTGCAAAACACGCACCCTCATTAAATTAACAACTAAGGGTGAGGATCTTGCAAATGTTAACATTTTAAAGCCTTTAGAATGGAAGTAATAAAAAACAAAACCGAGCCTGGCATTCTGCTTCTATTGTATTATCTTAAAATTAATGGACTCATGGGAAATATACCCAGAAGCACAACATATTGCCTAAACAGATTTAAAATAAATGTGCAGGGGCTTTTAACTGCCTTCACCCTGTCGTATAGTAATTCCAGAAGGGCTTTCCCTTTTTACTCTTCTTATGTCATTTAAAACAATAATGAATTTAAGGGCAGGCAGGATTACTTCTCCTTCTGCCCCTATGAACAGGCCAGAGTAAACAGTTCCTTT
The DNA here is from genome assembly GCF_055471065.1 of Atractosteus spatula. Taxonomy (NCBI): domain Eukaryota; kingdom Metazoa; phylum Chordata; class Actinopteri; order Semionotiformes; family Lepisosteidae; genus Atractosteus; species Atractosteus spatula. The sequence goes on from NC_142710.1 coordinate 62,487,088, forward strand.
GTTTGACTGACAATTTAAGTCAGCAGCTGAATGAGAGACACTTTAAAATTAGCCAATCCAACAGACTGGCCACCACATGTACTGTAATTGCATTCATCGTTAGGTTTCCTATGGTGTAAATCTGCTGGGTTTTTTGCAGGACAAAATTGAGATGTTTCTAATGCTGAATCACCATCTTACCATTAGAGCACCTGGCTATGGGTGGTCTAGCAGAAAAAAAAAAATCAAGATGCTTCATTTAACCAATGTGTTGTATCCTCCCTCTGTATCCGCAGACAATAGAGCAGAGCAGGCACAAAAGGGCAGTAGCTGGAGCCCCCACCAGCTCCCTCATGGTCTCTGTCTTATATTGTACAAATAAAAGAACATGAAGTGTCTGTTGGGCTTGTTCTCCAGACAAGAGGCCAATTAATCGCTACAGTTTATTTTTCACAAATTCAATGAACATGTCAAGCATTTGAGAAATTCTGGAGATTATAAGGTTTAAGAAAAAATTAAATAAAACATTTCGAACAATTGGCACAAAAATTCAAAATTTTACAGCATGTAACGTGAAACATATGTTTACATGCGTTTTAAACGGTATACTGTTGCTGAGTTTCAGTTCACCTAAAAAATTACAAATCTCTTTATGCTTCCTACCAGCATGTGATATTTAGCTAGTACAGCAGAACAGCTTAAAACGCAAGGTGAAGTGTTAGTTGGCAGATGAGGGAAATGGGGTATTGTGCACCAGGTGCGATCCACAGCAGACCCAGCTGTGCTGTGGGCCCTCGCTAAATGAGTTTAAGAGGGCTGCTGTTTTAACGATCACAGCAACCACCTGGGTAACAAAGCAAATGACAGTGTTTCCCTTTTTCTTAAACACTTCTAGACCTGGAGCAGGACTAACAAAAAACCTTGTATCTTCACCAAACCAATGCCAACTGAAAAATACCCACTCTGAAGCACCAAAAAAAAAAAAACCCTAACCATCCTTTAAAAGGCCCTGGGCAACATACTTGAAAGTATTTATACAGTATTTATTTTGGAATATTATTTATATTCTCATACAGGAGCAAGCTGGAAATTACTGGAGCTTCTCCAGTTCTGAGCCGAAAATAAAGCTGCTGTTTCTTACATTTAAAATCAGTGTGGGAAACTACCTGCAGCAGAAAGGAAACTGTTACAAATGAAAAAAAAGCTCTGAGATAAGTAAGGAAATGAATTCAATCAGATGCATTTATACAATCTCTTGATGTGCCGCTGTGGCTCTTGTATTCCTTGTCCTTGGCAATTTCCTACCCAGCAGCCCTATTTAGAGATGTCAATTGAAGACGTGCAGTCTTTTTGAAAAGAAACTCACGTTTAAACGAGGAGTAGCTCGCTGCAATTATAAAGCCCTCAGCTGAATCTGAATTGATCAAATCATTCTTCCTTCTCTGTAGTCATTTGTGCTTTGTTTCCATTCAGAAAGGTTGAGATATGTTTTTCTCATCGAAATGACCCACAAACCAAGTGTAAAATACTAGGTAGAATTTATAATGTTGCTTTGGTGAAATATTTCATAAAGTAAAGAGTGCTGGAGCAATTTTTCAGCTACTCTGGTCAATTTATCTAAACACTGGCTCCGGGTTCAAGGTCACCTTAATAAAAAAAAACACTGCAAAAGCACTTAAACAATCAAGTTGCAATCCTTCAAGAGGAAGAAAAATAAATAATCTTTAGTTTAAAGGCTCTATTATTATTATCTGTTGGTTTTAATGCAAAAAAAATGTTCAAAAAGCTCATGTTACTGTCAACAATGATACTCAAATGTGCATAGGCCAAACTACTATTGAAGAGCTGCCGAGGTATTTAAAAATTAATTTTAACATTTCAGTAGGTGTGCAACCATGCAGTGCTTGCAGAGTAGTATTGATATGCTTACAGGATTTATGACAGAAATTAGACATCACATCTAAATACAAGAGACCAACAATAATCAATGCAATAAATCATCAAAGCGTCAGCCATGACTGTTCTATGGCCTGGGGAGAAAATCAGACTCTGACAAAGCTGTGCTAGCAAAGACAAATATCTTCTAAGCTTTTTTGTTCTACTCATGCACATGTGTAAAGCATTTACATTTCCTGTGGTTTTGAAATATTACAAATTGATTAGGTTTCTTCCATGTTCAAATGTTGGCAATGTGTTTTTAAAAAGGCTTTCTAGATAAAGCCCAGTGACACTGAAAGTATTTAAATTATTTCAGAAATCCTAGAATCATTGATCTAATGTAGCTGAAAATATAAAATCACAATCATATCATGTGAAAATATACTATAATTAACCAAAGCTTATGTACACCTGCTATCTTTTATAGTAATGCTGTATGAAAGACCACTTTTACTTGACCTCTTTCAGAAAATATTATAGCGAAGCAAAAGACAAAGAATAAAAGATTTAACAAATAAAGTAGTATAAATTAATAGAAATGGGAAACATAAAATCACTTACAGCCTGCTGATAGATGAATGTTCAATATATATATTGATTTCCATTTTTTATGATAAGAAATAGAAAAGCTACCTACAGTATTCAGTACAACATATAGCAACAGAGAGCTTTATTTTATAATTGTAGAGTTAAGTTGTAATTAGTAACACTCACAATTTAATTAATTTAACATACTTTTTGTATTAATTGATAAAAGACCAGATAGGATTGTTGGTTTGGTTCATAATCTAATTTTCTGGAAGCTGGAACATTCACACTTTTTCTCTGTGAATGACTATTTAAATATCTCTAATAAACAGAAAGGCCCAAAATATAGAAGGAACACACAATTAAAAAAAATCTTAAAATATTTTTTTCCCAAATTACTTATCATTTTAAGACTTAGCTGTCTTAACGGTCAGTAGAATATTGTGAGAAATTTGATATATCAGATTGGACTAAATAATTTTATGCCAATACATACTGTTTTTTTCCCATCATGCATAGACTATACTTCTGTCAGTAAATCCATTGGTACAGATCTCTTTCATGATAACTCTACATGGAAGAGAAAATAATTCTGGATTATTATTAAATACTGTAAAATCACAATCAAACAACACCAGAGGTCCTTCCTTTGCTGTTTTATATAGCACAAACATTAAGTAAATGAATGCAAGTAATTTACCATAGTAGCTTAATATCAAACTACCAGAAGGTTTGAGGTTAGTGGGCGTGTAATTACTGTCATTGTGAAACAGAATGTGGCCAGCTGAGCTTCAGTTTTTACTGATCACTTGCAAGGCATGAAGCCTCAGGCACTGGGGCACAGCTAAAGGGCTTTTGAATTGTGCTTCTCCAAACAAACAACATTAAGACATATACAGCTGTTTCAGGAACCACAACAGTAAGTGAAATAAAGCAAATGATACCCAGCATAAGAAATAAATGATGAGACATACTGTAAGTTAAAGACAATTCCAAGAGCCACTACATTTGTTTTTTTTCTGAAAAAAGAAATACCCATTACCTGATTCTAAATATTGTATTTTTTACATTTTCTGTACATATATGCAACACATATACAGTATTTACACAAAACACCAACAACTACTATACAGTACTTTCTTACTTAAATTAGATTTATATGTATTTTATATATTCAATTTTCAAATGAAAATAACTGGGACAAATATCTCATTCAGCTTCTAAAGAGACAGTTACACTGTAGAAAGGAGGTTACACTCTCTAATACCAGATTTCACTCATGTTTTCTAGACATCCTTACAACTCCCCCCAAAATGAACAGAACCGGAAGGGCTTTTATCTTCCCCACTCTAAAAAAATGAAAAGCTCATTCAAGGAGAAAAGCCTTCCTTTCTGGATCCATTTAGATTCAGCTCTCTGTGCTCATACCATCAGCTTTTCTTAGCAAGAATGTTAGTCTAATCACTCCCTTTTAAGCTTCACAGAACACAAATATCTTTTGCAGCATGAACAATGGTAGCCTACAGCTAACTCTCCAGAGATGGATATGAGGAAAACGAACCTTTAAAAAGCTGACACCCATCTCTGGAATACAAAAGAGGATGCTACTGTTTGGTGAACTATACACTACACTGAGTTGCTGGTCAAGAACGATGAGCCTGTAAAGACTCGGTTTGTGAGTCCTCGATAAAAGCACAGCAAATATATCATGTATCTTACCGCAGCCACAATTCCCAAAAGCTGATCAACAAAGGCTCAGAGAACAGCAGAAGCAGATTCTACATTTATTTATCAACATGACAGCTTCCAGACTATGACTGATGCTTCAATGCTTCATTTAAGTATTTAGGAGATTAAATTGATATTTTACATTCTTCATAATTAAGTAGGGGGCATTCAGGCTATAGTTGCTCTAACAGTTGCATTTGGTACTATTCTGATCGAATCTAAATGTTGTAAGCACCTACCCAAAATATCCCCACAAACTCTTATAAACAAATACACAAAGTTTGATATATACACAATACAAAAAGCAGGTGGCACTTTTGGTTTAGTGGTTAGTAGTGCTGCCTTGCTGGTCTGGGGCCCTGGGTTCAATTCCGGCCCTGGAGTGCTATCTGCGTGGAGTTCGCATGTTCCCCCCAAGTTCCCTCTGGATGCTCTGTTTTCCTCCCACGGTCCGAAAACACACTTTTAGCTTAAATGACTTCTGGGAAAACTGGCCTTGGTATGGGTGCATGTCTGTGTTTGTCTGTGTGTGCGTGCGATGGACCACTGTCCCTTTCAGGGTGCATCCAGCCTTACAGTATGCCCGTAATAGGCTCCAGTTCTCCCGCATTCTCCCTGATTTAGACAAAATGATAAGAAATTGGATGGATGGATATTACAAGACAAGGTTTAATATACTGTATACACGCTGTACTGGCATTTCAATAGCTTTTCATATGTAATAGTGTCAACAGTCATTGTGCTGTTGTTTTTTCCTGTTAACTTTATGAATGGAGAAATGCCTGATCTCTGATCCCCTTTTTTAAATCTACAGTATCGTGGTTCTTTGATATTCAGTAAATGCCTTTGAGCCTTACTCCCTCTAGTGGTAACTAGTGATGCCCTTCAATGGCACTTAAAATACAGGATCATGAGTGTGACTGGAACTTCAAAGTAAATTGCTTTGTGCAGTTCCACCTCAGCTACATTTTTTGCACAAAAGGCGGATTGAGTTGAATATACTGTATACGCTAGAAGCAAAGTTAAGACAGTGCTTTGAAGTGAGTGCAATTTAGGTATGAACTAGAAATGTAGTTAAGAGAAAAGGTCTTCATGGTCATGCAACTAGACTAGAAAGTAATAATGTAAGTCTAACGTTCACATAAAATAACAAGAACTAAAATGATCCATGTTCATTCACTTCTGTCAATTCATTTGTTAATCTAAGTACATCTTCAATTCATTTAGAGGGTTTTCCCAAAAAATGGCAAGCAGGAGAGAGAGGCAAATATAGGAAACAGGCGATTATTTCAAGCACTGATTAAGAATGGAATTTACTTTAAGGCTTTCTTGAAATGTAGCCACAAACCACAACATGATGATCCAAGATTACTCGTGGATTTATTTTACTCACACTGCCACACTAACCCACAGCTGTAGGAAGGCAATGAGCAAAACTGAGTTAGTTCCTTACTAATGATAAAATTCTAAACAATATAATGGAAACATACTTGAAATCTGTTTGTCTTTAAATATCCAGTACAATTAATATTTCTGGATGTCAATCAAGGAATTAAGCTGTACCACAGGGATGATGAAATAAAACAACAATTTAACAGCTGCTATTTAAAATAAAATACTTCTTAAGAGGCTTGGTATTTACCTTTCCATGCTTTGAAGTTATTTAATGTTGTCATCTAATTAAAGAAAGTACATCCTATAAAAGGCACGACTGTCAGACTCAAGCTGGTTTATCGATATGGCTTATCATTTGCTAAATGCTCTGAACCGTGACAGAGTAACAAGTAAGAAGGAACATGAAAGATGGCACAGAAAAAATACAATATTTATTTATTTTGGTTCAAATGCTTCAAGACCATGTGCAAACCATAAATCAGATTAACAAAATGTACAATCAGTACTGTGACAAAAATCCCAGTAACTCACAGAAAAAATCAAAAGTGTGACATAGAAGCATGCTTCTGATGAAACACATCTTGGCTCAGAACAACCAAAAGGCTTTACGTTCAAACTGCAGAAAAGGGAACATTCGTTTCATGATCCCTGTTTCAATGTGCTACTGTATATGAATTATTATGAACATGTCAGCCAAAAAGTATAGCACCATTAATTCAGAAGACACAAAGAATGTTTCATGCTTATTTCAGCTGACAACTGAAGATGCAGTTTTAGCCAAAAAAAATCCAGAAAGCTTAAACAAACAGAAATGACACTCAGTGCTTTATCACAGTACAAATCTCTTTATTTTCCCAGATTTGGCCAGTTGCAACATGTTAGTGCCCAGAGTCCAGCCAAGCAGTGGAGTAAAGGAGAAGTCCCTCAGTGCAGGTATGCAACAGAGAAGAGCAAAGAAGAGGAGAAAGCAGGAAGAGGTAGAGAAGAGGTAGAGAAGACTGTCATCCTTCATGCGATCTTGAAGAGGGACTACTGCTTCCAGTAGGTGGACATTGATGAAGTACATTAGCATCCCTGCCAAAGAGGGGAAATTACAAACAAGGCAATATCATGGAAGCAAAGCAACTATATCATGGCAAACACACTTCAGGGAATGAATTAGCTATGACAGTCTGAACTCAAAAGATTGCAAGTTATCAAAACTTCTGCCACAACCCTTGATTTACAGCAAAATAAAGAACAAAAATGGACTAAACTTCAAATTTTAGTCAGGGTTCTTGTAAATTAGATCTTTGGTACAGGCGTTTAACGAAACACTGTGAAATCTTACGACTGTAAAAGAAATTTGATTTAGACTGAAGTTTTATTTTTTATACAGTATCTCATCGCAGGTATGTTGTGTTAAGAGTTGTGGCTTACAAAACGAGTTCAAGGCTAGAAAACAGTCATGACTTTAGATTATTTTATTGTTTATTCATATGGATAATGCTTTGAACCATGATAGATGCAGAAGCAACACAGATATATCAAAACATAGCAATTAACCAATAAGAAAGAAGACACTGTCAGCAATTCATTACATGAAGAATCCCTTTTGTAAGCAGCTGTAATTCCAGCAGCATGAGAACAATTGAGAAATACACATTCTGGAACTGCAAATCCATTGAACTTTATTATTCTGCAGCATGTGAGCCCAATCATATGTATATGCTATATTGAAGGACAATCAACAGATTATAAATAATAAAATGTGGACTCCTCCCTGTCTCATCTTGAAAAATCCCTAGCCTAGAGCACAGCATGAGTATTACACTAGAGATGGCAAAATGGGACAAAAGTGTGCCCCCTCAATGACTTTGGCTTGAAGCCCTTGGTGATATCAAATAGAGCTGTCTGGGATATCCTCAGCTTTTTTGAAGAAGAGGTACCCCAGAAGCCCAACAAAAATGAAAAAGGGACAATCCCCAAAACTATTTGGTCTCTATTTCATTTGAACATTTTCTATTAACTTAGTACTGAGCAAAACAATTCTTAAAACTATAGAGATTATATTGGCACAGTAGGTCCTCAGATGGATGATGTGCATACTGTAAGTTAAGATATTATAAAAATGCACCGTAAAACAAGCATGACATCTTTGCACCCTGTTGCAGTGCTTTAGTATCCTTGCCAGTTAAAAACGCATCGCAAGCTTAAAAGCGTTTCCTAGCAGATGCCAGAAGCCAGCTGAGTTAGCATGGAAAATAACTGTTGAAAACACAAAGCAGTTGGATGGCCTCTTGCCATAAGGATCAATTTCATGGACATACGAAATATAGACTTTTGGAACACTGTTCAAATCAGAGGAAAGAGAAAATTGGCCATGTACTGTCTGATTCGGTTTACTAGAGATGTAATGGAATAACCTAATTTGTCAGAAAATGTTATTAACAACCTACTACAGGTGCTAAGAAGTTAAAAGGTCCAACAGGTGTTAATACTGGAGCAGCTGAAGTGCAATACATATGAATGGAATATTAAAAAAAAAAGTTTATTTTTCATGATTTCAGTGTTTAGACAACTAAGAATGTTAATATACAGGTGTACAGTACATAATACCTAGTTATATTAATTGATACAATATGACATTATCATTACTGTAGATAATCTAAATAAAAATCCAGATTTCCTTCTTGTTGCTAACTGATAAATACCTCAGGTTAGAGAAGCAAAAGCTTGTGTGAGACTATTAAACTCCCTGGGGTTGTTCAATATAATCCTTGTCTACACTGTAACATCCACAGTGCCAGTAAAATGCCTCACTGGAGGCTACTTCACCCTGCAACATGCTTTTTTTCCCACTTGTCAGCTAAAAGATCAACATTTTGAAAGTATGAAAGGGAGCAAGCTGCTATCATTTATCAAACCCGTGGAGCGCCATTTATTCTGTGCCAAGACGCAGCAGATTCGACTCCTCATTTGCAGATACATTAGAAAAAAAGTGAAATGAATGAAATTCTTAATCACAGTTCCACTGCTGTTTAATGCTGTGATGTACCAATCCTTTTAATAGAGACGCTATGGATGAAAGGTAAGATAGTCTCCGTTTTTCCCTGCCCATGTTTGTGTCAGAGCTTTAGAAAACAGCGATTGATATTAATTGTTTGATTGAGTCCATTAGTACAGTCTTTTTCAGCCCAAAGAGTTTTATGTATAGGAGAGGACCTATTTCATCCACCACCTGGGATGATGCACTGCAGTCTGTGCCAGGAGTTTCAGTACACTGCAGGTCAGGTAGAAAAGTCAGATTGTGCAAACCCAGCGTAGAGAGAGAAAAAAATACTTTTTTTTCCCCCTAATGACAACCTTTCATTACAGGATAAACCTGGGTCTATCAAGCTATGGCCCTTTGAACTTGTCACAGCCATAGTTCCTGTTACAGTGGTGAGCACATTCCAGCGTTTGCTATCCGCAGTTCAAGCAATCCTGCTGTGTCTGGATGGCTCTTCCGTTTTATATGCAGATATTGTTCAGCCAAGCCTGGCAGCAGCAGCTTTGATCTCTGGCACAGCAGCTTTTTTTTTTTCATCTGCCAGAGCATGCGGCACAGCTATTATGAAAGGGACTTTATAATTAAATCAATTAAATACGATCAGCAATGGCAGGGGAATGAAAACAAGGCTTGTGCTACTTATGAGGTATTTGCATACTTTGTGACAGCAGCTCTGCAAGGTGATATTATTCCAAGTACTCACCATTCCTACATACTGTATATTGCTAATTAACTGAGGCCATAATGGTTTTCTAAATTTAGACAGCTTCTTCAGGTGGAATTGATTGTTTCGACATGTTTTTTTTCTTTAAAAAGTGGTGTTCATCCTCCGACTGTATTACTTGTGTTTACTGACTGATAAATTAATATGATATACTGTCAGAAAAAAAGCAAATTGAAATTCTTCATTTTGCGGTATGTAAAAGCTAATTTATTCAAATTAAAAAAGGCATTTTGCAAATGCTACAGTACATGTTCTGAACTGTTTGTATAAACTTCAAGAAGGTGTATTCTTCATGAATTAATTAATGAAGCACATGTCTAATATTCAGAAGTTTGTGTCTTTTTCACAAAGTAGCAAAGTAAAACAGGTTTAAAAGCTAGTGGTTAACCAGGAATCAGTGAAAGAATGCAACCCAAAAATGCTATATATTGCAGCTTTATAAATATGTATTAGAATCCAGATAACAAGCAGACCTTAGAAAGGTTAGGGGCAATGTCCAGGAAGGATGTTGAGTCTTCAACAAAAGAGCATCATAGCCTCAGCCCCACACTCCTTACCACTGAGATTAGAGGAAATACACTCTGGGGGATGAAACCTCTTGTTGTCCACACTGTTTCTAAACAGTTGCTTTGTTTATCATGCTGGTTATCAGGGAGGAAATAGAGACATAAGGCTTCTTAAGAAAGTGAACGTACAGTGTTTCATACGAGCCTTTATCTGCTGAAAATGCTTTGCCATTTCTAAGCACCACACTGCTGAAAGGTAATTGGTACAAGGGAGCACATTTTCACCTGGGAATAGAACTCGTGCTTGATAATTACACTGACTGAATCTTGTCAGCTCAGATAACAACTAGACCCATTCCCTAGCTGTTTCAGTTCATTTCACAAATGGCTTTTGTAAAATGTACTGCTTTTTAAAATAAATTGACTACGATATGAAAACAAACTATTCTTAGATCATGCTAATTACATCTAATATAATTTCTTTATATTCATATACTAGATTTTTTGGCATGTGCTGGAATTACAATACATAACGTACAGTGCACTACATGTACATCAAAGCATATGAGTTTATTACATATTAATCATGCATCAAATTAACAGATACAGTTACAAGTGTGACGCGAATTACAGATAAACGAGTTTTATGTACAATGAAAAAAAAAAACAGCACCATTAACAAGTCCAGACCTGGATTGATTTCACACTACTGTGGTGAAAATAGAGGTTCAAATGCAATGCTGCTTGTGTTACTTCAAGCACTGTTTTATATACTTGGTGCCATAAAGACTAAAAAATTAATCAAAAAGATCCCCAGAGCATTTGAAAACGCTTAATCTCTTGTCATCTCTTAACAGTATTCACAGATCTTTTACACAGATTCAGATAGGATATTTCAGGCCAATTAAAACCCCACTATTAAGTCAGAATGCAGGTCCCAGTCAGGCAACGCAAGCAAAACATTTCTTGAATCTCTCTTGTGAATGACAATGATGTTCATCTGATCTTTCTAAACACAGGTAAGTGGGTGGACTAAGACTCCGCTTACCTGCAACCTGAAAGTGTAGCAGGGACTGTTAGCTGCGTATTGAACAATGGAGCTGGACAGCAATACTGGTGCAAAGTATTTATAGACCTACAACACAAGGAGAAACACACAGTCAAAAACCCAGAGCCAACCGAGGGTATTTCTCCTGTTTTATTTTGGAAAAATATTATTTGCCATACCATGAAGAAAAAATTCCTTTTGCCTTTTCAGTACTGTGAGATTGTTCTTCAATTTTAGGGACTTGCATAATCGTTAGTGCAAGAGGTGAAACCATTTCTTTATATTTTTTTTCTTTTTTTCTGACCGGAGGTACGGTATTATCTTAGTGATGCAGTGCGGGTCAAAAGTTAAATCCACCCTAAGCAAACACTGTCACTTTCTGAAGATAAATAACTCTGCACCAGTCAGCTGCTTTGGATGACTCATACAGTCTATCTTCCCAATACTAAAAACAGGGTAGCACATAGGAGAAGATAAAAATACAAGAACATCTTCAAAATGTATTGTACTCTTACAGTAACAGATCATTCAATACATTTTAAATTGCATGACATGTTATTTAAAATAATGTTCAAAGCTGTTTTACAAGACATCTGTGAATACCTTCTCTCATGATATATTCTACTCCAAACACTTCAAAATTCAAGAGAGGAAAGCATTACATTTTTAAAGTGTGAGTAAATATTTTATTGATCTGTTCAATACCATCCTAAAAAGATGGTGGATACATGAAAGCAATTACTTGATAGAAACAGATTCATTTTTTGTATTTATTAGAAAATGAATAATGCATGACAAAGGGCAAGTCCAAGAACATTTTCTCTTGCACCGTTAGACTTGTTGTAAAGAACAGAAGTACAGATCAGCAGATGAGATCTGACGAGTCTACTGTACATCTTCAATGTAATACTGAATTTTTAAGGTGATGATCTTTTCTGGGATTAGCTTCAGGCAACCACAGCTTAGTTCAAAATGAATCCTTTCACCTTTACATGAGCAGAGGAATACCAGATTTATTTACAGTAAGAGCTTGCACGTTGCAAGTCACATTTTGACACTGTATTAACAAAGTATTCCTGTAAAAATCTTACAGTGCATTTTATGAGAGTTAAAAATAATTTCGACACAGATGAATTAAAACATACTGGGTGCAAGTGGGAGATGTTACTCACTGATGCGTTCTGCATGCTCACCCCACTGTTAATAATAATCTTGCTGTTTAAATGCAGTACTCCATTATTACATTTTATAATATAATTTTATAATAAAATAATTTCATGGTGCAAGTTGTGTAACCAGTAATGACTGCAATATAAGCTTTTCTGCAGTTACTTTCTGATTTTTTTAACCTTGTATAAATGAAAAATTGTTACATACTACCATAGTACTGTTAGTCTGTGGTAATAAAGACATTCAGCACTTTTGTTTGCATGTTTATGATTGCCTAATCAAATGACTGTTCTCATCAATGAGTGCAGAATAAAACGTTCATGTTACTAGTAGGTTGATGGAAGATCTTCACTCTAATCAGCAGTGTAGAGTAGTGGCCAGGGCTCAAGACTCGAAGACTGTAAGTCCAAATTGAGGTTGAGATACTGTTTTCGTAACCTTGAGTGCAGTATTTTACTCAGATTACACTTGTAAAATGTCCCTCTGTTTAATTCATTATAGCAAAGAATTGCATTACATTACAAGATCCCATATCGCTTCAAATATAAAATGGGAAACACTTCATTTACTACAGGACCTTGGCTTACTGTCTCCAAAGGAAATCACCTCTTTCTTCACAGTGTCCACGGTCAACCACACTTGGGCATTTGTATTACATTTCTGGTATAGACAGAAAAACACCACCCACTGGTCCAACAACACCAAATATATCAGCAAGATGGTTTGCTTTGGATATCTCCTACCCTAAAGTCTACCCATGCTTCAGAATGTGTTTTTGTTTGCAATTTATTTATCAGTATTTATTTATTAAATACTGATAAATAAAGGTTTATATAAAGGATAGTCATATACTGTACAGTATGAAGCTAGACTGTATTGTACTGAATAAATATCAAATATCTCAGAAGGTACCTTTTCGTATTATGACAGTTAGGATAGTTAATAATATATTTAATAGTAAACAGGGAGCTAACAGCCTTTGACCTTGACAATGTTCTTTTTTCTATACAGTATGTAATTTGAGTGCACACTCATTCATTAATCATTCCACATGCAAGCAAAATAACCCACTGCAACAGGACTGAGTGCAAACAACAGGGCTATTTGAATTTTTGTATTACTTCTGCTTCGTTCAAGGTGTTTCCATCAGGTAAAACCCACAAGAGGTAAATACATATTCTGAAATATGAAAATAGAGAAATGTCAGGAATAGAAAAACTAGACCTTTTCAGATTTTCAGATTTTATGTACAGTAACTTCAGTAACTTCAGTACAGTAAGGATTTTCATAAAATAAACAAAACACAGCTAGCTTCAGTATTCATATATCAAACTTGTCAAAAAGGACCATCTTTCAAGCCATGTAAAGATTAATGGCAATACCACATATTTTCTCATAAATAGAAGGGGGTAATTGCTAAAACGGGCATTGGGGTTATCATTAGACTATTTCTCCTGGCCACTACTATACATTAAAGAGTTAAATAATTATTGTATATAATTCTACACAAATCTCAATTGTTCTGAAATGCTCAGGTTTCCTTTGTGGAACATCTATTGCTGCTCTCTTTCAATTGTGACCTTAAGGTCCTATGACCACTCTCTTAAACCATCACACCCACAATATTTCCAGATGATCGTACAGTAACATACACAATTTCTGTTACCAGTATGAGTTGAAAAATAAGAAACAAAACACAACCACAGCTTAAATAGCTCATAAACTAAAACAAATGGTTATTGCAGGAAATTGAAAAAAACAATGTGTTTTCAAAGGAAGATGTCTTATCAGGAGTGTCTCCCAGCCATGTTCACTTCGAAGATTTTTAATGATGCAAAAGGTTAATTTCAAAGAGCTTACCATGTTACATAATCATCTTGTTCTGTTTGAAGAAAAGTGTCCACATAGGTATTCGGGATCTGACATTTCTTTAGAACCACAAAGCCAGTGGTATGAGATTCATTTAGTTTTTCTTTTTATTTTGAATAGAAATTGCCAACTATTCACAACCTACCATAGTAATGCTGAAGAAAGGCACCAAAATTCTGTTTTGAAAAAAAAACAGAAATGATTTTTTTCTGAAATGAAAGCATCTGAGATGTACTGATTTTTAATTCATATACAAAATATTTTATGAAAGCTTGCTTTTCATGCACTGTGACTGCATTTTAATAAGCAATAAATGCAATTCTATAAAAAAATAAGTTTTTGTTAGTGAAAGCCATCTATTAAAATCTAGAGGTTTTGTTTGTAAAGCAAAAACTGTTACAACCCACAATCTGTTTACTAATTCACAGAAAATGTGCTACACATCGATTTCTTTTTATAAAATGACATATTTCCTTACACACCTACGCATGACTACCAAAAATCCTTCACAGGAATTTTGCAAACAACAGCAGCATGAATGCCTCTTAAAAATCTGTTTCAACAGAAACAGAGGAAAAAAGACAAAAAAACATAAAAAGAATATCCAGAAAAGGTACCATTGTACAGTTATAAGGATGCAATACATGTAAATGAAAGGCTTTTTTGCAGCTTGCAGAAAGACTTGTCTAGCTAAAGTATTAGTATCGTCTGTATAAGCAGTAGCGGTGTTTGGATGAGAGACTACAGTACTGTTTATAGTCCATACACATGGTCAAATAAAATGGCCTGATGTTGTTTCCATAAATACCTCTGTGCTTCTGTGATGTCATCAACATTATGCAAATTTTGCCAACCTTTAACTCTAGTGGCAATTGTATAGGCGTTATCCTCTCAGGACCAATTCTGATATTACAAACTTAATCCAAAAGCAAGGAAAGCACTTCAAATGCAGTGATAACCCATATAAATCTGGGGGAATTGTTCAGATATTGATTTCAGCAGTAATCTCTGATATACAAGACATACATTTTTACAGGGCTACTTGCTCTTTTTTCTAAAGCCAAGACTGTGTCTTTCCTCTACCACAATCCCTGTTTTTTTTTTTCTGAGACAACATCTAATCACAACGCTCAACATGTTTATGTTTTTAGACAACAATTTTGAAATTCATTTATTTTTAGAACACACGCAGAACTACTTCAGCTGAGTAATTGGGATACGCATCATGCTTGTTCGCAAAAAAAATGCCCTGCAAGTCACAAAAACTTCAAAGAGCTTATCCAAGAAATGCACATCACTGCAAAATTAAGCGAGTGTGTCCTTAAGTCACAGAGGCTGCAGAAACATACCAGCATTACAAAACAGGAAAAATGACCCCTGTACCCCCAAACACCCAAAACAGACTTTCCTTTGCTTGACCTGCAACAAAATCAGCATAGCCCCAATGTCCTTCCCCTCCAACCTCGCGTCAGGCTATAAGATTCAAACAGGTACTCACAAATGATACCGTCTGCAAGCCATTGTAAATCTGGGGTTGTGTTTGGTCTGTGATTCTGAGGTCGCACAGAATTGAGAAGCGCAATATCACATTCACAGGCTTCTCATGTTCATTCAAGCTTGGTCACAATAGGACAACATGCCCTGATGAGTCTGTGATGTAACCAGCATCACACATTGCATCAGCAGCACCCAAGCAAGCAGGGGTTGTGTATCATAACACACAGCCTTGAGTGTCTACGTTCAGCATGATAACACGACACCTCATTTCGAAATGCTGTACTGATATCACTGCATTGCAAATTGCTGTCACAAGATATACATTTCCCCTTACTATTCTGAAGTACCTTACTTGCATGTTTGTGTGGTTTTTTGATATTTGCAGAGGATTATCTTTGATCTCTGTTTGCTACCTCTTTTCTCGTTGCTGTAGTACAGTCCACGGCAATGAAAGATGATTGGTCCAGAGGTCTCCATGGAAACAGCAGGATGTGTTGAGGCAAATCCCATTCTCTTTACTCTGTGATGAAATCAATGTATTGCTCCCTACCACATTTTGAACTGATGAGGCATTTAGGACTAATGAAGTATTGAGCAAATAGCTGGGCAGGTATAGAGATCACAGTAATTAAGTTTTGGAAGCTGACAGTTGCTTTCTAATTTAAATAATAATGTTGCTAATATATTAAGTGTAATAATATTTATTACAAAAGTAACTTTAAAATGTACAAAGAAAGTGGTCATTTGGCAACAAACAGACGTGTAAAAAACAATAAAAACAAAGCAAATCAACCTTCTTGCCAAGTGCATCATATTACAAATGACAAAAGGTCATTCAGAACTTTCATCTTGCCATTAATGAAAAGTAATACAAACAATATAATGTCTATTAATGTTACTGACTGCACAGGTGAAGACCTTAAAAGACCTAGTCAATATCTTGAAATCGCATGTGGTGTGTGCTCTTTGTGATCTGCTATTTTGTATCTTTTCTTGTGTCCTTAAAAACAAATTGCTGGAGATATTAATACAAAATCCTGTCTGTGTCTTTGGAGTGAAGTTTTGTACTGTCTGTTGTATTGTTTTGATTAACACTAGTATACACAACAGTCTCAGGGGCTGGCTAGTAATAGCACCTGTCACCTGATAACAGGAGCTGTGGGATGAAGAATCACCATAGTAACAGTTGGCACCAACCTTACTTACCCAACCTCCACCAAATAGGTTTGTTTATTAGACAGAACAACTCAGACTGGGACCAACTAAGATGTGTGTAAACAGTACTAGGTTTGATTTTAAGAACAACCGCTTGCTTATTTGTTCTGCAGCTTCCAGGCTAAACATGATATAGTACTGTATGTGACCTCAGACTCTCTAAGTCTTTGGAAAGAAAGCTTTTTTTCCAGTCACACACTAAACCTTGCCCAGATTGCATCACCACATAAAGTTATGGCTGTTTCCAATTAAGACACTGTGCTCTTGATTAGTGTGGAATGGGATCTGTTTCTATTCTCTTTCAGTAACAGGGTGTGTTATTTAAATAAGAGAAGTGTCATGGTCAGTAATAGTTTCCTCTTTTAAACAAAGCTCAGTCACATACTGTACAGTATGATTTGATTAACAGAGGAATACAGTGGAAATATTTGAGTATGGTCTGGGAATGTGTGGAATGTAAAGTCTCTTTAACCTTTAAAGAGAGAATGAAAGTCTGGGACAAATTTACAGAGTAATACATGTGTTAATGCAACCATGATTGTCTAATAACTATAATTTGCTCTTATCAAGGTAAATGTTCTGTGATGAAAAATGCCAATTCGGGCAACACTTAGTTCTCACTCCATTGCTATGTATTTCCAGACCCAACATCTCAGAGTTTTAAGGAGATACAGGAATGACACTGTGCAAAGAAATCAGTTGATTAATGAATTAGGCCCAGGCACTCCAGGGCTGAATCAAACCCAGGTCCAAAGAGCTGTGAGACAGCAACAGTAACCGCCACACTTCCATGCTTAAGTGTGAAAAATTCTTATAGTCTAGTATTGTAAGTTTTTAACTCCATTATAAACAAGCAGCTTTGAAAGACAATTGTAAAAAAACAACAACAGTAGCCTTGCACAATAATAATGGTTAATATTAATCTATCAATATTAGGGAAAGAAATCATAACTGCACTGACCTAAACCACTATTAGATTCACTATACACAAAGAAATATACTGTATAAGTGTCTGCACTTTTGCACTCAAGCAATCCCGCCATCAATATTTTTAAAAACAGGATGAAAAATAATAAATACTTGCACTCAGCCAGCTCCAAACAGACACTGTAAACGGCATGTGAGTAGAACTCCTGCACTTATTTAAATACGGATAAAGATGAAAAAAACTGTAAGGTTAATGTAATTTGGAAATGCATGACATTTCAAAACTATTTCTCATTGCCAAGAAAACACATATACAGTAGCTATCCAGCCCTTTGTTTTGCCTTTAGAATCAACAGCACAGCAATCTAACTGTTTGTAGTCTGCACACAGGCAGAAGAATATACTGTAGTCCAAGCGCTCTGCATGTCAACTTGACAAATTGCTCTACATCTCAGGATTCTGGCAATATTTTTATTGTACATCAAGCAAATAATTGTCCATTTCACTCACATTCTGCAGGGGGTAGTGGTTCTGACCACATCACAAGCCCCCGAGTAATTCTCATCATGAAAGCAATGGGACACACTCCTTCAAAGAAGATTTTATTAGGCGTAGGTCATGATTAACTTGTTTTGCTATTATTTTAATATAAGCAGTGCAGCATGTGTTGCATGACCTTTCCATAGTGCCTTAGCATCCTGTTGCTCAACTTAGTGTTCTGGAAAAATTAAGAAGGGCTGGATCCGTTAAACTGAACATCGATTTTGGCAATCTGCTGCTCTGAACGCTTGCCAACAGCTCTCCCGGTAGCTTGAATTCATACACTGCAAGGAGTGCATACTGATCAGTTCAAGCTTCGGTAATTTTTTATCCCTTAAAGCAAGAAAAAAAATAAAATGCCATGCTTTTATTGAGTAATCTACACTATAATTTGGAATTTTATTCCAGGAAAAAAAACTGAATCAGCATAGAGAGAACAGCAGCAAAAACAGACACTTATCTGAATTCCAGGCCTACAGTACAACATTAAGAACTATTTCCTATCAATACTACCAATCAAACCAGCAAATATCCAGTTAACATGTCTTTTGTAATGCTCAGGTTGCACCAACACAGCACAAACATTGAAGAAATTATAGCACTGCTCAAGAATAGTGTATGCAATTCAATGGAAAGCAGTAAAAGCTATTCATACTTTTATTTTATCTTTACTGGTTGAAAAGGAAAGTGTGATATGCATTACAGCTTATTGCATTCATTTTATTAAAAAATAAAATGTAAATGGAATTGCAGTATTTAAAAGACAACAGTGTGTATAGGGTTCCATCCTCGACCAATACCGGTAGCGGGTTTGTAATAACCATTAACAAAACAAGACAATTGACTATAGTCCAGACTACGGAGTTTGGACTTTCCCACATCAAAAACATTTAATTTTTATTGCTGTAACAGCCATGTTAACATTCAAGTGGTCGGTCCCACTGAAGTTTACTACCTTACCCTATTACCTTCATATGTTATTATAGGTTTAAGATACTTGAACAAGTGACAACACAGTGTGTTTTTTTCCCTCCAGAAGAAAAATGCTTTCAAAAAAACACACTAAGAATGTGCAAATATACATTTCTTTGGAAATGAAAAAAGGACATGAAAAATACATAAAAGAATCCAACACTCTGAATCTGTTAATACTGATATGAAGGAGAAGCCTTTATTAATGTAGATCCCTATTATGTCTTCCACAAAGTGATTATGTCTTTTTGCAACAATGAGCATATTACAGTGAAATGAAAAACATTTCGAAGCCTAAAGCATCTCAAAACTAAATTCAATCAAAGACCTCCCATGTCTAACTGGTACTGTACTCAGATGTATTATGTTATTGTGTAATTTTAGGGGGGTGTTTAAAATTGAGTTTGTACAGTAATACCTGTGGTTATACAATACAGATTTATTCAAATACAAATATTTTGTCAAGAATTTATAATAAAATGCAATATAAATGCATAGAACTGTTTAATAAAGTTAAAGGCTTACAAAATCTTCAAGACAAATTGCTCAATGATATTACAAGATGGTAAAAAAAAATTGTGCAATAGTATTGTAGTCTTTAACGCATTCTGAAAAGATATTCTAGAACAGTGGCGCTGTTAAGTTTCCCTTTCATTAATTTCTGGCATATCTAATTTCCAAGTTAGCAAATTAAGAAGAACTGAGTAGAATTATTCACACAGACATTGCTGCAACATACTGTAATAGAAGCACTGTCTGGAATAGGATGATTTAAAATACTATAACTTAGCCATTCTGATTTTTTTTACTCTCAATCCAAACCCTGGTATTACATTTCATCAGCCAAAACAGTCCTATTGAGTGACTTTAAGTGCTGCATAACATGAAAAATTCTAACCTCTTTTTCCTAATATAGAAGGGGACTTAAATGCAAGAATAATTTGGAATTCTCTCTGGAAACATTCAAGTTATTTTACAGTGAAAGCTATCTCAGTGACACAAACATTGACAGACTCCAACTAGTCAACCCCTCAGATTAATCGACTCATTGTGTCAAGTCAAATACATTTCACAATCAGCCAGCATCACTATTTAAATTTTAACCAAAAAAAAAACATGAGGAAAAGCTGATAAATGGCAGGTTTTCCATACTCCCATCTATATTACAAAAAGGTCCACAACCACTCTTGTTTCAATTAAAAGAATATTAATTATGCATTTGGAAGTTTTGTAAAAGCAGAGGCAGAAATTAAACTGATACCCTAAGGTCAGCTGTGCTACATACAGTATAAAGCAATGCACTTTAATATCTAGGTCATTTCTATGCAGGTGATACCAGAACTTTGATACTCCACTGAGTCATGGCCAGCTTCAAACACTGACACGGCAGCTACTGTGTGCCACAAAATGTGCAGTGAAAGCCAGGATTTAACATTAAAAAGCTTTATAGAACTTGCCCACTTCTTGTCTTTATCACTTAATCTAACCTTTAGCGTGTGGGGTATACCATTGACCCTCTTATTCCCACCAATTATATAAAAGTAAGTACCACCAACAGCCTCAGCTCTCAACCTTAACCTCAGCTCAGGAAGAAATACAAATACTTACAAATGTAAAACATAGGTTGTATGACTTGCAATGCTGAACAGAATTAAGTATTTTTACATCTCCCAACACATTCTGTAGAAAATTACACATGAATTATGCAGCATTCACACACATCATTTCAGTTTTGCAGGAGACTGATAACTCAAATATAAAATATAAATGCTTCCAGCTCATTTGTCAGAGAAAACAAAGAGTATTTTTAATGCAGATTCAACAAATTATGCATAATGTGAAATAAAAGTAGTTAATTTCCCTTGCTTGGAAAACCACGTCAAATATCTGTGATGTTTTACATAGTTTACATCTGTTTTCAACACATACAGTTTAAGATACATATGTAAGGCATAGATCATTGTACACAATTAAAACATCTTTATAGTAAGCAAAAGACAATTCTAAATATTATGATAGTGATGATACAAGGAGTTGTGTCCACTTTTTTTTAATTTAAAGCTGCATATTTTCCTTAAATTGTTTAGAACAACAGACGCTAAATACATGGACATTTTGCCTAGTTGTACTTACTTTGCAGATTTTGTTTAAACCTGTTGTAAATGACTCTCATTAAAGTGAGATTAAACTTTAATTATTCCCTAGTATCAAGGTTTGAAATCTACCTTCTGCTTAATTCTTCAGTGTGTAGCAGTGCTGGCTATAATCACTATGCTGACTGCTCTGCAGTACATATCCCAGGGGTCCGTAGACAACTGTCTCCCTCATCTGGCAGCTGCTAATACAAGATATCTCTGCACAGAATAATAACGATAGCACATTCCACTGAGGCAGCAATGTGGGGATCTTACAAACCAGCCGAAAAAGAAAAACTGTAGTGTGTCCCATTCCATTTTCTCTTCGGCTTCTCCACCACAGTGATGCCTGAAGTCAGAACAAAAGCTTTCCACTGATGTAAATGTGAAACACGCGACACCACAGGAATGCAGTCTGCTGTATGGAACACTTCAGTGTGGGCTTATCCATAACGATGATGAGAAAAACTGCTGTGCGGGCAAGCTGGAGGCTCTATTGCAAATCACGAGGATGAAAAGAATGATAGCGCAAAGCTTGGCACATCTAGGTTTTTCTAAGCAAAGCCGGGTTGGGGATTAGATAACATTGTCAGTAATTTATGGCATAATGTATAAAAAGTATGTTTTCATTGCAACATTCATGGTTATCTCGAAAAGTCTCTAATATAATGTATGAAAAGAATCCACTTAATGAAGCTACTTTGTGAATTGTAAAATAATTCACTTCAGAACATTTTAGGATCTGTACACTTCCTGGATTTTTCCATCTTTAGACCACTGTATGGCAGTATAAATTAATACATATGTAATTGTCAGAAAGTTGGCCCTTGGTGTGAGTGTATTTGCCCTATGATAGACTGGCATCCCATTCAAAGTGCGTCCTGCCTTATGCCCTGTGCTTGTTGAGTTCCCCCACAACTCTGAACTGGAAGAAGATGTTAGAAAATGGATGGATAGAATCTTTATTCATTTGCTTTAAATGAACCTGCAATTCGCAGATTTGAAAATAAATTATGAGCCTCTAAAAACTCACAGCAGTCTCATTCTTTTATACCGTACAGTATGTCTGTAATAGTTTTTAAAAGAACACTGGAATTAAAAACCTAAATCAACCAGGTCTCCGAAATATAGTTCACTTGTCCTTCCCACAGTCAAAGCTCCCATGGCACTTTTCATAAGATCAGGGCTGTCAGCCCTAGCCCCTGAGGACACTGCATTTTCTCTGTCCTTCTCTGTCCGATCTATTGTGAAGTGACACACCTGGCATAGAATGAATATCGTGCCTCACACAGGTGAACTGTGGATAAAACAAGTCCCCTCCGGTATCTGATGTGCTTTGGCAACCTTTGGTACCTTTACAAATGTAAGCTAGTGCTTGATTTTATTATTTTTATTGTTCTTCTTCTGTTGGAATGCAGCGCAGTTGTAATTATCTAGTAACTATGCTGAATTCCTTTGCAAGGTAACTAGAGACAAGCCTAATGAATTCCAATAAATACCAGCATGACAACTTAACGGTCCCATATGCTTGAATGTTTTCTTCTTTCAATGAGAGGAAGTCATTCAACCCCTCACAGGTTATTTGGTTCTCTTTCTCAAAATAATTCGAGCATGAAATCAGGTTGTTCATGAGGCCAAGCCAAAAGGTAATTGTGAAGCGTAACAATTTGCAAGGGGGGGAGGTTTCAAATGCATATCCTAGTTGCTGGAACTCTTTGTCAGCAGCATCTTTTAATTACTAAATCAGAAACAGCAAAGGGTCATCCTTAAATACCAATAAAAACCTGTAGAACGGCATTATTATTTTTTTCAAATATGTACCACCAGGGGGCAGTATCTCTCTGCTGAAAGACGACAACGTTCTTTCCAGAACTAAGCAAAACAGCTGGATCGCGGATAAATTCTTGGTTATGAGTAGTCTTGCTTAACAAAGGACGTAACAGTTACACAACATCAAGAGGAAATCATACAATTTCCTAAATGAAAATGGGATTGAAAAAAATGGTGTCCATATAAATCTTCTATATAATGATTTCAATCAAAGCGATAATTGAATATTTCCCGTACCATTTTGATGATAGTCACTATAGCATTTAAACCATGGTAACATTTTTCAGATGTTTATCTTTTCTTACTTTAGTTCATTTCGCAGCATCTAAGAATTATCTTCCCATACATCCAAACAGATTTGTGATAAAAAAAAAATGTGTTGATCTCGCCGCGGGAAGCAATTATACATGGTCTTACAGTATATTTCAAATTAGACTGCAAGGCACATAATGTCAGTATTTCCTATTCGTAAAATAACAGGGCTAGATAAGATAATATAATGATGATGATTCCTATTAATAATAATAAAATGCACAACTTTGTTTTAATATATTAGAGATCAAAGTTTCAGTTTCTAGGAAATGTTACGCCAAATCATACAAGACACAAAATGTCAGCGTGTGCTGTTTAGAAAACAAGAGGTTTAAGATTAAAAAATGATAATGATACGATTATAATTATTCCTAGTAATAATTTTATCAATTAAAATCAACAAGTGATTTTTTTTAGGATCAACATTTCAGTTCTAGCAAATGCTATGCTATCCTAAAAGTACACATTTAACATATTTCACAACGTGACACTAATCCCTGTAACGTCACTGGCAAATAATAAAAATACAGAAATACGAACTAAATAGACGAGTGTATACTTTCTATACATAAGTCAATGTAATACATTATATTTTTCTAAAAAATATTTTTATATTTTCAGTAATTTATGATTACCCCAGCATATACTGTACAAACATGAATGGAATATAACTCCAGAAAATCAGAAATTACTTAAAGTGTTTCATCTCTTTTGGAGCTATGTAGAATTCTCGATTCCCTTGTGTTTAGTATTATAGTATTAGTATTGCACATTTCTGTATTTTTGCACATAATTGCCTGCTATTACACACATTTACCATAAAGCAGCTTTTAACTTGCGTTTTTGTCCCATTTAATGTTATTGAATGTCTAAGGTCTTCGGCGATCTGTTCTCTCACTGATAATGCACAGTATTTAGCTCATGAATAAACTCATGGCTGTCAGATCACACAGTGAAAGGGGGAAATGTATTCCTTCAACAAGAACAAACAGAAATTCTGAAATGTAGTTTCGGACCTACTGGGTCATTTTTAATAATCATATCCATACTTCCAGACTGCCAGACCATTTTAGCGCAGTCTTTCAGAAAATATACAGTACCATCACATATATTCAGAAAATATCCCATCCTTTATAGAAAGAGATGCTCTTGACGTACTTACTGTATACAGTACGTGTACCGACGTATAGTATGCTGATGCACTTGGCCCATTGAACAGTCCACGGACACACTAAATCATGCCAGCAGAAAACTATGTACTGTACAGTACAAAGCTTTAGGCTGCAAATCGCCAAACGATCTTGTGCAATACAATACACAGTAAAATGGACAATACATATTCATGGAGCCCTGAACTTTCAGCTCTGGATTACTAAATACGATATTACTACCTTTCGCTATGGGATAGGTGTACATAAATGTACAGTAGTGTTTTGATTAAATGTTTGTAGTCCGTTTACACAGCATACAGTATAGTACAGTACAGTCAAAATCTGATATTGTCAAACCTGAGAAAGCAAACACTTAAGAACATACAGTATCTGGCCGTCGCCTAGTAACGTTAGGAACTGCTGTTTGGTATTATGTTTGATTTTTGACTGAATTTCCCCTTTAAGACAATATTAGAGGTGAGCAGAATATCCTCTTTGTATGCTAATAAGCAAAAGCTTCTACGAGTTGGAAAAACGGTTGCTATGCCTTTACTTCAAAGGACTCATTCTCTAGACAACCTTCATCACCAAAAGCCTTACACTAGTATTTAATGCCAAAGAACAGTGGCTGACTTTGGAAGAATAATGTACTTTCACCTAACACTACTACAGCTATGCAAAGTTGGGCCTAGATGTCAGGTTTTATCCCCTATCGCTCACAAGTATAGAAAATTGAAATTACTCCGTACTGCTCCAAGCTTCTTATTTTGGTCATAGGCAGAGCTCTCTTTAGAAAAGCAATGACATCATCGCATCACATGAAATTAGCCCTTCGTGGAAGCGAAGCCAGAGAACAATATGGGAAACATTATCACAGCATAATGTGCAGAATTAAGGTTAAACTAGGAGAACAAATGCCATTTGCCTTATAATACTCAGCTGAAGCAAAACAGAAAAAGAGTGTGTAAAGGTTTTAAGGTCACCAGCACAAGCAACTTAATCCATAAGTTATTTAATCCAATTTGGCTTCCATTCTTCACCAAAAATCAATGCCTTACATAAACACAGAAATGTGTTTTTCTTTGTTTGCTCTGTCCTGTACGCTTATAGGGGTGTAATTTTGTTAGGCTGCCCTGACAGGCCACTTGAATAAAGCCTTTTTTCTTCTTGAATCCCAGCCAATGAGTGCCCTGCCACGGAGCGCGCTCAGCGGAGAAAGCTTCTCCTGGCGCTGATCTCACCAATCAGAACAATCGAGCAAGCAGGGGCCATCAGGGTGGCAAACAAGATGTGACACCAGAATATGCTATAAATAAAAACAATCCCTCTTCTTCTGCTCAGTGTGCACAAGCATGGTCCTACTGCCCTATCAGTAGACAAGAGGAACTCAGGCAGCTCTCTCAGATCAATCGATGAGCACTGTGATGAATCTGTAAGGGCAATTATTAAGCTCAGTTGTCAAAAAGTGCCCTCACCTATTTCACTTTCAATAAATTAATAAAACAGGACACACTTCTTGTTACTTTGTTCTTCAGACAGAAATAACGAGCATGGCAATGTCTTGTTTGATTTGAGCATTTTCCATACAAGAACATAATTAAAAAAAAAGATTTTTACATTAGTGCATATATACTGTATTAAGTCTGTGAGCGTACAGGTACATGTATATCGCTCCCAACATTTCAACTATGCCATGCAAGCTGAAGTTACAATAGACTGCCAAGAATAGCCCAGTTAGGTGTTTTGCAGCATTGTTTGTGTTTGGTTTTTAAATCTGCTAACTATTCAGAATGATCAGTATAATGTTTTTCTCGGATTTCCACATAACAATGATCACCACTATCACTATTTTTCTTCCACACAGCAGCTAATAAAACTAGATTTAGTCTTTAGGATTTCACTACACATAATGTATCTCACTGAACTGCATAGCAACAGCTGATGAGACTGTCTGTAGTGTTTTTTTTCAACTAAAGTGTCCGTTGTTGTTTGTACAATAGATTACAGTTTTGCAGTGTTACAACAGCAGGCTAAAGCACAATGTTACAGTAATCACCTGTTTACAGTGGCCAACTTGTAATATCCCACTAACCTCTAGCAATAAAATCAGTGAGAGCTGTCCAGTTCATAAAAGAACTCAGGAAACTCAGAAATGCAATTTGTGCAGCCAACACAAGTTGACCCCCAAACTGAGATTTGAAAACATCAGACCAGCTTGAGTGCACTCCATGGAAAATGAAGTATAAGCTACAGTTCTGAATGAAACATACTGTAATAGGTTTAAACTTCTGCAGCTGAACTTCTATAACCCTTGCACTCTCTTATATACAATCCATCTGCCTTACCACCACATTTAAAATCGTGGTGCCCAAAGACAAGAAGAAAGAACTGGCAACACTTGAAAGGGACAAAAAATGAAAGAGAAAATAGTCCTTTGAGCTGCACAAATTTTGTTCCCTACAATTATGCTATACTTAACGCAGCTAAGACTTTTTTTAGATATTCAAAAACAAACTCCCCACCTATTCTAGGTTGATTCGCGCGATATTGGACATCCACATCCGAGCCACAATAAAATGTCCTTTCTGTCCTTTCTCAAGAAGTGAAGCCAGGAGACCTTCTCTTTCTGATGGATCATCTATTCACTCCTCCCCAGGACACCACTGACCTCAGACCTCAGGATCTCAGAACCCAAGGACTCTTACTGTACATGCCCAATACTACAAAAAGAAGATGCAGTGGCTCACGTTTATTAATCAGTGTCTGGAGATCTTTCTCCTGCCCTCCTGTTAGATGCTATTTGTTTAGATGCTGTTTGTTCTTTTTATTTATAATACATGTTTTTATACAGTAGCTACCACCCCACCTTTGGTATTTCCACACTTTTATTCATCAAGGAAGCCATCTCCCTCAAGACCCCATCACCAAGGTAACCAGGGGTTTTGATTTAGCTTTCCTTGTGCTACACTTAAACATGTTGAAGTAACGAGTGCAGCAGCAGCCTGAGCCTCTCCTACTCCGAGAACTGCCAGATCGTTTGATGTATCCTGGTTATGTCAAAGAACTAATGCTTTTCTTTCACACTGGCAAAGAAACCCTTCAGTAATTGCTCCATTGACTGCTGTGATTTTCTGCCCAAGGGACATTCGATAGCATCTCTGATATTTGGGCTTCGCTGGAGTGTGTGCATGTTCTTTCTTAAGACCACCAAAGCCAGACGAGGAGAAAAAAAACAACACAATTTCCTAACACTGTCATGTATACACAAAGAAATACATTTTCTCACTGCATGGGACTTTTAACAATTCACTTTTAAACACATCAGGAAAAGCAAAAGAAAAAGTAGTTGCAACAAGTATTTTAGAAGGCCACAAATCCTATTTAATGCTGAGTCATTCTGACAAATTCTTTGTGCAACAGCATCACTCTCTCTGTTTTATTTAAACATTAGCTTTCAATTCACCCACGCTGACAGGCCAGTTAGAATGTTAATGCTACTCTACACCCCAGTATTGCTGCAACTCCGCATGCTAAATACTGTATTCCATGCTGCGGGGGAATCTGTCAAGAGTTTTATTTATTTTTTAAAGAACTTTAAACTGACAGAAAGAGTAGGCTTAAAGCATACGCATTACAGTTTCTTAACTTTACATGTGTCAGGTTCTTCAAACCTTGACCTTTGAATACTTCCACTGTGGAACAAGAAAATACAGTACAATTGAATTTTTTGCAATTGTATTTTACAGTTTTGTCTCATTCAGTAAATCCCCTTAGGATTGCATTTTGATAGGGCACAATATTAAAAATTACACACAGAGAATATAGAGTTTCTGACTGTGAAGTGTCTTTAATTTAGAAAACAGTTTTAGAGCACATAAAATACTTCATCTGTGCTACCTTAATACAGGCCATTTGTTTGACTCGCTCAAAAGGCTGCTCAGGAAAAGGCTGCTGTAGATCAGATAGCAATACAGATCATGCTTTCGTGATGGACTTGGGACTTTCGCTCAAGGCCCTCAACATGGCCAGCCATGCAGTGCTTGTTCTGTAGATAAATCTTGCTTAGAGCTCACAAACTAATGCTCTTTGTAGGAAAGCTGCTGAGCAGAACTCAATTTGCTCTCATCAAAAAGAAAGGTAGCTCACAGCTGGAGAAAGGTGTCCCACTATGGCTTCTAGGTGTCCAAGAATAGTCTCCCGTTTATAAATGACACACTCAATTTAATACACATGCTTCCCAGATCACTGTAAATAGCCTTCTTTTGTCGCTCCCAGTACACTCCTACAGGTGGGTATTAAACAATCAGATCTGAATTTAATTTTGTTACATTATTCTGTTAGTTGATAAACTGTATTATGACAGTAATGATTATTTGAAGCAGTTATATAGGCTCAAATGCTGGTTGTAATTACAGAAACATGGCTATTAACCTAGAGTGTCTGAATGGAATGACCTTAATTTCACAGCATTAAATGTGCTTTTGGCTCTACGGCCTATGTAGTCGTGTGCACATACCTGTATGGCAAGGTAATCCCAATATTCCTGTAAAACTGCCCCTAGCCAAAGAACACTTGTTAAACAGTAGTCTCGCACACCGCGTTTTCTCCTCGGTTACTTTTGACACATTTCATTCAGCTTTTGCATGGTTCCAGATGAAATAGCATATTAATTTGTCACCACAGGCAGTACAGATTAAGCAAACTTGAGAAAAACGCATCAGACTACCACATACAGTTTGGAACCTATTTATAAAAATGCTTTAGTACAATGATATTGAATAAGTGACTTCTGGAGGAATTTGATCCTCATTTCAAGATTTAGAAATGAAGTAAAACCGAAAAATATTAACTGGTATGAATGTAAATAGCAGTCTTAAGAAGTCACTTATAACAGTAATGGTATAAACTTTTACTTCTGAAACACAACAATGGCAGCATGAACCAAGGTCTGACTCTGTTTATTGTACCTTATCATAATTGCAGTATCCTCACATAATGCGTAGCCACATTGTCAATGGAATGAAGTCTTAAAATGAATCACAATTCTACCTGGAATTCACAATCATCAAAAAATATTCATGAACTTAAATTTTGTTTCCTTATCCAATTATTTTTTTAATTGAACCAGTGATTCAATATAAATGATTTCTACAGCTAGAGTGCATAAAATCAGTTATTACTTAAATTAACTGCTGCAAAGTAAATTTTATTTTTGCAATATCTCATTTCCTTTCAAAGACTTGTAGTACACAGGGAGTAAGTCTCTGGTCATGAACAAGACCACTGTTGCTGTTCTACATGAAAAGCTGTAATGGTGTATTTTTTTATTTGCACATCATTAGAATTGTTGACAAAATGTGTCTCATAAGCTGTGTAAAAATCTGTAAAACCTTTTTCTTAGAAAAATGAAATACAAAAGCCATCTAACCTACTGTAGAATGTTTATTGTTCCTGGTGAGGGTGGCAGTAATTTGAAGACTATCTTGGGACGATAGAGTGCAAACTGAAACTGCATTCTGAATGGGATGCTAGTTCATTGTAGGTCACGTACACACACAGTGACAATTTATAGACACCAACCAACCTAGTCAGCACATTTTGGGAAGGTGATAGAGAAACCTGACACATCCTGGAAAAAAACTCACATGAACAAGAGATCACACACAAACTCCACACAGAAGGAACCCAGGATTGTAGTCAAACACAGGATTCAAAGTTGTGAGGCAATAGCACCAACTGCCACGCACTATAACATCTTTACACAATATTGACTTACCAATTTAGGTTTGCATTTTAAGTGTATTTTCCTTTTTTCCTGCCCAGTACTGGCAAGTCATGGCTGCTTTGAAGTCAATAGATATCTCAATTTCGGGATATCTCACAGTTCCCTTTAATTGTTGATACTGTAGTTTCCTTGTCCTTGTTTATTAAAGGTAAATTTAATTCAATATCTTTGGCCTTGGAGCTCATCTGTTACAGAAAAATAAATTACTATTTTACAAGCTTAATAATCAGCTTATATGTATTTCTATGTACTGTATGTTTAAAACAGTTATAAAATTACAGTAAATTGTACTTACAGGAATTGTTGTTGCAGCCTCAGTGCTGATAATTCTGTATTTGAAGAAGTCATGAATGAATCTGGGATAAACTGTGCTTCTGAGCATTGATTGGTTAATGAATTGACTTGTTGCAAGCCGTATTTCAAGTTTTAATGGAAAGCTTTTATTAAATTAATGCATTGATATTATAAGCTGGTAAATCATTAAATATGCAAAAATGACAAAGTCTGAAAAAGAGATTGATGTATTCCATTATTTATAGATTCCATTATTAATTAAGCTTTAATTTGTCAAATATGAAGGAGTTTCCTTTCTTTAAGACAAAGACAAGCCTTCCTAGGGTAAAATATGTTTTTGTTAAAGAGTTGTTTGAAGAAGAGTTAAAAGTGTCCTCTAGCATTATTTGATATTACAGCATAATTATATCCCCTTCATGAATTTCCCCTAATGTCATAAAATACTCTTGTCTTTTCTATTTTCTTGTTAAAATGATTATATTCACCGACCCACACTCATGTTGTATGAAAGCAAGACTAACCAAGTAAGACAAATACTTGGCCTACATAAAGAACTGTATACTGTCTGCCATGAGTAAAAAGGAAACAATTCTGTTTAGCTGATGCTATTCACATATGTCTGAGAATAGACATTCATCTTTTTTTTTTAAATTACCACATGCTGTGGCAGAATTTTACTTCCTGCTATCATTTTGATTTTACACAGGAGAGTCACATTTTAGAAAGCAAACTCAATATTTTTCCAAAAGATTAATGCTTTTTATAAAATAAGTAAAATATTAACAAGTTATAAATGTTTGGGTGAAAGACCATGCCGTTGTTGACATTTTTATCATTAAAGAAAATTTGCATCAATACTTTCTACACAAATATTTTATATAGCCTTTGTCATAATCTTTTTGAGGTTAAAAGTAAAAATCTAGACATATTCAGCTTAATATACAGTCTGTATACTAAAAGTAATATAAATATTGCTCAATTTATTCCTATAGATTTGATCAAGGAAGCAGCAGGGTTATTGAGGGAAAATAGCACTATGGAAACTTCTGTTGAATTATTAAAGGTTCCAAACCTAATTAAATCACTTAAAATTCAATTCACTACCTTGTACTTACTCAGTCAGGAAGAGGACCTCCTAATTACAAACCTGTTATTCATATATCTGCTGGGATTCATTTTCATACTAATGTACCTCATGTTAAGTCGCCTTAACACATACAGTACCTTTAACTTTATACTCTCCAGTTAGCTGAACCTAAATTCTAGAATAATCTAAATAAATTAATGTGTTCACACATATCTTATAAAATTAAATACCTTTATTTACCTTTATTTCCTTATCAAAATATGCAAATGATTTCACATAAATTAAATATTTTCCAAAATATGTATTCTGGAGGTCAGTTATAAATGGATTATAAATCTAAATAATTTGGGCATCCCAAAAAGTACATAAAGGAAATTAATATTGAATCAGGTGTGTAGGAACCCTTCATGTACATGTAATTCAGAAAATACAACCAATACCCAGGATAAGTAATTTGCTCTTCAAGAACACCTGTTTGTAGAGTACTTTTTTAGACGTTTAGCTTTCCTCTAGTTTGACACAAATACAATTATTTGAGTATGCATTTAGTGCTCACTGAATCTAAAACTACTTGTAATTCACATTTGCACAAATTATACACACACATTATACATTATACAGGCAGGATACTGTACATAACATGCATAATAGAAATAAGTTCAATATTTTGTGACCATCTTTTACAGAATTTCAAGACCCAAGGAAACAATATTTCCACAGTTTATTAATTAACTGAGTCTGCTACCACCTACTCAATCTGCCATAAGCATTAAAGCAAGTTATTGACTGAAAATCACATATAAACAAAACTGGAATGCTCTTGGGGGAATGCTTGTTTCTGTTACAAACTTTTTTTAGATTAAATCAAGCGTAAATGATAAGCCTCAATACAAAAACATATAAATATATTAAAAAGTCACCTGGGGCTGAATCTGCAGCACAGGCCCTTAACAGCAATTATGAACAAAATCGGCTCAGGAATCAAAACTTATACCCAATGGTTTTTCACCAGCCTCTTAAGAAAAGCAATTATTAGTTGTTGGGTAACATCCAGCTGGACTGAACAAGTAAAGATGAGGTTCTCAGTACTGTGCTTCTCAAACTGGGCACCTCATGTGGGTACATGGAGATATCCAAAATCTTTAACACCTATGCCATAATTTTCATTATTCACGAAGTAATTAATATACTGTACAGTATTTCAAAATTACTTTTCCATCAGATGCTGCTGCTAGCACAGTGCACTGGAATTTATATTTAAAATGCCCTTACAGTACGCAACAATAAAAGTAATAGCCCAAGGTCAGGCCATGAAATCCATGTGATTGTGCAAACGCCCTGTAGCTCAGGGGATCTGGGATGCAGTGCGATGCAGTCTGACACAGGCAGCAGCTGTCTCTTTCATCACAATCTATATTATCCTTCCTGCAGTCTGAAGAGCTCCCAGTCACAGCTGCGCTTTGCTCCTTATGGAACTGGCTTTGCCTCTTCTCCGTTTGTACAAGAGGACTTTCCTGTTGGCAAGCCACAGAAAAGACCTGCCAGGGCATTCCCCAGTACCCTACTACATCCAGGAGATGCCAGTACTGCTGACAAGCCACTTCATTTAAACTTCTCTTGGGGGGTCATCAGTTACACACACATGTATAATATATATTAAACTGTATATACAGTAGCATCATGCCAGCAGTACCGCTCAAATGAATACTATCATATTTTAATAGGACAAACAATCCAGAGATATGTTTGCAGGAAAATGAGTCTGCCTTTCTAGTAATGTAGGGTCACTTGATGGACACAAAGGTCAGTGTTGTTTACTGAGTATTTACTCATAGGTTTTCCATGCCTAAATAGGACTTTCATGCTTTATATTCTGCATTGTTTTTTTGTGATGATAGTGATATTAAGGCAAGTACTAGAAATTGACAAGCAGAGAAATACTGTATATGAAATGAAAAGAAGTCAGCGAGGCCTTTGGCTGTAAGGAGAAAATGTACTGTAGCGATGACTGCAGCATTTGTACTTGGGCACATTTGCAGCAGATACCAAAGTCTGCTTGAAATGATTCAAGGTCTCTACTGCTCCCAGCTTTTCTGCAACTGACATCACACCCTAAGCACTCTGTAAAATTCAAAGAAGTACATATATCAAATAATGAAAAAAATGCAATGCATGCAGAAAAATACAGCATGATCCATGTCATGCAAATAAAGAACTGCATATATACTGGACATCTTTCATTGCTGTGGTGGCAGTATACAGTATGGAAATGCTCCAAGGAGCAAGTGAATTTTGATAAATAAAATAGCAAGGTCTGCCATGGTCAAAAACAAGTTTGACCTGTGCGTTTGAATAAGTTGAGCACTATAACACAATTGTCTGCTTCATTTTGTACTACCTGTCCATGGTAAGGCCACAAATCATTTTAAAGAGGGCTACACAAACACTGACCACTACTGTCATATGCTGGACCAGTTGTGGGATACCATTTGAAGAAACTAGCTTGTGCCTTTATGACCTCCAGACACCTGTGTTTCATCTTTTGCTTTATTTCTCTCACCTCAGCAGATGTTTCTGAGTAACTTCATGCCCACCGAGACCATTGTGTGTTAATACCCGTCATTCTGTTCTTGCAGAAGACATAAACAGCTGCACCTGCTGCAAGGTCATTTTGTACGATTTCAACATGATCATTGCCTATCACAGAGCATTTCCTCTGAGAAACTTTGGGAGAGTTTGTTTTTTTTTCCTTGATCACTTTAACTTGTACTCAACGGTTCTCCTTCAGAGTCTACCATACTTACATACTGTACAGCACTGAGTGAATAGTGAAGTTGGACTGCAATCTGTTTTGCCTTCATGAAGCCATCTTTGATTTCTTTGCTCTTATCAGATGAGATTTCTTTCCCAGGAGTTTACTGTACAGGATATTTAAATCTGACCAATGGTATCGCTGCCTAATTCTTATGAAGACCTCAGGGAAGTGGGCTATTTATTAATGAACTGCTTGACAGCTAGCAAAAGTGTATTTTTTTACCGAAACACTGTAACAGGTAATGTTTCATAAAAACTCAAAATTCAGTAAAATGCATATTGTTTTTGTATTGTCTACTCAGTGTTCCCTTTGGTTCCATATGTATTTCTAAAAACCTGGCTTGTCTGAAAACAAGCTCTGCTCCTATCAAATATCTTTACACACATGACACTTGAATTAATTTACACAAATGACACATCGTTAACTAGTTTTTTTTCCAGTAGTCTGTGATTAAGATAAGATCACTTTATTGGCCATATACAATTTCTTGTATTAGGAAATTTGTCATTTTGCAGACACACAGACAGGGAGAGAAGCTTGGGGTCAGAGTGCAGAGTCAGCCGTTTATACAGCACCCCTGGAGCAGTTGGGGTTAAGGGCCTTGCTCAGGGGCCCAACGGAGTAGGATTCCTCTGCTGGCCGCGGGACTTGAACCGGCAACCTTCCAGCCACAGGCGCAGATCCTTAGCCACAGAGCCACTGCACCGCCCAAATTATATTGCTCTACTGAGCCAGGGGCCAGCACAAAACAAGCATAAAGTAAAATATGTACTGTCCGGGAAACAAAACCAATCAGTAACAAAGGCAAAGAAGACTGCATGCAGGGTGGTTGTAAGGTGACAGCAGCTTTTCATTGCTAACCACACTGAAGCATGCAATCGATCAGCTTGTGAGTCCCAGTGGAAATACAGTTTCCTCTATGTTATCTTAATTATGGGAACCTTACAACAAACACTAACTGTACTAAGATGCTAATACATCCAGGTGTCTGATACACACACTCTGTGAACCCTGGCGGGTGTCTTCAGAACTTTTTGGATAAAGTGCTGCTTCCAGCTGTGAGATTAAATTGCTCAACAGACAATTATTTCTCCTATTTCTCCTACAAAAGGTAGCAGCCAACTGTATGATGTCTGTTACTTACATATTGTAGTGAATGCACTATCTGGAATCAATAGAAAATGGTTATTCGCTATAAAATTTACAAAAATCTGTCTACAGAAATTACCAGAAGAGTTTTGTGTTCATTGCATTTTATCACAATATTTGACAAGAGATTTCTAGATTTTTTTAAAAACGTCTCAGAAGTGAGGTGCAAGAGTACCTTCTCAGAAGTTCATTGAGCTCTCAGAAGTGCCAAAGGGTGATGAAGAGCTCAGAGTCAGCAAGGAGAATGCGTTCTGTAGGGCTACAGTAACTATAGCCTGTAGCTGAGCAAAAATACATGAGTTCAAAATAAAGAGCCAGTTCCACAAACCCCCTCAGAGTCTTACATACAGCACTGGATGAAAAGTGAAGCTGGAAGCCAGTTCATTGATAGGAGTACTGTAGCTTCATTCACTAAACCTTTGTTTCCAGACTCTAATCATACGATATTTCCTACCCTGGAGCCAGAGTGCTCCCTGTATGTTGAAATACCCCCAATGTAATCATTGGCTATGCTTAAGAAGACCTCCAGAAAGTGTGGTATTTACTGATGAGTTGCTCGACAAGCAGTGACAGTTTAATGACAAATGTTATTAGAATGCATATTGTATTTGCATTGTCTCAATAATGATTTCCAGAACTGAGGGTGTTGAAACTAATTGTGTTCTAATGAAGAAAACATCATTATTCTGCTGGAAAACAGTAAAATAAAGAGTCCACCAACAAAAAGAAACAAAGGTTTACTTAATATTTGTTTTGCTTATTTTGCTAACTTTTTTTAAATTTTACTTCAACAACCTTCCTACTTACAGAAAAGGAGATCCAGTCCATGCAAAACTGAAAACATCAATTTTGACAACAATAAAACACAAGATAAAAAACAGATCATACACTCTGTACCTATAGAATACCATTCGGAGAAGAGCAACTCTGCTTAAAGTTCACGTTCACAGAGAAAGTGTTCTTTTTTTACATTTAAGTTAGAGTACTGTACAGCTACTGAAGCTTGCAGATAATCACAAATATTCTCAATGACTGACACCCCCAGTGCAATGCATGGCTGCCCTCTTATTCAAAATGACTGCAGTAATATCATCTCTTCTAAATCCCACATTTCAGTTGGTAAATTTACTTTGAAAGGTTGCATATATTTGCACTGTACAGTAAGAAAGAACAGATTTGAGTTTCATTTAATTACGTGCAATTTGATAAAGATACAAATTTCCCAAGCATCTTAACTCTTTGTTCTGTTTATGAAATAGGTTGTCTAATAAGACTTAATGTGATAGTACAGTAAATGCAGTAACCTTTGCTCTTGAATTTGAGTAATTTGCAATACTACTCTATTTCTTGTTGTTGAAAATCCAATCATTGGAAATGAAGAGAAAAATAATTTTGCATTTAACATTACAGTATATACAGTATGTCTTCTTAAATTTATTAACTCCTTTGGAGCAAAATTAAAACTGCTGTACAGTACATCAGTGCTCTTATTTCCCTTAAAGGCACAATTTCAGCAGCAACTAAGGCACCTACATCACAGATGTGGGATTATACACCAGGCTCTCGAAAATTCAGTTTGTTGTCTTTACAACAAAACCATGGTTACATCTGTAACAAGGGAGCTGTAAACACCAAAATACTATTGTGAATACACCACCTAGATGCCATTCTATCATAATTGTTTGAAATACAATTATTTCACTGAAGACTTAACTTCCATCTTGTTGCTGCAGGACTGAATTACAGGCAAATGCACCCTACCAGTATCACATAACTGGCACAACAAGATTAGTCATCTGACAATTTTATTAAATAAGAAGAATAAAAATGATCAATTGATTGAACCAATTCTATATAACACATCGAAACCAACATAACATTCCATTTTCATATGTATATATTTTTTTATTTTGGACAGTGATTAAATATTTTTGGCATAATTTTCAGTAACTGAGTCAATCATGACTGACCGGAACATTACATAAGCCTTTAATCACGTAATTAGTGAGAAGTTGGTCACAGGAGATAAGATGATTTAACTTCTCGTATGTCAAGCCTGGTGCACATCAACAAGGAACAACGTAGAGAGGAACCAGTATGCCCCCTTTTTTAAGAGAATAATGCCTTCATGCCACTGATATCTTGGAGGCTTGATTAAATGCAAATTATTTCTTACCATCTGGGGAATTCACAGCCAGCAATGTCTAACCTGGCAGCATATCACCACCAACACAACCCATCAATGGTAGGCCACAATCTGGGAGTCCTTGAGCCACGCCACCTTGCCAGAATCCACACATCATCATGCTCCGTCTTCACACTCATTTCCGCACAGCCTGCTCAACTGCTTCAGACACACCAGGTTGTAGCAACCCACGCTTCAGCAGTCCAACTGCGAGGAGGTGGCGCAACAGGCATGGTCTGTGGACCACAAGACCACACGGGGGCTCAACCACCACCAGAGTTCATACAACGCCGCCCAAAGAGGTGGTATAAGCACCGGAGCCCAGTCCTCTGCAGAGATGAAGCAAAGATTTCAGATTTATGTAGACCACCTTGATGGCCATCAGATGTGGGGTGCATCCATGCAGAATAAATATGCTAGTTGTGGCATACAACAGGTGAAGAGAAACAGAGCCCTAAGTGTGTCCCACCCAGAGAACTCCACTTGCAGGGATTGATAGCCACTTGACTGCATGGCACTACGATGACCGACTGTAGTCTCCTGCCCTTTCTGCAGGTTCATTCTTACATGATAACATTCCAGCTGCAATGCACACAAGAATTTGAAAGTTATGCTGTGGATGTCCTACCCAGACAAGACCCACTGAACATTTTTGGGATAAGCTGGGATGACACATGGCCAATGAACAGGCAAGTGCTTGTCCAGGGCTGTGCAAGAGGAATAGGACAAAATCCCCCAAACATATCTTCACAAAGAAGGCTTCACAGTCAAAATGTTGTGTTTTCTCTCTTCTCTTTTCAGAATGGAATAAACCTATTACTTGATCCTTTGCAGACTACTAACTATAACAAATGTTATAGTTAACAAATGTTAACAGCATGATGAATTCACATTTGTCATGTTTGTAAAAAAATGTTTTGTTTTGTGCACCTGCTACAAAAACGTTTTGGTAATTTTCCTTATATACATTTAGTGAATTTATTGCTCTTAAAGTGTAAGGGATAAGTTGTTTTTGATTTCTTCTAACTTAAATTGGTGTACTTTTTATAATATATTTTATATAGGAATTGCTTCAAACAGAATAGCACTTGGTTAACTGGTCATCTTCAGAGGTTGTTGTACATTTTACAATTCAAATTAACACAACTAGCCTTTTCAGTTTATCTCCACCAATCAGCACACATTTAATTGCCAGAAAATGAAAGAGACTTGACAGTGATATTAATTTACGGGTATTAAAGAACAGCACTTTTCAAAATACTCTAATTAAATGAGTTGAGTTAAATTTCCTGTAGCTTTCTAAGCTTTGCATTTCGATATGTAAAATATAGCATACAGCAGCTTATCTGAACAAGCAAGCACAACATTTTTTTCTATGCCGTCTTTCTATTTAAATCAACCCCTTTTCCATTATGTTACCTGGTTTGCAGCAGTGGATTCTATAAAAGGTATCTTGCTTCATAATAATATTAAGATAGCTGGAGCCTTAAATGTCAAGAGTAGAGTAAAAGTGGGATGTATGGTCAACAGGTACTGCATTAATACAGATAAATACAAAATACCCATACACTTTATAAGTCTATTTCAGCTTCCATGCACAAAACATATTCTTTATTATCTGAGATATCTCACACCATTTTTCAGCACAGAAAGCTCACTTGTATTGTACTTTCTAACTGCTAGAATTTAACTTTAGATTTTTATAAAAATACATACAGTAACTACTTTATAACTACACATACTGCAGAGCCACATTTCCGTCAATATCATCAATATCATACAATACAAACAAGAAGATAATTTTATATGCATAAATACTAATAAAACAGCAACATGAAAAATTACTTTTTTGAGATATTAATAGAAGGGTACAAATCAGTTTTTTAGTATGATTTTGCATCTGGAGTTTCAATTACTCACAATAAGTATTCCTCTCTCCTTGAGGGGATAAAATAGCCTATATTTTAGCAAATGGAATGGCAAGAAAACATTTAATAATTTCCTGTTTTCACATGCCTGATGATTTTTCACTTACAGTAGGTGCATATGCACTTTGTGAACCAGTTAAGTGTTTAAGCAAACAATAGCTCTTATAAAAACAAAATCTTATAATGCTGCAAAACTAATATATTTAATGCCCCATAGTCTTAGACTGCTTATCAGTTTGATATATCTGATTCAATATGGATGCTATTTTCTTGCCTCACTGCACCTTTTTTCCCCATCTCTAGTGAAGTGTGAATTTGCATTTAAAAGGAATTTCATAAACTTGCCGGCATACTTGTAACAATTTTCCTCAAGTCCAGTGTCAGTGTGCATCCGGTGCTACATGGGTAATGTGCACTGCACATGGTTTGGAATCACTGATGCCTTAGTCAACACTTTAAACAGATCAACAACTGCTGTTGCTGTCTTCCTTCCAAACTGCAAACTTCCCAGGGACTGGAAAGCATGAAGGCTATAGGACTAACCACTGCTCCTAGCCATGTAGAGATGCAAAATGTCACAGTGCAGTTCCGCGAAGGTTTGAAATGGGTTTTAATTTATTATGAAAATAGGCTTTATTACGTAGTGTGTTCCTGTGTGTTTTGAGTGTGTTCTGTAATGCTCTGCACCCATACTTTTAAAAGCAGCTTTTGTACTTTAGATCCTCTGTCTAAAAGAGAATTGTGCATATGTACAGTATAACAATGTATATATATAAAAAAATCAATATATACAGTAGTACAATGGTAATTTGACAATGGTTATTCTCACTTTCTAGGTGCTCTGAAATGTCACATACTTTATATTCCACACAACCAGTGTCGGTGTCAATCTTTCTCAGCATGTACAGATCACACAAATCAAATTCTATGAAATTCTACAGCAAGTTCTTCAGGGGCTAGTGATTTTAAAATCTGTGGATATGCTAGATTGCAGCCCCCAGGATCAGTGTTTGACATGCCTCTTGTATAATTACAGATATGCTATGGAGAAATGGAGAACTAAATGAATTGCCCATGGTCCATGAATTGGCTCAAATAATTTTTTAAAATCCACCTTTCCAAGGAAGCAAATAAAACTAAACCATTTTAGAAAACTTATTTTGTATTATCTACCTGTACTCCTACCCTGGACATCATAGTCAAGGGAAAAATCATGCCATGAAATTCTAAAACAATTTTAGTCCATTAGCAAACAGCTTAACTAGTTCAATTTAAACACGAATCTGTTTCTTAATCGGTACACTGATTCCTTTCTGATCGATACCATCCTCACACAAAAGGATGCAAAACCATGAACAACAGTCTTACAGCCAGCAGTGATAAGAGCTCTTGAAATGTGGCCAAATCATAGCAGGGGAACTGGAGATGATTCAGCTAATAGCTGGTGTTGAGAAAAACAGCACTTAAAGTCAGCTTGCAACACAACATATGCAAGCTCTATAATGCTACAGTAAATGTACAACAGACAATGTGCAATAGAACATCAACAGAAGGCTTTTTTTACTTTGATTCTATTCTTTTGTCCTTAATGTTGACATTATTTTACTTTCATACCATTTCCCAGGAAGGCCACCACATAGCTGAAGAGTATGATTTAGTTTTTGTCAGGTAAAACAACATCAATATAAGCTAATCACAAAGTTCCATTTTAATTAACTGGTTCACAGGATCTATGTCTAAATTTACCAAATCAGAACAACACACTTTTCCTAAACATGTAATATGCTAGGTCAATACAACAGCTCTCTCAGAATTCAGTACTGTAATAAACTGAGAGTATTAAAAATTTTACACTGCATTTGACCTCAGACCTGAAAAATTGATAACATCTCATTACAATTTTTATTATTGTTGTTGCAACAACTACTACTAATAATAACTCAAACAGCATCTGTAATAATTGTAATAATAATATTCATTAACAGTATCACCACCATTACTATATACAGTAGATTCTGGTAAATAAAATATATAACTGCATATAGGAGAACTAAGATTTTCACCAAAGCAAATCTAATGTAATGATGTATGATGAAGATCAGCACTGCCTAAAAGCCAGCTTGTAAATTATTAAAAAAATATGCTTTGAATGAATATTTTGTCTATTCAGATTAAAAATAATTTTCTAAGGATTTGTTTGGCAAAAATAAATACATTTAATATGATTTCCCTAATAATTACATTTTCTTTTTAGCAAAAAGAAGAAAGCCACTGATATCAATTTCTAAATAAAACACACAACAAAATCCAGTTTTAATAAACAACCTAGATGGATTTTTTGTTTACCTCAACTAAATAAAACATACTATTAGTAAACACATTCAAAACAAAAGGTACATTACTAGAGAATTGAATGGTATCTTTTCAAACCCCATGTGTTCTTCTGCAATTAAACCACTGGAATATTAAACGTTTATTTGTATGCATATGTTGGCTCTATTTAAAGTAAGTACAAACTCAAATTAAGACCTGAAGGCTTTCAGTAGCGTCTGGTAAGAACATCCAAGCAAACTGCTAATAGTATTTGGAATTCACAGCAATACAAACAAAAGAAATTAAGATGCCTCACACTCAAGGGTGGAGTACATCATTCTTTTATTGTTTTTCTGTCAATACCTGATAATGCTGTAATGTAACCTTATGAATCCAGATTTATACATAACATCTTTAATGAGTATTTTTCTTAAATGGCAATTTTTTTAAACAATGGGCTTGCATTAATAATCAGTATTATTACTAATATTCATTGTTATTCACTGTTAAGTGTAACTGGCAAAAAACAATGGTACCTATTTCCTATTTATTTTTATCAACAGCCTAGCCAATAAGATAGGTAAATGAAGGTTTTTTCTTACGGGTAAAAACAGCTCAGCATTCATTGTTCTTTATGAGGTTCTGTTAAAGTAAGTTTTAAAAATAGCCTTTGACCTTTTATTTACCATCTGCAAATTTGAAAAGGAAAATGTCAGAAGAGTCTGATTCACTGATTCAATTTAATTGTTGGCAGAACGATATTTACAGAATGATTATTAGTCAAGGTTAAATGTGTTAGAGGTGGAATAAAAATAAAAATATTCAATTTTAGGAGGTGATAAAGGACACTGTCACAGCTTTTTCCCTAGTCCTTACTGACTCTTTGCAATTTAAGATGCATAAAGAATTAGCATATGACATAAAAACAATATACTGTATCCAGATAAAAACTTATCAGGTTAGGATGACACAAGGTAAGACACAGGAGGTCATCCAAACTGCCTTCATCTTCTTGTTAAAACAGTGTCGGTTCAATAAGCAATGATATTTTCAGTTGTACAGTATGTCCTTTAAACTGTCTACTGACAAAGACAACCAAAACAATTCAGAGCTGACAAAGACTATCTGGTTAAGAAAGGAAACATACTCTCATAGTTTAAACTCTCTGTTGTTTATAGCCCTACTTAAATTTTCCTGTAGTACACATAATCAAATCAAACTTAGAATCAACCTTAGTTGACCAATTACACCAACTCCAAATAAATCGCTGAATAATCAGCTTATGTAGATCAAGAGATAATGAGATTTAAATATCACTGAGTTCAGTATTGTTTCCACACTGGAATAAACAAGCAGAATTTCCTTTCCCTTGGTAGATTAAATGTTCATGAAAACTCCTCCCTATAATTACACAAAATGTTTTCTCTTTTTTAAAACAGGGCTTTTTCAAACAATACATTCAGAGCCTTTCAGATGTCAAATGGCTTTGACTAAGAAAAATATTGACTTTTAAATTTTGTACTGCCTTTAATAAAGACAAATAACACAATTACACTGTTTTCAAAGGATAGGGTTTATTCTCATGACATATATCAATTTTCCAGATAAAACACTACTACACATAAAGCACTTCACAATATGAGAGAAGAATTTAAAAGGGCTGTTTCACCTTTAAGAAATGTGCTGAATATCTCTGCTGTGTATTACACCATGGGAGAGCTTTCATAAAAAATGTATTACAAACCAGCTACATTTTTCACACTCCTCACTTAATTAAAGCTGAATATTAAAGCTACTGTACTACTGCTAGTAGCACTTTTTGTAAGCCACAAAGTCAATACTAACAACTTATTGCTTGTGTGTGAAATGACAAAACATACATTCAAGGGCAAGTTTTGAATTTCTGAAATACACAATCAAGCAACAATATTCATTCTATACCAAAAAGGAAGTTAAAGTACTATAGATTTACTGTTTGGATTTTGTACTTGTTCTCAGATGAAACGCAGAAGCTCTTTCTGTTTTTTTTCTTTGTCATGCAAGTTTATTTCCCAAATTTCCTTTGAAGTGACAGATTTTTTAATACCTTAAAAGCAAAAAAGAGAGGGAAAAATAATAGAAACCAGTCCTTTTTTTTGCAGAGTGCATTTACTTGACGGGCAAAAGACACTTTTTCTCTAAAACAATGTG
This sequence comes from Atractosteus spatula, assembly GCF_055471065.1. Taxonomy (NCBI): domain Eukaryota; kingdom Metazoa; phylum Chordata; class Actinopteri; order Semionotiformes; family Lepisosteidae; genus Atractosteus; species Atractosteus spatula. Next base: position 62,531,329 of record NC_142710.1, read on the forward strand.
AATTCAAAAAATCGCAGCCTCACAATTTACTTAAGCTGTTGTGTTGAGGGAGGAGAAGACACGTACTGTCGCAACTGACATGCAGTTGAAATAATCTCTGGGGCTGCACCGCTCCTTACAAAAACAATAATCCTCTTTCTTTTTAAAGCTTTTATTGGAACACAACACCCTTCTTCCTTGGCAATATGGTTACACACACAGGAAATGCACAAAGATATCAGTAAAGTGCGATTTTATGGACTGGGCACCTTATTGGTGCCAAGGTGAATTCATGTTGGTGATATTGGCTTTTTTGAATCAGACTTAAATTCAGTGTTTCACCTAGCTGCAGACAATAACAATAGACCCCACCCTTCAAAGTCCTTCTGTATTGAATAATCAGCCCACTTTGATGAAAGTAACCTGGATATTAACAAACGCTTTAGTACTGTACATTACAGTCAATATGAAGAAGGGAATGCAATGATTAATGGGTTAATAGTTAATTAATGGATTTTAAATTGATGGTGTGCTTACAAACATAGATCAACTGTGGACAAATATACTGCCTTGTTGTATAGACAAGAGATTCATTAGTAAAGTGATACCAAGGAGGAACAGGTATAAAGGGGACGTCAAATTACATTTATTCCTTAATAATTTCTCCACGCTCTGAATCACCAGCTTCCCTGTTTTATGATGGTTAATGAGTTTTTCTGAAAGAACTAATAAATTGTATTTCTGTAGTAAAGAGGGCCAGTTGCAATACATAATAGCCATTAAAAAAGGTTTTTTTTGCTGTGGTTCTGTGGTTATGGAATCATGAAATGACATGAGAAAGGGACAAGTTAAAAAACTAACAGGCACTTCTAATAACAGAAGCAATGCCAATCAGACACCACATCGCAGCTCCACTGTACTGTATCATCATGTGTTTGAAAGCAAATGTTTTGCAGCAGGAGGTATGTGTTTTCAGGAGATAATCTGTTTATCAAGCTTTCAAGTGAATGAATAGAAATTGGGTTTTTTTTTATAAAACAGCAGTTTTTTATAAAACACAGCCAAAATATCAATGAGGTACTTGGTTATTTCAATGCGTTTACCAATGGATAGAATGGAATTAACCCAAAGCAGAGGTACCTCAAGCTATAATTAAATGTAATTCAATCTGTTTAGATCTGACAGTTGTCACTTGATAACTTCAAGTATTATGAGGGCTTAAGTGGTTGGAACAGAAAAGTACTTTTCTACTTTACTTTTTAAAATACTAAATACTGGGCAAAAAAGAATACTTTTTCCATGGAATAAACAATAAACACTGTTCAAAATGCATACTTTTGTAAAATACTAAAACATAAACTAGACTGAAATGATTTTATTTATAAATACATTTTACACAAAATATAGTCATTTAGTAAATATTAATAAAAAACTACTATAGACACGGTGATAAGGTAAGTGTGCTACCTAAATGATATGAACTAACATTGTTATAATAAAAGCAACTTAATGAGTGACTTAAGTCAGTGATTTTGTTTTTTGACCTGTACAAAACTTCTCTATTTGTTAGTGAACAGGTGCAGGCATTGGTAGCCCAGCTTCACAGCTTAGGGACACAGTTCATTAATTTCAGGTCTGAAACTGGACTGCTGCTCTGGCCTCGATGAGAGCAGCATTCTATTACCCAGCTTTTAACAGTGATAAATTAGTGCTCAATTTCTCGTTTGCACAATCATTGGCAACAGAGCTGGTGGAGCTGAATGCTAGTCTCCCTGATCATTACATCGTACATCAAACAGATTGAGGCAAGCTCAGTGGAAAGAAGAAACCCATATACAGTAGATTGCTAACAACTTTTGACCTAAAAGATTCTAATTGCTTAAAATAACAACTGTGCCTTCGACTCCTTGAGATCTCACTAATTGAATTCTAAAGAAATACTCGTTATGATTTGTTTTAAACGATAATATTAAAATCTCTGCATAAAAAACAGAGGGTTTTTCTGAATCAGGTAGGGCATAAATTAGATTTGCTGTTATTTATGTCAAGATAGACATTTGAGACGAGAAAGGTCCCCATGCATCTCATATACTGTAAGCCCTAACAGTATTGTACTATTAGGTTAGGAAATAAACTTTAAAGGCCTTTTGTTTCATTCAGTGCACAACTGAATTATTATTAAGATAACAATGAATACTACAAATTTTTCCTGCAACATTAGAAGGATGCAATATGCAGAACCATTTCTGTTAATTCTACTATTTCAGCAGGCACTCATTTTGATATGGCAGCATTCTCTGCTTTAGATTAAACATACTAATAAACCATAATAAAAATCCAGGAGGCTCCAGGGGCTGGCTCTTTATAGACTCGGGAGGTGGCGTTCAATGTGATGTGCTTTTCTATGAATAAAAGAACCTGACAGAAAAATGGAAAACTTTGAGATTCAGTCAGTATACCAGACCAAAGAATGAAAATAGTCTAAGATACAGTATCACTGTCTTCTATGTTCATTCACATCATTGGGCTTAACTACTATTAAATGTCTTTCAGCATCACCCTTGAACAGCTTTCAAAATGATGCAGGTACTGTATAAACAGCTATTTCCAAAGCATTTTGTTTGAATCTGGGTAAATTCCGTGTAAATTAAAACATAAACTTGGAAAATTAAAAGAAAACTGGTAATGAATATTTTTTATTAACACTAACGGTTGTAATATTAGCGTAGGAAATGAACTAGTAATTAAATTTAAAAGCATTTTCTTTACTTAAGACAGTGTACAATTTTTTTTATTTTCAAAACAGATGATTAAGATAGCATAATGAATGCAACGCATTTTGCCTGAAACATTTGCAGGATGGAACAATCAGAAATAGTTTTGTTAATTCTAAGAACAAAATACAAAGAATTATTGCATGACAACCACTTCCTAATAACACTGATTGTGGTTTGAAAACACAATGCCTTTAATGAAAATTCCTTTTAATCTTTCAGACATAAAACCTTGCTTAAAAATATCCTGATTAAAATACTTAAATAACTGTACTGTGCTATCTCTCAGGTCTAAAATATAACCTTTAATTTTCTGAAACCCTGTATGAACAAAATGAGTGCAGTTCATATTACAGGTTTTGCTGTCTATATTTTAATCTGGAATAGAAAGTCGCAGAAAAACACTGTTCAGTCGGTGCTAAACTGTACCTCCTCTGCCTTGTAGCATTACAAACAGTGCATTAGTAGCATTATTACAAATAACTTTTTAAACTTTTAATGCATCTTTCAAGAAGAAAGATTATGTTTATCAAAGCCTCTTCCCTTTTGGGAAACTAAACACAGCAGTGTATATATTAATATTTCTACTTTTTTTCAAACTAATTATTAACATATAGATGTTTGAACCTAATATTCAAATCTATAGTAAAATAAAATAGTTGAAAATGAAAAAGAATGCTCTTTATATTTTTATTTTGCATAGTAATGTTAATTTTCCACTTATCTTTTCTGCAACACTATTATAGCTCATCTTATTTGCAAGAATGAGAAAGTAAATTAATGAGCTGGTAAATACACAAGAAATGATGCTGTGTTACTTGTTGCACTTGTGAACGGCAGAGGGTTGCAATTAGAAAGCCATAGCTGGAATTACTGAGTCCACTGAGGGAGTCTGCATTGTTGATTAGGAAAGAGAGATTGGCAGGCTTAGCTATTAACTGGACAATGAAGTCTTGGAGCTTTGGTCTCTAGACATTTTCTCTCTTATTTTCAGCTGCTTCAGTATTCGCTGCATTTAACATTTCTTTGGTGTCTCCAGACTATAAACTTATTTGACATGTTTTGCTCGCTAGTTGTGAGCCCTCAGAGATTGCTCCATTTCAGTTTACAAGCGCCCTTGACCAGTGTTCAACAGAACCAATCTCTGTCTGCAGCACTTCTTTAGTATCAAAGATACTGATGTAAGTGATTCAAGGCCATATTTGGATTCTCAGACTATTCTGTACAATCATTATCTGACCCAGCTGCTTAATTAAGCCTAGATTTCTGGATCAGGAATATGTCCAGTTAATGGGTGCTATTTCCATCAATTACTGTACATAACCTGTCATGTAAATTTAGTGTAAAAATAACACTATTAATAACACAATACTTTATAACCACAGAAACAATCCAAATATTTGCATCACAGAAATATTTTTAAAGCTTTTTTAAAGCTTTTAATTAAATGCACTTTCAAAATCCATATCATTCTTCTTTGAGTTAGTTCTGTTCAGATCCAGTTCCTAGTCCCATTAGGAGTAAGCTATAACAAAGTCAAAAGTCAATGTTATTTTTTGGGAAAACTTCATGGTTGTCTTTCTTTGTGATGCCAAAGTCACCCTGACAGACTGAAATGAATAAGCACATTTTGTAGTTTATGCAAAGCAATTAATAATTTTCTTTTCAGAATGGGGTGCAGAGGCAAAGGTAGGGGCTAAATTACATACCAGTCAGCAAAACATGGTAATCAATTTTAAAAGAACAATGGACTTTTATATTTAGGTAACATTAAATTTTAATGAAGCACTATGAAGGTCTTTACAGTTCTGAACATAGTACATTACAGGTACATAGAGAAAGAGATTTGGATCATCAGCAATACAAAAGAATTAAATATGCAAAAATAATTTAAATACAAATTTGCAAATGTGGATTTGACATCTACACAAACTTTTAGAAGAATCTGTAGTTACTAACTAGTATGTTAAAAAAGGAATATATAAGCTGAAATATTGAACACCTCAGGACCGACAGATCTGTAACCTTCTCTACATCAAAGTCCAGAAGCTTAATGGTGGTCTGTTACCTTTCCCCTAGCTTGACTGAATACTGATTTAGAGCTGACAGCATTCTGCTGCCTTAAGACATAATCTTTAAAACACTGGAATGTTTCAGGTTGAGATAGAAAGCTTTACAGATGGATCACCTCCATAAAATCATACAACCAACTGTGTGTGAAGGAAGACTCAGTCTAAATGACAAAGACAGCAGTGTCAGGGCTTTAAATTAAATACATTTTCACAAAAGGGATGGGTTTAATCATAAATATACATATTTTAATTAAAAAATACCCTCTGTCATGATGCATTCCTCTTTATTTTATTAATGCAAACAAGGATTTATTTAGAAACCAAACTGCCATGAGAATTAGTCTAAGAAAGCAGACTGTTGTCTCCCAAGCCAAAAACTATTGTTTTCCATTGTTTATTGTACCCGTCCTCAAAACTATGAGACAAATGTGCATTTGTCAGAAATTGTAGACACACAAGCATAGAACAATTAAAAAAAGCTTTTTTCCAAAAGGTTGTCTTTGTGGCGAAGGGACAATTTAAAAAATACATTTTTTTTCAAAACGTCTAATATTTGAGATTAAATCTCAGACCAAAACTGTTAAGCAAATAGAGAATGAATCATCTTCCTGATTTTTTGGCACAAAGGCTGTTGAGCCAGGCAGTACCTGACTGAGGGTAAGCTTCCATTATTGGGGTTATCAAGGCCCACCTTTCAGCTGCATTCAAACACTGTATCAATTGACCTACCCTGCTAATACTTTGGTTCAGTACTGAACATTCATTATGTGCCACCTTATGAATAAGCCTGAAAAGAAACACTAAGGAACAGAAACCAAATAAGGTGATAAATATTTGATAAAATCATGAATTACTAATAGTCAGCTTCAAACGCAGTTTTTTTTTCAGAATTATGTCTCATAAAAATCTAACCAACCCACACTTTTCTAGCTGTGCAAGTACAAAATGGATACAACAATAATGCATTGCCAGAAAAAAGGCTTTCAGCACTGCTTGCTTCAAGTGTACAGTATATAGGATTAATGATGGCAGTGTAGCATAAGCAGGTACAGTAGGTTTCCACTCTGGACAACTGGCGGGTTGTCAAATCTCTGCTACAGACCCTGAGTGAGGAACATGATTCCAGTTGCTCCAGTCCACCCAACTGCACAAAAGGGAAATACTGCTGGGGGTAATCCATGTGTACTGGCCATGGGCAGGGGGAGAAGGTCATTCACTTAACGCCATGGAAATTCAAGAAGAGCTCTTTGCCAGATGTACCACTGAGCCTCTGATAAGGAAATTACTAACCCTTTATGGGATTTAAGAATCTGAATATAAATGACCGTACCTATTACTGAATCACAATACTTTGGGAAACAGAATTGTCTTAAGTCTACCATCTTTCTGTGGTAGACAGAACTTTTTTAATTCACTTCATTTTTTTTCTGAAGTGGTCTTTAAACGTAGGTAAGAGACTAGGACACAAATAATCCCTTCTCTCTCTTCATAAACAAACCTACACACAACCATTGAATGCCCACTCAGACACCGTCTGGTACATTAGTTCTAATTAAGCAGAAGCTGCCACACACCTGTTGGAACTGATACAGGATGTTTTTAAAATTCCAGCCCACTGGGTTATCCCAGGGTGCTCTGCTTCCAAAGACATGGTGATTGGGTTGACTGGTCTCTAAATTGTCTGAGTGAGTGGGGCCTGTTGGACTGACGTCCAGTGTAGTCCTGCCTTGTGCCCTATTCATTCAGGATAGTTTCCAGGTTCCCAAGTCCCTTACCAGGAATAAGAGACTTTCTAACAATGGATGGAAGAATGCCATGCAGTAGGTACTGTATAAGACAAAATGTATCTACCTAAGCAGTGCACCTGTACATTACAGCATTCCAGATACTCTTAGAATATTCCCTTTAGCATCACTTCTTCTACTACACTAACTAAAGTGGATGCGCTTAACAGCAAAGACACGGTTGTTTAATAGTCTTCTCCTGTGTATTCTCATCTTCTAATGAAAAACAATTTGGTGGAGCCGAGGAAAGAAGAAAAAAAAAAACTTGTTAAAGACTCAAACTGATGAAGTTAGCAGACAATTAACTTAATTAACTTTTAAAAGCCTGTTACTCAACTGTTTTTAGATTGGTCTGACATGAATTTATAGTTAATTTCGCCAAGGAAAAGGAACAGGATTTTCATTGCAAAACTCTGTGGGAGTCTACTGCAAACTATAACACAGTGAAAAGGGTCTGAAATTTCCTGTGAACTCTTTCAAGTGAGCTTCCCACAGCTCTGAATTCTTGAGATTTAAATATTTTGATCTCTTGCAGTTCATTTCATTTGTAAATCAGCTCTTAGGTCGCATTCTACTGACTTTATTGAAGTGAAATAAGCACCCACACTATGCAATTTGCTGGAGAATTTCAATGGGTTTCTGTTGATGAGAAAATAATAAATTATGTGTTTTATCACTGCTTGTGCAAGCAAATCAGTGACTACAGGACAGCAATGAAGATCTCTCTCTCGAGATACATAATTGTTTGTCATGTCCAGATTCATTAAAATATTGATTTGCGAACAACATATATGGATGGATATTAGGAGCAGTTTCCACTGAACTCCAGGAGATAATTTTCATTTGCAAAGAAGATAACAAAGGGTAAACATATTTCTCTTTTTTTAAAGGGCCCAAATTCCTCTGATAAATGAAAATAATCCAGGTAATAAGTCTTGGAGCCTGGAGCTGATCTCATACCCTTACCTTGACGATAGCAGAGAAGCAGTAAAAAGTAAATCAGAAATGAATGACTCTTGAGTATGGAAGGTTGCAGGTAAAAGTATTCAAGTGATAAACACTCAAGTAGGATGTGGAATTTTAAATTCTCAAACTTCTGCTTATTACTGATGGTTGAATGTAAGTTGTTGGTAAGCAGCACGTGACACACAGAGGATGAAATTCTAGGTTATTGCTCCAAGAATTGGAGAGTTGAATCCCGTGAAACTTAGTGTCACTAGGTGAGAGGTAAGAGTGAAGCAACAAAATAAAGCTGTTTGCCAAGTAAAGTGGCCAGTCTTTCTCCTATAACATTCTATTGCACAACACAAATGATCTGAAAACAGAATCCAGCAAAACATTTTACTTTGTCTTGAGAATTCAACTAAAATGCATATAAACTGCAGGGTAAAAACAATAACTCAATATACAGTTGCAGGTATCAATGAAATAAGATGTTTCATTCATTGCCATTTATAATTAATGAAATTAAGGGAGATCCATTTTGTTTGGGAAGTGGTTTTCAGTAAATATGCAGTTACACACTAATGTAGACTGGTAGTTGGAACTCTATGCAATTTGCAACTTCCACATGCTCAAGGAAGAGTGGATTTTTTCCAAAAATATTATATAAATCATTAAAACACAAACCTCATCTAGTGCCACACATAGTCAGTGTCCTACTTAAAGAAATAAACATTATGCCTACTAAGCCTTTTTATAACTAAACATTTTACATGATCAGATTGACCACAAACATCTTAAACAAAACGTTTTGGCTATGTTGCTCTGTGCATAAAAGCATTCTGTATGCACTTCTGATAAAGCAGATGTTTCAGTAGGTACTAGAAAAAAAACAATTAATATACAGTAATACATAATAATAAAGGTCAACGCCAGAACTCAGAATTCCTTAAACAACAAGCACAACTACACAGTATTACCAAACAGGCTTATATTTTGCATCAGAAGATGAAACTGAAACACCCAAACTTGGAAAAAAAAAGTCAAGTCATGCACATCAACACATCGTTATCTCAACAATTCCAATGGTAATGAGTAAATAAACCCTTTAGTTTACCCAAAAGATGCGGACTTCCACTTGTGACAGGGATAACTTCTTCTGCACAGCGCAGTAGCAAGTTTGCCAGGGTTTTCCGTGACTTCAATGGGCAAAGAAGCATATCTTCTTTAGGAAGAAAAAAATAAAAAAGCAAATTCACACATTGCACTTCTCAAAGATACCACAGCAGTTGCAGAATGTATGGCCGGAATCTCGTAAGACTAGAAATGAAGTCACAGCAAAACACATGCTGAACTTTCTTTTTGAATAGATCTTTATGTCACAAAAAATAACATGGGGGAAAGCAAATAGGGTTTCAAATACAATACATCTTTACATTAAAGAAATATTAGCACATACATGTTGCTTGTTACTAACATGTCTGTCCATTTAAGAAGGATTTCATTTGAATGGACAGATAAAAGATAAGTAATAATGCTTGCCAAACAGCGTGGACTTGTGTCCACAAATAAGTAAAAACATCAAACTCCGAATACCATCTAAGTGCATATTTGTAAAAACATTTGTTGAAGACTGCTCTGTCTCTTCTAAAGTAAACACCTGTTATTGACAGTGATAAGAAAACAATGAGCAAACAGTCGTGTGACAGCAAAAACCAGAACTTTACTATTTAATGTGCTGTAATTAGAACAATTAACTTTAAAAAAAGACAATATCTAACACCACTTTATTTACTCAGGAATAAAGACATAAGTAATTATCTATATCCATGCAATATGCATTTCAGTTGCTTTGAAACATGAACTGACAGCTTCCAAACCCAGCCACCTACAGTATATGGTGCTCTGCGTATCCTAAAACCAGGAGAATAAGAAATGCAGTGTGAAATGGAACAAGAAACATTAAGATATAATCAAAACAGCAACACCATGTTTGCATAAAGGGTGAAAAAAGTTGTGAAAATAGATAGAAGACGGAAGTCTACAGGTCAAGCATAGGCTGTATATAGACAATTAATGAAGAAGGAATGAAGTCCTGACATCCAAGTACAGCGCTCAACGGCAGAAAAAGGCCCTAGGCAGAACAAACCAGTGTGAGGGAGTTACAGCAATAAATATGAGTCTGCATTTTCTCTAAGCGTCTAATTGCTGTGCCACTGTGAGTAACAGTGGATAGGGGCACATGCAATTGAGCTCTTTCTAACTGCACGCTGAAACTGACTGGCAGACAGGAATGGCATGTACAGTACGAAACCCTTGAACTGCTTTTGAACTTCATAAGGAATGGATGAGAATCCCGAGTTAAAACAACGGCTCATGTTCTGAATACCCGGGAGGCGTAGCTCCACCAAGCTCGCATTTACCACAGACAGACAAGGCTGTTTTCCAAAAACTGCAGATGGATTCCACCATCGGAACCAGCCGACGTTTAAAAGAAACTGATTGTCCCCCTCCCATTCCCAGGAAAAGGCTGCTCATCCCTGGAAGGGACAAAGCAGAAGGGATGGTAGCCATCTCATGTGTAACAAAAACTACATTTACACAGGAATGAATGCAGGGCCATTGCAAAACTACCAGATTACAGTATTCTGAAATCTCTGATATCCAATAAAACCATGCAATGCAAATGCAATGTAATAAACCTTCATTGCAATGCATTTCCACTGGGTTTCTATTATAAACCTATCAAATTCATATAAAGGACTGAACTGACAAATACCAAACAACAAGGGCATAAAGCAGGAAACTGTAACATTGATTTTTTCTGCTAAAATTTGGCTCTGTCCCTGAATTTGCAAAAATGCTGAATTGACAACATAGCCATGACATCCTGTATTTGAGTGATGCTGCAATTACAACACAACGCTTCTACAGTATATCCATGCATTTTCATTTCACTTTTCCTGGAAGGTTCATGACTATTCCACTATAGTCTATAGACTATTCCACATACAGTTCTTATGTGTGATTACAATAGAGATAGAGAATCAACTGAGCAAACTCAGAGTAAAAAAACGAACAGACAATAATAAAAAATAATTGGGGACCAGCACACTTTATCCAGAAATTACAACAAATTTCTTACAAAATTATAGCTAACCTGACAAACTGTCTGGCAAAACTACTTGGCAGAAAGGAATCATTTCGCAAATATGTAAATTATTTATTTTCTATCTCCCCTTAGACGGGTTCAGCAAGTATTTTCCTTCAGAGTTTTCCTCTGTTATATTAACAATATCATAACTCCAGGGCTACTTGTGCATTCAGCTGTGATTTGAAGTACATTAAGAAAACCAAGATGCCAAGATATTATGTATCTATAAATGACAAATCATGCTCAATTTAATACATAGGAATATGAAAGAATGTTTTCAAAGCCGAGTCTAATTGTAGTCACACAGTTCACACTAGGTGAAACTGTGCTGACTGTATTGTTCATTGTACAATACGTGTTTGAAAATACCTGAATAAAGGCACATTATGCATGTACTGAATAATTCCCATATCAGTTTAAAAGTACAGAACAGTCTGGAGGTTCTGTGAATACATACTGTACATTTTCACTCCATCTATGACCAGGAAGACTTAGTATGGGTAAAGATGTGGTAAACTTGATCTGGATCTTGGGAGCACATGGTGCAGGGCTAGACGTGATCCCAAGATCCAGTAGAAAAGGACACTCCAGCAAAATAACTAAATTAGAAATTGAACCTGCCTTCAGTGCTACAGCACCACACATACTGTACAATATGCATTTCTCTGTTAAAATTAAGGAAATATTTAACTAAGCTCATGAAACTACAGTAACATACTGTATATTCTATCACTTGCTCATACAGTATATTAATCACGGCCGAAATGTTGTGTTTTCTTTCTTCTCTTTTCAGCATGGAATAAACCTATTACTTGTTCCTTTGCAGCCTACGCATGCTGACACAGCTCCCCACCTGAACTACTTGTATACAGTATATAAATATCTAAGCAATTTCTTTGTGCTTATGGAATAGTACCATTGTCTAGTTACTTACAGTGGACCTCTTACTAGTAAAATGGTCTTTTTGTGCGGTGCCACAGATAGCTACAGTAAGCCATGCCCTCATACTGTACATATTACCAACAGAGCAACAGCAACAACAGGGTGACTAATAGTTTAGGGTATAGACAGATAACCCTAAATTGTGAACACAGTTTATCTCGCAAATAATACAAGTCGGAGAAGCACGTACTCCAGTACTAGTAGAAAAAAAAGTTTTTACGGTACTTCACATTAACTAGCAATTTGCCCTTCAAAGTAGAAAACGTGTCCAAAATTGTACAGTAGTCAACCAAAAGTTCTATACTGGTCTAACAAGGTGATCAGCCGGCAGAACTGAATACAATATAGTTGACCATCATATATACTGTAAACTAGCATCCATGTTTAACGTCCCCATAATAATGGCTATATGCATGGTTGTTGCATATAAATGAAATGTACTCAAGCTACAGTAGTCACGTTATTACACCATCTTAGGATGTTGTTTTCATCAGTTCCTTAGGGGATTTTTCCAGACTCTAAGAAACGAAGATGGCAGAAGTGTTATTCCACAAATCTAATCGGTGGTCTTAATCACATAAAACAATCATCTAATTGACTGCGTGAAACATAATTTTGGGAAAAGCAACTCATTCCCATTTAATGAAAAATCTCCATTTAATTCTTTTAGCACAAAGTATGACTAATGGGGGAGCTGACTGAAAGGAAGCCCATTCCATTTACTGCTTTTTTTTTTAGATTGAATTATTAATTTCCAACTGCTAATCATAATTCTTTTTTTTTGTTGTTTTTGTTGCAGTTACTGACAGTTAACCATGAATTGTGGATCATGAATTATTCAGATTGTATTAATCCCCTTCGCTATGGGTTTTGGCACAGCTACTGGGTTGTAAATTAATTGAAAGAAATTTCTTTTCATGTCACAGAGCTAAAAGAAACACACCATAACCTGTTACTTCCGAACGTAGCACAGGGTATACGTTCTTTCAAAAGCTTATTGAGAATGTTTATGTGTACTATCTCATGTTTTACTCACTCATTGAATTAAAGAGTCTTCTGAACAAATGCAATTCAAGGACAAATCAGCTTTGGACTTCAGCAACCCATAGCTCATAGTAATAATCTGTGATGCCATGAGGCTAAGTCCTGCAGCGATTTCTCAGTTTTCCATATAAGCCTCTGTTATCACTAGAAAGCAGGTTCCGAATTACGTAACTATGTTTACTAAATATCCTTGGTTTGTAGCCTCAAAAATGTTTAAAGGTCTGAGAATTCGCATTATGTGTTACAGTTTGGTGTCCCTGCAAATTTTTCACTCCACTTTGAGCCACGTTACTCAAACCCCATCAAAAGAAAACATATGACTAACCTTAAATTCTGCTGTGCACTCACCTTCTAGTTTCTATGCTATTATTGAAGAACAACCTTCAACATCAAAAGCCAGCACTAACCTTTTATCTGAAGTACACAATAATTGTTCAAACACAACCCACCTGGCAATCTGGCCAAAAGTGAATAAGCATTACATAATTAAACCCAAGACAGACAGAATTATTCCATTTTAATACTTGACATTCTTGTTTTGGTCCTCTCAAATATTGTTTTAGTATCAGAGTTCCTTTCATCATCTATTACCTCCAAACTGTTTTTAGAAGTCTTAGTTTCCTTACTTGTCTGGAATGACCCTGAAAATACAAGGTACTGTAACCTGCTACCATTTTCAGCTGCCTGATCCCATTGAAGAAAGTTTATTGATTTGGCTGTTCCAGGATTACCTAACTGTGACCCAGAATAAGAGGGAAAATGGATTTAGGAAAAAAATAAGCAATTGTTAGAATTCTCATTGTTTTATATGGAGATTTAAAACTTCAAGCTTTAGATTCAACACGCAAAAATGTAAATTCCCTTGTTTAAAGAATGTAGCTGATCTTCCCACAGTAGTTGTTTGTTTTGTTTAAAAATGAAGGAGCTATTTTCTGGAGTCACTCTGATTTATCATCACTGGGCATGGTTGCAGAAGGAACAGCCAGCGCATTAGGAGTTTTAAAAAATACATTTGTCATGAGCAAATGCCTTGTGGTACAATCTGACACTGACAAACAGTTGAAGAAGCTAAACACATAAATTAGAGATCTTCTCTGATTAATTTTGATTTAATGCCAAAATGTAAGTCTGCACATAAAAACGAAAAGCAATCAATGCTCTTATCACCAACAAATACCAACAGTACAATTCTAAGACCTCCAAATGCAGTACATCAAAAACTCGCAAAACGCACTGTTAAAACAATATTGAATTACACCCTTGCTTCACTTGGCAATGTAATCTTCTATCACTGGACTCCAATCTCATATAAGCTGTCAATATTGGTGTCAGCATGCCATCATGATCTCAGACTCCAGCACAAATGGATCAACAAAGGGGAACAGGTTTCTTCTTTGGAGATGTCCTCTCTACAGGGAGGGAAAATTCATGTGGTGCATATGGCTTCACACACAACACTTACACTGCATTCAAATGTTCAGTGACCTTGCTGTCATTTGTTTTATGAGATGTGATAAGTAAAAAAAAAAGAAAGAATGAAACAGAAGTACTTCTAATAGTCAAATGCTTCAGTCAAATGTGCCATCCTGAATTTAAACAAGAAAGGAGAAAACTAATATCACAAATGAATACCAAAGTACAAGTGAATATACAGCACTTTTCTAAATGATTCACTCTCACTCATTCAAACAAGGTGAAGAGGAACCACAAAATGTCCCAGCGTGGGTGTGTTCTCATTGGTACAAATGGTAAAAACAACATCAGAGTGACTGTTACACCAGTTTATATACCAGCATGTAACACAGGTGCTATTAAAAAGGGTATTTATGCACAATTTAGAAAGTTTTCTATTAATGTAGGACCAGTACTTGATAGAGAAGTATTGTGTATTGTGGTGTTTTTTCTTGTACATTACAACAGTCTAGAAAGTTACTGAAACTACATCAATGACTTACAAAGTGATACACAGTTATATAACATGATTTTGTCTCATTTTGAGTGTGTTTATTTATTCGTCAAATACTGTATGTCACCACGTCTTGTTTTCCAGTACCTGCGCTTTATACTAACAAAATGCTGAAATAGTGTCCAGTAGTAGACATCCTTTCTGCATTAAATATTTAAGATTTTCAGCTGGCTTTAAACAGAAGTGTGTTCTGACACAGCTACTACAAGGTTCTTACAAAACTGAAATTACTGTATGCTAGAGATTGAAACTGGGCAGCTACAGCTTCAACACAGCAGGAAGCAAGTGAGGCTGGTCAGCCTTCACTACCTCAGCTTTTTATTAGATTCAATGACAACAAGTGTAAAACTCACACAATTTACAAATTGCTTTTCGTTTTCTTACTGGCTGAATTGTTTTTAAATTGCATTGGTCAACAGACTTGACAGCTGGCATTTTGGACTCTGACGCCAGACAGGATTTGAGGGATGTGATTTTATTTGGTTGTTATTTGCCTTAGCATGCAGCTGCTTCCTTACTAGAGTATCTCTGGAAATGAGATTTTAAATTCTCCCAAGTTTGGTGATGGAGAAAGAAAACTAAAAACAAAAGTAGAATTGAATTATAATGAACGTTATAATGAAACTTCCCAAAAGTTCCTATTTTTAAAAAACATATCAATTTATTACTGATCACTTTTTGCATTTATATAGAAAGCACTTAAAATGTCTTTTTATACCAACTCAATACACTAAATTCTTTATATTTATAAACAGATACAGTATATTTGTGTGTTGATATTCAATAAAGGGGTTTTTCTGGTTTTACTCACACGGACACTGAAAAATAGAATGTTTGAAGCAGGGACCATTGTTGAGAGAAAACTAATATTACCGCAGTAACTGATAAGGTATTGCACAGTGTGTGTGGAGAGAGGGTTAAAGGAGTACAAAAAATAAAAATTAATTTTATGCGGCACAGTAGCTGCTGTAACCTTCAGATTCCTACAGTTTCAAGGTGCAGCAGTGTATTTAGAATTTATATCATCCTCAACTGGGGCAGCACGGCAGCGCAGTGGTTAGCACTGCTGCCTTGCAGTGCTGGGGCCCTGGGTTCGATTCCTGACCTGGGGTGCTGTCTGAGGGGAAGTTTGTACTGTATGTTCTCCCCTAATGTATGTATATTCCTACAGTTTCTGTAGGTCCTCCCTGTGTTTGTGTGGGTTTCCTCTTGGTGCTCCCGTTTTCCTTCCACAGTCCAAAAATAAACTGGTTGGGTACTTTGCTTTTGGGAAAATCTGCCGCCGAGACCAACTGGCCTCCCACCAGGGGTCCCCCCACCCTGCCTCCATTTGCTTACCCCCACGCCCCTGAACTGGATGAAGAGGTGAGAAAATGGATGAATGGATAATCCTCAAATCTTCGGAATGTCATGATGCTCAATCCATAATGGCTCGATACTTGAACACACGCGATAAAAGTTCAAAACAGATTACGGGAAATCCAACAATCGTGCGACTTTTACGTGGCTAGAAGAGACTGTGTCAGAAAGTGAAAGACAAATCTTAGAGTTTGAGAATCTTAGAGAATTAGAGAATTTGTTCAGCCAGAAAGATTATTCTGTTCTAACAGTAATTTAATATAAAGCCAACAAATTATTTTCTTAGGTAATAAACATATTTTTTACCTATAATATATACTTACATAACAGGATGTGTATACTGTCTCTCTATATTCTGCCTCTTCAAATTCGCTATACCTTCAAGTTATCACATGTGAGGCAAAAGAGACTGACATATCCCTTACACATTGATTATGAATTCTGACAAATTCACATTATCACTGTTTTAAAGGCATATTTCAATGACTTGAATTGAATTCTGCTTTAGACAGAAACACCTGCCAATTTTTGCAGCAAGACAAAGCTTTAACGCTGGTTTTGACTAAAACCATCCGTTCACAAGACAGTTATTAAAATACATTTATCTTACACCAGTGTCAGATTCAAGTTACTTTTCACCGGTTTATTGACTACCAGCAGCCTTTACTGCTCAGTAATGTATATCTCAGCACTGTATTCCTCTGAGAGGAGTTATTTATAACATGCAGTACTAAGTTCAAAAGTATTTAATAATTAATGATGCTCACGCTTTCCAGTGTAACAAGCTAAATTTGAAGCAGCGGAGTTTACTATAAATTTGTGGCCAGCACATTAACATTACACACTACAGGCCTTCCTGGTTCACTAAGATTTAATAGCACACTGTGCTGTGCACAGAGAGAGCTTTACGATTGGGGTATAAACAGTATTTGTCCAGGACAGCTGTTCTACTGTTCTACCCTAGCTGCTGATCCACATGTACAGCCCCTGGTTTCCACTCAATTTCGACATCGCCCAAAAATGCATTAATCGCAACACCATATTAGCACACAGTATTCGGTGTATATTGATTTTGGTGGGTTTTTTTTCAGGCTAGCGCATACAGTAGCGGTGTCTGCTTTCTGATTGCCAAAAGAAAACACAAAGAGTTGAAGCCCCAGAGGTACAGTATATCAGCCCTGCTCTGCAAGCAGCCCAAAAGATGAATAGGGAATGGCTTTGCAGTCATAGCCCTGTCTTTCAGGTAGCAATGAAAAGAAGATGAGCAGGGTCAGCAGCTAATGTGCCCTGTCTAAATTGTCCCCAAAGGAACTCACTCCACACAACAAGGACAGTCAGAACTCCAAAATGAGCAAATGTGCCCTTGAAGGGACTCCAAAACCGTTTTTAAATAGCCATGGTATTAAAAACAGGGACTGTCTCGGAGGGTGCAAAACGAATCTAGAGTTTAGTACACTGAGTTTCTGTATATTTCTGTGACTGAATCAGTACAATGCTTTGTCATTTACACTAGAAGGAAAATATAATCTAAATTATTTTCTATTTATTTGAAGAAGGGGTCAATCTTTATGGATTACTTGAATTAGTCACACAGGTGCATATACAGTATGCATGTATAGTGCACATACTAAAAATCAAAAGCTGATGATACATGTAAACAGGGAAGCTCAGTAAAAAGAAGTGAATCTGCACATAAAACCTTTATAAGGTAGAAGTGCTCTGTCCATTTTCCCATTAACATTTTAGATTATATTTATTGGTTAAGTCCCATTGAGCTTTACTTCCTTTAGTGACTTTAACATCGATGTAGACATGTATCCAGTTCCATATATAAAGGAAAAACCCCTAACATTTTATGAAGGCAATTTCACTTCATCTAACCCCAGAATTTCACATCAGAATTTCTACCTTGGTTGAACAGATGGAATTGCTGTTCTTGAATTGATAATTAAATTGCTCAAGCCGTGAGAAACTCCTTCTTGAAATGTTACATAGAGAGAAACACAAATAAAATGCACAGAAGATAGATTACCCGAGCTGGCACCTCTGTAACGTTCATATTAGTTAGTTTATTGACAGAACTATAGTATAATTGCATGTTTTAAATATATTTATAGAGTTTATGGGACCAAAGCTTTTTATATTTCATTACAAAATAGTTGGAAAATGAAGCATAAAGTAAAATTACAGTACATCTGGGACACTTCTGGAAAACTGAAACATTATTGATGTTGGAGATGAAAAACATTTTCACTTAATAAAGGGTACAATGAGAATGATGAATAATTTTCCTTCTGAAATACAGACAGCTATAACAAACCACGAATATTGTCCATTAATCTTCTAGGTGCAGCTTCCAGAATGATGTCCTGCACCACAGATAACAGTCTCTTAACAGTCTCTTATCCTCTCAAAGTTCATCATGTCACAAAACATTTAGCTCAGCTCTGAAGCTAACAAAGTAATTCAACTGAAACTTAGTTTAAGTATTTTTTAATACATTTAACTACATTTGCCTTAACAAATTATCCAGACTCAAGACTCTTATTTTGTCTATTGCCTTTTCACTCCTAAATCCTGAAATAGTACAGTATAAAATCAAATTAAAATTATGTCTGTTAAAGCACCATGGTCTTTTACCTTTTTAAAGTGTTTCAAGTTTATTGCTAACACAAATTCTCATTGATTTCTTGAACATTTTATGAAAAGCACTGTGCAAAGAACATTCAGAGAGCTTGGATGGAGAGAAGATAAACAACAGCAGCATTCTCAGCTAAAGATATTGGATTCAGTACAAAAACAACAAAGAAAAAACATCTGTTCAGTTACCAGTAAATCTGGGAATATCTGACTGGGATAAAACACTATTGGGATATATGAAAATTCATTTTTGCTGCAACTTATTCAATTATTATTATTGGGCTAATTGTTATTTAAAATAATATAAAATAAAATAATATAAAATAATAAATACTATAATACTTCCTGTAAACAAGATACATTTATTTTTATACTACTCACTATAATGTACAGCATGCAAAAACTACAGAACAACCTCCAGACTTGGCTGGTTAACTAGCCTACTGTAAATTAGGAATCGATTGTTCAACAACTCATTTGAAAATTTCTATTTTATGATTTAGCCAGAATCAAACTGAAACCAATCTAAAATAAAAGCACAAAAGCTGAACAATCCTGTCAGGCCACACCATAGAACAGAAACTAACATTTGTATTCTGATGCACAGAAAAATCTTACTCAGCTACTAAACTACTGTATATTGAAGCTCAGTAAAGCACATTTCCTGTACACAGTTTGTATTAACATCTTTAAATAATTTTGATGTACTGTAGTAGCATCCAAGTCAGGACAGGGCTCTTTATCAGCTACTGTACGTCTAGAACCATAGTCTATAGGAGATTTAACAGAACGACAAAGGCAAACCTAGCAGTGAGCAGTGAAAGACAATTTATATGCATTTCCAGTTTGTTGGATTAAGATTTTGCTTAGAATAAGCGTTCACTGGTACAACTGTATTGTAAATGTGCTCTAATATTTTTTCCTGTATGGCACTGAGATCAGTATTAAGATCTCAAAATGTTTTGTTTATAAAAACTTACAGTTTCTCTTATCATAAGCTATCATTAACTGCACAAACATTTGCCTATTTTATCTGTAATGTTTGATACAGCATTGTATAAGAATAATGTCCTATAACTAATTACGAATATTCCCTTAAACTTACATTTATTTTTAAAATGGCTTTGCTTTATAGCCATTGATTTTGTATGCACCTATCCTGGAAAAGGTCACAAGATATATTAATTAGATTGAGATCTCCCAGTCTGACAAACAGGTTGTTCTCAGCATTGGCCATGAGAAAAGCCCACAGTTTAATGAACATCAATCACAAGAAAAAAAAAGAAAGCTACCTCATCAGTATGCTAGACTTTTATTTTCATTTACTGTATTTTCACAACAAATTCTTTGCCAAGAGCTGACTGATTTAAAGATACTGTAAGCAAGACCTTGAGTTAGGCCTTCAAAAGCAATTTCAATAGACTGCTGACAGCTTCTTTTTGGTAGCATGTGTCCAACACAAAGCAGAAGCTCATAGGTCAGTGAACTCCAAAATGAATTCTAATCTATCTGAATACAAACAATATGAATAAACAATACTTTTCTAGAAATTCATAAACTGTATATGGATATGTAAAAAAAAAAATTTTGTTTTCAATAAAAGGTAATTGAAAACAATTTTTTTTAAATTACAATTAGAAAAGTTAGATTGTTTTTCTTTTCTTATTTTTTTCAGCACTGTCCCCCTTCAGCACGATTTTTTACATTGATGTTAATGTTCTTAAAAAAATCCTATAATTAAAAATTCTTATATTCTTTTTAAATGAAGTTAAAAAATCCTCAAAGGAATACACCCCCCCCAAAAAAATAACGCAATGAAAAAACAAGTGGTTTATGCCTCAATGCAGAGACATTTAATCAGTAGTTGAGAAAAAAAACAGTTATACGGTATAACTCAGTTGCTTTTGGGGAGTTTTCTAAAGCAAATACAAAGTTTGGGCATATTTGTTTAACTATATTCGAGTGGAGAGCTGTAAATGTAAGCGCTGGCTGTGGAGGAACCTATCTTATGTTGAGAATCTTTTCCATCTGAAAATTCTTTAAGCCATAGTTCAACAAGGGAACAAGTAAAAGTTACGTGCATGTTGAAAAGTACTGTGGAAAGAAGAAACACAATGTTTCAGCTGTTGACACTCTCACACCTGAAGAATAATTATTTGGTTCAGTTTTGTCACCCTTTTCATGGATGGGTGTTACATTAACAGTTTTCCAGTCGGTGGTTATTACCCCTGTCCTGAGTGACAGTTTGACGAGTTCTAGTAATGGTCTGTGGACAGCATCTTGTTTGTTTTCAATAATGATGATAGAAGTGCTTCTTATACCTGTGATACTTCTGCCTGCTCTATACAGATATTATTTAATATCAAACTCTAGCTTTGCTCAGCCTGAGACATGAAATCTCTAGTTGTTTCTTGCAAATGCATAACTGAAATGTTCATTTATTAGCAATTAGCGAAACATTATGCATTTTACCTCCGAGATGCTGTAGGTTACTGTATGTATTTGTTTACTGTCCTTTTGTTGTTCTAATGCTGAAAAATGATTTTTATTGCCTTTGCAATATTCTTTTCTATCACTATTATGGCCTTTCTAATATCCAGTGTTGGGTAGATAAAAAAGGGGATATACTTAGAATGGCCCCCTGTCATGTATTGTACTCCCCAATACCAATGTTGACTTGGAAACCTTTGAAATGTAGTTATGAGCAGACAAAGCCACAAAGTCAAGCATCAGAAAAACAAACAAACAAAAAAACCTCACCGAAATTCCTGCTAATTCTGCTAATTCACGCTTCTCTGTCATCACATAGCCATTACTGCTTGGACTGAGAAAGAACTCCTAAAGCAAAAAGTCTTTGGGAGATGGAGGAAACTGAGCGAGATAGGAAACGGCAGTGCGCAGTACAAATCCATAGAGACAAAACAGGAAACACGCAGACTCCACACAGATAGTAGGAACTGAACCCTGGAGTGATGAGGCTGTACCTCTAACCACCTTGCTACCATATGCTGCCTGACCGATTATTCATATAGCACCACTTTAGTCACACACGATTAAACTATTAACATTATGGATAATCAAAAATGAAAAGGAGAGCAAATATGTAGATGAGAATGCATAATACCTCCTGATTCATTAAAATCTGAAGTCTTATTTCCAAACGAGAGCACAGGGGTTAATTGAAGCGCCACAGCCCAGAGGGAGTGTCACAGCGTATTAAGACAATGAATTAAATACCTACCTGACACTTCTTGAGCTTTCACATTCAGACCTGCAAAGAAAGATAAGAACAGATAATTAGCAAAACTACAAAATAAATAACAAAAACACTTAAAACCTCTGAAGGAATGTCAAGGAGATTATTAAAATACAGATTGGAATAAACTGTTGTCCTGCATAACAAAAAGAATATTGCAGTTAAAACATAAGCTACACTACTTGTGCTCCCACACAATTCCAAAAACATTTAAGAAGTAAACTATTGCTGGCTACTAAGGACTAGATGTTTGTAAATGTGCTGTGGGACAGTGGAAGTTGATCATCATTACTGCAACAATTTCTTGGTCTTAGTTCTTATGGGTGAGAATATTTTGTATACTACAGTGGAGCAGTTTCAGTTTCCATGTCCAGTAAAACTCTTTGTTTTTCCACTGTTCTTAGAGTCTTGGGGTTAATATGGAGAGAAGAAGGCAGTCAATTCATCTGTCTCACTTCCAAAGGTGGCAATGTCATATAATAAACAAAAGCTCCCAGGGCCCATAATTTCCTGGAAATGTCCCACTATCCACATATTGGGATAATAGCACATCAATTAATTTTCTTGTAGTAAAAACAAATTGGAATTTAGATTAATGATACACCTCATTACCCTGATGAAGATAAAGCCGCATTAAAAAGGAATGTGAAACTGCATTAGAGGATGATACATTCAGAATCAAATTTATTGCTAACTTTTTAAACATTACAGAATAAGCATTAATGAAAAATGCTGGGATTTTTTTCAAAGGTTAACCTTTGCAATGTTTCACAAAAGGGTAGGCTTTTATAAAGCAGAATTCCGCTACACACACTTCTGCTATGGGAATTATGTTTGGAAGCTCTTGGCGCTCAGTGGACGTGATTGAGAACTCTAATATCCAAGCCTGAGAGCAGGCTCTTCAGGCTGCTTTAGGTTAGAGGAAAAGTTTTCCATTATTCATGAAACCTACCTTTGAGATACAGTCCTGTCAAAGATCCTAAAGTTTAGAGTGAACAAAGGAAGAAAATCTTTCATATACAGAGCCTACAAAAAGCTGCATCTGTTGTAAAATGGCACATTTCAGCCGAGATCATCTGACATATTGCTACTGTAAGAAAACTGATTGTTGCTCAGTTCACCAACTCCAGTCCAGCACTTGCCTCCAATTCAAACCTCTTTCATTTTCATAGTGTAGATGTCAAAATTTCAACGTGGTTTCTGACTACAGCATTCTACTGTAACTGAACATTACTGAACAGCTACTGTACAAGACCAGACAACACAGACGATAGCTTAAAATATCCTTTTATTCGAATTTATTGTAAAAGATCAAAATCAGTAAAAAAAAAAGTAGAATCAGGTAATAAAACATCTAAATAAAAAAAAACGTATTTTCATGTGAAATGATGGATAATACAGGACCTCAAAATACTGCCAAAGGAAACGAAATACAAAGTCTGCTAAGATGATTTTGTTATAATAAATCTCAAAGAACTACTAGAATTCTCCTAGCATGTATTTTTATTATCAGTGGCTTGCATATTCTGGGTTTGTATGAGCTCTTTGTAATGCTAGAGTCACACTTTCTGAGATGCTTGAACAATCCAGAGCAGTTTAATAACTAGTTAGACTCCCACTGTGGTTGCAATCCAGTTTGAAAAAGCCAGCTCAGGATGAAGAAAAAAAAAATTCAACTTCACAGAATAAAAATGAGATACAAGAACAAGTCACATGTAAATCAGCAAGTTCCAATAAATCTTTTCTTCTGAAATGGAGAATTCTTTTGGGACTAATTTAATTTACCTCAGTTAGGCTCCAGTACTTTGAGCTAAAACCATATAACCAGTGAACCTTTTTACAAGTGACTGCACTACCTTCATACCTAACAACACCACTTTTCCACCACAGGCATCAAACTAATAGATCGCCTGCCCTTGTGCTTCCCATTTTAGAGATAGAAGACAGAAGAAGAAAGCCTCTATTTTCAGGTTTCCTTTCGAGGTCACTAAACCCTAAATCTGTTTAATGAGCACAAGCTGTAGACTCCAGTATCTGTACATTCCTTTGCTATGAGTTAAAATGTTTATTTATGGAAATGCTGAGGTCATTAATATAATAATCTTCCAAGCCTATTTAGAAAAAAAACTAACAACAAAACAATGATCTATCCATACTTAAAAACAATATGCACAATCACTGCAACCTGAGGGAACAATGGAAATCAAGAATTGATTAGACCACACAAAACCAGGAAAACAGGAAAAAGTACTACTGCCACTATCTCCTCCAGGAAATAAAGAAATCCTGAAAGGCTTCAACATTTTTTTTTTCATAATTAAAACATTTCATCCCTGGTATGCCTTCACCTTTTTGCCACGTTTCATCTATTTTTGAGAAAGCTTCATGAAATTCCCTTGCTGTCAGCTATTATTGCTTACAGGAAATGTTCATTCCCATTTAAACCTCATCGGGTTTCAGGATAATTAAAGGAAGTGTGTCATGCACTAGAAGGGATTACATAAAAGAGTACATCAGAGCAAAGGAATGCTGATGATCCTTCAAGTCTAGTTCTTCCTGGTTGAGGAGACTCAGACATATGGTCAGCAAACTTTACTGGAAGGAAAGACTGCTAATTAATACAGATTGGAAAAAGACTTCCAAAGAGACGTTATATAAAAATGACTTAATGTGAGGCTGATGTCTTTGAAAGAGGGAAGGAAATCTCAAATGATTGCTCCTGGAAAGAATTAAAGTTGTTGTAAGTTGTCAGTTTACAGCAGCTTGCAGTTAGAGGCCTGAAGCCTTCACTGATTATTCGATAGTAAAGCAAGTAAATAATCGTGGACTGAATTTGAATGTGTCCAAAGTATGTTACAAATATAGCAGACCAATATGAAAATAGGTACTGTACTTTACTTTATTTAACAGATATACACTGACTATAGATGGATTTAAAGTGTGAATGAGGTCCATTATACACCCATCACCTCAAAGAATCATATGAAAAAAGGAGGCAACTGGATTTCACTGGCCTTTCACAAAAGAACTGGAGGCTATTCCAAATGACATAAAATCTAAGATAAATATGGGTCATTTTGTCTGGTTTTCTCTTTCTGCTCTAAAGGAGAAGTTTGTGATAGAGATACGATGAAAGACTCCAAAGTCACTTTGAGTGCAGTAGAACCAGATGCATGAGTGTTACTTTTAATTGGCAGAATTCCAGCTCAGCTAAAAATAGTTGAAGAGGCATTCTATGCTGTAATAAAGGGGTATCGGTGTAACTGAATTTGTTTTCAATTAAAAAAATAATTGTTTGATTCAAAATAAGCAATGCAATAGAATTATATTTGCACAAACATTCAAAATGCAACCAAGTGGATCTTACCAGTTCTATAAACACGGTAAAGAAAAAAAAGAGTTCAGATTCACAAAGAAATAAAATTGGAGAGTTACAACATAGTTATGTATCATACACAATAACCTGTGTAGAGAGATTTGCTGGAGAGGTCAAAAGTTTGCCGATGTCTGATTTCTAGTACCATTAAATTATACATCTTAATGTAATTTCATAAACAGAGGAGGAGTAAGACTGACTTTCTTATATGATTAAAACATCAAATCTTTCTGTCCCTCATATGTTCATCACAAAATAAGGCAAATAAGGCAAGATCAGGGTGAGGCCCAACACACTATTCAAACTACTGTATGTACAGTATACCCACTGAAGTACAGTATAAGATTATCAATTTTCTCAAATTTTGAAATTGTAAGGTTAAATTTGTAGAGTAGTGTGCATCCCAATTTCCTTATCAAAACAAATGAGCTTTTGGACTTCTTCCAGCTATTATGAAAACTATTTTGAGTTTCCATGCATCACAGCTAAAATATTTTTGATACTTGAGCAGAAATATTTCAGAAGGATTGTTTAAACTCAACACAACTCACTTACTAAACAGAAGGAAACTGTACATAATAGAGTAACTGGAGTTCTACATTACTTGTACATAGGAGTATATATTGTTTTAGTCAAAGTCATTACGATCTGAGGCCTATTCCTCATTCATAGTGTATCAAATAATGCACATGCCATCTCGCACAGAACTATAGCTGATTTTTGTGTGGGAAATAATGACATCAGCAGTCCAAACTGCAACTATAAATTCTGATTATCAGCTAAAAAAAGCAAAGCTAATATGAAATAATAGTGAAACACGAACCAGAGGACAGAAGTGGAAACTACTTGGAAGGGTATTTATAACTGAGAAGAGGAGGAACATCTTTATGCAGAGGATTGTGCTAGTCTGGAACAAGGTACCCAGCTGTGATACCCTTGCTTCTTTCAAGAACTGGCTGGATGAGAACCATGTGTCTCCTACCAAATGGGCTAGATAGGCTGAGTAGTGTCCTCTTGTTTTTTAACATTTGTAACATTCTTAAAATGGAATATAAACACGACACAACTCCTACAGTATGAAATTCTGAGATGAACCGTGATGAAAAGCAGTCCCAAACACTCTGTCAATTTGCCTATCCTACACTTAGAAATGGTACTGCGTGTATTCTTGATGAACATTAACTAAAAATGTGCCAATTTAGATAATTTAAATCAACCTGCATGTTTTTCTACTATGTCATTTTCAGTCTTGCATTCTGTGAATTAACTAAAATAAGAGACCGTGTCAACCTCCTTTCTTCCAAGCTAATATACCCAATACTTCAGGGACACTTTCAATGTGATGAGAGACCCAAATAAACACACAAACCATTACAAAAACGTGAATAAGAAAAGTAATAGTTTTCTTAATGTGCCTTAAGCACACTAATGAAAAACATCCTAGAAGAGCAGACAACAATGACTGCAATTACCCACAAGCTTAATGACACAGCTGATGACACTGCAGCATTAGTATAAGAATGAGGTTAATTAAAACTTCTCCAAACTCCTGGACTTTCAGCAAACAATATTTAAATGATCTACTTTTTATATTAGCTTCCCATAAAATCAAGTTCAGTAGAATCCTCTTTAACAGTAATCCCCATTGACACAACCTGGAAGGATGTTTGACCACTTACAATTTGGTATCGCTTTGCAGTTTTACCTAGACTTCAAGTCAAAGTGATCCCAGCAGGATGAAAAATGGGACTCTAGAGTTACTTTAACAACAACAGAATCCACTTCTGCTGTTTCAATGTACAGTATACAATCAAAGTTTATGATTGCAGGATGTCTTGCTGGTATCTGTTATTAAAAGACTAAAAGCATTGCATTTACAGAAAAGAAACAAACCTAATGAAAATTCTAAATTAAATTTGAAGTAGTGAAGGCACTTTGAAAATAAAGCATATTCTGCATTACACCCATTTTATCTGACCTCATGTCCTCCAGAAGTTACATTAGCAATGGTGTTGTAAGATTTGACTGTTTGACTTTACAGTAACATAACCATGTTTTTTTTTCTTTCCAGATGGATTAGTGACCAAGAAAATTAAGAAACCTTTTCCTTATTTCTAGAGCTTTTGTTAAGATAAGGTAAGATTTCACCTAGCAGCAACTTTTTAAATTAAAGTCAGTAAGTATAATAGCATAAAAGTCAACAGTGATCTCTGAATATTAAGTTACACAACAAAAAATACATATGTGACCTGAGAATTCAAGTCTAAATGCTCAATTTTAAAATGTGCAGATTTGAAAAACATTTAATTATTTATGAGGTTCCATTCCAGAATATGGCAACTGGCAGTCAGTGTCACAATACAATACATGCTGTTAAACACATTCCTGGAACTGCAGTTAATCTAGGCAATTGTACTGTAGATTAGCATCAGGACATTTAATGGGAATGAATGGAGCCCAATGTCCTTTTCTTTCTTTTAAGGTGTTTTGACGGAGGCATTTACACTGCTCTTCATTGAAAGTCCAGTTAATCTGGATTTTTAAGGTAGATTTAACATATGGAAGAATGGACGTACTGCTTGTTTTCAAACAATGTACATGCTAGATTGCAAGCTTGAATTTCAAAGCATTCCCCACTCAATTGATAGCCTTTACATATGGAAGATATTGTGTACAGAATTTCTATTTTAACTCTTGACAAGCAATAGGTCTTTAGTGTATCTTTAATTAACTAAAGTGTGAATCTGTAGTGGAATCCTATACTGTAGATAAGGGGTTGCCAACCTTGGTCAGTCCTGAACAGCCACATTCCAGCCACAGAAGAACTTATAGGGTACCCTTACATCACCAATTACTGTATTAAAGACTTTGAACATGTGAGTTTTCATCCATTTCGGATGAAATCTGAAATAAATCTGGAATTGCCAGCTGTTGGGTCAAATGATCACTAGATCTCTAGAAGTCTTAAAGACTTAATCACCTGGTTAGGTGATCAAAATGGAATTGTCCCAACATTAAGTTAGGATACTTGAGGTTAAACAGCTGGGACAAGCAAGGTTATAGGACCTGCCTGTGCTCATAATGAAATTTCCTATCTCCATTTTAAAGAGCTATGAAACTCATTACGTCATCGACTGACACAGTGGATGCAACTTTGCAAGTGTTTGCTTCCATCACCCCCTCTGCTTGTTCCCTCCAAAAAGCCAAATGCCAGTGGCTCTTACAGAAATAAAACGGGAACAAAACACTGTACGAACAGCTGGCTGTATTACAAAAAGAAGAAAGCTGGTGTCACACTTTAGTGCCCACATAAAACAAATCATGTTGCAGATGTAGAAATAGCTACAGTTAAGTTCTGCTGAAAAAAAACAATAAAAATTAACATTTCATATTGTATGTTCTGCTTATTCCCAGGCTCATCAGAGTGCAATGCAGTGTAAGTGAAGACTTTTGTTATGTGCTTTCCCTATTAAATCCAGATTTGTGTAATCCAACAGGAGTAATCAAATTAGCCTTTTCACCTGAAAGACTATAAATCACAGCAGCAACAGAAAATTACATTTAGAGAATGGTGAAGAACAATAGCTCCCTGGTGTTACTCAGTACTCTACTGCACTAAGGTTTCCCAAACTCATAGACCCGGAATATTGCACCTGCAGTACTAAACTCACACTTTCCAAGAAGAGTGAGTGTCAATGACATTGTAATTTTAGGAAATTTAAAAATAACAAAAGCAATACAATCAGAATAAATATCGAATACGTTTCATGCGTTATATTTGAAATAAATTACATGGCTGTGATGTATTATGGCATTATGGTATTAAAACAAACTCAGCTAGCGCAATCGTTATAAGCACTACATGTATGTCAAATTAAGTGGCCGTGCTCACACATGCAGTAACTTGTGATATAATATTATAACTCATGTAAATATTTTTGACAGTCTTTGCCACTATGAATAAATGCATAACATACAGTGTTAGAGGGACAGTACTAATGACAGTCTTGAGAAGTCACTTCCAGCTGTGCAACATCTTGTTATTTATTTTCAGTTGTGGTCTCTCAGCATTGCTGGAGTGGAGTTCATTTTTTATCAAATGCACATGATAAGATGTGCAACTGTTTTCTTCTTGAAAAACCAAGGTGTGTGGAATATTGGGTTTTAAATAAAACAATTATGTTGATTATGAAGAAGACTTAAAACACTAATTTGCCCAAACGTAGGCATTTCTGCATTTTAGATAATACTTGACTTCTGGCATAAAGAATATTGCAGACAAAGTAGAAATTTCAGTTTGGTTCGATCTGCTTTTTATGCACCTTCAGAAGCAAAGGGAATAGGTGTGACAACTGCTGACTATTAAAGGCAGGATCAATAGTAATTAAAAGAAAATTAGTTATTTTGAATGGTGACGTAATGAATAATATTAAATTATAAAAATAACGGACACACTTGAGAATGCTAAATTTGTTCATCCAAATGTGGGTATTATAAAATAATTCAGGTAATTAGCTGTGTCAGCATGTGTAGGCTGCAAAGGAACAAGTAATAGGTTTATTCCATGCTGAAAAGAGCTCACACCTGAAGAAGGCTCCACGGCTGAAACGTTGTGTTTTTTCTCTTCTCTTTTCAGCATTTAATAAATCTTTTATTTGTTCCTTTCCATTATAAAATAATATCCACTAAGAAATAAGGGACTTATATTCATCTGAAGATACACAGAAGACATTGAAGGGATCATATTATATTTAACCTTAATTAAAATCCAAAGACTCAAGTGGTGAGTGACTAAAATTCCTGGTGTGGCCATATTTACCACTAGCAGACATGAATACAATGCTTATAAGGAAGTCTTCCTGAATTTAACAGAATAAGGATAAGAATAGTAGAAATAATGATTTTTTTTATAGGGAGATCCACAATAAGGACCAGTGTGAAAAGAAATAAAGGACATATCAGGAGAAAAGAACAGAAAGAAGCAAACCTTTTCATCTGCTGCCAATTAACTACTTATTGATTCTTGTGTATCTCAAGCATGTTAGATGGAAGATAGGCTAGAACTCATCTAATACCTTCTGAAGGCATCTGCATAATAAGACTAGAAGAATGACTGCCAGTGAATGAAGCTTGAAGCTTGAAGCTAAATCTTTTTTTTTTTACCACTTAGTCATTTTTTCTGAATGCCCTAGGGTAAAAAGAAAAAGACAACATAAATATTTATTACCAATTTTTTAGATTGTTCCTGTCATTCTCATTACAGGAGTATATTCACACAAAACAGGTCTTGTAAAAAAAAAAGCTTTTTTAAATGAAGACATTTCATTCTAAATATTTAAACTTATACACGCATGGTTTGCTTCACAAAATGAAAGGCTAACATTATGGAAATCCTTCTGAAAAAAGCTAAACAAGACAGACCTATTAGTAACTAAAATTCAGTAATGGTATCATCTGATCTGGAACACTTCAGGTGATTACAGAAAGTGATAAGAACCCTGCAAAGTTCTTGCCAGGAAGATGCACTATCCCCTGTTGTCATTTGGCTTCTTGGAGATTGATCATCACCCCTCAGACAAGCTCTGAATCATTTTGCATGAGTTAAACAGGCAATGCTAGATAGTACAGTATGTATGAGGCTGAACAAGCACCTCAGAAATTGCATCTATATGGTCAGGTACAATATATTTCAGAAAGAGGTATAAGCTATCACAATAATCCAACATTACTTCCACTATGTAACATTTATGATATTTCAAAGATCCATTGCTATCCCATTTTTCTTATAAAAAAATGTCCCTGAAATGTGTGACAATCACAGACACTGAAAAAGAAGTCGAAAATGAGATCCAAGATTTTATTAAACCACCACCGTTTAAAATAAATCCAAAACTCTGTCAACAAAGCCAAAGGGCTTTCATGCAATGTTCCATTAAATACTTATTTTATGATAAGGCATTTTCAGTTTTACAATATCAGTTTCGTTACTACGCCAAAAACTCTAGACAAACATAAAAGCATTGAAACATTTAAAATATCACAAACATTGTAGTACAGTTTATGAAAACATCTAAATGCTTGATTTACCACTTCATGGCCCTTACTGTAGGCAAAATGAAAAGCAATTCAACTCCGTTAAAAAAACATCTTACATCTTGAAAACAGTAAAGGTAATTTCTTTTCTTAGTGCGTTGTGAAGACGTTCTGATGGTCCATTGCTTCAGAATAATCAATAATAGGAAAGAGATACAAATTAGACTGTTTTCCCCTACTTACAGTATTATTGGAAGAAATCAGAACACAAATGGGTCAGTGAAGAAAATGACTAAAAAATTCCCTTTAGCTGAGCTAAAGATGTTCATAAAGCCAGAGATAGTGTCTAAGATAAAATAATTATGATACTATAAAATGATTCTATTAGGAGACTATTAAAATTTGGTATAGGTTAGTATACATTTTACAGCAAATCAGAGCATTTTTAAGGGTGGTTCTGAATTAATTGCTAATGATGTTGTAAATTTCCAAAACGTTATTCTGGAATTGTTGAATTGCTGTGGTTATTGAAAGAAGAACAAGAATTTAACAGCACACTCAGAGGGCTTCAGACAGGTTTGAGATGTAGCCTGTAGTCTTTCATGATGAATTGCAAAGTGAATTAGCAGACAACATGTGGCAAAAGCTTTGATTCTGGATTAAATTATATAAAGTAGTCATCTTAAACACAAACGTCCTTAATAAAGAAGGATAACAGAAATAAAATATGGAAGAATAACAAAATAGTACGTCAAAAAATGAACAATAGCTGAAGGTCTGGAGATGAAGTAAAAGTATTTTGAAAATGAGCTTGAAAGAAAGAGAACAGATTAGCAGCAAAGACAGACAAGAGAATGAAACCAATCAAGATGTAAAGTTGAACATCAAACAGAGGTGAGCAGATGATCCATAACATGCTGTGGTCAATATTGTTGAAAGTCAATATATTATGCTAAGGGATGTAAAAGAAGCACTGTCAGAGCTGACAAACAAGTCATTAGCAACCCTTGTAAAGCTGTTAGTGTTATGTGCATGTTTCAAATCAAAGTCAAATAGATTGAGCAACATTTATTATATCCAGAGGCAGATGAACCAGTAGAACATATTTATTATAAAAAATTAATCAATTAAAAATTAATAATTTATATTAAAAAAACAACTACAATAGTATTCATGGCTGTGGACATCAGACAGAAAGACTTTGTGGAAACAATGTGGAAAAGAATACCGTCATAAGTTATTTTCATAGTCTGATGAGGACTGGAACTGGATCTTGACTAGGCGAGTTCAGAGCTGACATCCTTTTGTTCCCTTAAACTAAGTATATTTAATTATCCTGCATTAATTCATTACCAATCAATGGATATAATATGGATATAATCTGTTTACAGTCATTTTGACACTGACACTTGAGCAGCATCAGCTCAAAGACACTTTCTATCACAATGCGATTCAAAAGCATCGACCTACAGGTGGATACATGTCTTTGTGCACTTGTATTTTTTGCTATTTATCTCAGAGAGATCTCAGCTTCAAACCAATTGTTACAGCATCAGGAAATTCTAGCTATTGCCATCAGACAGTTTTAAAAAAGTCACAAGAAATTATAAAAGAACGAGTTAAATTTATAAATCAGGGCTTCAGTGCTTCTTTGTCAAATTAAGTTGTTTCAAACTCTTTTCGAACTTATACAGATGCCTTTATCTCCTGTATAGGAAAAAAACTCAAGAGTAATTAGCAGAATATAATGGCACATGAACTGAGCATACTTTATTGAAATAATGGAGTGTCTTAAACAATACTATGTCAGTCAAGCTTCAAATCACAAGAGCACTTGCATTATATTCTAAATGGAAGGTTTTATTCCAAAAAGAGGCTTTTGGAACAGACTTTGGAAACAAAGACAAAGCTGTCAAAAAAAAAAACCTACAGAATGGAGAGTCATGTGCAGTTCTACTTTTCTGTTTTTGCTGGCCTTTGTTAAAAAACACTGATGTTAATTCAGCTTTTTGCACAAAATGAAATACAGTACGAACAAGTTCTTGCTCTTTCTCATACATTAAAAGGAGATGATTAATGATGTTAGTGCTGACACAGAGTTTTGCAAATTTATGGTAAAATTGGGTGACTTTTACTAGGTATTCTTATTACAGATTTTTGAGCCACTGCAAAGAGAACCTAAAGAATAAGATGGACAACAAGGACAACGATGAAACTTAAAGATATCGAGGTTTGGCTTACAGTCTATTCATCACCTGTACCATACTGTGATCCACTTAATTTAAATAAGAAAATAAAGCTATTTTGAAGCACCAGTGAAGCATGGTTTGGTTCTTTTGATAACTGAATTCAGGTGTGAAAACAATGATATTATGGAAGTAACTCAAAAACAGTGTCCTAAAACAGTAACAAAACCATTATGAAAACAATATTCTTTCAAAGAAAATTGTGTTATGTTTTCAAGCCCTTAAACCAAGCAAAAGCTTTTTTTTTTCCCAATAAAGGCTCATCTTAGCCACTTAACTAGAATCTATTCAAATGCTTTAGAGCAGCACCAGCCATTTTCAGTCCTGCAGAGCCAGAGTCAGATCACCAGTGTCTTTAGATCTGAACCAGTTGGTAATTAAGATATAGCCCTAATCCTGCAGGACTATAAACATCGAGCACTGGAGTTCTCTTCTTTGCCTTAGTCAACAATAGATAATACTGAACTCAGAGTCACAGAAGATTCAGTCATCTAAAATGCTCTCAACTTCCACAAAATACCATGTAATAAATATGCTAAAACATTCCCTAAAAGAAAACTGGCAATTAATTTCAAACATATTATTCGTAACAGTAAGTATGCAGATGATTCTAAAGGTTGGAATGGGCAATAGCATCATTAAGACAGTTTAGTCAATTTTAATTGAATTACATTTTTATTTTTGGCTCTAGGCTTCAGACACAGACTTTCAGCAACCATTTCCAGGGTAATGACTGAAGTCTGGGATGTTTAAAAGCTCTTCTGTCATATCGCACTCTCTAAAAAAATCATTGCTTAAATGAATGGAGGCCACCACACAATAATTAGAAATAAATACTTCATAATTATTCAGTTAATCTTCCAGTGACAAAGTCATTCAATAGTGAGCTTTCAAGTGGAATATAAGAGATTTCTTGTCCATTCATTGTAATTTGAGCATTTCCATTGCCCTATTCCTAGAGATAATGTGTGGTACACACTGGCTGAGTGTGGCTGAGGATTCCTAATGTGGTGCAGAATTTGCTGAGCACAGCTGATAATAAGGTGTGATTAGTCATCCAGGGCTCTCTCAACTCCCAGCAACCCCTGTGGCTTCCTGATTGCC
The DNA here is from genome assembly GCF_055471065.1 of Atractosteus spatula. Lineage (NCBI taxonomy): Eukaryota > Metazoa > Chordata > Actinopteri > Semionotiformes > Lepisosteidae > Atractosteus > Atractosteus spatula. The sequence continues at coordinate 62,566,000 of NC_142710.1, forward strand.
TACAGGCCAATGGTGTTCTCAGCAAAGGACGTGTGGCTCCTCCAATTGGAACCAGACCGCTGGTACGGGCAGGTCAGAGGAGTCTGTTAACATTCCTTATTTCCCCGTGTGCGGTTGCAGGATTTTATAGTTCTGAGTCGAAGCATGAAAACAACCACATTGAGTGGGAGGATAACAAAGGTAATTGGAAGTTATTGTTTTAAAGAGGGATATTTTGTAATACCCTGGTGGTGCTTGGACTGCCACAATCATGCAGGCCATATGCACAAGCATCTCCACATCATCAATTCCTAAATACCTGGAACAAATGGTGATTAATTGAGCTAAACAACTGAGCAAATTAAGCAAATTAATTTGAGGACTAAGACACAAGAAGCAGTACACACCATGAATTTCAGAGACCATGGCTGGCTTACAGCTTAGACAGAACATGATCAACATCTGCCTAGACTGCAGGTTCTATAAGTTCACATTTGTCCTCTTATACATGATCATCTTCATTTGATTTTCTGACACTTTTTTGTTGTGAAACAAGCAGATATTATTTTACAACAGGAAAGGGTGTTTGAACTGGAGATACAAACACACTCTGAGGAGAGTTCTAGGGAAACTAATGTTGCTGGGCAACATCATTACAGTGGTTGACAAACCAGGAACTGCAAAAGTTGAACCATTTTGTGAAGATCAATCTGCAGAAAAAAGACTCAATCACTGAAAACTAAGACACAACTCTAAAGAGCTCTTATTATCCCATCTCTGTAAAGCCTGAAACCTGAAAGCAATGTCACAGCAAGGAATCAACTTGGCTATAATGTGAAGCCTCAAAAGAATACTAGGAAGGTCCCACTTTGATAGAATATAATACCATTCTCTCTATCTACTAAAACCGAGTACCTACCATTCTACTGGAAGGCATTTGGCGTTGTTGAAATCACAAGTATTATACATAATAACTTTTCTAGTGGTCTGGCTATGTGGTCAGGGTAAGTTGCCAATGCCCGACTCACCATATGCTAGAATACAGAGCCCATGGCAAGAAAAGGCAGAACAGATCCAAAAAAGAGGCAGCTGGGCTAAATTCTTGAGTCCCTGGAGATGTCAGCTCAGTCAGCAGATACTTGTCAGCCCTTAGCTTATAAAGAGGAGTGGGATGACATCTGCAGCTATATTACCGCTTCATGATAGAACAGGGATGATAATGATAATAATGTTTAGAAGCATCATTCATATTAGCAAAATATCCTCAGATATACAAACATGGTGGCCTTTTAAAGAATATCATGTTGATTTTGATTTGATTTATTAAACACTAGTTTATTTAAAATCCCCGTTTTTTTACCCTTGCAATACCAAACTATAAAGTGAAGGTCTAAAATAACTTTATAACAAAGTAAAAAATCTTGGAATTTTTAAAAAGGGTGGATGCCTTCTAATATGGAGGGATTAGTTGAAATGTCAGGTAAGTAAAACTAATTAAGGAATATGTTTTTCATTTAAACTAGGGACAACACAGTAGTTTACGCTAATGCCCTACTCAATATATCAGGGTATAGGCATCCTTACAATGGAATGTACCAAAGCAGTCAGCAAAGTCTTTTTCTTAGCTCTACCTTCTTGCAACTTCAAATTGAAGCACCACTTTCACTCCAAGACTACAAGTCACTCTAGCAGATGTGTAAACTGGACAAAGAATGTCACTGGCAAGTTCATGCAGAAAAATGAGCCAATCTCAGCTCTGGCAAGTATTCATATGGGACTATTCCAAATCATGAGTTATTGCACAGTAATCTGCCTTCCTGTTCTCTTCTTTTATGATGAATTTTGTGTTGAAATGTAAGAGAAACTACAGTACAAAAACAAAAAAAAAGTAATATTTAATATCTGATGCGACTTGTCAAAATTTTACAATGAACCTCTTATCACATGTCACCTCCCTTCACAGCAAGCTCAAGTACTTCTCTCACAATTCCATGCCAACATTGCTGGAAGGAGAAACTCATTCAAAATGAATTTGAAAGTGCGATGTGTTAAAAAAATTGCCTGAACACGCTAGGTGTTCAGATTAGGTGGTTCATTCCCTTCTGACAAGCAATGAATTTCAACAGCCAATTATTTGAAAGCAGCAAGTCTTCCATACATTGTAATGACAACTTTAAAATAGGATAATGGATCATTTTCTATAACAGATATTCTGACTTGTGCTGTGCTGTAGCCAGTGGCTTAAAGTATTTTAAAACATTGTGGATAAATATTATGACCAAGGTTTGATACTTTAGGTGATCTCAAATATACTATTTACATTTACATAAAATGCTTCCCAAAAATAAAAAATGTGAAAAAGTGTGAAATCACACAATACATTTTGCTGTACTCATGAGCCTGATTCTTTATTCACAAAACAAGTAATTTTGCAGCCTGATTTTTCTTTGATATTTGCTGATATTTTGCATTGTTGATACTATATTCTGTATATTGTGAATGGTACATTGTCAATTTCTTACACTGACGAACACTTACTACAACGTTTCACCTTTCTTTACAAATATAGACTTGGAAATTAGTCCAGCAAAACTATTAAATAATACATGAAATATATTTCATTCCATAGGCAGGCCTCTTCACGTTTGCCTGTGGATGACCGGATCAGAGCCTAAGAGAGAGAAAATCTCCTTTCTGACACTGAAAATGAGTTACAGTACAGAAGCTTCCTGACTCTTAATCTTATCTTTCCCTCATTTTTGTTCCTGTCATTTAGTTTTTGTTCCCCAAAGAGAAGAAAGCAGCTTTTGACAGTTTTCCTCTGCAGCTTCCTTCCTTTTTCCAATGCCAGAGAAAGGGTAGCAGGGCAGGTGTTACACACTGCTGATAAAAACCTGGTAAAAAAGAGGGTATGTATTTCCTCTCGATAAACCTTTCTGGTCCTTGTACCACATGTTTGGGAGGTGGTAACTGTGGTGGGGGGGGGGGGGTTAATTTGGCCCTTCCACCAAATGCAAACTCAAAAGTCATCAGCCTTTCATTCTGCGGTAATAAGCATCACAGGAAAAAGTCTGTAAATGATTGCATCTGGGTACCAGCAAAGCTTTAAATTGCTCTAGTAAAATATATTTAAAAGATATACAGCATCTGTACACATACTGTAATACAGAGGTTAGTTCCAGTCATTTGAGAACTGAAGCAGTAACTCAAATTTATATCATAGAACATACTCATAATTGGGATTTAGTGTGGTAAAATAAATGGTACCTTCCAGTAGTAGACATCAATAAACACACATAGTACACGTTCTGCATATTTTTCCAGGGTTACCACATGCAACCAACATTACAAAATAATAATTTTGATTATTTTTTACAATTATAAAAATCAAAAATGTATCAGCATGTTTTTCATAATCTGTGTGAGACACGTACAAAGTGGTATCTACAGATTATGTTCATAACTGTTACAAAATTCCCATTTTATTGATTTAGTTTATTTCTTCTTGCTATGAAAAGACTGGCTAGGATTTCTGAACAGATAAACAGGTTTAGACTTTACACTGTTGTCTGCTGAGGACTAGCTGGTGAAATTGAGTTCTGGCAAGCAAGCCTATGAAAGAAAGAAATGTCAGGCCTGTCTATAATGATATAGCGAAAAATACCTCTTACGAAAAAAGAAAGAAATATAGGTTGTCATAAATACCCACAATCCAAACTACCACGTGAGCAGGATGCTTCCTGGTATACAAGTTTATCAAAAAGGACCAGCCTTAAAACATTTAACTGTTTCCTTTGAATTATGCATCATTCCCTTTCACAGATCCTCTTTCTGCTATAAAGGTCAAAGTCAGAGCTGTGCGAGGTGCCCGTATTGTATGTTTGCAATGGTTTTGTAGCAGAAGAGGGAAATGAGAAGAGTCATTAGCAGGTGCTTGAGGCAGACGGACAACCACAGCTGGAGTCTTTCCCCAGGAAGCTAAAGATGAAATGGCACAAATAATGAGGCGCATTATCAATCACAAGGAGTAGGCAGCAAGCCCAATACTCCAGCCATACATCCACTGCTTTGCTTGGTTAAGAAAAGATGCTCTATTACAGGAGGCACTGGAGCAGAACTATTGTAAAACTGTCACATTTTTTTAAATTTAGCTAATCATGTTGCAATTTTTTCATTATTTTAAGTGTAATACAGACAAATGGGTGGAATGAATGACACCATCTAATGTAAAGGAGGGCTGATGAATTCATTGATTAAAAAAAGGTTATAGGTGTGTTTGTGTAAAAACATGCATGGTGGTTCTTAGTTGCACTATTTCAAATTACAAACACTTCAAAGAAGTACTGTATATCACATAATGTCCTTTGTCAATCATAAATTAGTAACCAAGCCATCAAATATGAAGAATTCACTTCCCTACCAACAATTCCATCTGAAAACAAGTCATTTTATATGGTAGCAGTGAAAGTATATTTGTTTAAAAATCAGTCATCCAAATAGTTCTCATTTTCTTAACTATACTTAATTAAATGTAGGTGGTAGTATAATTCCTTCCCTGTAAAGAAGCCAAAGAGATGAGAAAACTCTTTTAAAGTTCATCTGAGTCTCTATAAACAAAACAAGATCTGTGCTTACCGAATTTGCAACTGGGTCCATATAGTGAATAAACAAACAAATACTGTACATGTCTTTCTTTTGCAAACACTAAGCAACAAATGTGAATGAAATAAGCTTTGTAATGAGCCCTTTGGGGACTGCAGATGACTAAACAAAATTGACATCTCCCATTTTTGCCAGAGAGCTTCACAACAGTGAAGTCCAAGAATTGTTTTCAATGCAAGCTTTTGGTAATACAATACAGATTTGCTCAAAACATGACCTTCTGTTTCTTTGTGCTAATTAAAATAAACGTAGATTATTTTCAGCATCCTAGACTAGAAGCCATTCTTGAAGCTGTTGAGCTAAATAAAGATGTGCTGATGTTGTTCTGAACACTTTTAATTATTCTACTGTAAAACAGCAAACTCTATTACAGAACAGAATTTTAAAAAAACAATAGAACTATACAGCTTTAAACAAGATAATCCACCTTCATTAGCACAGGATACAGCTACTTCCAAAACTAAACATCTCTAACGGATATCCTGAGATACCCTAAATCTCCACTTGCAGCAACCGATCAGCTGCTTTTGTAACCCAGTCTCATGGTGTTTCGTACATTTTCTAAGCTGAAAAACAAAATATAGATATAAGTTCCACAAGTCTTTTTAAATAAATGTCACACAACAAAATAAACAAAACTATTCAATCTGAGAATCTAATTTAAAAATACAGAGTGGATACTGAACACTGCAAATGAGAAGCACAGTAAAAACAGTCAAAACATAATGTTTTCGTAATGTTTTTTACTTCTCGACTACATTATGCTACAATTCCAAAAAAGCATATTACGCATTATCCCTACGTCATATTTCATGATACAATTCATAATGAAAATTGTTTCTAAATCTAGAATCACAAAGTCTTCAATGGCTCTCAAACTCTCAACCCATTGAGCCACAACAACTAATTAAACCATGACCAAAGCATCTATTTTAAGAATAAAGAGCTATTATTTTACATTATTCAGAACCATTATGGAAAACAATCTACCACAACTAACACAGTCCTTGACATGTTTGTGGGAACAGAACTTAGATAAAAGGCATTCTAACTAGCTAGAGCTAATAGTGGAATATACTGTATTAGTTTCAGTTCTTTGCCAAATACACACAATTTTGATAACATCTGATGACTTGTGGCAGTGCTGGTGCCTTCATTTATAAATGCTAACTATGTCAAGATTTTCTGATTGCATTTTCCTTGAAGTGGTTTACGGACAGCAAGAAAATTCATTAAAAGCACATCCTACATCCTACAGCAGATCTGTTACTTCATTACATAAATTCAAATGATATTCATTAATCATGAAGTAATTAAAGGAAGGTGTATCTGTGCAAAAGCAGGAATTAAAGTCCGAGATCCTGCAGGATGTTATGCTGCTCACATTGCTGGTTAATTAACTTCCACAGGGGAATTTCGATCGTCTCCTCGCTGCTTGACCTTCATTACCTACAGTACAGGTCTCTCGCCAAAACTTTCAGATGATGAGATCTTTCACAGGTGTGTTTTTTTTGTGTGAATATTCTTGGGTTTAAAATAATCCAAGAAACACAAAAACAACTAATGAAAAAGGGGGGCTAACTAAATGAGTTCTAAAGATGAGAAAAGGCATATGACTCTCATCTTTTTTTTTTCCTATGGAAAAAAAATCTAGCCATACTTCTCGACAAAAGAACAATTTATGCAAATGGATGCTATCAAATGCAATTTAAAGGGTATCTCAGTCTCTAACCAGCCTTGTAAAATAGATTTTTAGCTGCAGTTAGACCAGCGAACAAAAGATGCTGTGCCTGAAGATTGAAAGCAATTTGGGAATCGCTGATGAATGGACAATGGCTCAGCAGCACGTTCACACTGGTCACATCTGAAAGCCCATTAGTCTCATGCCACATACATGACTTTTAGACGCAGTGCTCACAGAACTCCCTGATCCTACAACTTTCAGTAAGCAGAGCCATTCTCTTCACTTTGAACAACGAATGCCCTTCTTCCCCTCAGTGTATAATTTTCCATTAATTTTTAACGATCAGTGGAAGGGTGCCTGAAAAGTAATTTTTGGACACAGCGAGCAGAAATATAGAGGACCGGAAGCCGCATGAAACAGGGAACTCAATCAATGCATGAAGCAATACTGAATGGCTACCAAGCAGCTGCTAAACAAGAAAAAAATGAAACATTGGACTGTATGTCCTAGAACTTACTCCAAGATGTATATTAGACATTTTTTAGTACCTTTAATGGATACTAAAAACATAAACATAAGAGGAGCCAATTAGCTGTTTTAAGTTACTTAGAAACTGGCATCCAGTTTAATGCATATTGCTTTCCACCCCAAAGAAGTACACAAAAGCTAACACCCACCTGGATGATGCACTACAGCCAATATAAGCAGCCCCAATGCACAGGAGTTTAGGGAGAAGAGTGGAAAACTCTTCACTAATTGAAATAAGGGGGGATTTTAGGCAGGAAAGACTGTGCAATTCCAAAATGGAACTTAGCTAAAATGCTGGGGTTAATACCCCTTCACTAATGAATCATGGAAATTATTAACAAAACAGTCAAGGTTTTAGTTGTGTTTGCCAAAGCACAGCACCTCCTACAGTACAGTGTCCCAAGACACTATACTGGGGCCACTGGTTTTGAAATTCTGGGCCAGAGGGAAGATTTCGGCAGCAGCATGAATCTCCTGAGAGATCATTCATCCCCGTGTCGCCAAGGTCCAGCCTGGCTAAGCTTCTGAGGTTTGACAAAATCAGCTCAGCAGGTGGTACCACTCATTCTGCTGAGCATCCCAAGGAAAAATTAAGATGTCAATAAACACTGAAAACAATTAAGATGACAAAAGTAGTGTATAGATGCAATTGGAGCTCTGGACTTGAAACTGGATGGCTGTGGATTCAAATCTCAGTGCGGGCACTTCTGTTAAACAATTGACTTAGGTACTGTATTCAGATTGCTTCAGTAAAATGCACAGCTACTGTATGATAATGGATATAAATGTAATAAAAATATTACATATATAAAAATATAAAAAAACAGCCAACTTAGTGAGGTAAGGGAATTTGGAATGTCTGTTTTGCTTTCATGCACATAATATCAGAATTATTTTCAATACAATTCATACTCATATCATGAAAGTATGAGAAACATTCAGAAGAAAAAAAAAAGACAAATGCATGACTGAGATTTTTTAACTCTGACAGGTGAATTTACAGTATGTATAGCACACCCGCAGACCTACAGCTATTATCTTGTAAACCATTACAATTCTAGAAAATAAAATAAAAATCCTTTCAGTCATATTTGAAAATTAAGATGCTCTTATATAAATTTCCAAAAGTCAGTTATTAATGACAAACTGAGGTGGCAGTTAAAATGTATGTTCTGGCAAAAGCTCAGCAAATAAAGAGTTCAGTTAGTAATTTTATTAAACTTGAAAATTAGCTGTCAAGAATAATGAACTACAAACCCTGATTAAACATATTTAAACCATTTCAAAATTAATACCTTGATGCTAGACGTTATTTAGTTTTACTATATACAATATTTTTATGTTGGGGATTGCCTGATCGGTTCAGTCCTTCATACTGTAGTTATACAGTATATTGAATAAATTTCCTGCTTCCTGTCAGCTACAGCATATTCCTTTACACACATGAAAGAAGAAGCATTTTCTTAAATCATAAAACTGCGGGACTGAATATATTGTAAGTCTGAAATCTGCAGCTTCAAAAATAACTGCTAGCTACCCATTTATAAAAGGAATATTTATTAGTACAATAATAAATGAAAACAAATTTTAAAAAAAGAAGAAACAGGGACAGTTGTTCATCATAAAGCCCATTACTAGAGTTTCTGTGGACACCAGGATTTGAGTATTTATGATTGATAGGTGATTGGACTGCTCAGTATTAGACTCACTGGGTCTTTTCAAAATTGACACAGTCTTACTGCTTTGAAGTCCCTCAGTATTGCTATCGTACACCAGCTGCAGAGATTGCACACAGCTGATTGCTGAAGAACACACCAGAGTTTCAGCATTGCTCAAGGCTTTCGACTAGAAGATTTAATTGCATCAACCAGCACATTCCAGTTAGTTCCAACTGAAAGAATCTGATGTACAGTGCAGTTTCAATATAGAACCTATCTGTATGGATGTTGCACTACTCTTTTGTGACAGTGACCTTCCCTTGCATGCCTGCAAATAACTGCAATGGGTGAAATCAGTGAAGGACTGTTAACACATTTCAGCGCATGCTTCTCCTTGAACTCCTTAACGCGTATGAATAATACAATCACTCTGTTATTCGGACAGAAATTACACATCACCATGAAATTTCATTCCAGCCCAATTCTATGCATTTTTATATTTGATATATGAGCACGCACACAACAGTCTTTTAATGCTTACCCATTTCGGCACAAATTCTACACATACAATGTATTATTGTTCCTTAAAGGTCCTTACAATGGCAGCTATCAGAAATGGCATATTCAGCAAAAACGGCATCCTAGTCATGAGGCAGTTGGAGCTGCTGCCTCAGAGGTGTAGGGTGCTGGTTTCGATTCTGGGTGGGGTTTTCTCCATGTTCCTTCCAATTTTCCAGACATGCTGCCTAGGTTATCCGGAGTCTCTATAAAGTATGTCCTTTGTAATGGACTGGTATCCAATCCGAGATGCACTGTGTCTGTCAGGTTAGAGTCTAGCTTACTGCAACGCTTTGTAGGATGAAGGGACTGTGGATAATAGATTGATAATCAGTAAAACAAAAAGATGCAAGGTAGCATTGAAAATTAACATGGCCCACGATTTTAAATCACACAAATTTAAATCACTACAAAATAAATACTGTTCAAAGCATTCATTCTGAAATGTAATTGGACACATTTTTAATTATGAGACAGTGAAGGAAAATGACTCACGAGTCACATGGATTAACTGATCATAATCAGTACCATATGCTTTGTTTGATTAATAAATGATAGCCCTAAGGTGTTTTCTGTGCAGTAATATGCAATACTGTAACATGCATGTCTTTATTTTCAAAGTGTCTTAGAACATCTATTCTATACAAATATAAAAAAAATATAATGCACACTTCTAAAAATGATGGAAATGTGAGAGCATTTAAAAGCTATTTAAAAAGCTATTAATTTCAAAGCATTCTGATGGAAATAACTGACATACTGTAGGATACTCTTGAAGTTTTCAAAACATTAAAGCTATCTACACATATACATTTAGGGCACTAGCATCAGGTCTCACATTGCAGCACAACAACTCCTGACAAAGAAGATAAAGCCTTCTGTTTGAGATGATGCACTTACTACTGCAATAAAAGTAGACTAAATATTTTCTGTAGTTATCCTTGTGCATAATTTGCCTAAGGGCAGCTCCCAGAATATTTGGGCAAGCTGTCAACATTTGCTTTCAGCATCTACTACTGTCTAACAATAGCAGCTTTTTTCCCCAGAACATTTTCTTGTAAGAACAGAGAATGAAAAAGGCCATTGATAAATGTTTTCAGTCTCTGATATTGGGACTTTAGGACAAACATCCCACGTTCGCAGAAAGAATGTTTTTTTTTGTTTAACTTTAAACCACAACAATTAACAAAGGGAACTGAAATATAGGCTATTTTACACCCATGACTATAATGTTGAAAATAAAGGTTTCAGTGTCAATTCCAGTTTCCCTTACACAGTACAGAAATCAAACACTGTTTTGCTTTTTTCTGTATTTGGGGGAGAATCCTTCACCAAACAGTGAATCATGAGGACACAACACCACCATACGTTTGACAAGGAAATTGAAAAAACCCCATCAAATTCAGAACAATCTGAAGTCTAAGCAATTGTGAGTGCTCCCTTCTTGCTTTTGTCATGTCCATGCTCACTCATCGTTAAAACCAAGCGTACTGTATTTCTCAGTGTGCGACTCTCGCTATTCCCTTTTGAGCACCAGCTGATCAAGGCACAGAAATCAACAGCACCACATTCTGAAAATGCTACTGCCTGGGCAGAGGCTCCAGTGTTACAAGAAATGTTGCGGTTAATGAGCATATTTATGACACTACCTCAATTATATTAATTAGTCCTGCCAGTGCTTTCTGCATGAGGACCAAAGTAAAGCCTAGCCCTTAGAAACTAAATTAGATGCAGAGACAGAAATGGAAAATGCAAACTACGATGAACCAACAAATGATTGAAACCCTCTCTTTTTGCTTTTGATCAGTCAATTCTCCTTTTGCATTCTCCCTTTTTTTCCGCCAATATTTTTCAATGTACTGTACACCTCTTTCTGTTTGTCATTGCTCAGGAAATGTCTGCAGCCAAGTGCTAACTGATTCTACAACAATGCTCTGAAAGAAGAAAATCAATACAATTTTCAACAGAAGAAAGAGTGGCTGATCACTGAACTAAACTGAGCATCACTTACTGAAAACATCATATTTTTAGCAACTGAACAAGCAACATGAGCCAAGAGATACCATTTGAAACCTTATGTATGCCATTATGTTCATCTAGGAATACCACTGAGAAACAACATATACGAACATCCTATTACAATATCTACAACTTAACATCTGTGTTAAGTTGGTATTTTTATATGGAAAGATCCCTGAGTCATGCTACCACAGACAGGTAACTTTCCCAAGTTATACAGTGCTTTTTTCAGTGTCCACCAAAGCACTGAAATACCACACTACCTTAGTGATGCATGGCAGTCATTATAATTCTAGCAGGCCCACTAAACAGCAGATCAGGTACAGAAATAAGAAATGTCCTTACCAAATTAAATTAAAAGTGAACATTAGGAAGGCAGGATTGTACCAGCCCAGAGTGGAATTTAGGTCACAGGGCTTAACACAGCTACTTTTTTAAAAAGTGCAATGATAACTTTAAATGCCAAGTAATCAGGACCTCAATTAAAGGTCTTATTCAAAGGATTTCACCTCATACACAGTGTCGCCCATCTTCTGTTAATTGGTTTGGAAATTCTGGAACAGATAGAAGAGCACTACCTACTCGTCTACCAATACAGTACAGGACCAACTTGATTTCCCTAAGCAATCTCGTATTCCAGTACTGACCAGGTCTTCACCCTTGCCTAGCTCCTGAGATTTGAGATCAGCCTAGGCAAGGTAATGCTATGCTTAATCACTCATTCTTGTTAGACTATTGCAAAAAAGCTGGAGCACTACTCTGTACATATTTCTACAGAGTTTTATGTCAATTTTATGTCATACAGATTCTTTATGTCATACAGATCCTTTATGTCAAAGGTATTAAAATATTATGCTCCCTCTGTGATCACCTAGAAAAATATACAAGGAAACATACTAATACAGTAAAAATAGGCCAATGGACTAACCATCATGGCAAAGGCTATCAAGATTAACATACATGAAGCCAAAATGGAAAATTTGTGAATAAATCAGATATTTCCAATTCAATCCCCTAACCCTATCTCTTAATACTGGATTTAATGCCAGAGCAATGACTAGAAGTTAAATGTGTCACAAACAATATGACATGGGGTGTGATAACAAGGATGTGTGCTAGAAAATATTACCTAAAGAGGAGATAATTCTGATATCTTTAGACACAGGGCAAGATGTAGCCTCGTGTGTATTTAGGTTGCACCACAGGAGGCTGGGCCCAAACATATGTTCACAGATATAGGTTATAGAATTAGGGGGAAAAAGACTTGCATACATTAATAAAAAAAAACTTGCATGCATAAATAAAAAATGCATTAGGATTGTTCATGAAAACAATAATTCTCCTACAGTAAAGACCTAGTTCTTGATTGATTTTTGGTAAATCCTAAATAATGCAGAAACAATGTCCAGTTATACATGTCTTAGAATGAGTCTTACAATGCAAAGAATATAAAAATGAGACATCAACAAGAAAAGTGCCACCTGCTATCTCTCTATTGCTAGATCACATACCCATGCTTCTTACTTGGATTGTTTGACAAAAATCTCTTCATTCTTACAGTTTTTAGGAGCCTTGAGGGCAAACACGAAATAAATCTCAAATCGCTAGCAAAGTCTTCAGCTTCTGTAGACAAAGTTTCACTCAGTAAGCCCTCAGGGCTTTTTCCGTTACATTTTCTTCTTGACACATTTCATTGCTCTCGAAAAAGTGTTACAGGTTGGAAGGAAAAAGAGACCATAGATAGACAGCAAGAGCCTTTGCAATGGGAGGTTGAGGCCCATAATCACCAAGTACATTCCATCCAATTTGGAATCATCAGCTGTTGCAGGACTCTTCCAATAATCCACATACAGTACCAACTTGGAAGAGAATGAGACATGTGGAGATATTCCTTCAACACTCCAACCTGAAGTGTAAACCCATCATTTGACACATTGATGCTGTCCGATAGGAGAGGTCGTATAAATATGAGATACAACATTATCATTGTCTATCATTGATATATCTGCAAGCCTGTACATGCCCAGCAGTTTGTACTGTATGCTTCTCTTTTTCTAGAAAGCCGATAGAGCTGTGGCACAATCCCAACCATATCCCAGTGTGGATATTCTAAGCCAACTGTAGGCCACATTATTCTTGGATCACAGGAGTCCTAGTCACAGTCTATTGACTTGACATACTGTACAGTCTTGAATGTACAGCACCTGGACCATACCCTGAGCAAGTACCTTTACTGCCTTTGTAGCGGAGCTACTGTAGTTCGGATATGGTGATGTCAGCGCCCTCCCTGCGCGTAGCAGGGACCTCAGCTGCCTGGGCTGAGGGAGGTCTCCTTTAGCTCATGCGGCTGGTTCCCTGTTGCATTACGCCGGAGACCCGTGTTCGCGCCCCAGGTGCTGCGGGACGGAACGGGGTGGCGGAGGGCACGAGCCTGCGCGGAACCACGACGGTCACACCTGAGCCACTCCGGAGCTGTAGTCTTCCACACAAGGATACAAATCAGATGTTCTGCTTGTCCATAGCCTTAACATTAACTCTTAAAATTGTTTGCATACAGCAAGCTCCAGAAGTAACAGAGATGAATGGCATGGCAGTTTGAAAACAAGACCCGTGCACGCCACTTCAGGCTTTTTAATTCACTCCTGCAGCTCTGTTGATAAAACACGGGCACATTAACTTGCCATTCCCTCCAACCACCCCTGTGACCATCTGTTATTTTGCATCGTTCCAGCTATCCTGCTTCATACCAAATTTAGTTTTTCATCATAAAAACAAAACAAAAAAAATCCATACTCTCATTCTACTTTTGCCAGACGTAAATTAAGAAAGGGGTAATATTATGGTCCATTTTACATCTAATTTAGACCTATTTGTATAGCCATTTGCAATGGTTTTATAACTACAATGTTAAGAGAGGCACATTGATACAGGACCGTACACCAAACTGACAAGAAGATCTAAGGAAATCGTTGTATTCCTCTAATGCTGCATACTTTGGCCATCGACGTGTTCAATGATAATAATTTGTCTGATGAGCAGAGACCAAAAGTCACTGCAATTAACTGCCAAAATATTAAAGGGTATAAATCAAATTTCTTTGACATCCAAATTCAATTTAACATTATTAAGTTCTCATTGATGAATATCAAGCTGTTCCTTCATGATGTGAAGACACATATTTTCTGAGACATTTATCTTTCAGCCTAGAGTGTAACCAGTTTTCAGAAAAACTTTGCTTTCACCATTTAAAGGTAAGCACATTGTGGGGTATTTATACAGTACTTTGTTTTTTTTTTAATTTCTTTATTTAAAAATATGTTTCTGGAAATAATATGCCTACTACCCAATTATTATGACAGGTCAATCCATTCTCATTCCATTTTACACTGTGCAATACTTCTATCTTCATAATGTTTTTATTTCCTTATTTTTTCTGGACTAGGGTTTTAGATGCTCTTATCAAATATAACCTGCAAGTGACATATAAACTGGCAGAAATTTGAAAATGTTCAATTTTAAAGCTAAGCAGATCATTATTTGTAGAGTTCCGTACTGAAGAGTGACCTAGACAGTACACATTTCCTGACAGAACACACAATGTTTATAAAAGAGCTTGCTTCAAAGGACAATACAATTGGTATCACTTACGTTGCCATTTCCTGCCTATAAGCAGCTTGTTGAGAAGGAATTTTCTGAATGTCTGAATTAAATCAGCATTTCAGTTCAACATCTTTCAGGATAGTTCTGTTCCCAATAGCAGACTGAAAAAAAGAGTCATTTTGAAGTTTGTTATACTTCAAAGATACGCAGCCTCACCAACATTTTAAAAGAAACTTTATTTTACCAGAGATCATGAGAATTAAGAACTGAGAACTGGATCTTTTCTCAGTTACTGGTCTGTCTATTTTGTTTGGCCTTTTGATCATTGTTGTTTGCAGATTTCAAAACTGTTGCATATTTGATCATGGCACTGTCCCCTTGCCATCTCTGAAATTGTTTTCTTAGCAACCTGAGGTTAAAGATATTCAAGTGTTTAATCAGTTTTTGGTAGATGCTTCCAAGATTGATTTAAATGAAGCTCCATTATGCTTCTGAACTGTAAGGTGCTTTCATTGGTCATGAATCTTTCTGTTCGTTCTGACAATCGCTATCCAGATAGCATAGATAAGCTGATGGAAAGCCTGGAGCAGCCTATCTAATCTCCATTCTATCATTTTCCCCTGCCAGGACAAAGGGACTCAATTTACTGTAATTGGTAAAGCTATTTTGATGGGCTTGCCATAAATTACTAAGATGGACAGAGTGGGAAAACCTGGTTATTTGTAAATGAGGGTTTCTGTCACCGCTTAATAACAACTCAGCTGCTCCATTTACTTTTAAAACAAGTCTTATTTATATTTATAATCCAGTTAATGAAGCTTTCGAAACAGTAAATAATGGACAAAACATGCAAATGGGAACAAAGGACAAAATCTGATTAGACATTTTTATTTTAAAAAAACTGCACAATTTCGCTTTCAAATATACTGTACTATCTCAATCTATTTAATCAAATAATAGGTGAAAGATTTTACTGTCTGTAACACAATGTACATGGGATCCTAGAGCCACTGTTAATTGGAACAATGAAAATGTGTTTTATCTAGGTATTAGAATAAGAAGAGCCTTGTTCATCTGTGGCTAGACATTAATAGCTAGTGTCATCATGTTTCTGATGAATCTAATTTGTGAAAGTTAATTGACCATTTTTAAAATCTGTCCTTTATCATGTATATTGGATACTTCTTCTCAAAAAAAGAACAATATTTTGCAGAAAGCATACTTCCTGATACTGTAACATTTTTCACTCAAAAACAATTATGATGCTTGCATAAGCAGTACAAATGTATTTCTAAGATCAAAATACATATAACTACCAAACCTAAAAACCTCAAAATCAGCATTAACATCTAATCATTCTCTCATCAAAAAAAGAACCAGTTAAGAATCTGTAAAAGCAGATATTATATTAGAAGTTACTATTTAGTAGTACAAGCCATTTTAATATATAATATGTATAATTAATATACAATTCTGTTGTAAACTATATATTATATATAACTATATACATAACTATATATTAACATGATATAGGGATCACATGCGAAGCATCTAACACTTCCAACTTTTTACATAAATATGTTTTCTAATTTACATCAGACCCCGAGGAAGATAAAAAGTCACTCATGAGAACATGTAAGAGAACATAGGGAAATGCCTCATTCTACATGACATGACATAGGTAGGTGATGACTTTTCACTCAGTAAGACTATAAATATATAAATATATGTTTTGCCTCCTTTGAGTTGAAAACACTTTTTTTTTAAATGACATTATGCACCTTATCTTATTCTTTACAGGAAATAAGTACATCTCTACATATGTAACAAGAGTGACAACAACAAAAACTTTCTCAGAAAAGACATTCTAATTCAGAAAATTATTATTGACTATATTTAATCTTTATGAAATTATGACCATACATGCAGTGCTGCATTTAATCTACAACTGTTTAAGGATGTATGACAGTAAGAAATCAAAGGGGGTGCACATTGATGAACCTCCTAGAGAGTGAAATCACAGCAGGAAGAAATCACTGACACAAATCCTTCAGGTAGTTTTAACAAATTTCAGAACATAATTATTTATGGCACAGAAAATGCACCATTATATCCCTGTGGTCTCATTGAAACATAACAGGATCCATATGGCTATGAGATTCAAAGCAGTAAAACACACCCAATTTAAAACCTCTGGTAAGGAAAAAATCCATATCCTTTCATATTATACTGTATATATATATTGGTACTAGTATTTTGAACAGCAAAGTAATTTAAGATACTCTTTGTGGATAATCAAAAGAAATCTTACACAATGCCCCTCACATTACTTCTGAATGCATATACAGGCCACTACAGGTAACATGTACAGTACAAATGTGCTAGTGTTTGTCACACCAAATGTAATCTCCAGATCTTAATATATATCTCCACATTTTAATATATATATAAAGACTGGGATAATTCTAAAAGGACAATATTATAATCTGAAATTAAGCTTTTAAGTTAAATTTCTCACGTCACACTGCAAGATATTTAGAGAAATTGAAGTTCATACAATTTCACAGTCTAACAAACACACTAATCGGTGTACTCTTCTCTTTCATCAGCAAAGGGCCATAGTTAAGCAATTCGGATTTAAAGCTTATGATTATAAATACATATTTTAAATGAATAATTATTTGAAAGTTCTTTGAAAAATGTAAGAAAACAAACTGAACAAGACGACAAAGTATGGCTGCTCTGGCAAACTTGTCTTAAGATATCTTTTTTTTTCTCTCTCTCTAGCAAGTCCTCGAGCAGATACAGTACAGTATGTAACATTTGCTCCAAGAAACGGACTGACCGCTTGACCCTCCAATCACTGTTGACAAGATAGGCATATACTCGTGTTGATCAATCAGCAATTAGGTTTCTATCTGCAAACAATATTCCACAGCTGCAGGACAAACAGGCTTTAATTTATAATAAAGAAGGTTTCATGTTTTTCGTATTTTCCCTTACACGCCTCCTTTTTTGATTACCATTGCCTGGAGGGGAGCCAATCACCGGGCTTTGGACAGCTAGAGATTTATTTTCTCTCTTTGGGAGATTTGGTTTTTCTCTCCTCTGTGCCTAATGGTCTACTACACCTGTAATAAAACATCTGTGCTACATATTTCTGTGGACCACCTTGTTGAGAAGTGTATGACAAATATTAATAGTTTACAGTGAAAGAGAATGAACAGTATTATTCTCTCCTCCCAGGCTGTCTATCTACAGTGTAATCAGACATATGAACCATCCTGTAGTTTTTAGACAAATAATATTAACAAAAGCAACCAACTGTTCAATACCCTTCAGCTTGGTTACCCACTCAAGGAAACAAATCTGTTTGATCGAAACATTTACAGTTTTAAGCTTTAAATGGAAGCAAATTAAGTAATAATATTTTTTGGGATTTTTGTGTAAAACATTTATAATTAGGGGAGAAATAAAGTTGCTAAATGTTATCATGAACATTGCTTGGCATTTCCTCTTTAGTATATTTCATTGAGATACAGGCAACCCATTTAGAAAAGCACCTATTATTGCATAAATAAGTAATGGACCCCTAAGTCTTAATTAAATACATAAACTCTTCTGAGAAACACAGACTACTAGATGTTGCTTGAACTTCTTTCAAAACTCAAACTTTGTCATCCAAGGCTATTTGTAAAAAAATAATTTTAGATTGATGTTCTTTACAATGATCTCATCTGGGCTATTCAACTTGCATGCCTTACAATCATCTCCAGCACAAAAGTTTGCTACAACTAGCTCTAATTACTTCACTGATAAATAGAAGGATCAATATAACAGTTAAGGTTTTGGGCTACATGAAGGTACAGCAATGCACTGCATTAGAGGGGGCATGTGTTAAGTAGCCCTAATCTAAAACAAGAATAGTTTAACTCAAAACCCTAAATTTAAAAGAAATCTAAAACATTTCTCACTTTATAAACGATCAATGATCAAAAATACACAAACCCAGGCACACAAATTCCCAGCACAAAACTATCCACCTGTGTAGAAGCTAACATACCGGATGACTATTTCAAAGAAAACTCCCAGTTACAAAGGCAATTAAAGATTCAGCAACAAAACAAAACAAAACAAAAAGAATATGTTCATATATGTGGATTTAACCTGTCTGGGTGAGAAAGTCCACCCCTTAACATAAGGAAAGAGTAGTTACATTGGCAGACGTGCTGTGAGCCTGATGAATGCTGGGAGATTACAGTCTGAAGACCTGTATTTATATCCTAGAGAGCTGATGATTTGCAGGTAATAGGGTTTGTCCTTCTCCTGAACTTTCATTCATGATTATTATACACATATGTATTTCCTGAGGAAACTTTATAAAGTTCTCTCCATATTCATTTTCTTTTATTCACTGGATCCCTGTATCCTTTAATACTGTACATAGTCTAATGTTACACCAAATGGGAATTCAAATCAATTCCCAAAGGATTATTTTTTTCAGGTTTCAAGTCAGTATAAACAAGTAGTTCTGAGGGTAAGAGCAATTCATTTTACAGCTTGCTGTATATCATAATCCTAGTGATAAATGGCTTCCATTTAGACACCTTTGATAAGAGCCAGCAGAGAATCTAATCATTTTTCCTCACTTGAAGGGTAATTGTGAAAGCCGATACCACACCAGCTTCCACACTAGGTTTTAAAAAAATCTACATTAGAATATCTCATATCACATCAATGTGCTTGCAAAATGTTCTGAATAAAATGTGTTGAAAACTCCTTAAATTCAGCTAAACGATTCCCAAAGTAAACTTTACCCACAGGTGTGACTCTTTCTGTGGTATTCTACATTTTGTTCATTTATTGGGTAATTACTTAACTGATCTAATTTCTCAGAAAGCAGCATGTTTCCAAGCAAAGGTCACATAAATATGAATAAAATAATGATAATAGGCTAATAAGTAAAACCTACGACCGTTAGGTGACTAACATAACTAAACAATATGTAAAGAACACACATACTCTGTAATTTCCTGCTAATTTGTTTGAATACTAATTGAAGTCAGTAAAATGTTTTTCAGAAGAATTGCTTAAAAACTTGTAAGCAAACAGCTGCTCCTTTCAAGCAGACATGCCACTCAGTTCTTTTTAATACACTCTTTAACAAAACTTAAATGCACACTAATTAAATGTCTAAATCTACAGTGTGTGTTTCTCCAGTCATGCTAAATTGAAAGTTGACATCACCCAACAATCCACACATTCAAGTTACACAATGTAATATTCTTTTAGAAGGGACAAAACCCAGATTATTTATTAATAATAATAATAACGATATTATTATTAATAACAACAATAATAATAATCAACTCCTTGCATCTTTATAGCAAAGTACATCATGTAATATAATATTACACATGTGAATAGCCAAATATATTAAAGGAGAATTAACAGAAATACTGTAATCCATGTTTTACTATTTAAATTCACTTTTAAATGGTTGAATATGAACTGCCATTCACATATGATGTTTATTTTAGTGCACACTGGGCGTATTTATCTATCATATTTTAATTTGTCAATTTGACTACTTGCGGCTTAGATTTGGAAATCAAGATTCACAGTCTTGCTAACAGTGCCAAGTGCTAAGCACAACCCAGCACAGGAGAATTTACACTCCTTGAGATTTCATCAATGTTATCTGAAATACTTTTTGGGCTCCAAATGGTACTGTATGAATCTGTAAAATATTATCTTTTTCCATGTCAGGGTTCAGTTGTAATAATGAATGCAAAAAGATCATGATCATGGGTTATTATAAACAATAAAAATCAAAACAATTAAAGTAAATAAAAATGTGCAGATAAAGCACAAAAATAGTACTGGGTGTGAATGAATTTAAGGAATTACAAACACAAAAGTTCTTCATTCTGAGCTGATGCTAAAGATATTATATTACAGGCACCGAAAGTAGATTTTTATCAAAAACACTAAATTTACAGTACATCATTCCAGTCCATATCTGGAATGATGTAAACTGATTAGTGATCGCACACTAATCCACAAATCCATAAAATACTGACTAAGAAAAGGCGTGATATATGCAGAAAACTGAAAATTAAAAAACAAAGTTTTATCAGACACGTGCTGCCACTTTGTCTGTTTCACTTCCTTCCCATTTTTATTTTCACAAAAACACTAGATGAGAGAGGGCTATTCAGCCTCATGTATTTGGTATTTACAGGAGTAGCTTATTGATATGAGGATCTCATACATTCATTTCTTGAAAGAAGGCTGGGTAACATGTAATGTGACTGAAAAACTAAAATTAAAAAAATTAAAAGATTCTAAATTTGAGATTTTCTTTATGCAACTGCCCCCTGCCCCAGATTGTTAACTTACACTGTAATTTTTGCCACTAGAGCATTTGCGCTATCTACTGTACCTCCCAGCAACAATAAGTGCAAAAGCCTTCAGGTCTTAATCTCACCTTGAAACACGGTTCACAAAAAATAAATAAAATAAATTTAATATTATTTAAATAATTGTTATTAATACCTACTACCCACAGGTAGTACCCACGTACTGAGTCCATCACAGTGTATAAAGTCTCAAAGTCAATGGTGCTATTTGGATGTGTCCATCCACTACTTGAATCCACTCCATGGCCTGTCCTTCTATCCTTCTGGCCTTCAAATTGAGCTGACCAACTCTCAATATGATCGACACCTTCTTTTCTCTGTCATTTCTTAATAGGAGCCTGAAATTACACGTCAGATAGCATCACTGGATTATTGTTTAGGCATGTCTTCTAAAGAGAAAAGGTCTCTAGCTTTAATAACATTCTTTTACAACAACAACTTACAGCACATGGTTAGATCCTTCATCCTGGAAATCAAAATGTTGCACAATCGAATTGTGCGCTATGTCTGCTATGTCATTTACTGTTCAAGTTCTAATGCACCAATGATACCTTCCATTACTAAAAGGTTTCATATTGCCTGTGGTATGGCAGGTCCAATTAGGAGATAAAAAGTCCTATGTATAAGTTTTGAAATATCTTTTGCTTTTTCCTCATGGCAACAGGACTCTGCCATAACTCAGACTCCTGTAAAGGAGGTACAAATTTCTGTTGTGCACCAAGGTGACCTAATTTCAAAAACTAGTACTGAAGCGTCTGTATAAAAATAATAAGTCTGATGAAAAAGTTAAAAACTGGACCAAACAAATAATTCAAACCTCAAAATGCAGAAAAATATTTTTGTTTTTCTTCATTTCAGCCAATCTTGAAAGGGAAATGCACCTTTTAGTTCACAAGATAATTAAAATAAAACAAGTTCTATTTTGCAGCCACTGAGCTTTTATATTTCTTCTTCTCAGGCACTCTCATTTTTACTTTGCTTACTTCATTAAATAACATTGTATTCAAATGACTACTTGTCAAGACTGCCCAGGGTTTTCTCTGACTCTTCTCCACTGTACAGTACAACATGGATTTTTAATTTTTACCAATGATTGAAAAAAATCACCATCAGCCTCTATGTTATACCTGCCTCAGGGCATGCAATGCACTGTTACAGTATAAATGCAGTTAAGCGATACAGTATATCTGTTGCAAATGTGTTTTTCTATTTTTACCCCAGACGAGTGGCCATGTACCCATTAAAAATCATACTGTACTTTCAGTTTACTTATCATTGGAATATAATATCTGTGATTTAAACAAATAAACTACAAGTTAAGAGAAGGAATGGGCTGATGTAATATTTTGCCCACTGGTGAGAGTACAATGACTAAAACGATTAACCGTATAAGGAACAGTGTTTAAATAAAATAAGAGAACAAAAAATAATGGTATACCACAGACGTTTTTGTTAAACGTTGAAAACAATTTAAATTTCCCCAGAAAAAACACATCTTCCGTTTTTTTAATCATACTTCTGCTTTGCCTAAGGTAAAATTTAACAATAAGTATTTACAACATAAAAAACAGTTATGAAAGTGATTAATAGTAAATCTAAATGACTTAAGGTTGAACAAACAATACCTTTTAGGTATTACAACTTAAAAATAGCTTTAATTAAACATAAATCTTAAGATTTTAAATACTTAAGCAGTATTTACCAGTCATAAGGAAGACACTGTTTAACCCACTGTTAAACATTCTTCTCAAATTAAGTGGAAAGCATATCACCCTTCTAAAGTTCAACTTGATTCATTATTCAATGTAGACAGGACAAAGTGGAATCATCTAAAAATACAAAAAATAATAATAATTCTTGCAGCATCGATAGAAAGTTAAATAATAAAACAATTGACGTTGACAATACTATTTAAAAAATAAATGGCAGTAAAATGAGTCTCATACAAAGAAAATAGCATCTCTCTCGACAAGATATAACTTTCAAAGATTTAAACTTTCAAAGTCAAAAAAATATTTTTACGCTGTGCAAAGGTGCTACTAGCAAAACCACTGAAAACAATCATCAAGAAGCTAAATACTAGCATTAGTTTATAATACTATTTCCATAAAATCAGATAACTCAGATTCATTTTCAGCCAGTGACACCAATTAAAAAGCACCTAAAACTTCCAAAGGTTTCATTACAGGCTAACCCCAGGCATACATAATAACCATAATAAGACCTGTGTACTAACAGTGGAGTGGAGGTATTAGTTTTAAGTAATGGCTGCCAAGGTTCAATACCCTTAAAAAGAACATGGATTCAGCCCTTTAAAGAGATCCTATCCAATTAAAGAGAGCTTTCTAGCAGGTCTGATATAGTTTGCTGGAATAATCTGACATTTTTTAAATCAAATTAACACTAGACTGTTGATATTGACTTGGATGATATTTGACTTACAAACACTGTATAAGACATTATCTGGGGAACACTGACAGTTGCTCTCTCTGTCTTGTATCCTGTCAGAAATTGAAGAAAATGTATTTCCTTGCAGAACACACTGGGCAGTCTCATTGAACACCTCAGTACCGCTATACTGTAGGTACAGTAGAACCAACAAGAAACATCTTCACTGTACAAAGAACAACCACAAAACCATGGAATTCTGAGTGGGATAAGCACAGTAAAGGCACTCACTGAGAGTGCAGATTGAGCTCTAAAGCCTGGGTAATCTCACGAGCTGCGTCACCACTGACTGGGATTCCAAAAGCCCACAATTGGCTGACTACAGCCAGGGCAGAGCTAGGATAAGTCCGTCAGTCAGACTCCGTACTACAGGTATGTGCAACCAGTGCTCCTGTAACTTGTGTGGTAACTTCCAGCCTGCGGTGACATCAGTGAGCGACACACCCCTCAACCAATCAGCATGAAGACAACTGTAAACGAGTCTAACCGTCAAACCATGAATGGCTCTGGAAGAGGTTCCAATTATTATTAAGGGAGTGTCCAATTATTATTTTTTCTCGTCTTGAGTGGGTACTGGGGTGGAGAGTTCAGTCTTAAAACAACTCGGTGGCTACGCAAGAAAAAAAAATATGCAGCCAACTCCAAAGAGAAAAACACCAATTAAAGACCTTTTCTTTAAATGAAGCATATGGGGAACTTTAAAATAAATCTCATCTACTTATGACAAGGAACAGAAATAATTATTGTGCAAATCTCTTATTTTTTGTTCTGAATTAGACCTCTGTCAAACAGCACCTATGCATTTTTCATATAAATTGTTGTCATTTTTATTTAAAACATACAACTGTGATATGCAGTACAATTCAAATGTTTACCAAGTTAAAGCTGGAAGGAAAAAACAACACTGCTCTTTCTTCTTCACTGTAAATTCCTCATATCTTTGCATTTCTGACATGATAATTGTCTTCACACTTAAAATATAACATTGACATTGATGTCTATGCACGATGACAGTCAAACATGTCTTCCTTTTCCTAGGAAACTGTACAGGGTAAGTCAATTACCTGATGAATTGGCTTTGGGTATCGATTTCGGAGTCTCCAAACACACAGTTACTTTATTAATAAGTGTAGCAGTTTTGAAGTCTAATCTTTCCAAAAAATTTTAAAAATGAAGTTCATATAACTGATATTTCCTCATTAATTCCAGGAGTATGCTTTTTATGAAGTGACAATGGGATGGCAAGGATGAGTGAACCTAATTCCCACTGTAAAGAGGAACGAACACTGTCTGTATGCATGATGCCTCCAAATTTCTGAACAGTAAAGTACATACAGTATCATAAGACAGTATAGTGAGCAAAAGGTCAGATGTAAATGGTCCACAATTCTGTTATGCTTTAATGCGATCTATAGGTCAGGAATTTAAATCTTGTTTACTTCTTGTTAGTCACCTGGTCTAGGATCATGCTTGGAATTCTGAAGAAGTTTTTCCAAATGTACTTGCTGGGATTAAC
This sequence comes from Atractosteus spatula, assembly GCF_055471065.1. Classification (NCBI taxonomy): domain Eukaryota; kingdom Metazoa; phylum Chordata; class Actinopteri; order Semionotiformes; family Lepisosteidae; genus Atractosteus; species Atractosteus spatula. The sequence goes on from NC_142710.1 coordinate 62,591,074, forward strand.
ATTGTACCATTAGATTCTTACACAGGGGATGACATTTTTTGACAAACGCAAAATAAGAAATAATTAGCAATCTCCATTCTGTTGACCTATGTAAAAAAAAAAGCTTTTATTATGGAACAAAATCCTGCTCTTTTTTTAACCATATTTTGTTTCTTTAAAGCATCTCTTCTCAAGATCAAGGAGCTTAGCCCATGTGCTCTGAGAGTGTTACAACATATCCTTAAACATAAAACCAGTAGGAGTAACAATACTGATGTTGTATCTTGAAGAAAAGTTTGTTGAAAAACAGAAATCACAGAAAACTAACAAAATTTTAAAAAGCACATATTAAACCACTTTTATTAGTCATCTTTTACAGGTGTTGGACTGCCTTACTATCGAAGTTTAAAAGCCTAACAGACTGACCTTTTAACTAAAACCTGATTAGCCAGCAGAATGGTGCATTTGGTCAGCAGAATTCCTCACAGAGCTGAGTTGGAATTTGAAACAGAGAGAGTAGGAGTCAGGTCAGGAAATCATACAAATTTAGGTATTTAGTTGGAATATACATATATGCTCAGGTGCATGTTTGCTTCTCCACAGTCTTATTTCTCAAAACATTTGTTAGGATTCACTGTAGCAATTACTACAGTCTGCCTATGAACAGCTCTGCATAGTCTAGACTGCTGTTCCTGAGAAACACACCTTAAAGGCAAACTGAACAGAAAGCTTAAAATATTCTCTGTTATGACTTGGCAATATCCTGTCCAACAGAGTGTCTGGCTTAGTGAGAGGTGTCAGATGAACACGTGCTACTTTGTTCTTCTGTCTTCTGTGATGTTTTTGAAAGACGTAATAAAGCTCTTAAGACAATCGTTAAATATGTGATTGAAGGGCATACTTCTTTGAATCATGAGTCACCATAAAATATATTTTCTTTAAAACAAAAATAAAATGTGAAGTGACTTCAGAAGCATTAAATCTCTATTCAAAACTGAAAAACACTCTCTCTGCTAAGAAAAGAAATTCACTCACATTTTCTTTTAAAACTGAGTCTCAAATATTTTTCAAATTATGGAGCTTTTTATATTAATGTCAGCGCTGTTTTTAAACTGATCTTTAATCTCAAGTAGCCAAGCAATTATTTTAGATCTTCACCTGGATACAGTCTATTTTTATTAAATACAGTAAATGTAAACATAAAATAATAAAATTATTATTGCAGACATGACACTTTGACATAGCAATTAGTATTTGTTATATACACAGCCCACATTTAAGAGCAAAAAACTAAAAGGAAGAAGTAAATAGAAAATTAATATGAAAGAAAAATGGAAAAAAATCACAATTACTTACAGTATGTATTCATTTGGGTTCAATAAATTACCTTACCAACCCACACAACTAGTTGAGAGGCCTCTGTCTGTCTACAATAATAGTGTTTCACAGGATTTCAGAATTAATACATCTTGCTTTGTACAATTCTTTAGTCACATAATGCATTTTGAGCACAGATTCAGCCATGAAGACTATGGAGCTTTTCCTACCTTATGGGCAAAGTTGTAGAATGGCACAGACCAAGAGAAGGGATTTAAATTTCACAGACAATGAATATCCCTTCGAGCATGGTGAAGTCGATAAATATGAATTCAAAGGTGAATTGTATTAACTAGACACTGCTTAGATGAGGATGTCCCTCAATACTGACCAGCTGGAGGAGCAAACTGGTTAAGGGTGCCACTGTGAGGCCCAAAACAACTTGAAAGCTTGAACGAGCTACAGAGTCCATTGGCTGAGTCTATGTAAATGATAAAATGTACATGAGTCAAAGACGATCTCTATGGCAGAATGGCAAGAAGGAAGCCATTACTGGAAAAAAAAGTCCTGCATGGAGTTTGCAACAAAGCATTTAAATGATACTGCAATCAAGGGGAAAATTCGTTTTGTGGCTTGACAAGACAAAATGGTGCGTCTAATGCAAAAAGCACAGAGCATCACAAAGCCCAGAGTATCACCCAGTCAGCATCACCTGTCCCTGCTGTTGAGCATGGTGGTGGCAGATTATGATGAACAGGGACTGAGAAGCTTATCAAGATTGAAGAGAAAATGGATGGAGCGAAGAACACACAGACCATTCAGGAAAACCTGCTTCAGTTTACTGAACACCTAAAACGGGGACAAAATATTCACTTTTCAGCAGGACTACAACCCAAAGCACACAGTCAGAGCTGAACTGGATTGTCTTAAGCATATGAAAATTAACGTCTTTAAGTGGTCCAGTCAAAGTCCTGACTTGAATCTTATTAAGAATGTGTGGGAAGACTTGAAGACTGCTGCTATACAGTAAGTGATCCCCAAGCAACATGGGAGCTCTTGAGCAAATCTTCAAAGAAAAATGTGTAAAAATTGAGCCAAGCTGGTGTAAAAAGTTGGTAGAGACCAAAAAGATTGTCATCAAGTGGTAATTTTACAAAATGGGAAAGGATCAGGACACTTTTGAAAGGCACTGTAAGTCAAAGTCTTGCTCTTGTGAATCAATAAACAAAATAAAACAAAAACAAATACCAAATATGAAGGCAAGAGATACATTTACAGAGGTTTAATTTAACAGCTTATGAGCTGTAACTAATCATAAATAAAAGTGTTATGAATATCAATTGCACATTTTCCTGATATTTTGTGCTAAATAGTCTGGGATCATGATGGAATGCTGAAAAAATACACAGCAATGACCAGAAATCTGAAAAAATAAATGAATTTCATTCAGTGAACTACATTTCTCAAGGATGGCTTAACAAATCTAAACTGTGCCACTGTTTACAAAAACTGAAACATAGAATACTCTAGCTGTGTTGAAAAGGGTGAGACCCAACTAAAACTCCACAGTTTCAGGGTACAGGCATTAACCTAACATACAGAACCTTTCTGATATTGTAGACAAACAGAGCAAACATTAAATTCAAATATGAAAATAAAACTTCAATAACTGTCTAAGAAAAGCCACAGCTTTCAATACGTTCAGTCCTACCTAATTAGCATCATCGTAATTTAAAACACTCTGGCTGCTGCAGTGTGCAGCTCGAGTCATCCCTTCCTTTTCAATGCTTCAAGGCAGTAAAGCATTCTAACATTGCGCTCATAGGCTAACAGTGTACAGACAGTTTTTCAGCACTCTTCTTTGCAAACCAAAGCCATGAGGCATAATCAGTCGTGTTAACACCATGCAGTCTAATCACGGCAGATCTCAGAAGTTAAGCAAGACTGGGCTTGGCATAATAAAATCAGAGGGATGCCGTCAGTGGTGTTAGTGGACCTGTATATGGTGCACTTCCCTCTAGATCAGAATTGTTAAACCAATGTCCTCCTCTGGTGACAAGAGACAGAGTGCTGTATCGCCTGTCTCCATACTGGCAGCAAAGGATTTCAAAGAGATGCTGTCCTCTGGATAAGCTGTTAAAACAAGATCCTAACTGTTTGGTAATTGAAGACACAGTGGCACTGTTCATAAGCATATGGGTGTTACTCAGGTGTACTGGCTAAATTCATTCTTGTGCACAATCTAGACTACCTCTAATTCTGCCTCAGTTTAATTGGTGACACAGGTTCTTCACTGAGTCTGCTGTATTGTGGGGTTATTGGCGCACAACACTTATTGTGTATGACCCAGGAGGGAGCCGTACACCAGTGGTGGACTCTTTGGGATTAAATGCACTATATTAAGGAATTACTATTATTAATTACTATTATTTGAGTATATCAAAGGATATCATTACCTATGGGTTTTCACAACTGCCAATCCTGTTAACAGCAAGACTACAGTGTTTTATTGAACATTATATCTTAAGGTTTAGCAGTTCACATTGTGTGTTGTACTAATGGCTTTTTCTGCAGTAAATCATTATTACCTTTAAAAGTACATATGCCTTTTCCATCTGTTTAAATGACATATGACTAAAACAGGTCATTCATAGCATTTTTGCTTTCAGATTTATAATAGAGCAATGCACACGAGCTAAAAGAAACAGCCTTCACCTTTTGTTTTATGCTATCAGTAGTCTTGTTCATTTTTCCCCCAATGTAAGAGTCTTCGGCTCGCTGTACCTACTGTAAGTGAGGGACAACTTGTCTTACTTCCTGTCATGAATTTTTTATCCTTGTGTAAAGTCTACAGAAAGAAGACATTCTCATTCTTTACAAAATATCCTTCTGGGTCCACTGGCACAAAATAGCACTTTCTAAACAACTCCACATTGCCTTTTTGTTGAAATGATTACTTTGAAAATTTACAGATGTATGACATTATTTCCTGATTTAGTTTCAAGACAATGTATCAGATGATGAATCTTTTTTGTTCCCAGACTTCCAGAGTGGAATAATCCTTGCCATTTGTGTAAACAACTCCAATGCTGACACAGCATATCATATTACCTTTGCATCAGGAATGTACTGCATAAGAACTGCTTCAAGGTCCTTCAAATACAGAAGTGTATTCACCGTTTTCTAAGCTGTTAAACTTTGTCCACTGAGACTAAAAATAACTGAAAAAGCAGGGAAAAATAGAACAACAATGAAGTACTAAGATAGTAAAAGAGGCCAGTTTGTTAACATCTTACATCTGGTGAGCTGAGAAGAGGAATTAAAATAGAGAACAACAATGTCACTCTAAAAAAGCAGAACAATATACTGTACCTACCAGGTGTGGCACCCTGTCTGACATGTCGATTACATTAGAATGAGAAAAAAGAGGCACAAACTTGAGTGTCTGATAACCTGGCATGTTATGAACTTGAAAAAGGAGCTACAAAATAAACTGAGGCCAAGGATTCAGATAGCTACTTCAATTACTAAAATCTTAATTATATTTCCTTAAATTATTTAAATAGATATGGTAATGTAGGTACCATGAGTGTTAAGAATCAGAAAACCTCGGAAAACACAAATTAAAGGTCTCCACGTTAGTAAGAATGTCTTTGAAAGAATGTCTGAAAATGCACTGATAGGGAAGAGATAAAGAATGATTATTTTCCAGTAAAAATTGACTTCTTGGCATTCTGATTAACTCTTAATATAATTACGTATAATCCACTTGCCAAGAAAGTGACAATTAACATTTATGGACTGACAGAAGTGTTATGACTTATGTTCCAAATTAAATTATTATCATGGTGTTATTTAAGGGCCATATGATTAAACAGTATTCTGACTGTATAGACAAATCTTTAGTTTACTGATGGACAGCCTTCTTACACATGCTGCTAATATGCCCGTCCTTTCCCCGGTCCTTCAATTAAATTACGGTACTCCTGTGACTGTAAAGCTGGCAAAATGTGAAGGAACTAAACATTAAGTCATAAATATGATCTCATCTTTTTTTTTACTTGACATCTCTCTGGTGATTAAAATTAAATTTATGTCCTTGAATAGCTCATCCAGCAAAGGCGGGTGGAGCTCTAATGACCCAGGCGTCGCAGGTTTGCGTCTGGGTTATGTCACTAAGACCGTGACCGGGACTTCTCACACAACAGCGCAGGATAGGCTGAGCGCCTGGAAGGAAAGCTGGGATTAGTCGGACGGGGTCGTCTCTACACCTAGCGCCACCTGTGCAGTGGGTGAGAAACACGCCTCTCGTTTCATCAGCGATCCGCCATAAGGGGGCTGACATCCCCATGACGGATTAAAAAACGAGTAGCTCACACTTCCTGTCTATCACACGTGCGGTTGCTGCGTCCTTAGCCATAACCCAGGCATGAATTCAAATTGGGTGCCTGTAACAAAAACCACATATTTGTAATAAAACCACATGTAATGGAAATGTATGCTTTTGTTGTGACTTAAAATTTGCTGACCCATAAATAAACTTCTACAACTTGAGGCAGCTGTCATAAAATGATCTATTAAAATGCATGTACAGTATTGTTTGGTAGGAGCCTCTAGAATAACCCATATAAATTACAAATGTTTTCTGTAATGATCCAGATGCGTCTACAAATGTCAAAAACTATCTTTATACCAAATGATGCTTGTTTCAGTTTAGATGAAGAGATTTTTGCAGTGTAAAGAAAAACACATGGGCTAACATACACGCTGTAAACACATTTTTATTAACACAAGAGCACCTTCTTGTATAGTCTGAGAAGTTATTAAAATTAGATGTCATTGCTTGGCATTACAGTACCCAACATAGTCAAACTCAGTGAAATTTATGGGCTTTGCTCCACTTCCAAAAGCTTATAGTGCATTCCATAAATATCCCGGATTAATACTTATCTGTGCAGTAAATCCACTTAAAAGACTTACATGCTGTGACCAGCACAGACAATTCACCATGTTGCATATTGCAGACATGATGCATGAACCCACTGTTACAGTACACAATGAATATGACGTTGTTAAAAAAATATGTAATAGGTTAGAATAATTTCCAATTAGGAGCACATTTACTGCAGAATTCAGAAGTTAGGAAAGAGCAATCTTTTATAATTAGGAGCAAACTGAAAATATGGAGCCCAGATAATAATATTCAGTAATTTAATTTAACGCTATAAATTAAGAATATTAAAATAAATGTTTAGCATCCGTTGTTTAACAAACCCGTAATCGGAATTGCTATGATACAGCAACTATCCTGACTGGCTGATATCCATGATTAATAATAAAAAAAGAAAATGTCAAAGGGGCACATTGTGTAGTGCAGAATGGGATACCGCGTTAATAGCCTTTTCATCTTGTTGTCGTGCTTCTGCTTGTAACTTTTTGAACATATACTGCTATGCAAAACAAAAATAGAGATGCATTTATGAACGTAAAATTCAACTTAGATCTGCTTGAGGAGACTGATGGTCCATTAACAGTTCCATGTTTTACACAATGGAGTCTGACTCAATCTAGCTGATATCCTACTGAAATCGGAATTCAACAGCATCAATACCAGCATCAGGGGGTACACCCCAACTACTTTAACGCCCGTGCCTTTCCGTATCTATAAATGGCAAATTTCATTTCTGTGGAAAACTGATTTAATATTAGGTTCGTAGTGAATGGAAACCGTTTTCGTTGGCTTAATGGTAAGATTTGGAAGGTTTGAACGGGAGTAATTGAATACCGTGTGCCTCCTTTCCAACATACGGTTTCAACTATCAACTATCTCTCATGAAGCAACGTTACAGCGATGTAGTGCGGAGGTATTGCACATCCAGGATGAAACAGAACCGCTTAGAAAACCTTCAGTTAATCACAGAAATGTCACCTAGCAAATTATTGCAAATACACGCAAGAACGCCATTCGAACACTGAATTCTGTTTGAAATACTACTCTTGCCTACTGTTGAAGAGTGGCTCACACGAAACTGCCGCACTTAAAGCAGCATTTAAAAGGTTTAAAACGTTTTTTTGGGTATTTTATGTAATTCTTTCACCTTAGACGTACAGTATACTGTATATGAGTTAACCCTTAACATTTAAGGGAGGCTTGTCTCTCCTGTCATAATAGGCTGCTGTAGGGAGGAACCATCGTGAAAATGTCATGTACAGTATCGGTGTTTTCCAAGCTAATCATTGGGGCAGATCAGGGCTAACCCAAACTTTTTTTTTCCAACTTTCCCCCCCTCCTTTCAACAAAACTAGAATAGAAACACTAAAATTGTTTTATACAGCGAACAGAAGCTGAATTCTGCTCTGTACACGCGGGTAACGCATCCATCGCTATCCTATACAAATACAGGACGTGGACGCTCAGTTTTTCCTGTCACTTCTCAAGATCAAAATAACGCCTAATATGGCTTTCAAGCACATTCTTCAACAGTATCGGAATGTTCAAGATTTATTGAGAAATCATGAGCAATTAACCAAACGCTTGCAGCAAATATGGGATGTTTTTCTCCGCGCAAACAAAGTTTTATTTCCAAGAAGAGATTACAACAGCTGTCAGAAACCATTAAGCGCTGCCCGACGACACTGAGCTTACCCTCACCAGAACACCTGACAAATGAATTACCATTAGTCTGGACGGTGTTAGATCCCACCAGACTGAGGGCTGCGTTCACTTCCAGACAATTACGTGTCACGATTTGCCTATGGATGAACTCTTGAGAACATACTGTACAGTATATCGAGTTGGGCTATATTCAGCAGTTTGCCACCGTCCTACATATAAACGGACAATATTAAAAAAAACTAGAGAACATTCTTTAAACTCGAGTATTTTCCCCTTGAGCTGAACTCTCCAGCATACCAGAGCGACATGGTTAAGAAGAGCATTCTCTTACTTCTCTTGAACAGCATTTTCCTTTATGGCTCCTAACGTGGGATGGCTATTGCCCTGTTGCAGCCGGAAAGTGGCCAGTAGCCGCTGGTGCTCGTCCTGCAGACAGGCGTTTTCCTTACACAGCTCGGCCACTTGCTGCTCAAGCGCTTCAATCCGATTCTTTTGCTTCTCCAGCAACTCCTGCTGGGTCTCGATGATTTTGTTGAGCTCCTTCAGGTACTCCGCAGCCTTGCTAGGGTTTTCGGTCGGGCTTTCCATATTGCTTGTATCTCCGGGTGCCCGCGCACCAGCAATGAAAACCGCTTTTTTTTTTTCCTTCTTATTTCTATAGCTCGTTGCCTTCCAACTGTAATTCGGTTTGGCTCCTCCGTTCCGCCATTGTTTATGTTTGGGAGTGATTGAATGAGTAAAGAAGAAGTTGGTCAGACGTTTGTCCGTAGCAGCGCGCCGTCCAGAGGCTCTGCACCACAATAACTAACCTCTGTAAGCCACTCCGAGGATGGGAAATCCATTTAACCCCTTGTTGGTTGTCCAGCTTCCTTTATTTTCCTTTGTATTTGGGTTGTTCGCTTCTAAACGAGTGATGCTATGAGTCCTTCAATGTGTGTCCGGATGTTGTATCCGAAACAGCCTGGAACTCCGGTTACTGGCTTACGTCTTTAAAAAGTGTTTGAAGTTTGATTTATCATTTGCAATTCCTGCTGCTGTCCTGCTTTTCGCGCTGTCAACAGGTACCGACCGACCTTTTTCATGAAACTCTTCTGCCTGCTGTCATCAGATGACACATCCCAGATCAGATCGGCTTGGAGCGCCGCGATACCTCATCATTTAAGCATCACGTTTTCATGTCAGTTACAGACACCAGTTTATCCGGTTTCCGTGCCAGATTTTCTTTCTGAATAAATATCTTGAGCTGCGTTTGCATATTCACACCTCCTTAACAAACAGAAGCATGGTTTGAATACTTTCATAATTCCATTTCCGCAAGAATAAAACTGATTTGATTTCAGTGGAGACTGTCTTCAGCAGCATTTAATTAACTAGAAAACATCAAGACCCTCAAGCATCAGTATTATTATTTTACGTTTTTTGTTTGCCATTTATTTTGTAAGGAAATCAGATAGGTACTAGCCACAGACATGTACAGCCAACTTCACATGTTCAATACAGTATGATACACTACGATAGTTGTCATAATAGAAGAAGTCCAGTAGGCGGCTTTGGAGTTTCACAGGTTTACATGCTTATACATTTACATCCTTATAAATTATTGATAATACATCTTAAATACACTTAATGAATTTAAACATTCCCGTCAATATGGCATCCCGAAGCAAAATCAAGCACACATTGTAAACAGAATGTAATTAATTTTATGTTATAAATTAATTAAACACATCTAAAAAAACACTCTGAAAATAAACTATGTCTGGCTTTGGTGGGACTTTCTGTTCTATTCTTAGCGTGAAATGGTCAGTTTTGGTAAATGTCGTCATGGTTTGAGACGCCTAAACATAGTATTTAATTACGCCCATGGGCGCTGTCGATACTACCGTGCGCAGCGGCAATAAAAACACCGAAAGGTCTGGTCCTAAAGTTTATTACATTTGCCTCCGGAATAAATAACATTACAAAATACAGCTTTAGCGCCCCCGTCTCAAACGTTTCTTGCTAAACTCACTTGTTCATATAAAATTCCTACATATAGAAATTATAACTGTTTCTTGAATAGAATACTGTGTTACATTCGTGTGACATCCATGCTCGTTGTTAAAACAGTTTTAGTAGTATATTATGAGGATGAATGTTTCGCTTGTCTTTTGTTTTAGGAAAACAATGTTTCACTCTATTCAATGCTGCACACGCGGTGAAAGCTGAAAATAATATGATAAACAATGTTTCAATTCGGTAGCAAATAATGCCATTGAGCCGCCTCCTGCATCTTTTTCAGACGCTGTACACAGAACACACACTTAGACAGGAAATGCTGTTATTGGAAAGGAGGATTTCTCCCATTGCTTTCATTTTGACTTTATGGAGTAAGGTTGTCTTATTATTTCTGGGATCAATAAAACAAACAGCCTAAAGCAACAGAGCACTATATAGGCAAATCGGGATTAGGATTTAGAGTATCAGCTTCTACATTAAACTGTTTCTGATGACAGTGCATGATGACAGCTATTTTTCTTCTTCATCAAAAAGGCGCCCAGGGAGTTATAATTTAGTCCAAAGGCAGTATATCAATATATCTATAACTTTAGATCAATTAAGAATAAGCACATGAATGTTTATTAACAGTTAGAATTATGAATGAATAACATGTCAGTTTAGCAAAAATCCCATTGCAGCATTGCCTAAATATAATCATATGAGTTCTTTTTCTTATGCATAAGGACCTGAAACCTAAAAACAACTTGGTCTTTGAGTACTTCTAAAAATCAACACCAAAAGATGCAATTCATAAAATAGTACTTTTGAAGTACTTTTGGTTTCTTTGGATTTTTGCTTATTGTCAAGTTAATGCAAGATATCAATTAATGTTTTAAATGTAGAACAAGGATTTTCTTCTATTTTCATTTTTAGTGATGTTTTCTAAACAATCTGCGTACTTGTGATATTGTTTCTACAACCGGAAAATGTAGGACAAAACTTCTAAACAAACATTTATGAGTTTCTTAGAACAGTTACTCAGCACAGAAAATGGTGCAAACTGCAAATGGTCCCAGCGGCCAGTATGTTTGCAAAATAAATATGATGTAATGATTACTTGTAAATATTCAGGAAATACAGCTGAAATGACTGTGCAATTACAGGATATCAGGTTTTCTTGGGCGAAGATGGCAAAGAAAATACATAAAATATGAATTTTGCATAAGAAAAAAAATCATTGTAAATGAAATTTAACGTTTTCAGGGCAGGAACCGTCCTTCCATGACTCGGTTTGTTGTATTGACTGCTATCATCATAACGTATATTCATGAAACCCAATCTGTGGTTGAATATTTAAAGGAAAGCACAATTAAATAACTAAGGGTTCACAAGCAAAACTAATTCTAGGAATCTTTACACAACACATCTTTGGTAAATGCAGTCTAGAGATTTCAAGTGTTTTTAGAGATAAGTACATATCCATGCAAAGATAAGATAAGATCTTCACTTTTAGCTTTGTGGCACTTGGTATCTAACCTTTTAGTTAAAAAAGGCATTTATGAAACTACGATTTAAAGAACAAATGTTATGAGTTATTAGAGATTGCAATGTTTAGGCCTATAGACAGATGTAATATAAACAAGATCTAGGAAATGTACATGATTAACTAGAAATGAAGCAATTTTTCAAACACCTTGTATACAAATAATACGATACTATGCATCATTGCATTTTTATGTCCTAACAGCAAGTATTGTGTAGACCACATTGTGAGATTAATGCTTAAAAGTGCAAATGATTAATATGTATTTTTTGCTCTTTACTGCATCACGCCTTATTATGAAAGATCAATGCTAACAGGGTTCTGATGAATGTGTTCCTGTTCATCTTGCCTTGTTTCCATGTTAACAGTGTGTTTGTGTATGGTGTAGGCTCATTTCTCTCAGGACTCAATGCTGGTGAATAAATGTCATTTAAAGAGCAGCACAGTGCTTTGAAACTTTCCTGCTGTTCTTCAGAATTGTCAGAGTTAAACTCGACCACCACATTTAACAGTTTAGACTATGCATATTCCTCATGTCTAGAGCCACACATTTTCTAAGAGAGTTTGGACCAATTTTTTTTTTAATCTGACCTGTAATCCAGTTCCATTGCTTTCTTTCATGGGAAAGAAATTATCCAGTTAAGACATCAACCAAATGGCTCTAATGGCTTAAAGAAAGACATGCATAAAATTGTCAGAGCATGGCCAGACCATTACGTGTAGAAATGCTGTATGCTACAGTATATTAATTTGTTTTTATGCAGCTCATTTTGTACACCATAAAAAGACACTAGATGGTAAACTGGATTTTGTGTGGGGTAAACAACAAAGAACTGCTTCTGCTCCTTTCTCTATCATTAGATTGCTTTAGTCTTAAGGGAATGTACTATAGAAGATCTTACAGTATGACACTTGATTACATATATAGGCATAATTACATAAATACATACAGTAATTATACCACAAAGAAAATAAATACCAAAATATAACCAGATCTTATGTTTTCCATCATTGTTTATTGACAAATATCCGCACAGTTCTTTTTATTAATTGATTATTGATGAGTGTATCACTAAGAGTTTTCTATGCTAACTCACTTTGTTTGCAGAGGTCTCACAAGGCTAATGTATTTTATTAGACAAATGTGTCATAGAATAGGATCTTTTGTATGTTCATTGTCCCATTTTGCTAAACCAGTCATGTGCTGATGCCCTGCTAGATCTTCCATTTGTGAATTCCAGATGTCTGCCTCAGCCTATTCTATTTTCAACACTGCCTGAGTTTCATTTATCCTTTTCATCGCCAGAAACAGAATCAGAATGCACAGGCAGCCAGGCTATAATTTGCTGTACTAAGCACCCCGAGTCCACTAGAAATCCTATAATCATTCATCATGTTTTCTTCATTTACCTGCTGTCTTCCTTTTTTTCTTATTCCTGCAAGAAGTACTACAAATATTAAAACAACAACCATATCAGTTCACCACGTAATGCAAAGATGCAACAGTCAATCTCATTATTCAAGTAGTAGGAAATAGATAATATGTCACTAGTGCTGTGTCTCACAGTTTTTCAAGTAGCTGTAAAGAAATATTGTGTTCTGCATTGCTTTACCAGATGTTAAAAAGGCAAGGCTGTAATGAATGACAATGATATTCGCTTACAGGATGTGATATTAAGCTATAACACTTACAAAGGAATCAGGGTGAGTGGTTTATATCAGTGGAAGTGAGAGCTTCCCTGAGTTCTAAATAAGGCTTCGCTCAAGAAAATTAAAGTCCCCTGCTATGCATTCTGATATTAAAGAGGTATCCAGTGAAAATAAACTGAGGCAATTCGCATTTGCCTTATAATGCAGGTACTGTGCATTGAATGTACAGCATCTACAAATCAGAAATTACAGTTATCACTACTGTACTGTAGATCTAGGGCTTTAATAACACAGCTCACCCATTCCAAATTCAAGACATAATGTTTTTTTGTGCTAAAAACATAATAATCCCATTCCTGAGTTTATGGTACATGAAATTAAGAATGAGCAATAAAGTCAGCGTTGGGAAATATTAGCTATCCATTATTAATATTTTTAATATGGAATATGTTCTCCCTTCAAAGCTTGGCATTACAGAGAAACAACCCCTGAAACAAAAAAAATGGCTCTTAAAAGTTACATGAGTTCTATCAAGCCGAGTCACGTTATTAAAAATGCATTCTCTACAAAGCTAAGAAGAACCTAAGAACATTAGAAAGATGACAAATGAGAGGAAGCTCTTTGACGCACCTTCTGTAGCTTGTTAGGTTCCTAGTAGCTAATTGGTCCAAGGATTTCATCCACCCATTTCTTGAAATATGCCAGGGTATCAGCTCCTAAAACATAAATGTGTTGCCAGTTCCAGACTCCCAGATGTTAAGAAGTGCCTTCTCTTCTGATTTTTAAATGCACTTCTCTATAATCTTCTTGTGTCTTCTTGTGTACCTTGGTTTGCCTTTCACTGTTGATGCTGAAGTCCATTGGGTTGACTTCATCATTGAATATCAGAATCAGGTTTTCTGGACCTGAAAAAATTATTTTACTTTGGTAGTGTTGGACATTTCTTTAAGTCCAGAAATGTGGCTTCTCACACTTCTCTAGACCAATTCCAGAGTAACAATGTGTATTTTGGTAAAATGCTAACCAAATTTGGTTACAATATTCTACAAGAGGTCTTGCTAATGCAGTGTAAAATTTCTATAGAGACAAAACAATATACAGTAGAGACAGAAGCTAGTGGTACAGAATGCTGTTGTTATATTGAATATTAACTTTTGTTTTGAACGAGAGGCTGTGAAATAGGAAGGAATATGGTATGTGTACAAGCCAGGGGTCTGCAGTCTTAATGTAACTTATTTTCACCTAGTGTGACTAATTTTAGTGATGTTATAAGAAGGGTCTATGATTCCCAGATTCTTCATTAGTTCCTAGTGCCTTTCATCTCACTGTGACTTTTATCAGCTTTCTGCTTTATTACTTTTCCTGAAGTTACTTCCTAGTCACTAAACTGTAAAAAGAAACTTCTAGATAAGAGTCTAGCACTCACTGAAGCAATACAAGAAAGAACATGCATTTCCAACTTTGTAGAGTGGGCTAGTTTCATAAGCCGATGCACATAGTCAGTTTGAACCATACACTCATCCATCAATCTCTTTTTAAGTTCTAAAACATCTTTTACCAAAGTAAAAAAAAATACCACTGCCTCCTTTCAGATTTACTGCTTGAAATACATCAAACACACATTACAACATTCATCCAACCATGTTCCAACCTCTTCTTCTAACTCAGGACTGCTGGGGAACCAGAGCCTATCCCGGCAAGCAACAAGCACAAGGCAGGGTACACCCTGCACAGGACTTCAGTCCATTGCGGGGCAGACACAGACCCAAACAGACACATGCATGCACTCACACCTAAGGCCGATATTCCCAGAAGCCAATTAACCTATCGGTATGTTTTTGGAACTGTGGAAGGAAACCAGAGCACCTGGAGGAGGAAACCAACACAAACACGTGGAGACTATACTGTTACAGCTACAGTATATAGGTGACTAAAGAAGTGTCTGTAAGAATCTAGATACAATGTGTAACACCTGGCTAGTGTCGGCATTTCCAGCTTCAAAGCAAAGGGGTGTCTGGCTAAGATGTAGGGGGTTGAGATTCACTGATCAAAGCAATTGGTTTACCCTAGCTAATTAAGTTCAGGGTAAATGATAAAGTGTCAATCAACAGTCCAGGAGGACAATATGTAACTAACATTAAGCTAGAGGAGACAACAGCCAGAGAGCAAGGAAGATATTGAAAGTGAGAGCTCTTTATTCCAGATGACCCAGAACCAGACTGGAGCTAAGTATTTAAACATTGCTAAGAGAGCTTGCTATTCTGTAGTTTTTAGGGAACTCTGATCTCCTGTGTGAAGAATCACTCAGTTAAAAATGGCCTTTCCTGGTTAGTGAGTTTCTTTTTTTAGAATAGGCATATACTGTACTGTAGGTTCCCATTTATTATGTGGCATCCAAATTTACAGAGAGAGAGATTTAACCTCAGGTTGTATTCTGATTAGTTTAGAAGGCATTATCTCTTCTTTGGGCCTTTGTAGGCATTACTGTATATAAGAGTTTGACTCTTGACGTGGTAACAGTCTGGGGTTTTTCTGGGTGGCTGGGATGTTAGTCCTCTGGTACACCTTATTTGTAAATGTGCACGTAGTGTAACTTGTGGGTTGTATGTTTATGTTGTGTTTTGTTTAGTGTGTGTATTGTTGCTTTTAATAAATGTTTGGTTAACCCAAATGTGCCTAAATTATTCTTCTTTTTGCCAAAGCTGTGCCAGAGAACAAAGATTTCACATGCCTCTAACTACAGTACAGTATACCAACCGCTTGGGTATATTCTTGGCAAAATCTGAACAAGTTGAGGGTTATGATAATTTATTTTAACTTATTGATTAATCCAATTAGTCATTCTCTAATTTTCTCTATTCCCCCCCTCCCCCATTTGTAACAATACAAAATTCATACAGCTAGCACCCCAGGCCAGGAATTTAACACAAGGACCCAGAGTTGCAAGATAGCCATACTAACCACTGCACCACCATACCACCCTCATTACAACATAAATATAAAAAAGAGTCAGGGTCACATACGGTATTTAACAGAAGTGATGTAGTTTTGGTGGTCTAATTATTGATGTCACCCTAGTGCTTGTGTACTCTATGTATTATTATATATCTTGTGGATTTTATTCTGTTTTAATTTTACTGTTCACTGTTGCTATGATAGTAGTAAAACCTACATATAATCTAGTAGTCACAATTACAAACTAAAAGAGAAATGGGACATCATGGCTATCATTAAAAATAAATACATTGGCAAGCCCCTCAAACACACATTCAACTACAGTAGCTGACATGTTAAATTTATTGCATAGAGAACGAGGCAGAATTAGGATAATGTGCATAATTTACATTCCAGCGTCTATGATCATGTTGATGTTGGTATCATCAAAGCAAGAGGCTATGGCAGAAGTGGAAAGTAAAGAAGAAACACAGCAGTGACTTATAAATTAATACTTTTTTACTGTGGATATTAACTTTTCATGTCCTTTATTTTTGAGGCTCTGTGTTATTTTTGGGCTACCAGTTCAGTCCTAGTATTTCGTTTTTGATTAAAAAAATTTTATTCAAAGTGCCATGTGTAGTGGTCTCACTAGTGTGTTGCACATTATTTCACTTCTAGTTCAGCTTTAAACTCACTATTCTGGTTGCAATTTCCCAATTTCCCCCAGTTCTTTAAATTTAATTCTCTCTTGATAAAAACTATGGAATTCATTTTGATTCTAAAATAATCTTGGTTTTTCAGATCAAGCAAACCTCTGTAGTGACAAACTAGTTTGGCCAGCTGTGTGTCCAGGAAGGCAAACAGGTACTGTTAATGGAGCAGTTCTAAAGAAAATCTCTAACAGTGAAATCTCCTTTACTGCTGAATAACTAAATCTAATTTATGTCTGTCAAAAAAGAAAAATACATTCCATTCTAAATGTGATATTGAATGCATGAAAGCCAATTGAATTTAATAGCCCTAGGTATTCAATACATTCTATTAGTGCATATAAATAATAGACATTTGTGTAGTATATTTATGAATATTTAACCTTTGTCAAAAGTATCAATTCTATGTATACATGAAGAGTAATGCATAGTCTATTTTAAGTTTTGGAATTTTGATACAAATTAAATGAAAAATTCAATATTTCTAGTAAGAAAGCGTGACAGCTGACTGCAGTTGAATAGCGATAACAGGCAGCACTCTGTATTCATACAGGAAGCTGCTTAGGGAGAAAATCATTGCCATTGTACAATCTATACACCACTGACGTCACACTCATTCTTTGTGAGCAATCATTTATGAACTCCTTTCATCAATATGCAAAAAAATAACTCCCAACTGAGCTTATAGAACCCGCATCTCCATGTAAAATACGCTTTAAAGAGGTTGAATGATCTCTCTTGTGGTGTGCTTTGCGTGCACAGCCACTCAAATGAATTGAAATATAAACAAATCCCAAGTCCAATGTGAAGAACTGTGAAGCAAGTCTTTTGACATGTGCACTTAACCAGCATCTACAAAAATATTCCAAAAAATTAAGTGAAAGAAAGAATAATTTTTTCCACAGGATAGGATAATTATGTTTTATGTACAGTAGGTTGGAAATACTAAATTTACTTATATTGCAAGCAGAAGTTAATTTGAGATTGCTTCCATTGTAGCTTTCGTATTCAAGCATATAAGATAATGTAATGTTGATGGTGAACAAACCCCGTTAAAGCAATGTTTTATTTGTGACAATTGACAGAGAACTGATTACCCTCTGATTAACAACAACAGTAATATTTTTTATTTGTATAGATTCCAATCCCAAAGGATCCTCAAGCACATTACATATGGTAGGTGATCCACTTCCTCCACCACTTGTGCGATGCACAATGGCATGTCACACCCTCTGCAGCCAGAGGGCGCTCCTACTCTGTCCTGTCCCTAGTTTCCTGCCTGCTGTTTCCGGTCCCTCTCTTTCCCTTGGGCTATATATTTCCGTGTCTTGCACTCTGCCCTCGCTCAGCATTGACGTTCGGATGTCCTGAGACCCGCCTAGCACCAGGTCGCCCCACGTCCGCTACCTGAGGGCGTAGGTTTCTATACGGCACTCCTGAACTCTTTGCACTAACGAGCCCGGGCCTTTTTCCCGTTCCGCCGCTACGCATAGGGGGTCTTTTTCCGCTCTCCTGCTCTCCACGGTTAGTCCCTTTGGACGTCCGTGATAGGTCACTGTGCACGAGCAGTCCCACTACACTACAGATCAGGAAGAAAGAAATGAATTAGGCAATTGAATTAAGGGTGAGTTTTATGTAGGCTAGATCATGCAAGAGTAAATTGGAATTTAGCCTGGACACCTGGATTATGAGTCGTATTCCAACAAAAAGTGTAAAAATTACAATGATCAGGAATTCAGGAATTCATCGCCACTGTTAAACATCTTATCCAGAGGACAGCTCCTTGTACACTGGGGCAACAACAACAACTTGGTTTTCCATAGATGTTTCCCATCCTAATACTAAACAGGCCCTTCTTTTTGTGGCTTCTGAGAACTGACAATTCTCACTTGTGTCTATTGTTCCAGATGGGAAATTTGCTTTGCTGGCAGGTAACAGAGATAACACAGTACACTACACATTTATCACAACATGAGCCTATTAACAAAAACAAAACAGACATCTATGATGAGGAAGACAAACATAAATATATAAATAAAGTAACATATACAATCAATTGTCCAAATTAAACAGGTTAATAGCCATGGGAATAAAAGATAACTTAGTTTTATTGCATTTCAATCTGTTTAGTCTAAATCAATGCCTAGATAGAGGGAGCTCCAATTCATTGTGCAAGGGGTGATCATGACAAACAATGTTATATTGGCCTTCCACTCTGTTTCTTTGACGTAGGTGTCTGACGGCTGCAGCTGTCATCAACTAATAATTTTGCTGGCTACTGTCACTACTGCTCCATCTGTGTTAATTGCATGTTATAAGGTTAGTACATCTGGAATGCTTTAGCATGCAATGCAGCTAAAAATCCAGACTAGAGCATTTATTTGGTCAGATTACATCCTTGGATTAACAAGCTACTACCTATCAAACAATCTTATTGGAATAAACCTTGTCCATGTCTTATAATGTTTTTTTCTCAGTGAAGAGGTTAAGAAAACCTTGAGAATCATGTCATTCACCTATGAAACTACCTCAAGAAAAAGGTGAAAGCATGATGTGTAGAGTGAAATGGTTAAATCCAGTTGTTTGTTTCTTTACTTTTTGCTTTTTTATTAACCTTAAACTTTGCCCTCCTTGAAACTAAATAATCACTGTAATCCATTTTATGTCATTATAGAATTAATTCTTCAGTACTAGGAAAGCCTACATAAAAAGTTAACAAACATTACTGTAACATAAAGGATAAAATGGAGATTAAAAGATAAAAAGAAGCAAGCAAACATGCAGAGAAATAGGACAGAATTATACAACATGGTGTATTACAATCATTCTGCATTTACATTTACGGTAAATTTTATTTAAATTTAATTCATACCCTTTGTAAAACAATGTATCAGCAGCATTAAATGTTATTTGATTAAACAGTTTACTAACAATTTTACTTTTAATGAGGGTGGCCTACAATATTCCTGAGATTAAGGTGGAAGAGATCCAGGGAAAATTTAAACTGAAGCTAGACCATACCTCCCTCTGCATACAGTACATCAGCTGTATTTTACAATTGTTTCCTTTGGCTCTAATCAAATGCCTTGATCTACCACCGACCAATGAAAGACATCATCTTTGAACTGCTCATTATATTTCCATGAGGTGGGTAAAATGAGTCCAAGGTACATTTATTTTTTTCTTTAGAAAATAGTTTTCTCTTTTTCAAACTTTAAAGGAGATGGATTTTTAAGTCATAATAACGCTGGAAAAAAATAAGATATATTGTTAATATTAGTAATATACCAAGATTGTGCCAAAATACATTGAAGAAGTTCTTTCTATAATCAATAATTGTATGAAATACAGGACACCTAAACATCATCAGCGGGTTTCTCCATTCAAATATGATCTCTTTGTAAGAGTCAATGCCACTTACACTAAATTGCTGTCTGGCTATAATTTCATAGCCTCCTCTGCCTAGTTTCATTCACTGCCTCTCAGTACCAACTGAAGATGGTCTATAAAATGGGTTCATCCTGTGTGTTCTTATCATGTCTGTTGCTCATACAGCATCAGCTCATTCTCTCAAGCCTTTCTACCACTGCTGTTCTAGAGGTCAGCCAAGCCTTGGTGTATTTGCTTTTGTTCATAGGTCACGCTCTTCCACAGTTTGTATTCACCTTGGCCTCTTCTTATGAATAATATGCATCTGTGTGATGTTTGCTTTGCATCATAAATATGATCATTTTACACTCCACATTTAATACAGTTTTTAAAACCCTTGATCGGCAAGACACTGTCCAGACGTAAGGGCTTGCTGCTAGGAGGTTCCTGGCTCAGACCCACAATTAAATACTGATGTCCTGTGTGCACAGCTGAGCCTATGTTAGAAAATGTCCCCATGCTCTATCGTTCAGATAAGATGTCAAACTGTGATCCTATTGTAAGTAACAATGATGTTGGTGATCCATGGTATACCTTCCAGTGTTTGGTAGTCCTAATCTTCTCAAAGTCAAAGTAGTATTCTATATTATATCTATTGTATTTCATCTACAATTTCTGAATCATATTTCTCACTAAAAATAAATTTTTACTTAGAATCCTTTAGAAATTTAACTTTGAAACCTTATTTTGGGAAGGCACAGTAGCATAAAGGTTAGACCTATTGACTTGCAGCTCTTGGTGTACTGAGCTCTACTCCTGACAGGGGAGTGTTCTGTGTGGAAATCCAGATGTACATATTCCATTTACTCCAGTTCAGGATTAATTGGTGTGTATAAATCGGTAGGACTGATTTGTTACTGGCCTAAAAATATTTGTGGCTTTAATTGTGCAATAAAGTGACTTTAAATCTGCTGAGAACTCATTTGAGTGATATGTTCAATTTGAGCACCCACTGGTCACAGGTCAAAGACTGTTTTTCCTTCCAGTGCAATGCAACCTTTTGTCAAGAAGGAGAAATAATTAACAATCATTCGGGTATCAGGCTGGTAAAGGAAAATGTTAACCTTTGGCCAACCTAAGTCTCTGGGGAATCTGTCTAATTTAGTGGCTGTTCACATTGCTTTTCAGATCATGAAATTTGTATTTAAATTCACATTGTATATTGACGTCTTATTCACAGCGGACCGCAAAATGGTATCTTGAGCACAATTTTCTATCATTTGAAATAAATGCAGCTGTTTAGACATTATGTTAACTTAAAGAAGAAATGTATTGTCTGATCCTTTGTTAGGCATACAAAGCATTTTGAAAAAGGCTGGAGTCACATCAGGAGGCATTGAAAATTGTCAATTGTTTATCTGTTTATGTGCCAAACTTTCCATGTGACACTGACACATTCTTGGGAAATAAAAAGGAATCCAATAGTTTTTCTGCTTCATGCTCACTGATATGCACTGCCTGTGTTATAAAATTGGCCTTGGTTTTAATAACATTTTCTGTGTACTCTGGCCAGTCAGAAATATGAGAACCATGAGTTAAAGAAAACAGCCTCAACACTGCACTCTTCACAATATGGTCTCTGTGTACATCCTGTCATCGGAAGATTAAGATGTGTCAAAAAGGCAAGGAATCTTCCAGAATCTGCTTTCTGGTAAACTCTGAAATAATGCGGATAATAATTGAGGGTTTTTTTCAGATCTCCTAGCTGACAAATACAAAAAATGTATACCACTTGTCTGGTATCAGATAGGGTGGTCCCATGAGAGTGAACTGAAAACAGTTTAATCCTTAAGTGGGTTAAGAAAAAAACCCAAGTCAACAAACTGAGGTTTCAAGGTAGTTTGCCCTTGCTTTTAAAATCTAAGCAGCCACATATAGCCAGTTTGTCCTAATGTTGTGATTGGGCAAAGTGCTAATTAATATTCATACCCATAGTACCCATATCCATATACTGCTCTTATCACCCTCCCTAGAGTTTAAGGGTATACCTTGCAATATAATTGAAGTGTCTAAGAACAAACAATTCCAGGAGTCTGAAGGAAAGGTTGTCTTTAAAGTATGAGTAGTTTTTGTTTTTTGCTACACAAAATATTTATCTTTGTGGCAAAATAGCTCAACCTTTGCTTCAGCGGTCTTGAGAACATTCTTCTTGTAGCCTTGTGGAGCATCCAAAAGTTCTTTGACAAACTTGGGACAAGTTTATCCTGGAACTGTATAATATCTAAACATCTGTCCATCAGAAGAACCCCACCCTGACTGTTAAGCACCAGGAGACAGATGGCTTGCCATCACTGATGGAACCATGAATCTGGAGATGTATCTGCAAACTCTAGTGGAGAATGTCAGGCCATCCATTCGTCAACTGAAGCTAAGCAAAATCCAAGAATTATATTTTTTATCATAACTAGAGGGAGCCAAAAGAAGAACATGATCTCAGGCTGCAGGAGAGGAGAATTAAGCTCCTGTGTCTATTTTGGAGAAGGGATGGAAACAGTTAATTGGCAGAACAAGTTGCCAATCTTAAATAAAATACTGAAGCAATGGAAGGACCGAGTCCTTTCCATGACACGGAAGGTGCATGTTATTAAAGCCAAGCTCTGTGCCGTCTTGAATTTTCTGGCTTCCACCTTCCCAATCCCACACCGTGCTGCGGCGGTGCTGAGGAGATTGATGTTTCAATTTCTATGGGGTGGGAAGCAGGAAAGACTCAGGAGGGAAATAATGTACAGGCAGCTACCCTTGGGGGGACATCTGTCCCAGATATTGCTACGAAGCTGCTGTGCATTTTCCTGGCCTCTGTACTGAGAGGCTTTGCGGCAGCACCTGAAGTATGTAGCTGGACTTATTTCGCCAGACTTTGGGTAGGTAGGGAGATGTTCAGAGTGTGGGGTATCAGACCCAAGCTGGATGTCCCATTCTCCAACACATGCCCTGCAATTTTATGGGACAGTTAAAGTTTTCTAACATCTCATCCAATTGGCCATATTGCCTTCCGAGATAGCATCCAAAAACTGGAAGATGTCGTTCTGCCTCAGAATAATCGACAGACCCCTGGGGGCATTTTAACATCAGCCCAACAAGCAAGGTGTGGAAACACACATCCTCTAGGTTTCTGTGCAACGTTCACAGAGACTTAGCCTGGAGTGTCGTCCACCAGTGCTGACCGGTACGAACCTTCTTGTGTGGCAGGGGCCTCATCCCCAGCCCTCGCTGTGTTAGGGTGGGCTGCGGTAAGGAGGAGACTGTGACCCGTTTCCTGTGGTCCTACCATTTTGCTAAGGCTTTCTTGGCCCAGTTTTTTAGACTTGTTGCAGGCCCTGACAGCTCCTTTCATTATATACAGCATCTCTCCTGTCAATCTACCTTTTGACGTGTTTAACAGGATCTGGGCCGTGGTGAACAGTGGAAAGGACGCCCTGTGAAGAGTGAGGAACAAGGAGGTGGTCAAAGGCATGGAGGTTCCAGTCAAGGCAGCAGGTAGCCTGGCCCTGTCCATTATTAGAGAGAACTATTACCTCAGAGATCTGTGGAGAGAAGGAAAGGAGGAAGCAGAAAATCTGTGGAAAATAAAGGGCATATGACTGCACCTCAAGAAACTATGATATGAATTATCATGTAAAGGGAAACAATGGGATTTGTCCTGTTTTGGAAGTGATGCAAAATGACTCGGAAAAATGCACTGAACAAGATAAATTATTGTTATAAATGTTGCCTTGTCTAAACTTAATGAGATGTGTTCATATATACTGTTTTAAGTATCTATATTCATGTAAAGCTTTCTATTTTGAGAGTATCTGTATTTATTTGTGAAAAGTAAATCAAGTTCTTAAAAATAAAAAAAAATACTTAACTAAAATATACTAACTAAAAAAATATACCAAACTAATAGCATATATACAACATATACAATAGCCGCAGAAGGAGAAATTTCACATTTGGGATTGGCCAAGTCAGTCAGGACCTACTGTAACATTTCAATGGAGTTAAGGCACACTAGTAAGCTTTCCATGCAAGGAATGCTACAAGTGTTACCAACCAGGAGCAGTTCTGTAAGGAAGAACGGACTGAAATTTCTAAAAGCCAAATAAGGGACTGATAAACAGTTAAAACAGGAAAACATCTAGTGGAAGTCTATGGAAGGAACCCCACTAGTTACTGGGTTTATATCCTTATTCAAGCAAAGAAAACTTACAGTTGAATTCTTTTGTTAAATAATACAAATATATCTTGTGTTTTTCTGTTTAGTATGTTTATCTTAATCTTTTATTAAGACTTTCATTAAGATTATTGAAGGTAAAAAATTTAGAAGAACAAACGTTTTTTGGTACTGTATACCTGTATATGAGAGACGGTATTATGTACAGTATCTGCCAGTCTTCCTATTAACTTGTTAATTTGTGCTCATAATTTTAATCACCTTGGAAGAATCACCATTTCAATAAGATAAGACCTTTGAAGGATTCATATTTTAATTTAACCCCCTGGTACAGTGCCCATGCAATTAGTACTAACAAACCTCAATCTCATAATAATTTTTAAATTAATTCTATATTTATCAAAACAGCTACTGTACTGTACACTCTGACATTATTTTTAGATCTTGTACAGGCACTGGTTAATATACTGTATGTGGTAAATTTGTAGATTTTGGTATTTTTATTTTAATAAAAAATAACGGTAGTTTTTCTGCTTCAAAAAGATCATACCAATGGCATACAATCTAATTTATTTCACGCGCCCAACATTTTTTTCATCGTTTAGTTTCAGTTAAATTAAAACTCAAACATCCTGCCAGAGAGCAGATCATATCCATTGCTGTTAAATTTTTCATTTTTCTGCTCTCTTACAGCTATGCTGAAACTCATAACAGCCCCCAAATACTGTATACTTTTCCAGTGGGAACTGGAAACAGATAACAGAAAAATACAGTACTGTACAGTACGTCTCATTTACAGTATCCACATCGAAGTTTTCTGTTTAACCCCCATCTCTGCATTAGGCTTAAAAAAGCTTGAAGGATTTTTGACTTTTTACCCCTGAGTTCAGCAACTCTCCTTGCATTAAACATCATGGTGTTCATCCAAAGCATATCACAGAGGAGTCACATCTTTACAGGTTAATCTGGGCACATTCACTATGTGCATGGTATTAGTATTGGGATAAATTTCAGGCTTGCTGGCACAGAGGAACAGCTGACAAAACAAAACCTGTATACAGCCAAAGTGTATACAGTATGCAATTAAAATGCAAAACCCAAGAGATGTACTGTACCTGATATGATGATTTATATTTTTTGTCACTGTTTCTAAAGAGATGCAGAGGAAAAGATGAAATAAGTAAGCTGTCACGGCTTTTTGTATTACAGTCTGGCTCATTATTCCCTAGCTACTTTCCATTTCTTCACAAGGTCTTGTGTTACTTTGTTAATGGGGCTTGTTGTAAACAAGGCTGGGAAAAATAGTTCCCACTGATCCTTAATGTATTTGAGAGACCAGTGTGTTGCATGAGGAAAATGTGATAATGTTTATAGACGTAGATGACATTTACCCCAGAAGAGACTGAAAAATGCTGTCTGTCTGTAAGGTATTGTTGGGTGCATAAAGTCTAATTTCCTGCTTGTTTTCTGGCTTATTTAGTGCTATTGCATTAGGGATCATAAATTGGTGGTCCTTTCCACATGCAAAGAAACAATCCAAAAGCCAGAGATTCATAGATGATCTTATTTCAGAAAAAAAACTCTCATACTTTCTCTTACTCCAAAACTTCAGCACTTTAGCTAACCCAGTTTAGATTTACACACAGAATGTATACAACACCTTAAAAGATGGCTCCCTTCCCTCTTTCCCAGATATAGTTGATGTTCCCAATGCCCTGCCTAGCACATGTCTTAGGAGTGACATACATTGCATTTGGCTATATTTGTAATTGCAACAATTGTTTATGGAAACACTGCAATTTTTGCTACCAAGTGTCATGGCATGGTCAGGTAGGTGTCTTTCACTGTTTCAAGAGATTGCATAATTAGTCCCCTTATCCCAATCCCATATTTGCATAAATTTTGAGATGTTTGCTTCCTTATTTTCCTCTACTAAAGTTAGAAAAAACAGGGTTATTGGTTTAAATTAATCATTTGCCAACAGGAGGGAAAACTGTCAATTCAAACCATTCATAGTTTCAATGGAGAACACATAGAACTGTGTAGTTTACACCAAATGTGAATACTTTAAGTTACAGATGAATCTGAGTAAATGAGATCAATCTTGTTTGTGTGCTGCTAAACCTCAAAACGTGTCTGGAGTGCTGTGTAAAAGTGCTCACAATACTCAGATCAGATACTTCCACTGATTTATAAGATCACCACTCAAAATCCCCAACCAAGCTGATTTCAACCAGCAGTTTCTTTTTCAACTCCAAAGAGTAAGGTCTTTTGATTTGGGAAAGGGTTAAATGCAAGGGCTTGTGACTTGTCTCATTTATAGTCACAGGTTTCATAACCAACTTGAACTCTTTGTGTCAGAGGGAGCAAAATGTCAAGTAAACATTGTCTGATGCTAATTGTAATACTAGCCTGGCCTCTGAGATTGGGTTTTGGGGCAGAAATTGTAAGCTGGCAATTTTGCTTGGAAAATGAGTTACCTTGTGACTGTAATAATACACTGTACAAAACCTGAGCATGCAGTGAGTGCCAAAATCACTTGATACAGTAGACAATTATGGCACTATTTGGATTTCAAAGATACAAAACGTGAGAATAATTTGCAATTTGTTGTGTGAGGGCCAAGAGCTGTAAATGTGGAATGAAAATCCCATCATGTTAAAATTTTGAGTAGGGAAATCAAATCCAGAAGGGAAATCAGATGTTATGAAGCAGGCGCTGAGATATTAAATACATCTGCCCCAAGAGTTCTCGCCTGTGGAGTGCCTTTGATTGCTGTTGCCAATGGCAGCAAGAGGATCGAAAAAATGTTCCCGTTTTATGAAGAGAGGTGTTGCTCACAAGGAGCACTTTTTAAAAAATAATGTGTCATGGAAGTGATGGGTTTATAGCTCTGTTGCTCACGTTAAGGCACCTGTATGGATTAGGGAAGCCGAGGGGGAAAAAAAGTGTCACTAAATATTCATCAGCTTCATGCCATTTGCATTGGTTGATTATACTTGTCATCAATACTGAACAAGTACAAAGACTCATACACAAAAGGTAATGTTCCAGATAAATGATAGCTGCACCTACAGGAGTCAAACATTCTGAAAGCTCATTGCCCCGTAGTCTTTTTCCATTAAGGTAAAGGACTGGTTTTTTTGCATAACTAGGCACTATCAGTATTAACTGTCAGATATACTGTAGAATAGCTTGTTAGAAAATTACAAGACACTGGTTATGAAATACACGTGTAATGGGATTAAAAGGAGCAGGTTTTGTTTCATGAAAATTGTTGGTTCATGTCATAGATGTTACAGGGAACACATTTGATGAATTACTTTTTTTTTACCATATTGCCTCACAAATGATGTTTACTATAGCAACAACACTCATGTACTGTATATTTTAGGCCAATTTTATTATATTCTGTGAAGAATGTAGTAAGCATGAATTAGTGAATTAACAATACATTCCAACATATTCCAAATATATTTTAATTGGAAAAATGCTTTAGAAATGCAATTTTACTTGGCTGGAATCATTTTAAAGCCTAGTGTTTTTTCGCTATTATTTAATCAGTACGGAAGGCAGCATAAATGAGATTTCAAAAGACATATAAAAGTGTTATTTTTCAGGGAAATGTGATTTAGTGTTAACACGGTTACATTACATTCCTTAGTTTCAGGTCACAAGCAGCCTTAGGCCCCAAAACCTGTCACCTTCTCTCATTCCAATCCATTATTTTCTTTGAGCACAATCACGAGTGCTTGCTCCTCCTGACCAATTTGGTGTCCCTTCTCAATGTTTCTATTTTTAACTTTTAAATGTTAAACCCTGTTACTTTTTGAAGCTGGTGGGTTTTAACTGGACAGCACGCAACTCTGTTGAGAAATGCTGAAACCTAAAATATAATAAAACCCTAAAGGCAAAGCATTTTGTTTCTCCCGGGATACTTACAGTATGTATTGTTCTATTTTTCTTCACTTCTGCAGTTATGACAATTCACTTAGGATCTTTTAGATATTTGGTTTTCTGTTATTTTCACATTACAATACTGACCTTAGCTCTCGGGGAAAAAAAAAATATTAATAATTTTGTGATATATTACACACACAGTACACAGATTTGATTCTCTGAATTGTATTGCTTCTTTCCCAAAAAGTCCTTATTATAACTGTCTTAAACTGTATCTTTTGAATACAGTAGCATTCCTTATATATTCCTTCAACCTGTTCATTTTGTAATTGTAAGGTCACATTACCATTTCTGCCAAAACCAAATATTTTGCCATATACTGTACCATTAAATGTGAACCAGTACATACTGAAAGGGTTAGACAGTACTGCACCACTAGAAATGTACAAAAACTGTGAATGCTTTGACATGGGATTCAAGTGCAGCATTTAGCTATTGTAATTTAACGCCTTCTCACTCTCTAAAAATCAATAGATATTATAACACTTGTCATTGAAATGCTGTCCTCATTTTCTTTTCAAATTTCTTCCAGTTTGCTGCGCTGTCTTTCAAACTGTAAAACAGGACTGTACTGTACTGCACTGTTAAGAGGGTACAGTGTTTGGGATTTTGTTTGTCACACACAATGTCCTTTAAAAGACATACCTCTGGAAGATTCTGTTTTTCAGTTAAATAAAGAAAAAAGGCTGTTAATTACAAAATAAGGCAAGCAGCTTCGCACTTAGAATCCTGGCTGATGAGTGCTCCGTCTCATGAATTCCTCAAGCATATTAACACTGATCACTAATCCCAGTTCCACTTGCAGTTTACCAATTAATATGTAAACACTGTATTTGGTTGCTAATTTTCTCCAGTTATTAATGCAGACATTCCAAAAATATTTTGTAATAACACATTTATTTCTGAGCATTTTTTGAGAACCACAAAACTTTCAACTCATTGGAGAAATATGTAGTGCACAATAATCGTACTTCAATATTAAAAAATGGACATAAGGATGCAAATAATTAATAATGATAAAAAACATACACCCAGAGGGCAATGGCTATGTATTTTGCTGAACTGTGATATAGTGAAGAGTGATCTAGTAACACCTTAAAGGGGCTATGTCATTGTAAACATATTACTAAACGGCATAATACTAATCATGAAGCACTATCTTGGCGATCTCAATTCCTAACTGCTTTGAAATCAATTTGGTCGTGGATGGCTACAGCACAGGTCAGAACATGCTAATTAGCATTCTTGTGTCTGGAGGGCAACAGACGCTGCAGAAAGGAAGATATTTGTGATAGAACTTCCTAACAGTAGAATAGGTGAAACCTGAGAAAGCAGAGGATACATTGCAAGCACCTTCTGGGAAGGCTCAAAATAGCAGGTGGCTTGTACATTTGTGAAAGATGACAGGAAAACAGAGATGCTGAACTCACATTGTGGGGGTAAAGAGCTGGTGGCTTGTGTTGTACATAGTGATGAAGAATCAGGTACAAAAAACAGTACAAAATAGGAAACAATAAGAGTGAAGCAGCCACTTATGAAAAAAAAACAAGTAATAGGTTTATTCCCTGCTGAAAAGAGAAGAAAGAAAACACGTTTTGGCTGTGGAGCCTTCTAAGAAGCCTTCTAAGAAGGCTCCGCTGCCGAAACGTTGCGTTTTCTGTCTTCTCTTTTCAGCAGGGAATAAACCTTTACTTGTTCCTTTGCAGCCTACGCATGCTGACGCAGCCACCCACCTAAACCACTTATGAAAACGACTTGTGTGTTTATGATGACATTTTTACAGTACCATTTAAAAAGCAGATTAAAAAGGGAAACACATTTTTATGATATATAATTAAAAGCACAGCATTTAAACCAAAACACGTTATACAAAACGTATATAAAGCATTTATAAGGCCTCAGTTACAATATTTTGGTTACCACATTATAAAGGGGATGTTCCTGTTTAGGAATCTGTCCAGGTAAGAACAACCAGATACATTTCAGAGCTTCAGGGAATGTCCTATACTGATGGGCTGAAGCATCTGAAACTTTTAGTTTTTAACAGGAAAGATTTCAAGGGGGCCTGATATAAGTATTTAAAATCTTTAAGGTCTACAAAGTCAACCTCGTTTCAAGTAATGGCTGGATGAGATCCTTGGATTAATTAGCTACTAAACCAAATGGTCTAGATCGCTGGTTTCCAATCCTGGTTGCGGTGACACACACACCTTCTTGGTTGTGTTCCAGCCGAGTCCTCAGTTACACAATCAAACCCTTCATTTGGGCTTCATAATAATAAGATTAATTTCAACTGTTTGTGTGCAGCTCTTAAACATGTTGGAGATTTAACCGTTGTGTTTTGCAAGTGAAATAAAGCCTCAAATTTGTGACTAGAAACAAAATTCACAAATTCCAATGAAGAAGCTTTTTAGATCAATCAAAACTTCCATTATCTAATCAAGGTGGGCTGGAATGAAAACCAACAGCTTTGTGGGTCACCAGGACCAGGCCTGGGAACCACTGATCTAGATGCACCAAATGGCCACTTCATGTTTTAACCTTTCCTGTGCTCACACATACGTCCCAAAGCTCAGTTCAGCACTGAAGGTTCATACAAGCTGGAACTGGAAATCCATGAAGCATGAGGCTGAAAGTAAGCAGGCACAAGCTGTCTGAATTTAAGTGTTTTAAACAGGATGTCAACCATGAACCAAAACAGCTGTAAACATCCAAGATAATGCATATGCCTGAATATTCAAGTTGAAGAATATAATGATTGAAATTTCATTACTGCAGAAACAAAATTGCAAAGGAAGTTTTAAAGAACTCCAAAATTAGCCTAGTGATTGTTTTCTATTTCACTAAAAAAATTAAATCACTGATGATAAAGTCAAAAGGGGCAGCACCACAAAATTATCTACTGGTGCCTGCTAGGAGCGTACACACTGTCAGGAGGGAGCACTATCCTATTCCTCAAACTACAGAAAACATACACTTCCATTACTGTCAGCCATAAATCACAGCTGTCCCTTCAGCAAGCACTCAGTGTATAACAGCCATAGCCCTGACAAAGACGTGACCTCAACACACATAAATAATTGCAAAAGCCAAAAGGGGCAAAGGAATCATGTATCCTTGGAACCCCAGAATCAATATTGTTGAAGAACTGACATTTTTTTTTCAGAAAAACATAACAAGCTCTTTCTAAATGACCTTAACTTTCTCAACAACAGCAGTTTGTTCTCTGTTAAGCTTTCTGAAGCATGGGTTTGCTCTTGGAGATTCACCTATTGAGAGTTAAAGCTCTTCCAATGTTCTATTGATCTTCTTGCTGACTTGCTGATCCGGTTGACCACTCGTTCACTTTATGGTTTCCCTGTACAATTCTCTCTATTTTTTTAAACTGCATTTGAACTTAGCGTGTACCTCCCTTGGAAACAACTCATCGAATTTCACCATCACAAAAAACTACACTCACCCAAATACATCTTTTAGTTTTTTTTTTAAAAAAAGATACATAAATTGGTTCCAAAACTGCACTGACAGTGTATTTTTAAAAATACAAAAATGTAACAACCTAAAAACACGAGTTTTGTTTTTTAAAATACTGATGTTCATTTTGGTATTACCTCAGTAAGGCAACATATCTACTGTAGGTGAATGTTGCAACACGTATGAATGCAAATGTTGAACCTGTGTCACTAGTGCTTCTCCTTGTATTTAAAAATATTCCAAAAAGCAGAGGTTGACATTTCACACTGGTTAAAATGTTCCCAGTTCCTCATTTCCTTAACTGGGTAATAACCAGTGTTTACTAAGTCATCCCCCCAGGCAGGAGAAGTGTAAGAGAAGGACTCGATCCAGTCAACCAGTTTATTGTTCAGTGGTGCTCTTCTTTGCTCTTCTTCGTGTGAACTGTCTTTTCTATTCAAATTACATGCCCACCATTGTTTGGTCTCCTGCAGTTTTCATTAGGCTAATGGGTTTTCAGCCTGATGAGTACACCATTAGAAAGCGTTCCTGTTTCTATTCAGCTCCATTTTCAGGTTTTCCTCAAGAGATGGTAAATCTCCACACGTCCTGTCAAACGGAACTTTCAGGTCATTAATTGCGTGCTTCACATCTCAGGTATTACGATATTATCTAGGCAATATTATCCACAAGTATTGAAAGTAAGAATATATAAATTAAGCGTATATAGAAACTGTTATAATATGGAAAAGGCACCTAACTAATCAAATACAGTTTTGTACGTAATAATCAGAACAAATATTAGGCACCTTGAAACAAGTTGAAGGCAATTCATGAATGGACTGAAGAGCAGGAAATAGACTTCAAACGCATTTTCTGGTCAAAGCAATCTCCAGAATTCCATCCCATGGAAAACCAATGGACAGTGTTCAATCCGATACATCTTTACCTGTTGCAACCTCAAATCAAGGGGATCTTGCTAGAAGGATGAGATGGCTTCCAATTCTCCTTCAGGTTTCGAAATGCACACCACATCCAGTTCCACCTGTTCTTTCTGCTTATAGGGTTTGAGTCATTTTCCTGCGGGTGCATCCCACAAGAAGCTTCAATCAGACCTAACGTGTGATTTCCAAACATTCATAGTGCCATACATAGTATTTTGATTGCTTACGTCATATCAATTAGACCACAAACAATCTACACAATCAATCCAAAAAGTTTGATTATTTAAGTATATAATGAAGAGAATGGATGCGTCAAAGATCTGAAAAATGGATTGCAAGAGCTGTATGTGACTAAATGCAGCTTCAGCTATCCTTGGAGCCCTCCGTGTTCATGAGACTTGAAGAATCTACTGTACAGTTTACATTTTAATTCAGACTTAAAAATGAAACTATTAATGTTTCGATATCTGGAATTAGTTCTCTCATTCTGTCTTTTGCTTCAACCACATTCAAAACTATCTAGATGTAAAAACACAACAGTCTTTATGGAGAAGTGCTTCCTTTTTTGTTTTTTCTGATGAGTTTGAAATGAATCACACACACTAACAGTCTGACTTGAGTGCAGACATCAAACTGTTCTTTACAAAAACCTTGATCATTTCAGGATTTAAAAGGTTTAATTCCCATTTACACAGTTCAGGCCAATGCCAGTGTCAAAGTACCAAAACCAATATCAATGACGCTTTTCTTCTGGCAATTAACAGTGTTTGTTCCCGTCATTTGTAAGACTTGGACTTGACAGACTGTGACTATGTAGAGGTACTGAAGCAAGTTAATTAACATTTGCATTCTGAGTGGAGCACATTCCACATTCCAGTCTTCCTCAAGGTAGGGTTTGTTTTGTATGCCAGCAGCACTGCATCTATGTTTTTTTTTAACTTTCCTTAGTCAATAAACCCATGCTCAACCTGTTTTCCAATCCTTATTTATGAATACACAGCAAATTGCCAAAGAATATCAATACGCTCAGTGAGGCAAAGAACATTTCTTTACTTCAGAAACAAATAATACAATAAATTTTTAAAAGCATGACACATCTGTCCTTGACTGACTTTGTTTGAAGAACAAGTACTTAAAACGAATGCAAAATCTATAAAGCAGGGGCACTTAATTTCTAGCATTTGTATAGCACTTTCCATCCCGAAGGGCTTTGCCTACAAGAGGGGACCCACTTCGTCCACCACTGAAGTGCATCACTCACCCGATTGAAGCATGGCAGCCACTCCGCCCCAGCAACCCCACTAAACAGCACATCAGATGGAGAAGCGAAAAATGACTACCAATTGAAAAAAAGAGGGGAAGTGCAGATAGGCCAGACTATGTAAGGCTAAGGTGGAAATTAGTAGGGTCAATACAGAACAGTTTTTTTGAAATTCTAGTTGAAAGACAGGAGTGAGAAGAATGCGTAAAATCTTTTCTGCTGAAAACAACATATTGACCATTGTCAGTTCATACCCAAACAGTTTGAAATTGCCGAGTGTTGTACCACTTTGACATGCATCTACAGCCCCTGTACTACACAAGGACAACATGGATGCACCTCCTTAACACACATTCCAACTCTAGCTCACAACCCCAGCATGCCCTGTCAC
Source organism: Atractosteus spatula (assembly GCF_055471065.1). Lineage (NCBI taxonomy): Eukaryota > Metazoa > Chordata > Actinopteri > Semionotiformes > Lepisosteidae > Atractosteus > Atractosteus spatula. The sequence continues at coordinate 62,625,400 of NC_142710.1, forward strand.
CTGGAGAAGAATAATTCCTTACACTTGCATACTGCTTTTCTGGATCCTCCACTCAAAGCACTTTACAGGTAATGGAAACTCCCCTCAACCACCACCACCAAAGAGCAGCCCAGCACACTCACAACACACCAGCTATCAGTAGGGAGGAGAACAGAGTGATGACACCTATTCTTAGATGGGGACTATTAGGAGGCCATGATTGGTAAAGGCCAATAGGAATAACACCCCTACTCTTTTCCTTGGTTTTACATCACATCTGAAAGATGGTGCCTTTTTACAGTATAGTGTCCTCCTCACTATACTGGGAGTATTCGGACCCACACCGACTGCAGGGTGAGCGCCCCTTACTGGCCCCACTAACACTTCCAGCAGCAACCTTTGATTTCCCAGGAGGTCTCCCATCCAGATACTGGCCGGGTTCACACCTGCTGAGCTTCAGTGGGCTGCCAGTTGTGAGTTGCAGGGTGATGCTGGCATCCCACTCACTCACTCAGAAAGAATCCCACTCACAGCTGGCTGATAGCATAACCAAGCTTGACTTTTGCTCTGAGAAAGCTCCCTTACCAGTTAAGATAATCTGAAGCTCTTAAAGAAAGGCAAAGCATTCAGTCGGTATATTTCTACAGTCTGTGCAGCTGGTTTTGTTCATTATCCTCTAGTGATTTTTCAGACAATTTAATTTTAACCACAAAGTTCACTTTGAAAGTATCTTTGATGCAAAAAGATGTGCTAAATACTGTAATCTGCACTGGGAACAAATCCTTATTAAAATGTCTGACACTGCAGAAACTGATAAAAAGGATGTTTCGGAAAAAGACTGCACATGGACTCTAAAATAGTCTAACTTTTGACTGCAAGGGTGCCTGCATGGATGTCTACAGTAATATTTTTGCTTGGTAAAGAGTCCAGTAAGTACTTCAACTCTGCTACACCACAATGAAACATCCCTGTATGAATAAATGTCCAAGACATCAAGTTTACAAAAACAAATTTATTAAATGAGAAATACAAAAGCTTGACAATTTACTTTTAGCTTTATGGGTTTACAACTTTCTCAATAGCTTTTATTTAAAATGGAAAATAAGCCATGACCATCAAAACAATTCGTCTAGCAAAAAAAGCGGTCAAACTTTAACATGCTTTACACACAGAGCTGTTCATAAGGCATCGTATAAGTAAACACTCCTAAAAATGCAAAACGAAGACAAGTTACAAACTTTTTAAACTCTGCAGATAACAAAAATAGAAATTCTTTCCTAGATCCCTAAATATTTAAAATTGGCTTTGCAGTCTTGGCAGGTACTTTTAAGCTTAATTAAAACAGACTCAGTTTGAACTTCACCAAAAATAATCATATAAACAGACAACTGGTTTCTTCATACTTTTTTCAAGAACTAGCATGTCAACAGTGTCTGTCACACTAATCATTCACCTTTATTAGTTATATCCAGTGGATGACTTTAACACAGAAAGGTAAGCTGCATAGGAAGGACTCACAGTAAAACCTTTTCACATTACCAGATTTCACAGGACAGACAGCTAAAGCTTTAGGCTCATACATTAACGAGGTATTAAGGCATTCAATACATTTACTGTACTTTCATCAGGCAACTCTCTTATAGGTTATGGTGCATAAAACACTGACATAAAAATAGCACTTTGATTTTGTCCTGATTTTTAACACACAAAATAATTCAGTCTTTGCTTTTATCTCAACTGATATTTTACGTCAATAAGAAAAGATTAAATAGATTAAGGTGAGCTGCTCAAATGAAGGAATTAAGCATTCACATTTAAATTGCTGTATTTCTATGGAAATTAACAGCACTGCAAAAACAAAAAACACCGAGTCAAACTTCATACTACTTTTTCCTGGAGTGCCTGTATCTAAAGCCTGCACTTACTGTGCCATGCTGGACATCAGCGTATCACATTCCTGAGCTTTACCACAACTAACATTTTCTTTAATATAAAACTTTTTCACAAGGTGAATTTTCCTTTTTCTGTTAGAATCACAGGTCAGAATGCAGTAGCTTCAAAAACACACAAAGCAAGAATTACATTATCGCGAAATCCAGGTACCTCAGTTTTAAGTCAAAGTGGTTTTTTAAAAGTCTAACACTGCAAACAAGCAACAAGAAAATACAAATAAAAAAATCAAATAAACAATATATATACTGTAAAATTAAAAAAACAGGACGGGATTTCAAGCATGTACAACACAAAACATACTATTTTTTTCACATCCCCAACACCCTATTTTGATCTTAAAATGTGGAAAGAAATACAAAATCATCCTGCAAAGTAATATCCCCATGTCTCAAATTGTATAGGAAAGGCACGTTATTTTAGGTGGTGGTTTAATGTCCTCTGTGTTCTGCATTGCAGTGTTCTAAATCCTAACGGGAATTATAGTCAGGAGAAAAGAGTCGGAGTTTAGGACTGCCCCTCAAGTCAGCTGGTACTTTGCCACTGAAAGGGCTTAACGGAGGAGAGGCGTACCCTAAAAAGACACATGCAACAAGTGTTAATACAAAATACTGGGAGGCATAACTATTTGGTGTAAAGCAATTTGTGTGCACAGATGAAAAGGTGGACAACAATAGCTCCACTCAAGCTGAAAGTCTGTTATTTGAGCACATTTGTGGAAGTGGCAGTTGCCCGATTACACCAGCGCTCGATCCTTCACTTAACTCAGAAAGCAGGTACAGTGCCCTTTTGTGATGAAGAACCTGTTTTGTGCCTCAGCACAAGTGTCTTATAGAAGCTCTGTTTTTAAAAGGCTGGCTTAGTAACCTTCCGTTTCCACAATTGTGATTTAACATCACAAAATGTGATTGGATAGAGCAAAGCCCTGGGTGTACGAAAACAGTCACTCACCTATTTTATGCTTATAAACTGCAATGGATGTATTACACACTGCTCTCCTTTAGGGTAATCTTTTACAAAAACAATAGTATGAAAATGCACCCTACATTTCAGAATCCATGAACGAAATAATCAATGCCTTCTATACCATACCTGGTGATGTAGGGGTCCTTATAAATGCTGGATGATAAACCTGCTCCTTTGGTGACAGGAATGCATGGCAGGCTGTACAAAGAATAAATGGATGCTTTAGATGAGCAGCCCCATAGCAGTCACTGTAACGGATATAAGTGAAAAATACATTGCAATAAACGAGCACTTACCAATGATAATTATAGCAGTGCCGGCCAACAGTGCAAAAAGAGTGAAGAACATCACCTGATAGGAGTTGATGAGCCACTGGAAGAACCCAGCTCCCTCCCAGGAACTGGACACAGTGGACCCAGCTGCAACACAGGACAAGGCATCACTGATGAAAAGGAGTTTAGACTACCTAGACTTGTTTGCACTTTAAACTTGCACATTTTCCGTGCAGTACTCCCATTTAAGGTGCAGTCCGATATCTGGTTTTAATTTAATGAACATTTTAACGGTCAACTGTTGGAAGTGACTAGCTAAAAAAAACAGTATTTCCCCCTCATTAACACATTTACGTATGATATTACAACAATTACTTTACAGTATTCATGGTGTTCATTATCGGCTCTTTGCAAGCATTTTAAAATACAATTGATCTGAAATATGCGAACAGCACCTACGACTAATTAAACGAAAACCTACCTTGCATTGCAGTGCTTCTGTCAGTTACATGGATTGCAGTTACAGGAATAATGATGGACTGGTCATTAAGTGGGCTAGATATGGAGATTCTTGCTGACATGGCTCCCTGAGTGATTAGCCTTGGGTCAGAAATGCTGACGGTGAACTTCACAAAGCTGGGAAACCCATCCGAGACCTCCTTCTTGTTGATAACGATGACAGGGGAGCTTGATGTTACCTGAAGAGGTTGCACACCTTCATTACACAAGGCTCTTTGCTTTAGGATGTTTCTGATCTGCCCACCTTCAAATAGATCTACACAGTTATCAATTATAGTCAAGTATATATCTGTTCACATCACAGCTTGAATTAGCACATTACTGTTGGCAAAGAAGTACACAAAATAGCTAAAAATTAGGAAATAAAAAAGGCATGTTTAAACCAAGCTATTTGTGCAGTTAAGATCTACCAGTCTCTTTGTGGTTTTATTTTTAACAGTTCAAATAGAAGGAATCCAAATTTTGCACATTTTAATCAATCGAAATTATGCAAAAACGTGACAAGACGTGAGTCACAAGAATATTTCAGTACTTTACTATTAATAGAAATCACGGCTTTAGACAGGAAATGCAGATGGCTAAATGATGGCTGATTACAGCTTTAAAGGTCAGTAAACAGAAAAGAAACAAGAACCAAAAACAAAGAATTCTCATGCTAAACATCAAACCACTTCTGCATCTGGGATTTCAAAGTAATCATGACTATTATACATTGAGGAAGCTGCTATAATTCAGTTCTCTATGGTTTTGTATTGAATGCTTTGACATTCATACAATCAGTTGCCTTTTCATATTCAGTTAGCCAGTTGCATTAGTATCTTAAATACTGGTATTTGTCCTCACAGCTTCTGGAACAATAGAAAAACATTCTGTTAAAAGTCTAAAATCTTTAGTGTGTCTGAAATACTGACAGAGGCTACTTCCCTTCCTTGGGAATTTGGCAGATGTGGAGTTTTCTGTAGAACTGTGTGACCATATCTGTAGAGAAATAATTCTAAAGCCTAGACAAACCCATCAGTATCTACACGATTTGGTGGAACACAAATGATTTTGAGGAGGATTCTGTTACAAGGGAACGTTTCTTGATCAGCTGTAATTATGAAACGCCTTCTCATCCTATGGTGAAAAGTGAAAGAGGTTGCCAGATAATTAAACCATTCCGGAGTGCTAATGTCTCACCTCCAGGTGGCTCAGGATGTCCAGGGCTCCGTAAACTGTCAGATCGGTGGAGAAGTGCTGGTCGCTCAAGAGGATCTCATTCTGATCAGCATAGAAGCCAGGATTAACAGGTAACTCAGCGCTATCTTGTTCCCCTGAGAAATGGCTTCCCTGAATGCCCACTTTCACTATTACTCCTGTTCTTGTGGTACTCAGGACCTTCAACTGCTGGTCATTCAAGTGCTGCACGTTCATTGAGCACGAGTAAAAACCTAGAACGTTCAAAACAGTTATATTAGGTTCAGTTAAAAATCATTTAAGCCTTTAATACTTAATGTATAATTTACTCAGTGCCTCATCTACTTTTAATTAAAAGACACTCACAAGCTGCACAATAATTATTCATGTTTACCCCCCCCCCCCCCCCCCATTCTCACCCCTCCTGATTTTTAATGCCTTCTCACAAAACTTTCATGATCAAATGGGTTTTACTGCACTGGTCAGCGGTCTCAGGCAGCTTTTTTTTTATTCACAAATGGAGTGAAGAACCAGATACCTACACTTTACTATAACTGTTATTATAAGTATAAAGTATATAAGCAAATTAGATCACTAGCCAGAAAAAAAGCATACAATGTTTCGATACAGTCATAAGTATCACAAAACTTGATCAAAGATCAAAATGAAACTTATTGAAAAGACCTGTAATGACATTGTGAATCAGTCTTTACACCCATATATACGTGAAGACAGCTCTTCAGATATTTCCCACACATCTCTTTCCACATTACTCCTCCCACAGTTATTCCAGGCATCCGTACCTGTACTTGGATCAAATCCTGTTTTTATGACAAACACGTCATGTGCAGGGAAGTCAACTGCATCACTGCTGAACTGGAGCTGACAGCTGATGCTTGACTCTGGGTGTAACTCGCTGATAGCTTCAATCTGAGTCGATGAACAGAGCCCTAAATGGGGAAAAAAAAACAATTGTAAAGAATCAACAAACATGTATCTCACAAAAAATCAAGGTGAGCTTCGCTTTCTTTTGATTGCAACACTAATAGCCAGCGTTGATTTTTCAAATGAGGACATTTCAGCACACGCTGCCGATACTGACACTACTGAGTGTCAAGCAAGTGGAAAGAATGGATTCCTAGGTGATCAGATAAGACTAATTCTGTTCAATACTTTCTAGTCCTCAATGTCTTCTAGATTTTAACTCTATGGACTAAAACAAAGTAAGAGATGGTTTCCAACCTGCTTCAGATCCCATTACAGAAAACAGGCACTCATTGCAAACGGTAGGTAATATGAAAAAAAAAATTGAATTTGATAAAAAATAAGCCTATAAAAAGCAATGCCAATTCATACACCACATCACAAATGACAGCATTAATACATTTTAAAAGATACAAGTTGAATTTGGTTGAAAACTTAACACTTAGTGCTTTGACTAGATGCACTCAGAAGTCATTTTAATACAGGCAGATCATGAAAAATAACCATGTAGTGAAAACATTGAGATAAGTGAAAATTAAGAACTCTTAAAACTCTGTATACATCACAGATTTATTAGACTGCAGAGCTATAATCATGTTCTCCACATAATGTAAGTGCTCTTTATACATGCTTCAACAAATGATTAATTTCATAATATCCTACCTATTAAATTGGTGCCAGTTTCTCGTGTGGTAACTAGAACCCTGGAACCCATCTCTCCTCCAGTGTTCTTTACTCCAGTGTGCGTCATTATAGTTGTCCTTCTGGCACTGGTAATCACAACCTTAAAATCAGAGCAACAAGGACTGTGTAAGAACAGCATGAACTGGGGGCTTTTACACAGGGAAACGGAGCCTGAAATAGGCTCAATATTCAACATATTCAAGGGAAAATGTAGGAAACAGCCCATAGGATTAAAAAAGTCTGGCTTCTGTTTCAGTTATTCTTTAATGACACACCTGTTCTGAAATGAGTGTAATTGACAACATTCAAACAGGTTCATAAATCTGTACGGTAATAACTTGAGATCTGTAGTTTTTAGATCTCCGGCCTAGTAAGCAAGAAGTAGCAATTCATTTGGTATATAACAGGTACAAACCTAGCTAAGTTATTTAAATCTTAAATCTCTAAACTTTCCCATTACAATGTTTTCAGTAATGTACATTAGGGCATTAATGAACATCACCCCCATCGTAATTTATTTTAATTTATCCATCAGGACCTTGTTTGAAATTTGGAATTCTACTGCACCAATATGGTAAATCTATAGAGCCTGAGATGAACCAGATGGTGATATGTGACTTATCGAGAAGTCTGGGTCATTTCTGTACTGAAAACTCTGTATTTGTCTCATGCTCTGAGGTACATTTAATACTCCAAGTACGAGGAACTGTGATAATTTAAATGATTTTTTCCCATGAATGTCGAGTGGAAACTTTCTTGAAATGCAGTAATACAGTATATTTATGTTAGCGGTATTTACTTTAGCTTCCTGGAAGAATTACTGCACAAGAGTCAAAATCTAATTTCTAAAAAAAAATGAAAACAAAGCTACTGATTATTAATCTTACTGTTTTAAGTCCTCATATAGAATGATTAGAAAGGTTAGTACAGACAGCAATGTGATAATTTACTGATGAAATGATGTCTGTTCAATGCCTGTTCAGAAAGCTGTCCATTGAGGCTGACGTAAAATGAATTATGGTTCTTCATGTTTATGAGTCCATTAAGAAAACTAAACTTAAACCCGTACTAACTGTTAATGTATTTTTCATGGTTGAGTTCAGCTAAAAGTTCACGAGACCAATGGCATAAAAACCCATTATACTGTATTTTACATGTTACTGGTGTGCACAAATGCACATTTAATGCAACTGAACAGCCTTAAAAATTCACATTTTGTCTGCACAATTCAGGCGCCCATGTCACAACCCTCTGCACAGTTTGGAATCTTTTTATTTCAGAATTAAATTCCCTACTGTATATATACAGCTATCCCATTAAAACAGTCCTTAGCCTGTTGTTCATGCCTGATTAAGACGTGTACCAATGTCCTGTCACAATGCAAAGATTGTCCTGGTACATGGTGTAGAATGACCAATGACAAAATCCTAATCTGAAAGTTTCTTGTGAAGATGCACTACAGAAAGTGAAGGCTAATGTATATCATGATTTGATATTCATAATACATAAAACTGTAATAATGCTGTAATAAAACAGTAATACCAAACTAACACAAAACTAGTTCTTTTTTTAATTCACATTGAGGAATAAAATCAAATTGCAGGCCCAACCAAATAAAAAGCATTTTAGCGTGAGAAGGGTTGAATGCTAAAGACAAATTTGTACATTTGAGCATGAGTCATCAAATCTACAATTTTTGTGCTCAAATCTGGATCATTTTCTTGGCATAAAGCTCTCAGCTAAATAAAAGAAACAGCTTTGTATGAGCAGAGACTGCTGTGGCACTGCTCATGAGAGGATTGGGGAACAGTGCAGTGGCTCAGAGCACAACAGCTGTTCCATGAATAGCAAAAGAAATAATTCTGTCCAGTACTGCAAATCATAAAGATTTCATAAGCTTTAAAGTAAACACCCCTCTCCCCCAGAAAAAGCAGATCGGTTGATAAATCTGTTTAACTCACACTCCTATCACTGAGCAGCCAGAGTTATTTTTTTTAAGAGAATGCCAAGGATTGGCTATCCTCAAGAATGGGATTTAAAGCTTCAAAGAATCAATGATGACTTGTACGGTGAGGCACACTTCCATATAAGAGGATTTCTGAGTCTTTTACACTTTAAACATTTTAACATTGTATTTTTACAGGGTTCCTTTGCTCATTGCTTATTTTGATAAACTCCATTATGGAACAATATATACAATTTATTTCTGTAATCACTAAATACAGAAATTAAATTCCTATAGCCATGTTATGGTTCTGTCACTAGAACAGTCTGTTAAACATTTTACCTCCCATCAATGACCTCTTCTGAAAACAATGCAGGAATAATTCAGTTGCAGTATATGCAGGAAATGTTGTACTCTTTTGCTCAAACTAGCTTTAGGCTGGAACAGATATGGTATCCATACTAAAGTCAATAGTAGTAGGTATCCTATTTTTGTTGAAAACATGCAATGTCATTATTCATGCAAGTGACATACTTGTTTAATTACTGTACTCAGAATAAACACGGAAACAACTGACAGATCTAAAGACACACCTGCATTGAAGGATCACTAAATAAAAGTGACAGTGGGGAAAAAAACCTGCTAGAAAAATTGACTAGTGTTCAATAAGGTGTTCAATAAGTGAGTATATTCAGGCTAAGGAATTGTGGAACAACACCTCTTGCTCTCTAAAATAAGGAAGGTAAAGAAAATGAGACCACCAATATGTTTCTTATTGTCACCACTCATTTCTTACTCCAGTAGCAGCTTCAGACATCAGCACAGTCTGTTTGAAAAATTTGAAAAATGTATGAAGAAGTCAGTAAAAATAATAAACGGTAGTTGTTTTCGGTTGTAAATGGAGAACTTAATCCTTTAACTTTAAGGTGTATGGATATCTCATAAAGACTCTTCCATTGTTAGAAAAAATGATTTAATGGAAGAAAATAACATGTTATTCATGTATTTTAAGATTTACCTTAATTAACAACATGGATGAGCAAGTGTGTATATTCTCTTGCTAAAATTAAACAGCATTACTGAATCAATGAAAAACCTTAGCTGGAGTTCTTTTCATTTGCATATTTTAGTTTATACCAGTAATAGCCAAGGTTTTTGATCTATCTTCTATTAACCACTTATGATCACCCATATTAGCATTCTGAGTGTCATGGGTGTGAAAGTAAGAAAAGACTAATGAGAACCACTGGTGATGAATATTAGTTGTGCACCTCTTCTGCCATCTTTAGAGAGGTAAAAATATATATTTTTTTGCTTGATAGGTCTCTGAAAGATCAAAACTTGGACTGCACCCAGACAGGGTTCTTGCCAAAAGTTTCAAAGCAAATTATATATAATTGATAAGATATTCAAGCAGCCAGGCAGATTAACAGAGCTATGCATTGTACTTTGCAAAGTGTGTGGTTTCACAAATATTAAGCATCACTTTGACAACACAACCCACAAAACACTGACAGAAAAGAAAATACTAATGCAGACTATGAAAAGTTAAATAATGCAATCTCTGGCCTTTATTTCATTTGTTATTTGCAAGTAATAGCCTTGTCTACTTACTAGCTTTCTTTACAGTAAGCCACTGGCCGATGTATTTAAAAGAAGCTTAGATGAAAGCAGCTAAAAACACGTTCAACGGTTTTCCAACAAAGACAAAATGATTCCGCTTGTGAAAGAACGTCCACTTTCCAACTACATATGAGAGACTGCATTTTCTTGATGGCACAGAGTGCTACGATTAGCAGATGGAAGACTACAAAGCGACTAATGTATTTTCTATAGCAGTTGATAGTGCAATATTTTATTGAAGGCAAAAGAGGAGATGCATGCAATGTTACTACTGTATGAAACCACTCATGAGATGTGTGATGCAGTTAAGAAGCATTCTGATGAAAGCATAGACAGATGGAGTACTCAGTACTGCTGGTATATGCAATGGGTTTGTAAACATTTTAGATAACAACCTGGGATGTCCTTCCATTGAATAATTCACCATGAAGCTCTCTGTGCAAAAGAGTCAGGGCAAGGTGATGTATCTAACGAACCATAACTGTGCCAAGGCATTAATTAATAGTTTCAAGAGCTACTCAGACATGAATCAAAATAGTGATCCATTACCTTACAGCTGTATTAGATGGCTAAGCTTTGGAACAGTATTCTTCTACGCTTTAAAGGAAGAAATATAACTGATCTGGCTGCTATTACAGAGCATCCAACATGAAGATGCATGGCTAAATAGTTAACATTGCATACCATCAGAAAAAGACACCGTTCCATGCTGTTTTTGGCCAGTGGACTTGCACATAATCAACCCAATTCCGATATACATACAGGAGTTAACGAACACATTCAAATAATCTGTTTAAAAAAGGACTTGGAGAAAATTTAATAACTGGAACAGGATGACCTTAAAATGCTACTGATCTGAGTTTCATGAAAATAAAATCTTCCCAAACCTTTAAGGAATGTTTCTGGATATGAACCATAAACTTTGAAAACATAGAGCAACACACTGCAGCTCTTTAGTGAGTTAGGAATGTTGGAACTGTTTGCCTGCCTCTTTTAAAACAAATGAAGTTATTGGCTGCAGTTCTCATTTCCTCATTTGGCTCAGGGTCTTTATTTCAAATTCAAGACTATGACAAAAGTTTTACACATGAAAGAAATGTTCTGAACCCGCATAAGGTTCACTAAGGCACTAAATGCTAGTAATCCACACTGTATCACATAGTACCAGAGTATCTCATGGTAAATACAATTTTGCTTCTTGGGATTAAAAAGCTTTGTTACAGTACCTTTGTTCTTTATATTACCAGATGGGAAGGAAGTGTAGAGAATTACCTCTCTATAGGTTTTCAGCTGGCCAGGAATTTCATAATACACAGTGACAGATCCTGAATCTCTTGCAACTGCTGTGCCTGTCTTTGCATCAACTTGGAGGATACTTCCAGATGAGGAACTCCATGTTCCAGAAACTCCTAAGATCAAAGTTGTTTCAATGAGTACAATAAGTAAAGCTAGAAAATTATCAAACTGTCTGGTGCAAAAAACAAAAATCAGCATCTTAAAATGCTTATCAATCAATGTTTAAATGTAAAATTTAAGAACACTTAAAATATATATATAGCTATTGAGTACTATTCATTAGCATGATCGTTTTCAACAAAATGTGTCCTAAAAGCTACTAATTCACAGAAACGTATTATATAGTATTAGGAGATGACTCACAATGTTTTAATTAGGATGGCGAGCTACACAAGTGCCCACAAAAGACTAAACACCTTAAAGAGCGTCTTGTTCTGCTATTACATTACCTAACAAAGATAAATAGCTTGTCTACTTGGATTTATTATTTGAGAACATTTACACAGTAGACGTTTAAGAGTATCTTGCCTTGGATTAATGGGGTTCACAGAAACCAATTCTTTCAGAGAATTACATGAGGCAGTGTGGCAGAGGTAAACCAATCAAGTATATAAATGCTCTCTATAAACTCAAACACTTATTCAGGAAAATTTGAAAGCACTCAATAAAACGCATTTTGCTGAGAAACATATGAAGTTGGATTTCAATGAAGTCCAATTAAGAGAAGCCTTCTAACATTTTTAAAGTTTAACGTTTCGGCTTAATTTCTGAGCATTGGAGGCTGTGATTACCCACCTTCTTGACTCACAAGAGGAGTGTTAAAGCAGATAACATCACCGACGACCAGATTTTCAGCCTCCTCAGGGTGAATGACGTGCCTAACAGGTAAAGCCACGTAGTCGGCTATTCCAGTTTGCTCTGAATCCCATACAGCCAGCAAAGTGAGTCCCACATTCACAGTTCGAACAATAAAGGTGTTGTTACTTGGTCCTTTCCCAACCAGCACAAGATCATCCCTACAGGGGAGCAAAAAAAAAATAACCTGTCAATGCTGATTTCTTTATGTGCTAATGGCTTTGTTTCACTCAGTAAATGAGAATTGAAAATGCTAACGATCTATACTGAAATAAAAGCACTTGGAAAGCAATTTAGAATTTACAAGGCTGGTAAACAAGTACAATAACGATTCTGTACAGCTGTTGACTGAACTTCCAGTTTACCATCTGCAGCAGCATTCTTAATAAACACTTTACAAGAAAAGGTGATATATGACATTGTACATGTGCACCAAAACCTAATGCAAACTGAATTCCCAATAAACAATCAGAATTCACTTGCCTCTTTATATAAACTTAAAAGCAAAGGAGGGCACCATGCTGCAGCTACCTCTCTTCTAAACTGAGATTACACAATGAATAAATCGTGGACAACTGCAAGTTTACACTATGTGCTTCTCTCAAAAACATTGCCTTTGGCTGCCAAAAGTGTACATTTAAAAAAAAACAGACTATAAACTTTTACATCTGGAACAGCAGATGTACTGTATAGTCCACTTATTGCTGAAAACTCCCTCTGGTGGGTTCATGTTATCTCCTGTGGTCTAACTTTCTTCACATTTACAGACACCAAATTGGTATGTGGGAATTTCACTCTGTAAAATGTTAAGGACAAAGTAATGTCATACATGGCCTGCAACTTTCAAAATCTAGTTTTAAGTTTTCCCCCGCTTCTTGCTGTGTTCCACGCTCACTTATTTAGTCCCCATTAGCTTTCAAATGGTCTGCCAGCTGCTTGCAAGCAAAGTAATAGAAACAATTTAGTCTGTGGCTGAATCAAAGGTTTCCTAGTTAGTACCCTGGACAGAAATGCTATAATGTTTCTGTGTTTCACTTACTTTCATTAATTTAGTTCGTTCAGGTGGAAAGGCACTTGCTGTGTGAAATCATGAGGAAAGCACCATCTTACAAATTATTGCATGAACCCTATAAACCCGATTAGCTACAAGTTTAACAATCTCTAACTTACTTATTTATAGGAGTTCTATCTTTGTCTAATAAAGTGCAACCATTAGTGAGAGTGAAGCCCTTTTACGCCTTGTATAAATGAGTACCATCAGGATCATTCATTTTATTATTCTACACACATCTGGACACTTCTTTTAATAAACAGTGGAACAAAAGGAAAACTCAGGTGACTGGATAAGCTCACATTCTCTTCATTTTAATTCAAATCATAAGGAGAGAAATTCTCCCTTTCCCTTCACAAGAGAATGAGAAATTCAGAAGAGGAACCTTCTCTTGGGGGTGAAATGCTAAATCTACCCTTTTCTATTTTAAAAGACTAACTAATTAAAAGGTTATTTTGGGTGCAAAAATCACCGTCCATTCAGCTGTAGAAAAACAAGAGGCTGAAAGGATCTAAATCATTCCAATTTAATGAATTGTGTGGGAGACGTCTCTGTGCCTTATACGCACTGTTCACCGAAGCAATAAAGAGAACTGGCTATAGAAAACAGATGAACATCTTCAGGGGGTTACAGTTACAGTACCTGTTTGTTGCAAATGTAAGGAGAGAATTTTGTGCATGGAAGACATCCCCACTGCTGTCATGGAAGTGAACAGTAAAAGTAAGTGTTGTTCCCAAAGGTAGGGCAGAGAGAGTTTCTTTGTTTGCAGTGTACAAGACTGGGCTGGTACTGAGCCTCAGGAATGAGACAGGAACCACCTGCAAAAAAAGCATCTCATTCAGAACATTTGTACCATTTCCATACTACTTAATTCATTATGGTAAATAAGATCTGTATGCTCGCCAGACTAATCTTAAAATCAAAGCACACAAAGCTGGTACTTTTTGAACACAAGAGCAGCTAAGTAGTTTAATACAAAGGCTTGACTTTCTGCACAAAAGTAATCCGATGTATATCTGAAAAATGACAAGACTTACTTTCACAGCAACAATAATAGTTTGATTGACTCCAAAGGTCTCCTGGGAATTCACTTCTAGTGAAGCCGTGCCAGTAAGCGAGCCCGAAGAGAGCAGGCCCTTCTCATCCACCTGGACTAAGACTGCTTTGTCAGGACAGTCCAGCACACGGTAAGTAAGAACACCGACACCATCCCTGGAAACAAGCCACAAGAAAGATGTGAAAGAGGCATCTTAATTCTCCAAATGTCAGCCTTCAGGAAATTGAAATTTAAGACCTTCATACCTGTTAGTCTGAAGTTTTAGTACAGAGTTTGGGGACATCAGTATCTCCTCAGCCTCAAGCTCTGGATTCAGCAAGTGCAATTTCTCATAAACCTTGAAGCAGAAAATACAATGACACTAATTAACAGTACTAATGTCTCTATTGGTTGGAAGGATGATTCCAACTATAAAAACAAGCTTAGAGCAATTTAAATAAAAGGTTTCGGGAAAGTAAAAACAAATCGGCACATTCTTGAACAAGACATTATAACTGCTGCTCCAGTTCACTAAACCCTTGTAACCATCATCCTCCGATGCATATTAACAATAAAAAATGAGTTATTGTCCCTTACATTTAGCTGTCACTGCCATCAGCTTTAAAAACAAAAATAAATGTGCCTACTCTATTATTTACAGCTCACAAATGATAAACAGCTTCATGAATGAAAGAGTACATTTAATTCTTTACTAAAGTTTTAATGCTGGTTGCATAAAAATAGCTATTTAAAGTGACCAAGATTTATTATTGAGCTGAGCAGAGCAGAAGACATCAGTTTAATAAGGTCTGCAAATACTCAAACGCGGGACTCTTATCTCACTTTGCAGAAAAATTTGACTTGCTGCCTAATCTTTTTTAAAGCAAAGTTTTGATGAAGGCACAAGGTAATTGGTCACTGTCTAAAATAAACTCAAAGTAAATGTACATGACTTCTCATTTGGAATCGGCTTTAACCTCACCCTTCTAAAATGCCTTTTATCTAGAGAAGGAATACCTCTGGGACAGAGACGAGCCTTATATTCTCTTTAAAAAATAATTATGCAACAAGACCTTAAACTACAGAAAGAAAAGCAAAATAAAAATGAACATAGACAAAGAAAAGATAACTCCACTAACGACCTCTCCATATTACACACTTTAAGGTGCAGTGTCTTTTGCTAGACCAATAGTATAAAACATTATCTTCTCAAGAATAGTCTTTTAATGATACAAAACTATAAAACTTCAGATTGATATTATCAGAGGAAACTCAAAAAAAGAACTTCAAAGTTATGACATACCATATAGGCACATACATTTCAAAACTTACAGGAGAGGAGAGTCTATGTTTTAGCCCAAAACGTTCCCCACTCACATATAAGTCTACAATACCAATAGCTGGCTGCATAACATCTTACTACGCAGATTGTAAATAGTAAATGTAGTAAAAATATTTTACTATACCGTGCAAAATTAGACATTCCACACCAAAGCAAAAACTACACGTCAGTACCTGAATCTGTATTTCGTCAGAGAGCTCCGGTACATTGCCCTCCAAATGCCCAGAAGCAGGACTGACAGCTTTCACCACAACTTTCAAGCCCGTTCTTCCCTTTGTCCTCCCATATACATTCATAGCAAAATTGTTTTCTGCTGGGAGCTGCAAAGATGCCTGCCAGAAAACAGAAAACATTCAAAAATAAGAACCGAGAGGTAAGTGCACATTTGTTGCATCATGAACTCTTTTCACAGCTGTCCGAGAAAGAATTTTTGGAGCCAAGCCGTAACAGGTAAACAGTTTCCCTGAAATTTGGGAACTTCACCATTTAATTGAAAAACCAAAAATTAAACTTATACCTGAAAGTAAAAAAAAAATCTGTCCTAAACAATTATTCTTCAAGGTACTAAGGAAATCTATGCAAACAACATCCATAAACATTCCACTGTAATCCAGGGTTAATTAACATATGATGCTAAATAAAGCTTCCAGCACTTTTAGTTTGTTACAATTCATCTTCATAAATATGGACCAATAAGCTCTAAAGCAAATACAATCATCTTTCCCCAATGTTTTTCACCCTGTGAAGTGTTTTTTTTTCTCAGGTTTCAGGCACAGAGAACTACAGTATATAACCCATTTTTCTCTTGACAGCTATGCTCTTTGGCTAGAATGACAACATCACAATTTCCATACTAAAAGACATTTTTCATCCGGCCTCCATATGACAACCATTGGCTCCTATGTCACTTTAAATTTTACTGTAAAGAACAAGCTTACTTCATTTAAAGAACAAAACACACTGACAAAAATGAATCATCATTGTGAAAGTCATCTTTTGCCACTCTCAAAAGGTTTTGATAAACTCTTTTTTGGAAAATGCTATTCCTGACCATATTTTACTATCATTCTGCTTTGGAAAACCCTGGACTGAGATGGAAGCCCAACACTGTTAGGAAAACAGTGTCAGTATAAAAAGATCACACCCAGAGAGGACACTAGTAATATTGTCAACTTTAAGAGCTTAAAGAGTTTACACAAAAGCTGTGATGCTAAATGAGAAGCTGCGTATAGGTTTTTTGGGGAAAGTTTTTTTCTAGGTTCTGGGTTGTAATGAAGGGACAAAATAAACCCATTTTTACAGCAGCTGATGCAAGTCTTTGTGCTTCTAAAATGTGTACAAACATGAACCTGGTTCCCCTGCGTTAGTGAGGCAAAATCTAAACTTGCAATGATTTGAACGGGCATCAAAGAAAATTATCTGATTAGATCATGTTCATATACCACACACAGTGGTGTCCACCCATCATTTAAATGTAGTTAAAGAGGACCTGGCTTCATGTCCAGAAAAGTGTCTCACATTGATTGGCCATCCACCACCACGCAGACATGCTTTTAATGATGAACAAAAACAAAAAGCAGGCAAATGACCTGATTCTGGAAAAATTACAGGTCATTTAAATGCAAAAAAACGAGCAGGCTGAAAGGTAACAGCTGAGGCTTTTCCATTCTTTCAGTTAACATACCTTTGAGTGCTCCCTATTGAATCCTGCAAGCATTTATTAATTATTGCCCAGGAGGAAAACCTTCTTACCTTCAGCTTTCATGCAATCAATTACTAACATGTTCAATGATATTTCTACCTGAAGGACCAGGATGTTTTCTAAAAACAAAATAAAGCTTGATGGAACACCTTTGACAGAGGACTTTTAGGGGGATCTCAAAATCATGGTTGATCCAAGTTTACTTAATCCTTATAAGGATGAAAGATGTTAGAGGGAAGCATTCAGTGTGCATACTTTAACTACCTACATACCTCAGAATGTCGAGTCTGAATATCCAGAATGTCCCTCTTTGTGACAGACCAGTGGAATGTCAAGCCAGGAAGGGCATTCCCAAATGAAAATGGAGTCTGGCTACTGGTTATTCCCATTACATACACGGGCATCTAAAAATAAGCAATGTTAAAAAAAAAACATTAAATCCAAAGGAGACAAAATTAGCAGGCTAACACCTCAGATTACAGCATCCCTATGACGCAGCAAGTTTCGGGTACTTGCTTAAATCAGAGTACAAAATACAAATACAGGAATTTTAAAATACAATATATTTGTCTATTGTTCAATAGATTTTTTATTATTATTACTTGTTAACAATGAATAAGAGGAAAACAGACCGACTGAAAACGAGGGGGGAAAATGAAATTGGAATTTTGCATATGTTCCTGACAAATATTTACCTGGGTACCAGTTTTCATTCTTGTGATCGGTGCACGGATTCTAACTGCCTTCAACTGCACGACCTCAACGTGTACTTGATCCTGTTAGTAAAACACACGAGCTTCAGACAACGCACATAGAAAAAGCTATTTTTTTTTTAAATGGGATACAATCGGAAAATTCAAATTAAAAAAATTGTGGACAACAGTAAATACCTGAGGCTTTGTGTGCAAATAGTTAATTACCTGAGACACAATAACAAGCTTCCCAGTTTCTGCATCTACAGCTTGTACCACTCCCGTCACGGTCACATTTCCAACAGTAATCCCCCTGACGAGACCATTGCTATTTACTGAAGCAATCTTCTCATTCCCGATGGAAAAAATTATATGGGACTGAGGCTGAGGTCCTCCTTCAGATGTAATCTGAAAATTAAAGAAATTCACCCCTTCAAACTGAAGCAGATAAATGCAAAACAAATGGAAATGGAAGGGACTGAAAAATACAGCGCCTGAAAATAAAACAAAAGGCACCTACACTGATTTGCGACTAATCTCCCTTTTCTCTTTAGTATGAGAATCACAAACGTTAAGTTCTTTCCAGGAAAAGTGCTCTTCGGCACATCTGTAAAATCAGCCAAGCTTGAGTCTCAGAACAGGAGAAAGAACATGAAATACTAAAACAGCTTGAGACAACCGATTCATTGAACTTTAAAGGCTTCACAGATAAGTGCCTATAACACCTCCGAAGATGGCCTGAAGAATCGCATTTCAGTGATGCACTATTTTAAAAACGTTTGCCTCTGAAGGAAATGTTCCTGTGCAACATGCTAAGCTATTAGAAATGGATGAATGACTATGACAAAAGATTCAGTTCATAAGTAAAATACAAGTTCCAGCACTAGAAATTCACAGCCTAGCAGGAGGCTGCTTGCCACCTTTAAACACCATAAGTACAGCTTACCTGCATCATTCCACCAATAATCAGGGTAACTTTCCTTGGTATCAGTCTGAAAGGTGGAAATACCTAAAACCCAGAAGAGCACCAGATGTTTTGGTATTAAAAATCCACAACAACAAATGCAAAGCCATATACACTATATTTAGTAATATCCCAACAGATTAACCCCATTCACTTACTGACCTCTTTTTCATGACCCTCTGCGTACTAACATGATTCATTAGAAGCAAGAAACTTACTTCGATTTGCTGTGGTGCAGAACTGATTCGTTTTCCACTTTTGTCCAACACTACAGCAGCCAGACTCGTCTGTCCTATTGCTAAGCCCTGGACTAGAAAGGTTGCCGTGTCGTTTTCAGAGGATTCAGAAAGGGGCCTAGGAAAAAAGATGTACCCACTGAAACCTCTTTTTACTAAAAACTGACCTGCGACCATGAACATTATCTATTTGCTTTATAATCAGAATATTTGTATATCTACATTTCTTTTTACAATTATGTAGGTAGTATACAGTAGTTATAATATATCAAGTAACAGCACAAAGCAACAGATATAACATATATATACAAAGAGAATATTCAAGTGAGAGATCTTGCAATTTTAGAAAATACTTACAACAAAGAAACTATCGGAGATGCAGCTTTTAGTTTTAAATCCATGAAATGAAAATATTTAGCCAAGAAGGGTTTCTTGTTATCATCCAAGACTCGAACATAAGCTTTCACCGACTTTCCAATCTCTACCTGCAGTGAGACAAATCCACACGATCCTCAATCAAACACGCTAAGCTCAGAGCCCTGTGCCATATAAAATAACCATGAAGGAAATCAATACAGAAGATTTAAAATACAGTTTATGGTAGTTTGCAAATGAAAACCCAATAATGGTAAGAGCCAGTGGGCTATTGGGTTTTCTAAATCACTAAAACAAATATTGAAAAAAGAAGCCGTTCAGTCTGACACATGGGCAGAACAGTGACAGTTATATTGTGGACATTCACCAAGATATTTAAATGATCAGTGGCTTTTCCCAAGGAAAATGACATGTTTCATGTGTCTTTAAATGGCAAAAGCTATGAATCAAAGCCGACCGGTCACATCTATTGGCTGTAAAACAGGACTGCTCTGTTGTTCCGACGCTCAATGTGAATGGGCAATATTTTTTATTTCTGGGATCCCATTAAGAGAGTGGAACTGCGTATGAACGAGCAGCATGGGTAGGCAAAAATGTATTGCATAACCAGACATCAATTTTATACCCTCCAGTCCAGGTGGAGAGGATGTGGCATGAATAACTCAGTGTTCCTTTTATCGGGTCCTAGCAATGCAGCATTGCATGGGCCTATTGTCTTATTAGCTAATGTGATCAATCTGTTTCTGTCTGCTCCCACCAGCAAATTGGAACAGCACCTTTGTGGAACAGCAATAACATGGTCACTGGATAGTTTTATGCAAAATGCCCGGTATACACTGTTTCAGCAGATTACCTTAAATAAATGTGTAAGTTGCACTTGCATATTTTTTAGTTCATTATACAATACTTGTAAATATCCTGAGGGCATTGAGTGTAATTTTAATAACATCTGGTACTGAACCAGATCAAGAAGATCAACAGAGCAAGAAGCATATGGCAAAGAACATGCAATTAAAATGCATCTAGACTTTTTGATTCTCTCTTAGAATGTAGTGACAGTAACTGATGGTCACAGACCTTGTCAACCACTCGGACGTACACTTCAAAGATATCCGAGATGTGGATGGAGGCTTTAGCAGGAGCTGGGAAAGCCAAGCACAGATCATGAACCATAGCTTGAAGAATCCCTGGGCGTATGGGCAGCACCTTAAACAAAAAAATGTGTTGACACTGTTACTTATTTCAAAGCATTACCTTATTTAAAGAATGACTGACATTCTTCTCCACTCAAAGGGCAAAGAGTCAGTGCTGAAGTTAAACTATCTGCATTATGAGACAAAAATAAACTAGCATTATGTAATACAGAAGTACAGCTGGGCATATAAAATATGTTAATGAACATACACAGTAATTACACAGCTATTTTACAATTGAAATATACAGCACTGCATATTCAAAATTAAGACAGTACAACATGTTAAAGGAATAATACTGAAGTATTAGAATTACCAGAAATTAAGAAAATTCAAATGGTTTTAATAGAACTAAAACCCAAAATAATTTAACCAATACTGATTCTAATGCATAAAATTCTTCCACTTCTATATAAATGTTAATAAAATCATTAATGTGCAGACTGGATAAACATTCCACATTTCAAACCATTTCTATCATTTTGACTTAATACAGAAAATCAATTTCTATACATCTTTGACCTTAAGGAAGTGTAGCTTAATCTGCTGGCCCAGAATACTCTTCTGGCATTAACATGCACCTCACACATTGAGACAGCAACATTTATTTACTTACCTCTGCAGTTCCTCTTGATTCTTGGTAGGCTATGTTTGCAATACCGCCAATGCTTGTGTTAACAAAAAAATATCCAGATCCTTCACGGAGGGCAAGCTCTGCCTGCAAAACAATGCTGAAAATCTGTGAATCTGATTTACGAAATTGTTTGGAAAAATGCAAAGGGATTAAAAAGATGTAAAAGAATATCATACCCGCACATCAGGATGGTTATATATAGTGATGGCTTCAGGACTAACTTGTACATCTTTCACCAGCAAGAGCTCAAGAGTGGCTGATACTGCTGTGAGAGGATCATACTGCAATTAACATGAAACAGGAAAAAGAGAAATCTTTTAATGGACAGCTCAAGGACACATTAGTGTTATTTTTTATCGCATGAAGCAGATACTATAGATCGTTTTCTCATTTGCTTTGGCAGGGAGCAAAGATTCTCGGACCTGGATCATTTAAAAAATATTTAACTGGCATTGAAAGAATATTAATAATCATACTGATCAAGCCATTGGTAAGTAAACCAAGGCATCTGGTATTAGAGAGGTGTAAAAAAATGTTACCATCACCCCATGATGCACTAATTAAAACAAAATAGAGAAAAAAAGCATTGTTGATTGCTATTTGGTCTTTGGTTGCTGTGGAGACCTATCAGTAGCTGCTAGATGAAGTGAAGGTTTACAGGGGCCTAAGCTTTTGAAACCCACAATATCCTGACAGCTTGTTTTGGTTATTTCCGTAGGAAATTAGTGCAACGCTCATCTTGCCAGAAAGCAAATTAAGAGGGAAACAGCCATTTTTACCTTCTTTATAAAAACCAAACATTTCATAACATGCAATTTCATACCAGACTCTGCACCCTGGCCGCACTGAGGTGTGAGGCCTGGTATCCAATGGCGGTTACTGTAATAGCAGTGACCCCAGATTCCCGATGGACAAGCACCGTTTGACGACCTGAAACAAGCAAGGTTTTTACTGTTAAGAAGCAAAATAAGATAAAAAGAGGTTTGGCCAAAACACATTTTCTAAGCTACACCTTACAGTCTTTCTTACAATAAAGCCAAACAGAAAATATTTCAACCAGAAAATCAGGACAGCTGAAGTGCAGTTCAATCTCCTATTTGGGTTTCAACTGAAATTAGATTTAAATTGTTTGGTAGTTTCAGAAGTCTTCATACCATGAAGTTTTTTCTGTCCGTTTCCATCTTCCTTAATGTGCTGTTCCATGGGCATGGTTGGTTCTATACTTGCTAAAGAAACCTTTGTTGACTCCCATATAATACTTAATGAACTGAAGTTGTCAAATTTTCTCCCTTGCTGATCGTAGACTGCCAAATCCAACACAGGATTCCGGTAATTGGAAACGGGTACCTACAAGAAAGTAAAGACGTATCCCAGACGGGGGAAAAAAAAACAGGGAATTAGAAAAAAAGGTTTGGTGTATTAACATTGCACTCACCAAATTAAAAACTAAATCTATGGTGATTCTCAAGGTGACGTATTAGGAGACATTTTCCTTACTG
Source organism: Atractosteus spatula (assembly GCF_055471065.1). Taxonomy (NCBI): domain Eukaryota; kingdom Metazoa; phylum Chordata; class Actinopteri; order Semionotiformes; family Lepisosteidae; genus Atractosteus; species Atractosteus spatula. Next base: position 62,648,373 of record NC_142710.1, read on the forward strand.
AAAATCATTTAGTATTTTGTCCTGGGTTTTCTAAAAAAGACATTCTTGAATAATATTGTGAACTGTGTCTTCAGTGCTCATTTACAATGAGCGATGAAGTCACAATGCTTACTGTGGATAATTCAATCATTTGGGGAGAAAAGGGAAAATACAGGCATATACTCAAGTCTTATAAATAGCAACACAGCATCAATGAATATGGCTTGGAGAAGAAAAAAAAAAGTACATCTTGACACTTAATACAAATATATAAACTGCTATAAAATAGCTTATTCTCTCTAAAAATTTATAAAAACTAGTAAACTTAATAGTCAGACTCAGCTCTGTCCTACCTTTGAATTACTTTACCTTATTTAATCTCTCAAAAAACTAATCAATAACAGCCAGTCTGAATCTTTTTGGTGAAAATCAAGAAACGTAGGAATTTATATAGGAATTTAGCCACAAGACAAATAATTCTATTATGAAGACAATTATGATATGGAATCCACAAATTATGCATGTGCATTCTCAGGTGAATAAAGGGCTGTCAGCTGTCCAAGTTAATAATTTCAGAGCTTACAGGGATTTATACAATAAATTGTCTATGCTGTCTTTGCCAGATATTACCTTGTAGGCGATGCAACAAAATGATACAGTATAGAATAAATGCTTTTGCTTTAAAAACAAAAACAGCGCATCATAGACACCACCTCTCCATATAAAAAAATCTAGCTAATGCAAGGCTGGGGTTTTACACAGTGTCCACTTCAGGACAACATTAGCAATCATCCATTATTGTTATTACAGTATATACAGGACCCACTACATTTGGAATTAAAATGTGACTACCTCTCGGCTCACGACAGCCACCTCTGTACCGGCAAGGGGAGAACAAGGGAGGACAGACAGGCTTGCCTGAGTCACTGACCTTCTCAAGCTGCAGGCTCCTGGTGACGGACAAGCGACCCTCACCGACGTCTGCAGGCGCCCCAGGAACTCAAGAGGTTGCCGTTTCACTGGGAGCCGAGAAAGCCCTAGCTAACTACTAATGACCTTTTTTTGGCATTAAAAGGCCTCTGACTGAATATTTATACTGGGAAATATATATAGTTTTTTTTTATTTAGATTTATTCCATTAAAAACATGGTCATCAAAAGCAAAACCGGAATTATTAAAACTTACTTTTCTGTGGTCATGCTTAAACAACCATCAGGAAGACATACTCTTCCTATCCACCACTGTTAAGTTTCAACCAAGACGCCTGCTGCCCGCCCTAAATGCAACTCTTCAGTGCCCACGTCCTCTGCTGGGTCCGCGTCAGACTCACCAGTTGCTTGTTCTGCTGTAGCAACGGACAGGACAGGTCGAGCTGGGGGTTGGTGTAGACGGGAACTAAAGTGAGCCGGGAAGGGGGAGCGCACACAAGCTTCACAACTGCTGGCTCCACTGCAGGAAAGGGGTTCGTCAAACTGGGCTGGTTCCCAACGGTCACGGCAAGGACCTGGTGGGGAAAAACAACGACAAGACAGAGATTCGAATTTTGAGCCCTTTACTCATCAGTGAAGGCACAGTGACCTCTTACAAGCGAGGAGCTTAACTACTTATTTTACAGAGGTAGGGAGCTGCGTCAGCACGCCTAGGCTGTAAAGGAACAGGCAAAGGTTTATTCCATGCTGAAAAAAAAAGAAAGACACCTGTGACACACCTGAAGAAGGCTCCACAGTCGAAACATTGTGCGTCTTTTCTTTTCCTTTCAGAATGGAATAAACCTTTAGCTTCTCCTTATTTTATTTTTTCTTCCCAGAAACTGAATAGCAAACAAAGCACATGTAGTTATTAACGGTCTACTTTAGAAAATGAACCAAAGGTTAGTTTGATAAACTGGTGTTATAAGACACAGACCTTTTCGCGACACAAATTTCATTAGGCTTGCCCCTCACCTGTTCGCCGAACGCTCTGCAGGTTGCTCTGACCCAGTGCTGGAAGTAGTTCCTCGACGCAGGGCCAAAGAGAGCCAGACCCACACTCCCTGGGTCTTCAGCTGTGAGGTTCCTGAAAAACTTGGAGGGCTCCAGCACCCAAGGCTTCGGTCCTCCTTCAAAGAGCATGTCTTTAGAGGAGCCAAGTGTGACCAGAGCAACAGACACTGGATCAATTGCCTGAAAAGTTAAATAGAGAACACTCTTCAATGTGCATGACCTTTCTGAGGTGACTGTCTAAACGGAGAAAGGATGCACTGCAGATTACAAAGCAGTTACCTGAGCAACACAAAAACTCCTACTTTACTCTATATTACACTACATGTATTTAAAATACTTTGCATTTCTATTTCCAAACATGATTAAGAGACGATTAAAAATTGTACTTCATGTATTTCATTTTCACTACTATCAAGAACATTTAAGAACATTTGTATTTTGTCATGAGTTTTCTAAAAGAGACATTATTGTATAATATTGTGAACTGTGTCTTCAGCGCTAATTTACAACGAGCGATGAGGTCACAATGCTTACTGTGGATAATTCATTCATTTGGCGAGAAAAGGGGAAAATACAGGCATATTAAGTAGGTTCAAATGAAAGGGCATCCTTTTCCAATTGTAGTAGTTGCAGCTAATTAAACTGTAGCTCATCAATTCCTTTACACTCTAATTGAATTTTTTCTTTCCGCACATTGCTTAATACAGTGGTAGGAAACAAGACACATAATTGATCCCTGAGGGATAATGTTTAGCTTCAAAGTACCGATCCTGACTTCTTGTTAAAAAAATAAATACAAAGCAATGAGACAGAGTGTGAAAGGGGGGAAAAAAAACATCAAAAGAAGTTCTGGAAAAAAGATTCTTGTGCGTGTAGATGTGATTTACTTACTTTAAGGGGTTGATAGGCCGCAATGGTAATTCTAGCACTTAAGTGAAGGTGGCCATGCGTGTAACTGACCAGCAGCACTGTGTCACCAGTTGCCAAAGCCTGTACTCTCACTCCACTGCAGTAATCCTGGCCGGGTTTCAACCTCCCTGCATAGGAAGAGGGAAATGATCATCAGAGCATATCAAAGTGAAGGATCACAAACATTTCTTAAGGAACATCCAGCTAAATATCTGTTTGCTAAGTAAAATCCTGCAGAGTACTTTCAGTGTATGTAAATGGTGAAATTGTCCACCTGCTTTCATTTACTTTAAGATCTTTAAACAACTCATGAACTTAATATAGATGACGTAAAGACCAAATACAATAAATGTAAAGCTTACAGCATTAATTTAGTTAAGATAAGGATAATCTATTTCATTTATCTGGGAAAGGACAAATCTGGAAAAAGATCCCTGTATATAGGTATGAACATTCCTAAAATGATGATGTTTGCAAGAGAATACGAACAGCATATCCCTTTCCGTGTCTGGAAAGATGATAAATACAGCCATGGAAAATAAAATAGAGGATTAGAAGGATTTTTTAAAAGTTACAACAATGCTTTCTCACCTTCCAGGAACTTGAAGATACCTTTGTTCTCCACTTCTACAACCAGATCAAAATGGGAGCAGTCACTGAGTGTTACCTTCTCCCCCGTCTCCACGCTGAGAAGCCCAAATATCCTGAGAGGCAGGTCCAGCGTTTGACCCACACGAGCCTCAACTTGACATGGAATAAAATCCATTCCGACTGGTTCTATCACATAGACCTTTAAAAAAAAGGAAGGCAGAAAATGTTTAGGAAAACTGCACAATACAGTCACAAATACACTCTGTGCATACCCCTTACCAAAAACCCAAAGTGCAATTATTGTTGAACGGTCTCCTCTCCTTAAGATTAAATTGTAAATCTCTCTATTCACAAAGTGGAAAAATTATTTGGTTAGCATATGTTTTGTTGATGGCTTTAATGAGGCACACATTTAAGTCATGTTATATTCTCAGGTTCAGAACACTGTTGATCCAGCCTTTATTGATCTGAGCATTTTGAGATGGCAGTATTTCATTGTATCCAGCTTTTTGTCATTCAGATTTAAATAGTCTTTTTTTCCCCCATCTCCGAGGCCCCTGCTAAACTTTCACTTTACAACTAGAGACTACAACTTTAAAACCAATATTAAAAGTAATAAAAAGGTTAATAAAGTGTTTTGACAATATGGAGAAATGCCACGTGAAGTATTGACGATTTTACAGTTTTAAAACAACTTTGCTAAAGCATGCAGGAAACTTGCTCTTAAGAGCAGACAAAGTCAGCATTCTGGACCCAATTTTGCAGTCCACAGTTTAGGCCTGTGGTAGAAAATGAGTATGCTTGCTATCAATCCTGTCACTCACAGTTAATGTCTCACTACATCTGCTGTGCTGAACTCTGTTGTTTCCCACTTACTAAAACAAATTCAATTTTTGCCACCACAGTTAGTATAGCATTCTTTCTTAGCTACTCCAAGGGTCAAATAAAACTGAATTTATGATGTCTGGGCAATCCAATTGCTATTTAACAATTTAACATTAAATCTTAATCAAACCACCTCCATAATCAGGTATTGAAATGTGAGAATATGGATTACTATAGTAATCCATAAATGAAATCTTACTTAAAACAAGATTCACAGTAATTATTATACTGATCAGTTTTAATGAAATATTTTCACATACATTTGCATTAGGTAATTGCTTCTCTCTGCAGCAGAACAGATGGATCATAGCATTTTCACAAAACAGGCAGTAATTGAAAACTTTCTCTAGATAATAAAAAATACTTTTAACCATCTGTAAAACAGCCACAGGACACACAATTTGACCATATGGTGCTGCATCAGGGTTATAGTCCAAGAAAAAAACCTGTATTATTTTAAACAATTTTTTAAACTTTACATTATAAAACAGCCTTGCTAAAAACAGACAACACAGAGTCTTTAGAGAAAATCTTCCTGTTGCAAAAATGATACAATATAAGGATGTTTCAATAACTTTTTAATTTGAATTTTGGAAATCTTTTCTCTTTTCATTTTCTAGCGAGCAACTATAATACCAGCAAGGGGTCAATATGTCAGACTGAGGCAAATCCCAAAATTTCTCTTTCTCCAACACCGACACATGGCTGAGTCCAGGCTACTAAGCCCACTCATTAACCGTTAGAATGAACTGTCCAGGACATTCCCATCCTTGGATTTACTTCCCTTAACAGAAAAAAACCTGAGCTCATCTCTTATCATCCTTTAATCTGCCAACTTCCTGTATTCAGAATGTTCCTCGGCCAGCAATGAAAACTGAACTTTCCTGAAAAGGCAGAAGTCCAGGAATAATAATAGACTGCAAGTTACTTTGTGTTCCTGTGTGTAACCGATACTGTCTCTGCGTGCATGTTTCTTGTGATTTAACGAAGGACTTTCAAAAATGGTAACAAAGCTATTTCCTCAAAATTTACAGTACACGGAAGACCCCAACATCCAACACAGTACTGCTGTAGCTCTCGGACATGTCACACTTTCCCGAAGTAAAACAAATCCAAACTTAATCCATATAGAATATTACACAGATTGGAAACATTTGTTTTAGGTGATAGGCACCAGAACCCACAGACACAACCCAGTAACAAGCTGCCCTATGAATGCCATTGCAGCACTGGGCTTCTTCCAAGACACAACTTGATGAGACTTATAGATCATTAAAGCTAGAAGCCCCATCACAAGATTTTTTTTAACTTCTTTATATTGAATGCACTAGTATAACTCCAAGAATTCATGTGTTACAAACACAAGAGCAGTTACCAATGAGGGGAGGTGGCCCATCCAGCCCATTGGTAGTTTGTAGCTAGCTGAGCCAATTGTCAAATCCAGTTGTTTCATGATGGAGGCCAAGGGATCAACTTCAACAAGGGTGTTTCCCTTATTCCATACTCCAACAGGGGTAAGTCCCTTGCAGGCAAACAAGATGGTTCCAATGGCCTCCTTGCACTTGTAACCTTCCCTATGTTATTAAAAGGATTAAATGGAAGGCACCTATGGAACATGCACGGGACTCACCTTCATCTTTCCATAATGTAGAGGATTCTGTACATCATGTGCCTGAATAACACTGACACCCACATCGCTGACAGTCGTCATAACTCCTTTGACAGTCACTGTTGCAACATCTTGGTTGGATGAGGACCAGGTAAAATTTCCACTCCCTCCATCTGCCTTTTGCACACGGGATTAAAACAGAACACAAAAGATGTCACTACAATAATGTGTTCTGCTACAAACAGCATATAGAGACAGATGGGTGTAAAAGCAGTTCTTGTGCAGCAAAGCAAGACCATAGGATGACAAGAATATACTACATAATATTAACCACATACAGTAAGTACGTAATAAAGGGAGCAGTGCTGCTAATCATTATTAATTCAGAGTTATAGAACCAGCCCTTCAAGGAGAGGACACATTAAATACTCCCAATGCAGAGTGTGGGGTGCTCAAACACTTCCCCGTTTTTACTTAATACTGTTAATTCTACCCCTTTTTTAATTGCAGTGAGGGAAAAAGATCTGCTTCCTTCCATTTTACAAAAGACTGAAACACAAAATTGTGAATGCCTCCCAACAAATGACAAAAGTTGAATTTTATATTTTGAATATGAAATGTAAAGGATTCAGCAGTCTGCACTGGAGATGTTTATGAAATCGCACACTTTCCTGTCCTATTCCTTTTGTTTTGCATTTAAAAAGACTGTAAAATCTGATCGAATGGCTTACAGCCATGTCCTGTGTTGTCGAAAAAGGATTTAGACAGAGACAATACATATACAATAGAACTCATCTTAGTGGAGGATTTGTTTATAGCAGTTTATAGATTAAAACTTCACTGTCACTCAAACAGGGGATGTTTGTTATTCTCATGTCAGTCAGTAAATATCCAGTGTTACTTTATTTATACAGTCTCCTGCCCTAAAGCACATTAAGTGATAATCCTAAATCTTTCTGCAACATTTATTTCTTCAATTTTAGGATATACAGCCTGAGAGCCCTCCTATAATGGCTTCCAAACACTTTGTAAATCATAGCTGTGGCATAACTCATTATAAAGGAGTATTTATTCTTGCTCATTTATGATGCTGCGCATCATGTAATCTAGCCACATGGGTAATCTTAAAAATGATATCAATGCATTGATAAGACCCAGAAGACTTTAATTGCATTAACGTCGACATTTAATAAATACCTTTATTGTGTACTGGTACGCTCCTATTTTGGGTTGCCATGGGAATGTTAAAATTCTTGGAGTAAGAACTATGGGATTATAAATTTCGACATCCTGTTGGTTACGGACTGGAATGGAAAAAACATGAACACCACCATCCTGAAAGAGAAAATCAGTCATGTTATTGAAACAAATAAAAGAAACGTTCTGGTTTAATTTTCAATTCCTTATTTTTTCCCCAATATACAGAGACTAAAAGAGTCATTTAAAAACACTGGCAATAAGGACATCTCAAAATAATTTTCTACTTATTTACCATATCAAAACGTTCTATTTGGACATTTTGAACAACATATGGTTTTAAAGGTGCACATTTCTTTAAATATGTAGTATGATTTTGAAAACTGCCAGTTTGAGCCTCTAATGAAAAATGGCTTGAGCAGCCCTAAGATTCCTGAAGGCTCCTTTATTTCGTTACTACAATGGTCCAAAATGATTGCAGATTGACTCACCTGATCCACAACAGATGTAAGTGCAGCATCTATTACAGTTTGGCCCTTTTGCAGAGCCTTCACACGATGATATGAACCATTGAAGGAGGACTCTAAAATCTTAAAGTACGCCTTTGGAAAGACTGCCTCAATCCGGATGTTCTAGAAACAATGAGATCAATCAAATGTGTGGGTCTTACCGCAAAAGATTATTTAAATCTTTAAAATTCCAATTTAGATATTCCCAGCACTTATAGAAAGAATTAATTGTGTTCCCTGAGCGATATTATAAAGAGTTTCCGTTTTGAGGTTCCTTGATGAATAGGATACAAATACAGCTAGAACTAACAACAGGGTCTTCTTCAATACACTGTATCTGTGAAGCTGTGAATAATTTAAGAACTACACACCCATTGCCTGACAAATTTGAAAAAAATTAACCTTTAAATACAACTGCAAAAACCTTTACCTCTGCACGTTGGAAGCAATAAACAGCACATTTTGACCACAAATAGATTTTGTAGCTCCTTATAGTTACAAACCAGATTCTCTCCAATTCCATCTAGAATGTCACTGACTCACTAATCTAATGCACTACATAGCCTTACTTGAATTTTTCTTTCTTTTAACATCTAGACCTGTTTACCTTTTTTGTACTGAAAAATAAAGATCATGGTGCTGTGTTTAGTATCAAATTTGGAGGAAAATGATGGCACTAAATTGTTACTGGCATGTTTCAGTTTGGAAAAAATAGTTATTTTTAAAAACTGCTTATCTTCAAATCAGAGATTCACAACTCCAGTCACAGGACTCCCAAACCCTGCATGTTTTACAGATCATCCAATCATCACCACTATAAGAGCTGGGTGAGAGCTGTTAAGCTGCTCAAATTGAGCCAATGATTAGTTTGACAGGATCACCAAGAGCCAAACTGGAATGAAAGGTTGTTGACAAAACAGCACCTCTTGCATTGTAGCTGGGCACCCCTGTTGTGAATAAAAAGCAACTCACATCTGACAAATGGACCTTATTGCTTGATTTGTCAAATACTTCAATGAGAATTTCATATGTCCTTCCCGTTTCAAGGACCCATCTGTCTCCTGGATGGATTTTAAACCCTGTTAAAAGTAAAAAAAAACAAAGCCAAATCACTGATAATGCATGAAGAAACACATCGGTAAATCAGAAGGCCATTCAGCCTACCTTACTCTTTCATTGCAATTTAAATGGGGATCCCTATAGCGGTAATCAGCTAAAATCCCAAATCATTAAAAGAAACTATTCTTGAAGGGATGGTCTGATCAAATGATTAGCACTAAGGTCAATATCATTAAAGCTGAGCTCAAAGGCAAAAAATAAAGTAAAACCTCCACAGAGTATTCTTTAATGTACTTCCAAAACTGTCAGCGAGTGATTTTAGTTTAACTGTTGAAAAATAGTGCCAGCTCAATTTAACATGGAGCTCTGTAACAGCAGCATCAAAACCGCATTACTGCATTCAAGCTGCAACCCAGAAAATTGAATTTGAGAGTTTTCACCAGATATCAGCCCATCTGAGAAAGAAAAATAAAACATTGTACAAATATTTAGAAGAGCATTTGAAAATGTATTGATTTGAATTGAGTTTTTATATTTTTGAAAACACTACTCACAGTAGGACCACCTGGGAAATAGTCCACATTCGCACTGATGCCCCGAAGGTACATAAATGTTTATAACAGGCTATTGAAAGCCCCTCTAAATCTAAAAGAAATCAGTTACGAACCTAAATATCCTGGCTCCACAACATACAACGTGCTGTTTGGCAATCTAGATGCTCCCTGCATACGAAGACCTGTTCAAACCCTCCGTCAAGGACAAATTCAAATGAGACGGAAGAAAAAGAAAATGCCATATGGTCCATATTTTCAGCTGGATTCTTTTAAAATTAAAATGTCAACTCTAATTTCAATGCACTGTATGGCACCCCCATCCCCAAAACTACAAATTTCTGGAACCAAAGTTTTATGCTTTTAAAATTGCTATGATTCCCTGCCAGCTCACTGCTCACAGCTACACTTGTTGATGGATGCTGCCGTCAACTTTAATAAAAATGTTAGTCGATGTTGTAAAGTTTAAAATATCATCGGCACTGCCACCGATTCTGCAGGATCCAGAGATTCTATAAGCATGTAGGATCTGACGTGGAAGCACAAGGTGGGAAGTCATTTAAAAAAAAGAAGGCAACCAATGTCTGAAGGATACTCTTGTGGTCAAGAACTATGTTGGTCTGTCCACGCTGGAGCGCTGTTACAGTCGATGTTGCTCTGTCCAGTTTTGCCACAGGGATCCTCACATCTCCATCTGGTCCTAAGATGCTGTTCTGCAGCTGCAGTTCATACTGATCACATGGCATCACTAACTCTGTCAAGAAGATGACAACCACACAGTAAGAAAAGGCTGTTGTATTTCCCCAGAAAAATAATTCAGAGTAAATTGGTCGTGAACAATTGATCTCCCAACAATGCAAGACCATTAAGACTGCAACCAACTGATGATACTAAATCCAGTTAACCATGACAAAGTGCATTAAGATGAAATACACCTATATAGGTTACAGTAAGTATAATTTCCATAGCTGTAGACCGTCAAAATGATTTAAAATAAGTAAAATCTGTGAATCACAATAAACCACTTACATCTTCAACAATTTCATAAAAGTTTTATTGGGAAGGTCTTTTTTGCAACAGATTCCTGATACTCATTATACATGTTAACCTGGAGAGATAAAAGGATCTAAAATCCTAATTAAGGATTAATCCTTAGCTTCATTTAACCAGTATCCTAAAGATATAAAAAGCAGCAAACTGACCTGTAATCTTCCCCTGACGAATCTTCTGTACCCTATATTGAATAGAAGTACCCACAAGTAAGTAAATATCGTACGCCGGGTTCAAAAGTATGTTTTCTAGGATTAAGAGTCTGACTTCTGCAGCTGGCACATTCTGTAAGAGAAATATGTATCACAAGTCAAAACGGGTACATTTTCTTACTTGAAGAGTAATGAGCAGTGTATTGCAGCATTCTGTAGTTCTACAGAATTTCACTGTAAATCGAATATAGTATCTAAACAGTGTCATGCTACCTCAAACTTATATTAACATCAAAGGTAACAGAAGCTGAGCTCAGTCATTCCCTTTTACTGTGCATGAAAGGCATTCATGATCCAGAACAGAATGCCATGTAAGTCTTCAGTTCTTCGGCATCACAGACCTAGCAGGTGAGGTGCCAGAACTATTTTGCAGTTGATGTAAGGGTTTTTGTTACCATCATGGTTTCTGGAGAATGCTGCCTAGAAATACGATTAGGCAGGGTAGCAGTCTGCTACCTTAACCTTCCAGACAGCCACATCTTTATCTACTCGAAATAACAAAGCTACATGAAATAGTAAACATCAGGGTACATTATGGTGTTTGACGAGCTGAAAAGTGTTATAACAGCTAAAACAAAGAAAAGCATATGTGATGAGTAAACATTTGAAGCACCAAACTATACAGGTCAAGGCAAAAAAGTGAAGGCTCTCAATTCCTGGGGTACCTATTAAAGTGTGTCAATCTAACCATGTCATTGTAACAACCTTGCAGAAGATCTTAATGCAGAAGACAAAAGCCCCCAGATTTATAGGTCCTTATCTAACATTCATTAAGAATTGAAAACAGATTAAAGTATGGTCCTCATATTCAAATTGTCCCCTGGGGGCTTTATGTCTGAGTGACAATTTTGCATGCAGATGCTACAGTACATCAATTATATTGTACATTGTATCACGGAGCAAAACAATTATGTGGATTTTATGATGACATACACCACACACCCCAATGACATACCTTGTACAATGACTCCTGTATTTTCGCTTTTATTTTGGAATTTCCAGTTTTTATTCCCGACACCAAAATAATATCTCCTTGCTTGCCCACTTTCTCCATCTCTGAAATGTAGGCTGGAGGAGTATATGTAGATTCTGAGAACTTGAGTACCCTAGGAGAAGAAATGAATGTATAATACAGTTTACTTTTTAAACCTTAGAATACCTCTTTAAAATAAAATACTAGCATAAGAGATTAGGTGTCTGTTAAAGTACAGTATGGACTTCAGGAATCTTCAGGAATGGCACATAACTGAAGCACTGCAATGTAACTACCATCAGATATAATGTAGAATACGTTTTTATGAATGAAGTTACAGATGAAGAGACTCTGCAAACAGTTTTTCTCATTTTCCCCAAACACATTAGAAAGTCGAGTCGATACACACGGTCAGCGGTTTTTTGTCACACATTACAGTTTTCAACATTAATTTTTTCTGAGGCCAAATGAATTTGGTTATAAATCTGAAGCACCTATTTGTGCAATCCTTGCAAATTTCAAGCATTAGAATTCCAAGGATAGATGCATTCTATTAGCTAAGTGGGTACAGACACTGTTGTACAACATGTATCATGCAAAAAGGAGACGCTCAATTGCATCTTGTTTGTCAAGTTTGTGGTTGATCTGCTTATATTTTTAAAGTAAAACAACTTTCAATTAATCTTGTGCAGACATCACTTGAATAAGTATTACTGTTGCATTTCTAAAATGTCCCAATATATAACAAATTAACTTTTTAAAAATGAACAATCATGTCTGCTTTAAAATTTTTGCAATTGAACTGCTTATCAAATAATCAATATTTATTGCAAAAATCCAATTTTAAAACAAAGAAACATACCTAGAACACAGACCGTCATGAAATGTCATTGAATGACACGTGGGTCATGGACAGTTAAAGGCAATGAACACTTAAGACTTGTTTTTTATAGTTCATGTTTTCCGGATAACTGTTCTGGAGCACCAGGAGCAATAAGTTGACTTAATAAATCACAGAGCTTGTGGGACTTACCGCAATGCATTATAGGAATCTGAGAAGCTAGCAGTGTCTGCATCTTTTACTATGGACCAGTCAAAAACCAGCCCTGCCAATGTACTGAAAGTATTTCCTGAAAAAATATACAAGAACAACAGTATTTTCAATTTTTTGTAGTCAGTGATCAGGAAAAACAAATGCAGAACTACAACAGCTAAATGTGCTTAGTCACAGAAACATTATGCTGCTCTATGTATTAGCAACAAAAATGCAATGTCATTTTTCAATAAAAAACTGTTCCACATCTGAACTTATTTATTCAGCATTTAACTGCCAAAAATGTGTTTTTAATAGATTTGGACTTCCAAGTGTAATTTATTTCCATGCATTCTTTACTAGCTTAACTGGTTTGGTGAACGTCCAATATAAACCATGAGCCAATACATAACTAAACACAGAACCACATGGTTATTATCGAATTACGCAAACAAGTGATTCTGGATATTATCTTAGGGTCTAGAAGCTCTAAAATACTTAAGATTAAAACAACAAATGGATTAACCAAAAAGCCACAGGTAGTTTATACTATAGTAAAAGGGATTATTCTTGCCTTCAGCTATGGTTTCTTAAAGTCAATCAAAGGCTGAAAATATCCTGTAATGCATTCTACATTATTTTATGATGCGTTTCCTATTCTACACTTTAAATACTGAACACAGAACCCAACAGTAAATATATTCAAGTATTGTCAAGACCTGTTAAACAACATCAAAGGCACTACATAAAAGTTAAATCCTAATTAGTATTAAATGACAAAATAAGGAAGCTCAAGTGTTTTAACCAAGATCCTCAGACTCTGACTAATGAACTTTGGGTTAACATGCCTGTATTTTCACCTTCACATTTTAAAATACGTAATACTTGGAAAGGGCAAGGATTAGATTCTGTTCAGAAAATACGATCAACTAAGTAGTAGATACTGACCTTCAGAGTCCAGTGCATGAATCCTCAGTTCTAAGGGAGAATCTTCCAAGTGTAGTTCTCGAGTGGTTGAGACAATCTGAATTTCACTAATAACATCCACAATAGCATCACAGCGTAGGACTTGACCAGTCACTTGATGGAAGATGGAAGGAGTAAAACGTTAATTAAAAGTTTACCTACTTTGATACTGCAGATCTGCTGTTTGCACTTGGTTTTGTCATGGTGTGACGAAAAGCAGATGGCCTGAAGGTATATGCCTGGCAAAACACAAGGCAATTCTGCCTCACCTTTGCTAATAAGAGGGTGGCCGTGGTGAGTAGAGTTGATTAAATACAGTCCTATTCAACTTGGTGGGAGTAAAAAAATTACATACATTTGAATAAATTAAGAGTGATTGTGAGTGGAAATCTGTATGCTCTTTCCATGTTCGCACAGGATCCCCTTGGAGGCTCCTATTTCCTCTGTCAGTCCAAAGACATACTGCCAAGTTAACCGTCTTCAGTAAAACTGGTCCATAGGGATGCAAACAGAATTAACATACATTTGCTTTAGTTTTTTTCCCCCAATCGGCACCATCAGAACACTCACTTTTTTTGCTTGCTAGCCATTTGCTTGCTAACCACCCAAACAATAACATGTGGCAGCACGGGGTCGCGCAGGCTGATGGTGTCATCAATGTTAGACGTTATGACGAAACGCCGGGGCACGAAAATAAGATACGTTACTTTACAGTTAGACAATTAAGGGGACAGCCGTCGTAAGTGTGAGTGGTCGTAAGTCGAGGACTGCCTGTACACTGGAATCTTAGCATTTAATTCACCGTTAACTTACAAACATCCTCCGCAATAATAATACTGGTGAGTCTGGTAAGCTGGGAGGAGCGTGCCTGCAGGATGGCTCTTTGGGAACAGTGGCGTTCATCGAGATCAACAGCATCAATACTGGCTACCTCCGGTCTGGTGGAAGACCTGCATGAAGAACATCTAAATCACGACCAAGCACAAACAAAGCTGGCCAAAAGCAGATCAGCTCTGAAGTGCCCTGTAGGATCCTTACTGCAAAATTCAAGGTGAATTCTTAGCCTAAGAATAGACTCAACTTGTTATTGTTAATCCATTTGTGCAACTGGTACTTTAATGTGTCACTGCAGACATCAGAGGCATGGGCATGTATCCCTGGAGTATCATCTTAAATTAATTGACCTAATTTACCTAGAAAAAGAACCATCTTCCCAAAAAACTTGCCTAGCTGCTGCAGCAAAAATGAATGCAGATTAGCCATTATTAATGCAGCTTTCAATTTAAAATCTTCCATACCCAATGCTGGATGGAACGGCATTTTAATTACCTGTGACGCCAAGACTGAGTTTAAATGAATTAGACTGCAAATTGAACATGAAAAGAAAGTGATTACAGCAGCTTTTTGCAAATCAGATTAGAAAGGTAGCTCTTCAAACGGTGATGACCAGCTCTTGTTTATAGAGGTTGTTCACAACTCATTTTCAGTTAAACAGCCGTGAGACCATAACAAACAGAAATTAAAATCAATGACTGAGGGGCTCAGAGCCACCGACATTTGTCCAATATGCATGATTCTGAAAGCTTTGACTCATAAAGCTAGTTGTATATGCAAAAATATCTGATTAAATGGTAAAAGCGGAGCAAAGCATAAAGACATATGTTGAAATACAGTACAGACTACGAGAAAATTGCAATTGTAATTAGAAATGTATTGAAAATAGTAATTCGAGTTTGCCATATAACCACATGCACCAAAGACAACAAGATGACCTAAACTAGTCTACCTATAAAATATGTTCATCTTGATGTTTGGGCATATACAGGATGAACTCAAAAAGGAAAAGCAGGAAATAGCATTGACTTACTCAAAAAAGTGAAACACACACCAGAGGACGCAAGACTAAACTCTATGGAAATGCATTTAAAACTCGGAACAGGATGCACTTCTTTATGCAAAGCATTGTGGGAGTACGGAACAATCTACCCATCCACAATAGTGAAGACAATATTCTGGCTTCTTTCAAGAAAAAAAGCTGGAAGATATCCGTGCAGCAATTAGCTACTAACTAGCAAATGGTCTAGATGGGCCAAATGGCCTGCGCTCATACAAATGTTCACATAAGGCATTTTGTTAAAACTACAACCTTAAGACATGACAACTATCATGTTCAAAATTTGTGGGTCAATTTGAAAATCAATTTATAGGAACAATGTGCTTTTAGTAATGCAAATGACAGAAATTGCAAGAATCCCAATAAATCTTAAAGGAAACCTGAAAATGCTCTTTGTTGCTTAATGTACCCTCTGGGTTTTAATACAGTCTGCATCAAAGAAATAACAAAACTCATCCCTTTCTTCCCCAAAGAGAAGGTTTCTCTAATGTGCTTTCTTGAAAAACTTATCGACTGTAAATTTGGTACATTAACTGCTTTATGTCCCACAAATTAAATTTGTGACTTAGAATGATTTCCATAATTGCCTCAGCCTTTTCTTTTACCAGATGTACGTCATTTGCAGACATAATCTGGAACTCTGTCTTCCCTGTGCAGCTAGCCAATTTCAATTTATAAATTGGGTCTTTGCAGAGTGTAAGAATATGGAAGTTAATCTGTGTGCTGCCAATAAGGAAAAATGATTTTAGGATCTACAATAGGTTGCTGTAAATTATATGACTGTCATAAGGTAGCTACAAATGCAGCAAAAAAAAGACATCAGTAGCTCATAAATGCTGCAGGCATAATGTTTAAAACCTCCTTAAAAAAATGTCTTGAAGACTTTATCAGACAAACACGCTGTTGTCAGCCTGGGTGCATTCAGGTTTCCTGCACCACATGTGCTGTGAAACATTATCAGCTTGGATTTAATTAACTTCTGTATCAATTGGAGCATATCCATACAGCACAGGCATACTCTCCAGGAAACAACAAAAGCGCCTCTCGCAGATGCTTATACATTTAGAACCTCACTCTGCCACACAAACTGTCTCAATTCAAATACAACTGAAGGACAACATTTTTTCACTCTAATTTTTACTAAAAGGTTAAGGACAACACTCAGCAGTCTGTGGAGGTGTGGTGCTCACCTTATATATATTGCAAGTCTATTAATAAACTACAGTAAACAAAATGACATTAAAATTTAATGGTTTCATAAGTGTAAGTCTATACAGCTTAATATGACAAAAGAGACAGCTGAGCAGTAGTAGGGGAGGGCAGTAATGGAAATATTATCATTAAATTAGAGTGTACACTGAATGACTGCTTTCGACCTTGGTTTTATCTGTATTATCTGTAGCTCAAAGAAAGGCGCCTATGGTACTTAAATAAAACCTTGTCACAAAAAAAGCCCAATAAAAAGTTGATTCATGAATGTTACCGCACCTGGAAATGAATATGACTAAATAGAATTTCAACCGGCATTTCTCAGGGTACTTTTTCTACAAAATGTCTTAAACCTTTACATTACTTGCTGTTGACCATAAATAGCAGTGAACACCAGTCTCTGCCTGGGTTCATACAGTAACGTCCCACGTGTTTCCTGTCCCCAAAGAACAGCTTTAGGCTTCATTTTCGATTTTCTTTTCAAAAATTCAAACTTACCATCTGTAACATCCTTCAGTTGCTTCCAAGGTAAAATTTATTTTGGTGC
This sequence comes from Atractosteus spatula, assembly GCF_055471065.1. Taxonomy (NCBI): domain Eukaryota; kingdom Metazoa; phylum Chordata; class Actinopteri; order Semionotiformes; family Lepisosteidae; genus Atractosteus; species Atractosteus spatula. The sequence continues at coordinate 62,665,528 of NC_142710.1, forward strand.
TTCTGGCTAAAGGCAACAAGACCTTTGGGATATTCAATTTAGAGGCACTCGAACAAAATATCGGATCATAAAATAAAACCATTAACACAATCAATGAAAGTACCGTTGCACTCGCCATTTCCTTTTTTTTTCTAAAGTGCTTTTTTGCTTTAAATAAAAGCACAACGTTAACGGACCACGCGGCGCGATATGATCTTTATACATAAAAAGAAGTTTAAAAGCTAAACTATTCTATACAAAAAAACACAAATCAAAGTACCCAATTCCAAAATCTAGTTCGAGGCCATTGCCCTATGCTTTATGTTAAATTCATGGTGCTGTCCTGTGCAAAATGCTGCACATGTTCCACGATTACAGAAAAGGTGAACTAAGCGCACAAAGTTCTTTCAAGCGCGTAATCCCTTTTTAAAGATACAAGTCCAGTTCAATAGGCTACAAACTTTCAATATAGAGAAACAGCATGGAGAGCTACTGCATGACTCAGTTGGTGTCCGTTTCAGGTGTTTCAAAGCATTTCCACAAACAGGAAATGCAGCAAGATTTATCTTCCTATCTTCTAAAGAAATGTCCACCCGACGCTACTGCATACACAAAAAGGTATTTTAAATAACTGCATTATTAATTTTTAAACATATAACATAAGAAACACCCGCCATTCGCAGCTATTCGAGCAACGTCACGAACGACGGCAGACGGCAGTCGTTTTACACGCAAGAGGGAGGAGGAAAGGTCGTGTTACAAGAAACTGCGCCTTAAAGGCGCAGGAGGCTTTGGATCCTTTTGCACTAATGACATTATTTTCGCATTTCTTTTCTGTTCAGTGTACTGTTTCCATTCCAATACGGGATTTAAGTGAACCCGTCGAATTCACGACATACGCCTTTGAATTCAATTTGGAAGACGAGAGCCCCGTGAAGTTCACCAAGCAATTTGCCGCTATCTGGTTTCCACCGGAGCTACCCAATTAAATCCAGTTCTCCTTGTCCTTAGATGTTAGTTTGTGCTCTCCGTTTTTTGCCCACCCCACAATCTGTCACATTGTCTTTAAAGACCCTGCAGGTCTCCCATACTGTTACCCTATACAGATAATTAGGCTTAAGACTGTATGCTGGAGTGTGCGTAATTCTCCGCTAAAATGCATTACTAGACAATCCCGTTTAAAATTAGATATAAATGTAGCTATTGAATCTTCGGGGATTGTTTTCAGATTAACCCATGGAGTTACGTCTCGTGTAAAATTATTCCAAGGTTGCAAGTCTCCTTCAGAAAGAAATAGCCTGCCCTTTGAAAAACTTCGAATACACGGCCTGTAGGAAGCATTTCACTCTATTCTTTGTTTAGATTTATTTAATCTAGATGTAAAACGTGCACGTTTTACTTGGTACATAATTCAGATACTGACTGTTAGATACCGATCTTGAAGAAACAGCCAGTGAAACGGATTTTTTATGTCTTGTCGTTGTCCTCTCTACACAATCAGTGGAACCAGTCATCCTGGTTTCTCATCCTCCCCCTTCCCTCTGGTAAGCGTTATAGGGGCATAAAGGCACGAATCTCCAGATTCAGAGGCAGGCGGACAGTTTTGTCTCTGTATCATTGTACTTGTGCATCTGACAAAAACTGAAGTGAACTCATTATTAATGACCACTGCTTAATATAAATCCAAAGATGTAACGTTTAAATTATGGACATTAAATTAAGTAATTTAGAATATTGTGTACAATGGTGATCGGTACGTTACAAAACTGATATTGCTGGTTTGGAAAGAGCACGGGAAAGAACTACTACATTAATTGGTGGTATTAAAGGCGTATTATAGTCAGGTTGAAAAAACATAGTTTTCCAGTTCTTACTCTTGAGCAAAAGAGGTTGTATTGAAAACACCCCTGACAATATGTATTTTTTTCAATTAACTATTCCAACATCATTAGTGAAAAAAAAAATTAACTTCAAGTTAAGAGCAAGGACTTTGCCCGTGGATAGGAATCTCTACATTGCACATAGGGTAGTGGGTGTCTGGAACAAATTATTGGTGAAGATGATACCTTTGGGATCATTCGGGAAAAGGCTGGATGAAGAGCTATTTAAATGTTTTTATATTCTGTGTGAGAACGTTCAGGTATTAATAATGTAAGTATTTACAAGAGGCATCATGAACAACCAAATAGGTAATTGCTTTCTCTTTATCTCGCTTATAAAGTATTGTACTGCATAATGAACTTCACTTACTGTTTTATTCGGAATCATCATAAATAATCTATTTGCACAAATTACGCGACTCGGTACTCAGGCGTTATATAATTCAGGGACTATATGATCGTGACAAAAAAAAGACATTGTGCCTTTCAATTAATGGAACACAAAAAAAAACTACAGTGGCATGAGCTTTATTACTGCATTACCTGAAATATAACTCTTTACAAACCCCAGGCTGTGTAACTCATTTTTAGTAACTTAAAAATCATATAACATCCGCTGATGTAAACCAATGTCAATTGCACACGACAAAACAACGAAACACAGAACACCTCCTGGAAATATATCTGCGTAGAAAAAAAACAAAACGGTTGCAATGCTCTGTACTGAGCAGGGATACGCGTTATACAAATCAAACGGCTTCAGGTAAGAGTATGTGCGGTTTTTGCGTAAAAGCCAATAAATTCAACCGGACAGCACTTAAGACTTGGAAATGTTCCTTGTTTCTTCCGCTCCCTGTGGAGGAGCACAGGTGACGTAGGAGCGTTCTGCGTACTAGCTCATCACAACACTGATGAATTTGGGAAAGGGAGTTGGTTGGGTATCATTCCTCGGTTAAGTGATACACGCTAATTTAAGCGATTTACATAGACCACGCACGTTAATCTTGTTTCGGGGGGCCAACATAGCGTGTGGCAACACTAAGTCGACTTGCTATACTCAGCACCAATAATGAAAAAATGTGGACAGGTGAGTTGAACTGTGTTTCGTATTCGCACACGAAGCAGGTGAGAAGGCCGACTATGCAATAAGGTATGGCATTTGCTTGTGGTGTAGAGCTTTTAACGGAAGAGTGTAATAATTAATAAATACATAGAACACCACGATAACATTGAATAAATCGAATAATATAGTTGCAGAAGCCCCTTTTCTTATTTAGATTAATACGCATGCGTGTGAATTGCAAAGCCCTCCGGGTATTGTAGTTCATTTGATTTTTTTTTTCCCCCCCTAGAGATTTGAGTGGATTCAGTGCCTCAGTAAACTGTTTCATAGATCGCCATGTTCTTATATTTAGTAAAAGGATGGCATATTTACAAAAGCAAATATGAGTAAGGGTGCTTGTTAAGAGTAGAAAGAATAGGGCAAATGCCTTTGCTTTTATAATGACACCTAAACTAGATAACCATTTTTTTCTATTTTTTGCACACAATCACAACCGCTCAGATTTATTTTCAGCCACAGAGTGAAAATACTAGAATAATAAACTTCTTGACAAATTTAACCAGTATCAGCCAAAAATTCTTTAAAACCCCAATACCTGTGAAAACCTTAGACTGCAGGTTGTTTATATTGTACATTACATTTTGCTACCCTGTGGTGTTGATTGCTTTTGAAATAAAGTTCTGCAGTTTACCATCAATGCTATTCTTGTCATTTAATTCCTCACCCTTTCACACAACCAGATGTTTTCTGCACAACTGCTATCGTATCAGAAAGCATTTTGAATGGAATAGTTGGTCACGTTCCTCTTGAACAGATTAATAGAATGAAGTATATGAGCATAGTCTTGATGTTGGCTTGTCTTCTTAAACATCTCTAGGCAGATTAAATTTTAATATCATGAATCTATTATGGAAATTGATTTTTTTCTTCTCAAGGTCAGAGAAATAGGGCAGGTGTAGAGTATGGAGCGTGTCTGAGGAACAGATGACAGTGAGCTTTTTCTTATGAAGCACTGTAATACTTCTCACAACAATGAACAAACATTTTGTATTGAAAGAAGGGGTAGAGGAGACTTTGTATGTACAGAATTATATTGAAAGCCTTAAAGGTTTGAATTCTGTAAGAATCTGTTAGCTGAGAAATACACTAACAGGTTTTTAATTATTTTATTAGCTGATGCAATGTCACTTTTTTATTTTGCTATGTTAATTTCTGTGGTACTCAGTTTCTCATCATAGTCTGAAAGTTGTCAAAATTAAAAGCTCGCTCTTAGGTATTTATTTGTATACAAAATTAAGCTGAGTAATGTGGTGTGTCACCCTTTTGAAAAGACAGCATGTGCACATCAAATGTATGTATGTCTCTATGGAACCAGGCGCTGTAGATATGGAATATTTTAAAAGAGAAGTATGTTGTAAATAGGACATTCAACGTCAAGGCTGATATTTGCAATTGCATATTTTTAAGATGAGTCCTTCAAAAATGCACAAAAACATAACATTCCAGAATTTGCTGCATAAACATTATAAAGTAAACTGGGTTTATGAGGCCTAATCTCTTGAGTTGTCTAAATGCTTTTAGGGTAGATTTGATACATTACTTGTGTAAAATTTCATATGTTCAGTAATATGTTCAGATCAGTGATTGTCATTTTGAATGACAAATAACTTTTGGCTTTTTAAATGTGATGGTATGTTTAAAATATATGAATATTTGCAAATCATTCATTTCTGTATTTTATTGGTATGGGTTAAAATCACCAAGTGTAATAAACCTCTGTTAATGGATTGGGATTCAAAGGGGTATTTTACAGTCTTGTAAAAATGGTTTGGATTTGACAGTGTGACTTCAGAACCCCTCAACTTTTGTGCTGTTTCCTAAATTAGCATAAGTTGTAGATCTGATCATTTTCAAGAGTTTGAAGAGATGAATCAATGCACAAGCTGTGAGTGGGGGGAAAAAGCCTGGAAGCTCCATCGTTAATTTAGACAAGAAACAGCCACGTAGTCCACATTGCTCTGATTGATTGCCTGCACTGAAGTTGTTTATTCATTGCCATTTGGATTTCAGAATTGGAACCTCTTCCTTTATTAATGTGACGTTTTCATCTCCAATATGCTTATTGATTGGCAGGGATGTTTTTGGAGAAAGTTTTTATAGTGCATGCATAATAGATTGCTTTTGATTTTTTTAATTGTTCCAGAAACTCTTACTATATATTAACCTCTAGTGAATTTGAATTTTGGAGGTTTTATGATAAGACTTAAAATCTAACCAGATGTAGTTCAACAAACAAACAAACAAACTGGTTTTATTACAAGCTTTTGCACTGCAGGAATTTAGGTAGGAATCCTTGTTACAACTAGATTATCCATGATCATTAAGTATTGTTTAAAAGTATGCAAAACATGTTCTCGCACTTGATCACAAAGAGCAATGTACTACAGGAAAGAACATGGTATGATATGGTACCACTAGCTAAAGTCGTAGCCAAGGACATTTCTTGTGTTATTAAGAGTATTGTGCATTCTACTATATTGAGTACATTTTTTGGTAAACACCCATTTGTTTTTCAGGTTAAAATGAAAATGTGAATGAAAAATGTCTCAAAAAGGAAGCAGGCAAGAAAAAACAAGGTATACACTATATTACCTTAAAAATAGTATGAAGAATGTGGTCACACTTGAAATCTTTTTTATAACTATTTATAAAATGCTATTAAGGTGTTTATTAATAATGTTATAAATGTTTCCTGCAAACGATTACATGTCAAAATTCCTAGGGTAGGATTTCCAGGAATTGAAAATGAGACCCCTGGCCAAGGTTTAGGACTGGAGATGTGGTTTGTTATCTTGATTTTACCATAAGGAATCCTTTGCGTTTTGTATGCTTTTCAGCTCGCACAGAACCGAGCTTTACACCGAAGTCCCTTCAACGTGCCTGCCTATTGTGTACTCTCCAGACTACAACATTACCTTTATGGGATTTGAGAAGCTTCACCCTTTTGATGCTGGGAAATGGGGGAAGGTTATTCGTTTTTTAAAAGGTACACTGGATGATTAAACAGTGTTAATGCGCAATCAAAGGGACTCTTGTTTGTGAAGGAATTTAGTACATGGATAAAGCTCTCCTGTGATAAATGAAATCAATGTCATTTTTCTAAAAAAAAATGCAACTTTTGAGTTGGATAGAAATAGTTTTGGCACATTCATCGAAGTAGTGAAGCAGTGCACCGAGTCGGAGATAATTAAGAAAGTTAAAAATTCCCTGCTTCACACTCCAGGCATGCTGTGTTTGAACTGAAGGTCAGAATAGCCATAGAAGTCTGGCATGATGTCAGTTATACCTCAGGTGCATGTTGTCCTTTTATCTAACCAATTACCTTCTCTTGCAAATGCTCTTCTGATTCTTGCTTGATCTTGAATGTTTAAATACACAGTGTGTGAAAGGATGTGTTCAAGGCGTAGTCTAAGCGAACATCTTTAAAGCTCTTATCAATTAAAAAATCATTTTACTGACATAAAAATGATTCGGAGGCCATTAATGTTATTGACCGCAATGCGTCCCGTGTATAATTTAGACCCGAGACATTTTCCGAGAATTGTGTTTGTTGCGTTTTCAGTTAAAGCAGTGAATGTTCTGCTCATAATGCACTCTGTGTTTATGTGATAGAGGAACAGTTGATCACAGATGGAAACATTGTGGCAGCGCGTGAGGCTGCGGAGGAGGATCTCCTGGTTGTCCACACGAGACGTTATCTAAACAAACTCAAGGTAACTTGATTTCTCTTTTCGAACCCTCTCCACTGAAGAAAGCCATGTCAATCACACAAAAGCGGGATGTACAGGTTCTCATTGAGCATGTTGAACGGCAATAAATAGTGCAGTCTATTTCTTATTCTTTAGTCCAGACATGTCTTTTTTTTCTGTACTTTAGTTCAAGGCTTGCTGTAGTACTGTCGGCAAAACGTTACATTGGGATCTTCGTATGAAAGCAGAAGCAAATGTGCGATAAATAAAAAAAAAATTGTGCTATTGGGTTTTACCTCTTGAAGTCTTTTGAACTTGTGCTGTTTGGGTATTCCATGCAGTTAATAACATCATTTTTCATAGTACCTTCTAAAGTGAATAAGAAGGTATGTAAAAACTCAAATTCCTCGGCTTGCAAAGCTGAGAACTACAGTAGGATGATAATGAGCAATTTACATTGACCAGTGAGTGTACCAGAGGTACACTGCGAAATAGGTCAATCTACTGTATAAATGTAACAGTTAATTTGTAATTTTACCAATTCAAGTACACAACAGCTATAGAAAAATATTTGCCTTTTCACATTTGCAAAATTTCACTTTGGCACCAGCTGAACTGTAATCTGAATTCTCCCTTCTACGCAAGCTAGATATGAACCTCCTTGACAGACCTTCTAGAAAAAAGGTGTTTTTCTCATAAACCCATACTAGATACAATTTTGTCTTAAATAGTGGTAAATGCTGTGTCAGTGAATGCATAAATTTACCACCTGGCTGCTGTATTTTGTGTAGAGATTGACTGATGTAAACCATTTTTCTATTGCGTTCAAACATCCAGAGAAAATGTTATGTAGTGTAGGTATATCTGTTGTACTTTTAAACTTATCTTAAATGCTGTTGAGTCTTATTAGAAAGTATATTTCAGTCTGTAAAATGATTCCCATAATGTTATGGAACTGAAGCCGTTCTGTATAAAGTTACTGTTTACAGACGTGAGCAATTCAAGACATTTAAAGTGTGTGCATTTCAGACGTGTTTAGGTATGTGTAAGACAGCTTTGTTAAACTTACAGTGTTAGTAAGGCTTGTTTTATAAGCTGCACTGCCAGTTCCCTGTTATTTCAATTGTATTGTACCTGCTATGCAACAGCTCTGTGCAGATGCACTAAATGGTTAGCTACTTTAACGTTCTTCCGGTGTTCCACCCCCAACTCCCAAGAGGTGCCTTGGTTCACCTCCAGATTGAAAAATCTTGTAACAAAATCAATGAGGTCATACCATTTGCATCTGAGAGTTTCTTATCATGTCCCTTGAGCGTGCATTACAAATCCATTTGTACAGTGAGATGAGAGCAAGATCACCTGATCTGTACAGTGACCTGTACTATACTGGGTTTTAAAAAAAAGTGTTGTTTTTTTTAGAATGGGGTGCAAGGTGAAGCAGGGCCCCAAGTGGATGTTATTCATAAAATCATTGAGCAATTGTCTTTGTGGGTCATCCCACTTCAGTTCTGAAAGAAACCCCTGGGTCTCAGTTTAGCTCCCAGAGGTTATTAGTCCACATCATATTCCTAATTCAACTGCTTTTTTAATATTTATTTGCCTTGGTGGAGAGGTGGAAGGGAGGTGTTTGGGGTGAAAGTGTCCCTGGTGATGGATTGCTCTTTTTCTGGCTAAAGGCTCTCTAGCTCTGGCAATAAACATTTAGGACAAAGGTATGGCATCTCAAACGATCCTTCATTTCTTCATTTAAATACGTATATTTTCTCTTTTTTTTACTGCATGCAGAACCATATCTTGGAAGGCTCACGAGAGGTATCCCAGAAAATCATTCTATGCTTCTGCTGTGATTGAATATTCATTTAAGAATTGCAACGCTATAATCAGAGCCGATCTGATAACCCTTTCTTGTACACTTAACATTTTGCCTGCAGTAATCGGTACTATTGAATAACTGTGACTAAAAAACTGTTTTTAAAGCTTGATGTTTATGAATTTCCCTGGATGTTATCTATATCCCTGTGCTGTGTGTTTTTCTTGTTTGTTTTGTGTGTTATTGGTGACCACAGTTCTTTTTGTATGTGTAATGGTTTTGTTGAAATATTGAGGTTCTAAAAATGCCCAGCCTCATTCCGTTTACAATTTCTGGATGGCTCAGGAGGTGTGAAGAGATTTGCTGTGTCAGCTACTTATGGCATCAGTACTGCTTCATTACCAGCTTCCTGTTGTGGTATGAATTTTGTTCCTTTTTTCCTGTCCTTTCAGTGGTCGATCGTAGTGGCTACGATCACAGAAATTCCGCCTCTCCTGTTTCTGCCGAACTTCCTGGTGCAGAGGAAAGTGCTTCGACCTCTGAGGACTCAGACTGGTGGAACAATCATGGTAAGACAGGAAGTGCCGCATCCTTCGTAGTGCAGTTGTCTCAAATACTCCCCGTGTGAGCGTTTGCTGAACTCGATTTTTTTTCTTTAACCTGATGCCCTTGGAGATGCCACCTTTCTGTCCTGCTGCCTCAGCATGTGAAGTATAGCATCGCAGCACTGCAGTACTTTCATAGAAAGCTCACTTTGGACAGAGCGCTGCTGGCAGAGGGAAGGGGGGTGATGAGGGATGGGTGATTGCACATTGAGCTCCTATATCAAGAAATGAGTTACGGCATTGCAGCATTTTACAGTTGAGCTAGATGGAGACTTGTTGGGGGTTAATTGTTTTTTATATGTTATACTGTACGTGTGCTTTACATTCCATATTAGCATCCATTGTAGTATTATATCAAGCACAATAAGGCTTATGCTTGTTCCTCTTAAGTTGTTGTTGATAAGCATCCCAAGAGATGTTTCCGTTTTTGTGGGAACAATTCACACAATTAGGTAAGGGTGACAAAATTGTTACGATATACCAGGATATTTTAGTAGAAACAGTTTTGGCGATTCTTTTGTCACACTGACCATGGCACATCTGGGTTTTTACATTTGTTTCCCTTTGACAACCTCGTTTTGACTTGTTTTTTTTACATTTAAAACAAATACTTGCTGATAATTCTGGTTTTAGTGCTCATTCTCAAGAAGAAGAAAGACCACCAGCCTTGGAGCTGCATAGAACTGTATAGTGTATTCAAAGGGAAAGCTAAGCCTTATGTTGCAATTTTCAGTGTGGGCTTTGGAATTAAATTCAAAACAGCAGCAAGTCCTATGATGTGTGTCTGTTTTAATATTTTAATAAATCCCCAGATTTGTACTGAAATAGCTCTGCATTCATTTCTGCTGTGCATTTTGTCACTTTAAGATGGACAGAACAGTAAGGCTATTCTTTAAAGAAACTCGTTCCATTGAGAAGCGTTTTATTTTGAAATGGACATGGGAAAGGAGTGATATTTTAGCAGTGAGCCATCCATTTGTTCAACGTCAAGCCCTGCTCTGCTTTGGTATTACCTGGGGAAATAATAGCTAGCTATAAAATGCCAGTTTCCCTAAAAAATGTTGCTGAACTATACCCTGTGAATCATGGCAATGGCTATTGTCTGGCATTGAGCCAAAGAGGGAATTTATTAAACACTTCTTTACCATGTATTGAAAAATAAATGGTTTACATTTTAAATTCACCGTGTGTTGGCTATACTGCTGAGTGGCAGCTTGAGGGGATAAAATCTCACATTTTAAGAGTACTGAATTTGTTTACAAATTATTATATCTTTAAAATTCACTGAAGTTAGTATCTCATCCCACATGAGCAGATGTGGCTGTCAGTATTGCCAATCAAAGTTTTACAGAGTCCTTAAATAAGCAGCAGCCTTGCATTAAACTGTGTCAAGTGCTTCTTTCAGTTCATGTTTATGCATGGCTGAAGAGGAGTCTCTATGCCCCTGGGAGGTGGAACGTACCTTCAGACAGTGCAAATCACAGGTCCATGTGTGAGAGGAATTACTCCATCGATTAATCTCCAAACATCGATCTTTTTTCAAATTCATTCTAGCATCATTGGGGTGTTACGCTTGTTTTGTCTGTTTGTCACTCCCCCTTCTCCCAGCTCAAGACGCATTAAAATCTTGATTGCTCTTTTCCTTTCAGTATTGGTTAGTGCCTATTCAGCGAAAGCTGAAGGAGAAACTGAAGGCCAGTGCGTCAAGGCAGATTATGTAAAGAGGTTATTAGGAAGTCAATAGTGACCCCAGAGGGATTGGTTAGGCCAGTGAATTGAATACATATGAAGCTATAAAATAGTTGGAAATGGAATTTTGCTGAAGGTCTCTTCTCTGTGCTTAAAAGGCCATTTGTCAGAATGACTGCACTGCAAATTCATAATCTGCCTGCCTTAAAAATTACTTAACATTATCTGTTTTTTCACACTTTACGTACCAGTGCTGTGCAATGAAGAAATCACTAATACTACCTAAAACAATTTCAGCAAGAGAATGTCAGAAGTATTCCTAGCCTGGAGATGTTTATTACATTTATGTATCATCCAGCACCTCTTCATTGAGCATGAAGCTGGGTTTTACAACAGAGGCCCTCCACCATAATTACGTCACTGGATGTGAAAATCATTTTGAATGCGTAGTTATGGTAGCAGTTTAGTTTAGCATTAGTTGCAGTAATGACAGCCTAGTTTTTTTTTCTGACCTCCTACTTCGATTACTTTGCACAGGATACAGCTTTTGAGAGAGATGGACATGATTTAACATATGCTTCTTATGTTTTTGGTTTTCAGTGTTTAGATAGAGGAAGCAGACTGCTCACCAAATCGTTTTTTGAAGACATATAAGAAAGCCTCTGATTTGTAAAGAATGTTATTGCATTTTTATGTGTTATTGAATTCTAATTCTGTGGACAAAAATCCCAGCTACACCTGTTTGCTTGTCATTTATTTAAAGCCCATATTTCTAACTTTGTGTGACATGGTGGTGTGACAGTTAGCACCGCTGCCTCACAGCTGTGATCAATAACAAACTACAATGACTGCTCAAATTCAGTGGGAACCCTGACGTACTGTTACTCATGTGCTCCAGCAGGGTACGAGAAGAGCATGTCAATATTGACAATGACTTGACAGATGATCATTGCTTAAGAGAAACATGTACACTCTGTAACATAAATAGGTCCAGTATGCATTACTTGCAAAGTGTATTAGCATATCTTAATAACTGTCCTTATACATGGAAATGGCCATATGGATTACACTGGAATCCAACAGAAAGTTATACAGTATGTTTTGTCTCTGCTCCTACGAAAGGGTGTCAGTGATTGAAATGTATAAAGGCATTCTCATTTGTGGGCATTTATGTATTCATTCAGTCATCATTTGGATACCTGATTCTTGCTGTACCTTATGTGGAAAATTCAGTTTTAACTATGCTTAAAATATATTATAGGTACAAATTATGATGATACACCTATTTTTATTTAGGTTTGTATTTAGTAGTGGGAAGTGCTTACAGTAGGAGGCAAATTATAAAATTCACGAGCATGGTAATTAAATGATTTTTTTTTACTTTGAGAATTGATCAAATGGTATTATAAACTTCACAAAAGGAGGAATCAGGACTGACTATAGCCCCTCTTTCACAGGCTAAAATAGTCTAAAATTATCCATTGTACCCCTGGCCCCTCACAGAGAATGTCACCTGGGCATTATAAAGAGCAAAGCAATAGTATTAGTAGCACAGTTTTATGCTGTTTTATTGATCTGGTGCCAAGAAGGGGAGTTCTGTAGCTCTTCTCTACTCTAACTAAAATGTATATATATTGCCATGTCAGTATTGTTAAGTTTCTGCTGTTACTGCCACTGCTTTGAAACAGGAAGTAAAGGCCTCTCTGTCCCCAGTTCTTACCTGACAAACCAAGCAAGCTAATTCGGATCAGAGTGAACTTTTCATTGCCTGGTGGATGAACAGTTTAGACTCCACTTTAAGAGCTTTGCAACACAATTTGGTGCATTCAGTTTATAAGATATAAAAAATAGTAGAGGACTTTTAAGTTTTATTTAAAATGGAATTTGGTGCAAATGTCCCAGAACGTATTGAAATTGAAAATTTAAGCACTCCCTAGATGAATGCAGGGTATATTCTGGACACAGTTTCAGTTTTTGCTGGATGAAATCTAGGTTTTCAATTACTCTTTTGGAATAATTGTAAATGAGCAAAATACTTTGAATTTGACAATGGGCCTTTAAAGAATAAACAGGCCATCATGTTAGAGATGATGGTAAATGGGAATTATCTCTCCAAGGATGTACTATAACACAGGATACTAATACTTCTTCAAGAAACAGATGAATTTTTTTCTTCGGAAGCCATTCCATTTCCTGCTCCTGGAACAAAACTAAAGAGAATGTACTGGATCTAAAACTACAAATGTTGATTTTATATTTGTGTGTCAATGACTAGTTGTTGACCCCAGTACTTAACAAGTAGCATCATCCTTTCTTATTTGTAGCTGCAGTTGCCATACAAATTGCTTTGTGAATTATTGATGGTCTTCCATATACAGTACATTTCCCATGTGATTGGATTGTAAAGTATTATAATTTATAGAACTCATTTTGTTCTGTTATTTATAGGCAGGAAAGCTCGCTATTGACAGAGGATGGGCAATAAATGTGGGTGAGTAGAAATACTAGATTCTATATCCTTTCCGTACATAGAGGCCAGGAACATTTATTTTTCATTGTAGAGAAAAATATTTTAAAGCATATGTAACAATCAAATCTTTGTGCCTCAAAGGAACCTAATGTCATCTCCACAGAAACAAATGGATATGAAATGGATTTCTGGTTAAATTTACTTCACTATGCTATTAAATGTAGTTGTTTGGAGCTTATGTCTATTGCAGTATTAAGGTCTGTTTATTTTGTTAAGAAGTCAACCATAATAAAGTGTATGCTACATCCTCTCCAAAAAACCGAACATAAATCTATGAACTTTGGAATCCCAAGTCAACTCCCAGGTGTAACAGAGTATATTATGTACTGTTTTATGACATTCATAGTTTCAAGTACTGGAAGCTAACACAAGTGATTGTTTGATGCAGAACCCTCTGTGTTAAAACAATATGGTCTGGTTACTTACAGATGTAAACAAAAAATGTTTCTCTTAACCTGTTAATTAAATTGAGATCACCTACCCACTTCATTTCTAGTCCAGTTCACAAAAGGAAGCTAGTGAAATGGAAATGGGTTTTCTGTAACTTTTAATGTTCTGCTTTACAAGCCAGTTATATTTTTTATTATAAAGTATTGTTTTATATTTTAGCAACTATGTGAAGTAAGAACAAAAACTGTGGCATGGTCAGTGAAATTAGTATTATCAAGTCAAAGTTTCAGATCTTTCCATAATACTATCTAATGAATGTTTGTTCCTTTTCAAGGTTAAATTGCGTCGTAGACTGTTTACAGCTTATACCTTTGGTCCTCATATACTTATCCAGAAATTTCTAATGGACCTGAAACATTTTATTATAAAGTTAAAAATGGCTCATTAAATGTATCATTGAAATAATTCTAATCTATCTTGGGTATGTTTTATGTGACCTGTGCAAAGTGATTTTCTCACATAAGGGCTTATTTAACTAATGTGTCATAAATGTTAAGACAGCTAATAGTGTGTATTTTAAAACTTGCCTTGGCAATAAGAGATCCAATAATGAATAATAACATGTGCTTAATTATTAAAATGTAGTTTGTATCTTTTCCACTATTTTCATTTATACATACATGTTTGGTGAACCATACATACCATTATAATTTATGATTATGCTTCATTTCATTGGTTGTATTCTAAGGATACATTTGTTTCTGCACTTAAAAAATTAAAATTCTTTCTCTGGCTGTTATTTTCAGGCTCTGGTAATTATTCAAATTTTCCAATACCTTCGGTATATGTGCTGCTTGTGAATTAAATTAATTCATAAATACATCAGTTACTACTTATTGTGGAACCTTTGAGGTTCTAACTGTTGCATTTTACCATGCAAACTGAATTAGAGACTTATGTAAACAATACAGAATTAATTTACATTTCATTTGAAAAATAATTACTCTGCAGTAATCTAAGGGGTATAAGAATGAGATCCCGCTTCAAAAGAACGTCGTGGTGACAGGCCATGTCATTAATACACTAAGGTCATTCTGTCTACATTGTCATTGTCTAATTCATTTTTAATATGCAGTGATACAGCATTTAAATGGCTTTACAAATGGAAGAAATGCTGAACCAGGAAATGGAAATAAACAGCCTATAGTCAAACATAAATTCACATCTTTAAACAGAAGAAATGCACCGACAGAATATCGCTGGCTTTACTTATGATTCAGTATGTAAATGCTAAAAAAAAAAAGAGAATTTCACTTTGAAAAAAGGAAAAATGGAGTGTGGCAATCATCAAACACTACATGGGAATAATAAGTATTTGTTCTAGAAAAAAGGTCAAATATATCTATACAAATCTTTTTAGCCAAAGGATGGCACCACTACAACATAAAAACACATTTCTCTGGATGGGGTTCACAGATCATGCATATTAAACACAAAAGGGAATAAGAGCAAGGCTTCAGATGTGCCATAGGCAAGTCGAGTGTTATTATTAGCCGAGTCAAGTATGACCTTAATAAACATGCATGGAGTGCTTAATACTTTGGAAAACCTCTAAATATGTGCTTCTTAAAACCTAAAAAGATTTGCTCTTCTGTGAAATGTCATATAGATTGATCAAATCCCAGAGAAGCATTGCATGACACTGAGAACCTGTGGCAGGTAGCAGCAGTTACTGTATCTAAAAGACACACACTGGTGTGGAAACATAAGTGTGAGTATTAGAAAATGGAAGAGTATTAAAAAATCTTACACAAATGATTTAAACTGGAAATTAATTCCAGTAACTGATCTACTTGATAATTTGTATACATTTCTAAAATGTTTTAAACATTCCCAATACCCCCCCCACCCCCCCCCCCAAAAAAAACAACAATATCATTATTTAAAATAAATCCCTCTATGTTTTCATCATCTGTTCCTAAATCACTTTTGTCCGGTTTAGAACTGTCAGTTTGGAAGGTCTATCAGGTGTGGCTTGGTATAGAAAATAAATAGTAGTATAGTAATGAAATGTGTGATAACGCTGTATGTAGCTATTTTGTTCTTTATGTGAAAACAGCACTTTAATTTATTAACTTGCATTCAGAAAATAAACATGTCCACTCAGTTGTTACCTCTCTTTATTTGTATTTTCTTGGTGGCATAGATTCACTAGTTCCAATCTTTGTATCTTAAGGGAAATCAAAACCCGTTTTCTGCACATCTTTATTTTTCTTGTGTCAAGTAAGAGTTAAAAAAAAAAGATTCCTGCTGGCTCAGCCTTTTCTTCAACACTTCTAATGAATCGGGGAAGCTAACCCATTGTTCTGCATTGATAAACATTGCTTTAGTACATAAAAGAGTGATTTATTCAGAGCTCCTGTCATCTGGTTGAATGTATGAATGTATGAGAAGGACTGGAATTAATTGAAAGGTATATTCATGAGTGACTTAAAATTAATCTCAAGCTTGAGGGTCACAGTCATGCTTAATTTACTTTTTCTTGTGAGAAAGGATAAAAACACTTTGCATCTGACTAAAATGAAAAAGAGAATGTTAAACCACCTGTGGGGAATGCAACATCAGTCACAAAAGGTTTATATGACATTCTATATTTGTGCTGCTTGATTATTATGAAAAAATACAATATAATACTAATAGGTTTGAAAGCAGTTTGGCTTAGCAGTGTAATGGCAATAAAAACTTAATAACCAAGAGGCTGATTAAGTTTTGATTTAGCGTTATTGACTCTGTACTGTATTAGTTTTACATGTTATTACCATCATCACTAACACTCAACAGATCCCACCTACTGTATCTGTTCATGTGTTATAGGAGGAGGTTTCCATCATTGTTCCAGTGATAAAGGCGGTGGGTTTTGTGCCTATGCTGATATTACCCTAGCTATTAAGGTAAGTTGTTTTCTGTATTTTGATGAAAATATATAGGCCAATATAAATCCTAGTGGAATCTGTTAAGACAATATCAAAACCTGAGCATCTGTGTTTTTCAAAAACGTATTAGCATTCCATGTGAATGAGGAGAGAGGGAATAAAATTTAATAAGAGAGTCCGAGGCTGATATCCATTTCAATATTTTATATAATATTAAGATGAAACATAAAGAAGAAAATATTGCTACATTCTAAATATATGAGCGATATCAAATTCTCCCCAGAATACATTTCAAAATAACATTTTTTCACAGTTTCTGTTTGAGAGAGTGGAAGGGGTATCCAAGGCTACAATTATTGATCTGGATGCACATCAGGTAAGATCAAGTCCTTTCCATGCGCATTGCAAACAACATAGCTTTGAGATAATACCTGCAGTCAAGCAAAAAAAGTCACATCTCCAAATGAGAGGAGGCCATTCAATCTATCTACTGGTACCTAGTACTGGTACTGGTACCTACTTGATCCAAGGATCTTTTAAAGATCTTGCAAGAAGCCAGACCATCAGTTTCAACAATATGGCTGGACAGCTTATTCTCTACTCCCATAGTGTTTTCTCTTTCTGTGGCATTGAATTTATGTAGTTGACGTTCATGATGTACTTAGCAATCAAGTATCGTCCGATGATAAGGCTTTCAAAGGTTACCTTTGTAGCAACCATAAAAGACTCCATTAGCATTCAGCAATACAATATTGGTAGCAAAGTGTGCAGTATGTATCTCCAAAGTATTTTTGTGCTAAAGTAAATTCCTATACATGTTTTGTTTCAGAGAAAACTTTGAATTTCTTTAGTAACGCAAAGTGACATCATGAATAACATCCTGCATAAAATTAGCAGTTTGACTTGAAGGGCTTTCAGTGCAATCAGCACTTGCCTTTAAGCACAGAGCATTTAATTGATTTGTAGCAGTCTGAACAGAACAGAATTTATCTTAAGTGTCTACAGGAGTCCTTAAACATCTGTCAACTATGGCAATCCATCTTTCTTAGCTTACGTCAAGTGGAGAACTTCTCCATTTGTTTGAAGGTACCATAATTTGACACTACTTGCAGACAGAGAAGAATTTTAGATTTTTCAATTTTGTAATATGTGTTAGAATGCATGATTATCAAATACTCTTTTTTCCAGAAATATATCGAAAAGCAGTTTTTAATTCACAAGGTATTTTTTTATTTTATACTGTTCACATTGTTCAATTATTTCCGTATCAGTAAAAAATGAAATATCAGAATGTACAGAAAGTACATTACAAAACAAATTGCATTGTTTAAATTTGTTCAAAAACCTAAGACCATAGGATAAAATGGAAATTTGAGAATTGAGTTGTGGACAGCATTTCTCTTACAATGATAACAATGACAGTAAATAATATGAAAATAAAAAAAAACACCTCTGAAAGGTACAAAACAATTACTTTTTTTAAAACTATGTTGCAGTAAATGTCAAAACATGTTAGGATCTTTCTATTCTCAGTGCTTTGCAGTGGTCAGAAAACTCTCCGTGTACGTGTCACATCCTAGCAATTGATAACCCCAGCTGCATGGTGTTAGAAATCGGATGTTGCTGTTTTGCTTTTAATTTGACCTTAGGCCTCATTATTAGGGAACTGCCAGTGGAAACTGAGTTTTCCGCGTGTCAGCTCCATCATGTGGTAGAAATTGTCACACAGGATCATTGACATCTCATCTCTGAGACCTGTGGAGACCCACAGAAGATATCCTTTCTACTGTACTTTATCTCCTTAACCTGTTTCATTTAAAAGAATAGTTTCGTGTCAGGTGTGGGTTGCTGTTATTACTTTTCTTACTTGTACAGAAAGCTCTCCAACAATCTATGTCTTCTTCAGTAACATGCAGTCTTGACAAACTATTCCATCTAAAACAAGTTAAGAAGGTGCTTTTCAAAAGTGATTGGGGGAATCCAAAAAAAATAGACAACATACCACTTAGTTTTCATACTAAAAATGCTTCTGTGCTGAATCAGTTCTCTATAGACTTTGGTTGCGGAAGAACGCTTTTTCATAAGGAATAGATGTCACAGCAAGTAGCATTCTAGGAATGCATAAATACTGTATAATAAATTATGTCAAATTAAAGATTAAATTCAAAGGGGCTGATTAAAGAACTTTAAATGTAAGGTACAGAAAAGTAATTTACAAAAATTAGATTTACCAAAATCTGCCCTTTTAACAGAAGTACAAAGCATAGTTAGTGGAATAATTATGAATATAAATAAAACATTTCTATTGCACATTCTTATATAGGATTCCTTTCAAAGAAAAACTTAAAATTTCTTTAGTAATGGCTTAATGATTAACACCTAGAATATAATTAGCTATTTTATTTGAAGTGTTTTAAAAGCAAATCAGTTATCACTTTTTGGCATTTAACAATTTATCTATGATGCTTAAGAGAATATAGTTTTCCAGGGTTTTGTAGTATTTATTCTTAATTATCCACCCGTGATCAGTTTTTTTATTTTAGTTTGTAAGTACATCATATTTTGTCAGTCCCCACAATACAGATTTTATTATAGAAAGTACTATATTCAATGTACAGTAGACACATTTTGTACATCGTTTTCAAGCACAAAAACATATTTGCTAATAGAAATGGAGTATAAATTGTACACTTGATTTAAAATTGTTTTGCTATAAAGGGTTAGAAATTTGTTTTTATTTTGCTACAAGTTGTAAATACAGAAAAATGAGAGGTCTTTGTGAAATGTAGTCAATTTAGCTTTATATATACAGCTGTATTAAGAGATATGCATTGCTACAGTGATGTCTCTTGGCAAAGTCTTGTTGTAGCTCTTAATCAAATAATGCAGTCTTAGTATAGTATAACGTATCTAGAAATGACAGCATTCCTGATTAGTTTTCGAATCTTAAAGTTTTTTATTAGAAAGAAAAAAACTTCCTACACTAAATATCTTTGAATAGTTTTTTATTGTATCAGGCTGACTTTTATTTGTTAATTTTTATTAAGGTTACATTTTACAGCTATGGAATCTTGCCAGGCACAGGAAATTGTGTCACTTGGATCAAACTGTGGAAGGGTTCGACTCATTTCTTGCTTGTGTCAGCAAATACGCCTTACAGCCTACTTGCTGCTGGTGCTTTGTAATCACCTAGACTTTTTGGAACATCATTTGTAACAAAACAAAATTGTATCAATACCCGTGCAATTATTTCTTGATATTTAAAAGATAGTCATGTACTGTAATGTTTTATGTCCTGTGTTTGTACAGGACTAGGTTTCAACTCACAAAATGTAGTTTATTGTCACATAGCATCGTACTGAGATTCTGGCAATGTCTGTAATTCTAAGAATATTTATTTTATTCTGAAAACAAGAACATGAAAGGGATAAGACCTTAGCAATGTAGTAACAGATTCCTACAACTCTTCCTCTGTAGATGGGGCATTTGTGTTGAAGACAACAATGCTTTTTCCATGTTACATGTGGGTTATAATAGATGAAATGCGTTTTAATTAGTGGTACTCGAGTGTCTTGATTAGTTCTTATTTTCATTATTTTCCATAATGACACTTCTCGTTTGACTCTCACAGCGATTTTGCCTTTTCATTGAATTAGAATTGACCATGAACTATGATTCACTGGACTCTTGGAAGAAGTCCAAACCTGTCATATTCATTTTAAAACTTGGCTTGATTATAATTACAGCTTTTACCTATTGACAGAACAAGACAAGGAAATCCGATCAATACTTATACTCGGTAAATAATTCATGAGTGCTGTGGAAAGAACAAAAGGCTTTAAAGACCTGCACAGAAGCATAAAAACTGGAAAGAAAATGCTGCCTATGCGTAACTTAGGAAAAGGGAGAGGGGCAGAAATTTTGGCTGACTTCATACAGTTGTCAGGTACTGTGTCACATTTGCTGCATTTTATGAAAAAAGCTTTGAGGTCCAATTCTATGCTTGAATATGCAAATATTTTATGATGTGCTATTTGAATTTGTTAGCTCATTAATTTGAAAATTGAAATAGCAAAATAAGGAATCTTGCAATTTCGTTTTAAGGTTATTAATTGAAAAAGTTAAGTCTCTGCTTTCTCATGCAAGCGTGAACAAACTACACACAGACATTGGAACAAGGTCTCTAGTTTCAGAAAATGTTCACACACAGCAGTATTACAGTCTACAGTATGCACACTGATAAATAATTGAAATTTATGGACTACATCATCCTAGAGGTGTTAATCACAGTGATATGGAAAGTATATTGACTTCATGTCCAATGTCTCATGTAGTATAGTTTTTAAATGGAGGTAATTGTGTTATTATGTTAGTGCTTCATCTTATTCAAAATCTTGAATCCTTATTCTTGATATTTCCAACTTAATTATTCTGAGATTTTAATTACAATTGATAGATGGTAACTGGCTAGTGGCCATAGACTTATATTTATGTATTAATATTATTTTGGGTATTGTTTCAATTTAAGACTTGTGTTCAACACTTTTTGTTAATTCCACTCATGTTTGTAATCATTTATTAAACGTTAATTAAATTAATTAAAGTTTATTAAAAACTTCTACAAGCTACATATAGCTTATTGAATTTCAGAAAATACAAATTTGTTTATTTCCACTTGGTATACTTGAATAGCAAAGTTCCTCTTGAAATACACGCGTGCTTACATTGTGTACCTAAAGGGTAGTTCCTATAAAATCTGTTGTGGAATTTCTTAATAAATTGATGGTTTCTGGGGCCTGTTAAAAGGGAATACTTGAAAATCTTATTTTGTTGTGCAGCCCCCTTTTGTAATCCTGCTATCTTTCTGGAGCAGGCAGTTTTACGAATGCAAGCTCCTATTGGTCATATCCTCTCTAAAGAAAGTTTCCAAACAAAGTCATGTTTTTATCTTAATTATAAATGCATGAATCCTTAGCTAAATAGGAAGTCTGAGAATACCTCCTTCAGGGCATTCCGAAATTGAGGAACACATGCTTTATCTCTTAGTCAAAGAAGTAAGAGGATTAATTTTGACGTGGTTGCTATGCCTTAAAAATACAATTTAATTTATTTGACAGTGGGGCTCTTAGGGTTATGGGTACCCAAAGCTTAATTCACATGGTGTTCAATTATGAAGTGATTTTGTTTCCTCCTTAATCTGTTAGTCCAATCACTATAATTGGGAAGACCCCTGTTACTGTTATCTTGCAGGCTTGTCTTGTGCATCCTAGTTACAAAACCATTAATAAAGTTCCTTTTCAAATTATTTTTTATATTATTATTTATATATTTTTAAATTTTATAATTTGTTATTAATCTGGGGGCTCAGAAGATGATGTACTGTACAGTATTTTATCAGTTCTGCCAGCAGGTCTCTGTAATTACCTGCAAATGTGCGTCCTCTTCTCTAGGGCTTTGTTTTTTAGTATTTCTAGCATATATTTTCTATTCTAACATTTATTGAATCCCGGCACGGCCAGTCTGTATTTGTTATAAAAAAACTTAGTAAACAATAATCAATATTTTGCCTAAGCCCTATTAAACTTATTCTTTTGTCTTCCTTAGCGAATAGGTATACCTAAAATGCAAAAAAGCGCGTGTTTATCAATACTTTTGAAATGAAAATGATCAAACACAACTATTAAAAAGATATTAATTTGAAAAACCAAAACCAGTATGATTATTTTCAGATGAATTTCAGACCCATATGAGCTAGCAGATGAAAGTCAAAACAAAAAAGCTACTGTTGGCTCACACTGAAGCCTGGTTCTTTTGTGCAAAAATATAAATTATGCTTATTCACGACTGATACATTATCCATGTAATAATGAAAGTAAAACTGAACATTTCCATAGGAGTCATTATTAATGCTGAAATGAAAAGGCTTGGATATTAACATTACTTTGGTCTTCAGAACTTATCTTACTGGTACATTGTGGTGAAAATGATATGGTTTAGTTATTTAAGATTTAGCACTGCAAAGATGTGCTTTAAAGGCAGTTCCAAGAAAGGAAGTAATTGAGGTTATTTTTTTAAACACTGTTGAATTTAATATTTGTTTCAAATGCATGGAGTACAAATACAAGTAGCACAAGCTAGAAGGAAGCTTTGTGAATGTATGGCTTTAGAGTTGTGTTAACTATAGTAATTAACTTGAATTTCTTAGTAATGATAGCTGTACTGGGGGGATGTGAGCTTCTCATTAACATGGGCATTAACATTTACAGGACATGAAAATGATGTACTGATTGTGTGTGTTGATTCAAAGTCTGTATTTGTTTACAAGATAATTACTGTACCTAATTTGCCTACTGCATTGTCTCTTGTGTTAATACAGTTTAGTGAAATTCCAGTACAGGTGTTTCTAAATGATATATCACAAATTTTGATGCATTCATTTAAAAAGGAAAAAATGTAGTAAAGCTATCCCATGTGATTTCTATTTGTTAAAAAGCTTGTTTTCACTTTAATGTGAGTTTTGGATTTACAGTGCAACTATTTCAACTCTGTTTTGATTATGCACACACTGCAGTTGTAGCCCAATATGATAGCATATGAAAAATTATTTTGTCTTTACAAGAATATGACTGGATAAGAAACATTATCCTCTGCCTAAAAACAGTGGGCAGTTAAGAGGCTTAATTTATCTCAAAGTGTATGAGGATGATTCACAAACTGTCTAAGTACCTTTTGCAGTATCTTTATGAACTGTATTGGACATGCAAATCTGTAATTCAGTGACAGTAGAATTATATGGTCCTCAGATGATTATCTTTAAAAATAGTGCAGTTTCTAAAAGAACAAATTGGATGTAAACATAAATGGGAATAAAGTGTTCTTAAGCTTGCTTTTAGATGGTTTTAACTTCAGTTCCTTTAGCACAAAAGAGATTTGGAGACTTTTTTTTAAAAAGAATTGCAGTACTCATCACGTCTTTGCGTGGACTGAAGTGATGTTCTGGTATTTTGTCACTGACATCTCAAAAAGATTGGAGAGAAGAAAAAACAGGGGAACACAAAATGAAATCGGATAGCTTGACTTAAACAAGAAGGCAGTCACAAAATTGCTACTCGAGATGACAGTCCATTTGAAAATGGGGCGATACAAATATGTTTTATGCTTTCCATTCATTTATTCATAGATGCGACATGTTATAGAGCTTTTCTATAAGCTCGGGCCTAGACTGGTATGGACAGGACGTGAGTAAGGCATCAGATAAGACACTGAAATTCACATCTTGGTTGAGCCTAGGGTGGAAGCTTTGGAAAAATCGTACTTACTCACAGTGACCCAAAGGGCAGTGAACAAGACAAGTCTCTGACTATAATCACGCACAGTCTTTCTCTCTCAAATGACCAACACTCCATTAATCCCAAGGACCATTTTGCTTTGAAAACCTTTGGAGAAAGAGAGTAAGGGATACATTCCAGAGTTTTTAAGATATTTTAAAATTTCTTCTGAATGGGGATTTAAGAGCCATGTCTGGGAAAATCTGGACGTTTATTAACCCTATCTAATGGAGAAAACCTCAGCTACTGTACAACAGCCGGTTTGAGATTCCCACCATCTTGATTGCAAGGGAATATCTCCTGGTTTGTGCATGCCTTTTTACCCTAAAGCTTTTATGGGAACCATGTTTTATTTTTATTTTAGGGCAATGGACATGAGAGAGATTTCTTGGATGACAACAGGGTCTACATAATGGATGCCTACAATAGATACATATATCCTGGGGATGGATATGCGAAACGTAAGTCATAGGTTGTGATATAAAATGTTAAGGATGTCTACAGTGTTTGATAAGGGTAAAGATGTGTAAGGTATTTGAAATGCAGGACAAAGTGGGTATATACAGTACCAGTATGGTGAATTACATGAATGCATAAACATGAGTGTAATTCATTATTACAGAAAAAACAAATACTTTAAATTGTTCGTGACATTAATATTTTATATTTAAGCCTTTGCTTCTTTGCAGAGAATGACATTCTGTGAAGAGCACTGAAATATTTCGAAATCCTATGCCACTTTCCCCATGCTACTGTTCATCCAAATTGTCTGGTTGCTGTTTAACTTTCTCAGCATCAGTGCTACCTCATATGGCGTTGATGATGTTCATAACAGGATTTTGTATAGGCCATGACCTCCCTGTGAGTGTTCCATCAGCCTCTTTGCCTTCCAGATATGTTTGCACTGTATTGGCTGAATGCCTGGAGTCCCAGTGAGATGTGGTCATGGTGGATGAGAATCTGCCTGTATCTTCTTCAGTGTATGTGATGCAGCCCCATACTTCCCTCATGCTTTGTTATAGCCATTGCTGATTGACTTCTATCCTGTTGTATGGGCTGCCTTCCAACAACTATTTACCAAGCAAATGTATTCTCAAACAGCTCAAATATGTCTCCAAAATTTCTGAATTATTTCCACTACTGTAGTGTATATGACAAACATTGAGAAAGTCCTTTGTTTTCACGGGAGATACAGAACACTTGTCAGAGTCTTTTTTTTTTGTCTTTCTCTTGTGGTCGAGTCACTCTCTCTCTTTCCTACGGGTACTGTTTCTAAATATTATGCCGCGATTGCTGGGCAACAGTTTACATGACATTCAGTTGGTATACTGTGCATCTTGTGCTGCCTGGACTCACGTCATTAGATTGCCTTTCATTCAATGGCATCATTTTCAAAAGAGCAGAGAGGCACAAGTATCTAAATCCAGACCCATTTAAGAATGTTTCACACTGGCGATGCTTTCGATTTCTTTCCACAAATGCGTTTTCAAGGCTTAGTCGTTTAAGGTGTGCAATGTATTATTTAAGCAAGGGCACTGGTTTGGGACAGTTTCAGTTAGTTCGCAGCAGTGCAGCAGTATTTATTCAGTTAGAACTCTGCATCAGCCTGGTTCCAGCTTGAGATGGGTCAGGTGCAGGCTCGGATAGTGATAACAGATAAGCAAATGGATAGTAATTACAGGTGTAAAACTAATCTCATTGCTTCATTGCTGCAGCTGAAGTAGCAAACACTGCAGTACAGACACGACTTTTGTTACTTTAAAGTTAAAATGCTGAGACAACAGTGTTTTTTAATATATCAATGGAAAACATCGGTTGATTAAATGGTTCAGCGTTTTAATAAATACTTTCATAATACGTTTCTGGCAGGTATACCTTCAGCAGGATCTACTCTATATCTTTGGGACACCTGTAAGGATTGTAAAGTCATTCAGTTTTAATTACAGTGCTTCATCAGAGTAAGAATGCATGTAAACTGATATGCATATTCACTGAATCAGTCTGTGCAGTTTTAATTTCACATAATTAAAGGCTTAGTAAAAACAAAATGCCACAAGCTTTTTGTCTGCTGTGAAAATGCTGACACCATTTGGAAAAGATGGAAACGCAAGGGTGTAGTCTCAGAAGTGAAATGTAATGCATTTACATTCCTACAGGTGGCAGTGTTGTGCACTGTGTGACATTAGAGAAAGTATGGATTTCTCAGACGGTGAGGTTGGAGCTTGGGGGGGGTACTGAACTAAAAAGAATCAGTATAGCTCAGAGATCTAATCATTTCAAAAGGATTGCTTTACAGTTTGTGTTCTTGGCGATTCACCTATATTCCCGCAAACATAATTCAATAAAGTTGTCTGTGAAAGTGTAGTCATTTGCTTAATAAAGATATCCAAATTTGTATCTTCTCATTTCTACCTCTAGATGTCACTATTATTTTTTCTTAAAATTCTGCTGCTATGATTGGGCATATATTTAACAATGTAAACCACTTTTAAAAGCAATAGGACTATCACTCATTCATCAAATACATTTATAGAAGGATAACAATTTGTCATTTTCTTTCTGTGAACTGATGGGAATGCAGTGGACAGAACTTCTTCAGAGTTACAGGTTTCGTCTGTCAGCTGGACGAGAGCAGGAATTGTTCTGGCACGGAGCTTTATTCACTGATATAGATGGCAATTTAATTATTGTAGGATGTTCATATAGCCCTTCCCTGCAATTCTCAATGATACAGCAGAACGCTCTAGTTGGTCCATTGCAAAAAATAGTTCCTGTGTTTCAGAGTTGTGTGAAAAAATAAGTGTATAAAAACTACTGCTAAACGTCCAAGGGTAACAACTACCTGACAAGTTTAATTTGGGATATTAAAACAGTCTGCTCTGTAGTGTTTTAATATTGTTAGAGGTTTAGGGTGCTCTGTACCAGGATGTCACTGATACACTACTAAGAAACAATAATTGTGATACATGAGAACTGTAAAATCTCGTTTTTCCCTGGTGGTGTCTCAACGTGTGGGGCTGTATGTAGGGTATTCTAAGCTTCAGTAAGCCTTCTGGACCAATCCCAGCACGCGTGGCTGTTTTGATTTAATTATGATTTAACTGCCGATGCCATTTCACTTCAGGAGCAATAAAGAGAAAGGTTGAGCTTGACTGGGGCACCGAGGACCCAGAATATCTGCAAAAGGTTGAGCTTCATGTGGAGGGAGCGCTGAACGAAATGAGACCTGACATCGTCGTCTACAACGCAGGCACTGATATCCTGGATGGAGATCCACTGGGGGGCCTTGCTATTTCGCCTCAGGTGTGTAGACACTCAATCTTGTCATTATTGACCACTTTGCCTGCTGGCAATGAGGTATAGACCCTTAGAGGGCTGCAATCAATATTGCTGAACATGCATTAACTCATTGCTAGAGGGAATTATGTATTCTATATTAAATCAGTGTGATAAAGTTTTGAAATCGAGCATGGGAATTGACATGGTTTTATAATTAGAAATATACAGTAACTAGATAGCCAGGGGAGTGGAAGAGGCTTGATTTGCTGTAATGCTTTTTTAGAAAAACATATTCTCGTGAAGATTAAATGAATCTTTACCACTATTTTCCTGTATTTAATTTCAATTTGACTTCGTGTTACACGTGCTACAAGCCCCCCGAGTACAAGACCATTTGAAACTTGCAAATCCAGCTTGCTTGCAATAGCTGCTATAGTTCATGCTGAGAATGAAGCAATTGATTATTCCACATGCTCTCCTATTAGATCATCCTGTCTTGAGAGGCTAGCCAGGATTAATCAGCATCACTCTGCTGTCAGCCTCTTATCCTATTCTCAATTGTCAGACTAGAAACTTCTCCAGCCCATTGCCTTTTTCAGTAGCACAACAGCCCAGTACAATAGTATTCCATCGTCCTGCTCCTGGCACTTGTTGAACCTGGACAATCTGTTCACTGTACTGTTTGCCATAGCAAATCCCTAGCAATCATTGTCACTTTAAGTAGTAACATTAATAGTTTGCATAATCTGTTTTTAAAGTCACTTCATTCCTTGTTCCTGTACAAGATGTTACCCTTATCAAAACCCTTAACTCACAACTGTATTTTACTGTACTATAACTTGCACTATTGTAATGCAGATATTTTTTGGCCACTTAACACCAATATAACAATATTTCATACACTATTTCTGTCGGACAAAAACAACTTGGTTTTGCGATATGGTTTATTGTTCTTGCACTTTATTTTAGCTCACCTTGTTTCCACTTAAGGTGGAAACCACAAGTGAAACCTTGATTTTGTGCATGCACATACTTCGTAGTGTAGTGTTCTTAAGTAAAAGGCAAAGTTTTGTAGTGACAGATGTGGAAACCACACTGCATCCTGCCGTCCCATCCTGTTCCTATGGGTCACACTCCCATCACCTTGAGTAAGTCACTCTCTGCGTGGAAATTCAGGTCCCTGGACTGCAAAAGGAAACTTAAAGAAGTTGGCAGCTAGTTTCTGTGGATAAGGATCAGGCATAAATGTACATTACCTCACCAGTATTGCATGCATGCATTGAGGACCATGTCTTTTCATTAATGATAAAATGAGAGGAAGCAAAAAAGACCAACCACTGCCTTTCGATTACCCAGGGCATTATTAAAAGGGATGAAATCATATTCAAGGCGGCGCGTGGAAGGCAGATACCGATCCTCATGGTGACCTCCGGGGGATATCAGAAGAGGACGGCACGGATAATAGCCGATTCTATAATTAACTTGAATAATCAAGGTCTGGTGGACTGCGACTGTGCTGCACGTGAAGCAGGGCCTTCACACGTTCCCCTGATGATGAGCAAATCTGTTTCTGCTGGCACTCGGCTCTCTACCAACTGACGCTCTTACCCTTCTGCTTTCCTTTTGAATTTCCCTTGACGTATATGTTGGCTACTTAACTTCAGACTGAGTTCAAAATCTTCTATTTATATTGTGGCATATCCTCTTAAAGTTTTCCTTGTAAAATCTACACTTTTAATTTCACTCATAGTAGTTCTGGAGAGAATTGTTCAGCTTTTGATATTACTGATATCAATACTGATTTACTATTTGTATTGTTCAATGGTACTAGATACTTCTGCTCACATGAGTAGTTGTACAATAATTATGGCGTTGATTTTGTACTGCCTTTTGACCTCCGTGCTCTTTGTTGTGACTCTGAATGTGAATAATGACCTGAAATGTGATTGAAGAAACACATGGAAGAATGAAATGTGATGGAAGAAACTGCTTGCTCTGAGCATTAAAAAAAAATTAAATATGGGCTACCACATCTACATTTGATTTCGATAGGTGTGTGAAAACACTGGGAAGAAAAGACAGTGATATCACTCATTTAATGCATAAAGACTGTATAGAAAACGGCAAAAATGTTTTTAATTTGTTTCATATACAGTATATCTGCAGTATAGCTTTATAAGACATACAACAGTACAAACATGTACTTTTATGTATGACTGTTAACTGCACCCTAAACTGCAGACATTGTGTTTTACTCATGTCAGAGTATAATAGTGCAGTCGGTCAGTCTAACCAACCCCCATTAAACGAATGTTTCTGACCTCCTCAGAGAAACCATGATAACATCATCGCTAGCATTTTCAAACCAGTTGGAAAGAAAACTACAGAAAACTGTTATGTGACCTGTTAAGTGATCTTTCAGTTTTGTGATAATAGCAGATTCATTTTTCCTTTAACATTGTGTGATTCCAAATGAGTAGTATTTTAAAAACAAGTCAATTTTTCCCATTTTAAGAAATCAATTATGTAGATCTTCTTGATTATTTTGGGTATTTTTAGCGTGACTAATGTAGAAAACCATATGTGTATACTCTCACATATTACCTATTAACATCATAAGTTAGATGACATTGCTCACGGTCTTATGTTTTTCGAAGTCTTAAAGTAAGAAATAATAAGCTAGACAACATTAAAAAGGGCAAGAAAACTCACATGAGAAGGGAGAACATCAAGGGGAAATGAATGAAAATAATATAAAATGCTGCCGCATTAACTTGATTAATCTTGTAGATCATGTTGTGCAATGGTACAAAATCTCATTTTAAATACACTACAATGAAGTACTGTATAAAGCCACAGGAGACTTGGAAACTTAAGTCTTTCACTCATAGAATATTCCTCAAATTCAGTTAGAGTGAACATATTTAACAGTTTTTCATATCATGCAATTTCTGAAAGATATAATTTGTAATATGCCTTTTTACATGATGTGATAAAAGACCATGATATGCTACACATGGCTTGAAAGGCAGCTGTAGAAAGGTGAATTTAGTCTGGTTTCTTGTAATGGTACAAAAAAGATGGTGTACATTTTCAGTCTGCTTTTATCAAAAGGACATGTATTTCAACAATTCAAATATTGTAAGGAACAACATCTTATATTCTGTGCCCTAGTGAACTGGGCTACTCATTTGTGTAGCAAGTTTGCATTGAACAAAGTAACTTGAATTCCCACCGAAGACAATTTGTTAAATTAATGTCATGGTTAAGTATTGTATTGAACACTATCTTTGTTAGTGAAGCTTATTTATTGGTACCTTATTTTTTTAAATGAACACTATTCCAACACAAAACCCCAAATTGTACGTTTCAAAACTAGAACTTGTATAGATTTTATATGAATTATTTCTTTAAATATTTTTTTCCTGAACCGTTATTCATATAGAGTGGTGTTCTCATTCTGTTTACATTTAATAGCCCCTTTCATAGTTTTTTTTAGAATTAAGCAGGTGACTAAGAGAAAAATATGAAAGTCCTTGATTACTTTATGGAAAATGAAAAGTACATTAAAAGGCTATTAACATGCATTTTTGTGAACTAACCTTCTAGATTTAGCCAGGATGTTCATAATGGCTATTATCAGTTTAAGAGCAAATATACTGTAAGTAACAATCAATATTCTTTCACAAATGCAGTTGCTTAAAAAAAGCTTAGTAGCTTCTTGGAACAATACCAAATTACTTACTGACTTGCAAAAAGATGCCATAAAAGATTTTATCAATTTGGTCCTCTGCGACATCAGTTTACTGTCATAAAAATTAATATAATTTGGTCTATATACTGAATAGATCTTGTAACTGTGCTGCTCAGTTGTTAAATCTGACCCTCATTTGTGGGTTTTTCATTGAATGGCTGTAAATGTGATCTCTGTAAACCCACTGTTGCTTCATTATTACCTTTTAGGGCATGACGGCTTAGTTTAATGATATGTCTGCCTTCATTATAGAAGCAGACAAAGTATCAGCCGAGTGGAATAACATTTAATTTCTTGGTATCTTTTAAACCATGCACATCTAATGTAAATTTGAAACTTGCAGTATAGTAGTTTATCTTATAAAATTAAAGCTTTACAGTTATATAATGCTTTTTATCCAATTTTATTTATTTTAATTCACAAATTTGTGTTCCAATGAGAATGAGTACGCCTCTGTTGAATTGCATTTGAGTTCATTCTTAATCTTTAATGATCTTATTTACTTACAGAAACACCCATTTTATCTTCCTGATGAAAATGTCAGAAAAACTCAAAATGGATTTATGTCTTGTGGAACTTTAGAAATGAGCATATACCCCTTGAAACATCTCTTCCTTGAAATAGTTGCTTTTTAAAATAGATTTTTGTAGTAGTTTACTAGATTCAAAAGTTTTCCTCACTAGAACATCTTAGTATCCTGTACAGAAACATGCTGCATTTCAAACGTAAGTTTCAGGTACCCTGGGATGTTAGTACTTTTTAAAGTACTGCAAATGATTTGTTTTGGAAAAGAAACGTAGAGAGTGGAGGTGAAATGTGAAGTTAAATCAAACAAATATTAGAAATGGAAAAAATGAAAAATACTGTAGTTAATTCAGTCTTCCAGTTAATTTGATCCTTGATAGTGTTGTATACCCAATTGGACTCGGTATCATAATCTGTCCAAAGATACCATTTTTGGACTGCATATTTGTATTTGAGATTATTAGAGATTAAAATCCTAAAAAAGTTTTTAGTTGATACCATGGCTCAATAATGATGATTTAGTTATTAATTTTTTTAATAAAGTAGCCCTTTGTAACAATGATAGTGTTAATTAGTATTATCTCTGATGCACAAATGCTCCATTTGAATAAAGATTGCAGGATCAGCAAATGTTAATTGCAGTCCTAGTTTGGGACTTCTGAGAAATTAACTGTAGTTCTGAGATTTGGAGGTTTGAAGCTTTTATACTTGTATGTAACTGATGTGAATTTCTTTAAAAGTAATTAATATTGTGTATATTGAGATTGATATTATATAACAGAGGTGCCAAACCAATATACGTTTTGTTACCTTTGCGACAATTTCCTTAGTTGTTCATTTTCTGTGGTTGACATGTAATATATTACATTAATATATTAAAATATATAATGTTTTAAAACCAGTCCATTGTGTCTCATCTTAAATACCCGCCTGTGTCATGTGTGAACTACTTGTATCATGTCGTGCACTAAAGAGAAATGTTGTGTATGTTTTAGAAATTGCAGATTTCAGGGGTGGCAGAGAGCTCTATAATGGATTCCAAGCCCAGAGCAGTGAGTGGTCATCATCTGACTTTGAGTGTGGCCCTAGCCAACACTAGAGGTCTATTTATGGCAGTCATGAACCATTGACTTAGCTGCATCATTAGGCATTTGCGATTCTTCGTTATTACACTGATACAAGCAAACATCTGTGCACCTGACATCTTGCAAAACAGCCATTCTCTCTTGCACAGAAACAATCCTAAGTGGCTTTATAGTTCCACCCTGCTGCTGGATTTATAGCGTTCTCGTTTCACTTCAAACGGCAGTGGAAGGAGCTGAATATGTTATGCAGGTTTGCTTTTATAGAAATGCATGTTGGGCTCTGCTTTGCACTTCACAAACCTTCTGAGTTAGAGCTCTGTTAAAGCAAGCTTGTTTGGGTACAAAGAATATCAACTGTTGCCAAGATTTAATACATTTTTTCTTTTTTTAAAAAATATACACAAAATACAACAGAAAAAGAAAATAAATATGCATTCTTATAGTCTGATGATTATATATTTAAAAACTAACTGATTCTACAAAGAAATATGGCTTTTTGTTAGCATTCCCCTTCCTGACATTATTGGACTTAACTAGTGCCGTTTTTGTCCAGTCATACTACAGTATTTACAGTAACTATTTGTGTCTGTCCAGTTATACTGTACTTTTCTACCAATCTGGTGTGATCTCAGAAATGGAGGTTTTTAGGCTTGAAATATTGAGGGGGTACCACAGATTTTGTAGAGTGGGGGAGATATTTTTGTTATGTTGTGTATTTCCGTTCAAATTAGCATTCACAAAAAGCTGTACAAAATGCAGTCCCTATACACAATGAACGATTTGTTCAGCTGTGTGAGTAGGCTGTGCTTTCACACAGCTGTTGAGATTTCTCTGCGTTCAGAATAAGTCCTATCTGATTTGTTTGCATGTCACTAGCAAGAAGAAGGTCCGATTCACCGTTCCCTTCCTATGTGTTTTCTCACGTAGCTGGTGAACTGCGTCTAATCTCGCTGGGATCAAAGACTCTGAGGCACCACAAATTTAGACATTTGGAGTGTAAAGCAAAGGAAGTAGAGCAGTAAGAAAGGCTTTTAAGGTAATTGCAAGAGCAGTAATTGCTTTTTTTCTGCCTCAGGTGTTTCAGAAGAAGGGATCTAGGGAACCTTTTAAAAAGAAATTATTAGCCAGGTAACAATGTAAATAGCAGTTGGGGTCAGCTGGAATTGTCTTTGCAAAGTATAGTCTTGATACTAAAACCCATCAAGCCATGTACCACGGAGATGATCATTGGGATTCCAGAGCAATTTCTGCAGTGAGTTTCTTAAATCACTTCTAACATAATCACATAAGAAAATAATAATAAAAGAACGCTTCTTTAAACCTGAAATATTTTATTCATAAGTTTTAATTTGTGGGAAAGTGAGTTTTCTATAAAACCTGAGGCATGATTAATAATTTGTGAAGGTGACTCCATTTCATGCCTATTGACCCACTAAGATTCCATTCATTCACTTAATTTCTCCCAGTGATTTCAGGACCTCCACTAGTTCTAGTCTGCATTCTATATCTCAGCTTAAATTTGTTCTATGTTAAATCTGTTACGAAATGTTTTCCTCAAAATCCTTAATGCAATACATTTAAATATGTATATGTATATTAAATATGTAAAGGAACAGGTAACAGGTTTATTCCATGTTGATATTCCATTCCATTTCTTTTCAGCATGGAATAAACCCATTACCCGTTCCTTTGCAGCCTACGCATGCTGACACAGCTACCTGCTTGAACTATTACATATGTATACTCAGCATCAAAAGAAACATCGCTAACAACTGCACAAAATTCACATAGCTATAAGGAAGATAACTTCTTGCAGGCACACTAGTACTATGTTAAACGGACATAGCATTGATATTAGCTCAGTTAACCGGTTAGCTCAGTTGGTTAGAGTGTGGTACTAATAACCCCAAGGTTGCGGGTTCATTCCCCATACGGGCCATTCAGTTGTTTTGCCAGCAGCCATATCACCCTGCAACTCACAACTGGCAACCCACTGAAGCAAAGCAGGTATGAGTGTGGTCAGCACCTGGATGAGATGTTAAAATTGAGGTCTGTGGTCATTAAAAATCCCAGGGCATTTCTCAAAAAGAGTAGGGGTATAACCCCAGCATCCTTGACAAATTTTCCATTGGTCTTTACTAATCAGGATCTCCTAATAATCCCCATCTACGAATTGAATTAACTCTGTTCTCCTCCCCACTGAGAGCTGGGCTGTGGTGAGCATTCTGGCCCACCATGGCTGCTTTTGCATCATCCAGGTGGGGGCTGCACATTGGTGGTGGAGGGGAGTCCCCATTACCTGTAAAGCGCTTTGAGTGGAGTGTCCAGAAAAGCGCTATATAAGTGAAATGAATAATAATAATAATAGTTATTTATTATTATTAATGACTTATGCTGATGAAAATGTCATCATCCAGATCACTTGTTGGACACAGTATATTGTAATCTTGAATTTTTCCAGGCTATGATGCTGCCTTGTGGAATTCTGTGCTGTTTCTCTTTAAAAGCCTGGACAAGCATGTGGCTTTGTTCATGTATCTCCCAGCCTTATGTCAATCCAGCTCATCCTATAAATGTTCAATGGAGCTAAAGTCTTATGAGTTGGGCATCCTTGATATAACAGTCAAATTCTCTTGAGAGAGCTCCTGTTATACCATTAGGACTTTGCGTCATGCAGTGTCATGTCAGGATGAGCCCGGAGAAAGGCCTGAAAGTCAGGTCTGAGGACTTGATCTATGGAGTGCCAAGCGATCAGGTTGCTATCAATAACTATGAGTGAAATTCTGTAGCCACTAGACACTCCTGCCCAGACCAGCACACCTGGACCTCTTCATTGATCATGGTGTGGTATCAAGATTCTGATCTCCTAAACTGTGGCCTAAAATTTTTCATATCGACAAACCCAAATGATGCTGACTTAGTACATCTTCCAATATAACAATGGTACGAAGGTGTTTCCTTGATAAGTAGGATATATTGGCTCATTTCTGCATTTTTCTTTCTTGACATTAAACAGGTTAAATCACCTCATCACCAGTGCCCAATCAACTTTCAGCATTACTTGAGTAACTGTCAGTAATACAAGACCAATTCTTCATTATTAATCATTATCCAAAATCTGTACACATATGATAATTCTTATTGAGTGACTTTTTTGGTTCTCACTATGAAATTTTCTTAATGTATTTGTATATACAGTTTATTAAATATATTGTGAATCTATTCAGAATAAATTTGTAAAAATGAATTTTTAAAATTATTATTGTTTTTCATTAATTTTATTCTTTATATTGCTGGACAGTCCATTCCAGAACTTATATTGAATCTTTATGGTGCCTTGATTTTCTTTTACTTACACTATAAATTTAGCCTTTTCTATTCTGTTTTCTATGTAACTTTCTGAATCTTTGAATTATACATCTAGGATGGCTCTAAACATAAATCATATGAAAAACAATGCATGTGTAAATGCTTCTATAGTGTAGAAAATTGCTGTGAATTAATTAGTACCATATTAGACTAGATCTCATTGACAAATGAATGTAATAATTATCACATTCCACTGATGTTTAATTCCAAGGGAATCCTTTTATATTACAAATGACTTGGATCTTGATAAAAGAAAATACAATTTTTAAAATACAATGACTGTCTGTGGTAATTGGCACCTTTGTTGCCCAGGGATAGAGAAATTTGACGTGTCAAAGAGTATAGCCTGCAATTCAGAATTAAAATTAATTTAGAGGACATGAAAAACATGCTTTGAAGTCTTACAAACATATGTGTTTTTTTTCACTCTTATAGGTTTTATTTAATTAAGGATTACAGGAACAACTTCAATCAGTGTTTTAGAGCTAAGCCATGCTCCTGTCTTCCTGATTTTCATGTTGCATAGAGATATATGAATTACTGTACAAATAAATTACAAATAAATATGAATTACAATTGTACTGCCTTGTCTCAAAGGCAAGCAGGTTTCATAGATGCTGTAGTTGTTGCTGTTTTAAGCTGTGAATTCTTAATGTTAATACTCTTTAACCAGGAAGTAGTGTACAGTTCTGTGGCGACAAATCAAAACATTTAATTACGAGGGGCATTGGAAATACCAATGACAAGAATAAATACTATTCTTCAGGGAGTTTAGTTCACAGAAAGTAGACATTTCAAATATTTTGGAGAATTAACAACTTTAAAAATAACAGCTGATGATTTGCACACATTTTTAAAGTTGTATTTTTATTAAATGGTTTGAGTAAATACATGAGGATTATGTAAATATTTTAGTGATTACAATAGTTCTTGTAACAGGATACTAGAGACCATGATATTGTAAGTTCTTATGCTCTTAGCGTGGTTGTAAATTACTCTCATGTTAATTTATCACGATCAAGGTTTTGAGGCTAAGAAAAATGCTGTTTACAGCTCCCCCAAAAAAGGAAAAAAATCTATGTTTTTCATTTAAACAGTATATTTTCGCAAATCTATTCTGACCTAATCCAATTTCCAAACAGCAGTCACTGAAAATACTTTTTGCTAACAGATTCAGGCTACAAATGCTAATTATTGCACACTGTGCACAAGCTCAGCTTTGGTAGGGAAATCTTTTATTCTGAGAAAACTGATTAAAATAAATCACTTTTGTAATCTGAACACATCCTATTTTTATAGTCTTGAATTAATCCCCTCGTCTAGCTGTAATAATAACTTGAAAAATTAGAATCTGCACACTTCTGAGTCAAGTGACAAGACCTGAAATGTCTTGCATTAGGATTGCATTCTTGCCATACTTAAATATTGAGAAAGCGTTCTGTAGAAACAGGAGAATAAATCACATTACTACAGGAATTCAGTAAGACTTGGTATGATTCTTGTTGGACCACCCTTATCATTTCAGTATCCTGCAACTTTGGCTGGATCACAGGAGGAGGTTCCTAACGTGAAGAAAATTATGTGTGTTGCCTGCTGGTCTGCACCTGACAAAAGAGGAACACATGAGAGATTTTTCCATTAGTGCAATAGGAGTCCTGCAAGAGCAATTGCACAGCCAGTCTTATTGTCACCTCTGTGCAATGCACAAAACCTTAGATTAACACTAAATACTTCTATGTAAATGTAAATTGGATACCTTCCCAACATTCTCGACTGACCAACGACACTTGATTATGATGACTAAGCAATGTGAAATAACTGGAGCAGAAATCTTGATTTTCAATTTGACAGACATTTGTCTTCCTCTGGATGTCAGTAGGAAAGAGAACATTTAATGTGATGGCGGACAACACTAGATAAGATAAGACAAAACAACATTAATGGAAATTGCTACAGCTGCATGTTTGCTGGAATGGCTAAAAACATGCAATAGAAACAAATGCTTATTTGTTTCTTACTACTTGCACCTGGGAATAGTTACAACACAGTGGTTACATGTGTTTGCAATACCCAGGCAATTCCTATCATTTTAACATACTGGTTTTAGGAGTTCTATTGCTCTATTGAAATACACATTACTGTAGGTTCAGCTTAACGAAATGTGGCAAAGATAAGAAAAACTACTTTTATTTAGAGGACTAATGCTTGAAATCAGGCTTTTTTCATCTTGTATAACTAAACAATGTTATCAGAAGATCACACAAAATAGGTAGTTATTGACTGCATAAATACACAGGTACAGTATACATAAACCATGTACTGTATGATTTGGAAGTGATGGCTATCTGTCAACCATTCAGTCAACTGAATGAGAACTGTTTTTGGCATAGTGATACACAGGTAGCTTAATCTATCATGTGTGCCACAGATACAGCATTTCAAGCCATTTTATTTGTGTGGCCATTCAGATCTAAAGCGCATGTTTTTAGGAGGAAATCAGAGCAGCTGGAGAAAAAAAAACATTTAGACATGGTATGATGTGGAATTTCCACCTACTGTAGAAGGTATGTACTGTAAGTCCACATGAACATGCTGTTATAAGGGGTTTACCTTGATTTTCCTCTAAAGAGACCAATCTAGCGTTTAACTACTATCTAGTTCATTATTTCTCTGCGAATGGGATGGAATGTCAGAGCCACAAAGGTTAGTATATGAGTAATTAATTCAAGTTTGTGCAACCACAACTTTGTCCTGCTAAACATCTTAAATTTAGTTTTATATGCAGCCCTGCAGATGATGTCAGTTTTTCATTTTTGGAACAGTGCTACTTTTAGCTTGCAATCTTGGCAATGTCACATTGTTGTAATCACTTGATAGCAAGTTAGGACATTCAAAATTGTTGAAATCTAAAATGTAGACATAAGGTCACTGTTAGAAATGTGTAAGTAAAGCCCAAATAAATATTATGTTTTTAAAGCCATGTACACCACTGAATCTATAAGACAATGTTTTTTATAAAAATATCCAAAAACAACACTGCCCACACAAGTACATTTTAGACAGCATAACCCTTTGACTCTCATCATTGTTTGGTCACCTTGTTCCTCAGGCATGGCGCTGTACAATCCTGCTGGGGATTCTAGCATTGGAGAGAGAAAATATATGCTTTCTCTGATTAATGAAAGGTTAATATATTTTCTAAAAGCCAGGGCAGTTCTTGGAGGTACTTAACCATTAGTCAGACTATGAGATCACATCATTACACAGCCTAAATCAGGCCATGTTCCAGATATATTACAAGTGTGGCAGATTACCATTGCCTGTTTAATGTGTGCACTTAAAAAGTGAGGCTATCTTTCACTAGAAGTAAACTTTACTTCTTTACTGGGCATTTACTAATCCAAATCACTGTAACATTAAAGCAAGTTTACATGTACAGTATAGCTGTGTCATAGTCTTTATTGTGCTTATTTTAAACCTTATGTGTCAGATGTCATGGAATTTCTTCTAACATTACTATTGCCCAGGCAGTTTATATTACAGAATATCTGTAACCCTCCTCCTTCAGAGAAAAAGAAACAGCATAGTAATTATCTTGAGTGCAACCATACAGGAACTAGAGGTTAGCAGGTTAATTGTAACAACAACACAGCACCTCAGACAGCTGCGAACATTTTCCAGTCTACATTTTTTGTCCCTCCCATCTGTTAAGATGAACAGAGCAAGCATGACAAGTGTTTGTGCTGATGAGGATAGGATATACAACAAAATGTATAAGAAGCACTTAGCTATTTTAAAATGGGTCACAGTGTCAAATATAGATTAACTTTGTGTATTTGTTTTTAAACATAAGTTTAAGCATATTTGTACTTCAGGGTCCAAGTCTTTTGAAAAAGCACTCCATCTTTTCTAGTGTTAGAAACAACAGTAGTAATGGTCTGTTATACAGTAGTTCCTGTATTGATAATTTCTGTCAAGTAGCAAATTATAAATGGCACGTAATTATTCCCAGTAACTGTAATGTATGGTACCTACTAATAAATAGGTTGCAATAGGATGAGATGAAAGAAACAGCAAGCTCATGGGAAATCTATGAGTGCAGTTGCATTCATTTATCAATAGGGCGAGATGTGGACAAGGTCAAGGAAAGTCAAAGATTCTGTCTTGCATAAAGCTCCATCATGGGACATGAGAGTGGACGTTAGAAGAAGGCTGAAGCTTCCTGAGGTTGTACAAACATCCTTAAGGCCAGATGTAGTGATGTGGTCCCAGGAGTGAGAAAGATCATCCTCATTGAGCTGACGGTGCCATGAAAGGAAGGGCGTGGGGAGACCTTTGAGAGGAAAAGGGCCAAATATGAAGATCTGGGACAAGACTGCAGAGGCAAAGAGTGGCAGATGTGCTTGTTCTCGGTGGAGGTTGGATGCAGAATATTCTCTGTACAATCAGTGTGGAGAGAGCTGACAGCTGTTGGGCTGACTGGGAGGGACAGAAAGACTGCCGTTCGAAGGCTGGGAGAGGCAGAGGAGAGAGCCTCATGCTGGCTCTGGAACAGGAGAGAGGAGTTAAATTGTGGCTGGGAGGAGATGAGCAGTGACTGGCTATCACTGCTGACCCACCGGCAGGAGGGGATTATGGAAAAGGATCAAAATGCCTGATGAAAGCTGGTTTCCACTTGATGACATCAATTCCTGATCAACAGCAATAGTCAATACAACTGTTGACTAAGGAGAGCATCGGTAGATTTATAAAGGAAGAAGAGCCTTTTAATTCTCTTTCACTGTTGTTATTTGTTATAACTGCATTGTTGCTGCCATGTGGTCTCCCTGTATTTCAGTCAGTGAGGCCTTAACATAATGGAACTGTCCTATAAGTGATAGATGACAAGGCAAGGATAAAGTGCTCAGTGCACTTTAAGGAAAGGTTGCCGATATACACACAGGACTACTTTTCTGCAAAGATCAAAGATTTACTTCCACGGATCTTTTGAAACGGCACTTTTCTCGTATTAGAAACATCAGCAGTACCCTGCATTAAACTCTGCTTGACAGGCTTTTGAAAACACCTTTCTGTTGAGATGAATTTACCTTTGATTCTGCCAGATATTCGATCAATTTATGATTGAAAGTCTCACCTTTTCATGCTCCTAATCGGAGAACAATGCAATGCAGACAGTTTGTCTGCTGCATTCTGCTCATTGAACTGTTTGGCACAGAAATGGCTCGCTTTGAATCAGTAAAGTGGGCAACAACTGTCTTTAATCCCTCCAGGAGCTGTATGACAGATTTCAACAGTGATATCCAAACATTCTTAAGTCCCGATTATTACCGTTGGCTTGGTACTGCAGTGTGCAGTCCAAGTTTGTAAGTTAGACTGATAAAAGATACAATGTTGAACTTAACAAAGCACCTAGTTATCAAAATGCATTAGCTATGATTACAAAACAATAATTATATCCTGTGTAGAATTATTTTCTTTTTTACCTTTTATGGACATTACAAATTACTTGTATTATTTCCCATGCTATGTGAACCACGTTTCCATGGTACTTTTACACTTTCTTTTGGGATGTGAAAAAAGGAAATACCGTTACTTTTAGTGCTGGGGCTTGGAGCTTGTAGACATAGCACAGCAGCTATATTTTAAACCATTAGGTTCTCTAGACCCATACGCAAAGCTTAATGTTTGCAGTTCCACAATCATTTTGCTGAAAAAACATGGTGGAAAAACAATCAGGGGACTGTTTTTAGAAAATTGAATTTTCATTAGCTGACCGAATTTTATATGCAGTATATGAGAGCTTTCATTTTTAATGAAGAAATAGAGATAATGGTGGGGAATACACAATTTCAGAGAAATCTTGCTAGACACATTTTGCAAAGGAAATGGAAAGGAATACTGAGATGTGGTGGACAATAGCTTAAACTTGTAACAGCTCCCCTTGGAACCAGACAGGCATTGATGTCTAAGAGAACAAAAGAAAGCACTGTTGTAATGCACTTGAGTGGTGGCCTGAACATAAGCAAGAGACATGTAGGAGTTGAAAATCAGACTTTTCTTTTCAAGAATGCCTGCCGTTGACTGCTCTCAGTTGTGCCTGGGTGTTAATAATCTGTGTGTACTGTACCTTGGGTGGCTAAATTGCCATTTGTCACGATCGCTAACCCCTCCTCTTAAGGGCGCTCCAGCCCTTCCTCGTTCTGCCCCATTGTCTGCACCTGGTCCCTAATCCCGCTCCCCCTTAAAAGCCAGACGCGGACCTTACTCCTGGTTCCTCATTGATTTCCGCATCGTGAGAGCCCAGGGTCCTGCTGCGTCTGGCTCCGTTATGGTTTTAACTTTCTGTTCCTGATCCCCTGCCCCGCCAGTCCCGACCCGGCTCATGGTTTTAATCCCTGGATGGATCTCCTGGCTTTGGAATCTTCTCTCCCGTTTGGATTCCCCGTTTGGACTTCGGCTTTGTTTGTTCGCCCGGACTCACTTTCCCAGTACACCAGCTCACCTTGGACACGCCCCCCTGTTTCCTGACCCTTTCCTGCATGACTATTTTTCCCCTTGTGTCTTCACAATTCTGGATCATGTCGTCCGCATAGGGCCCGGAAAGAACCGGATTGTGACACCATTGTAACAATTCTTCTTTTTAAAACCATTTATTATGATAGTAACCGCATATACAGTACATCCCCCACCACTAAGCATGTACTATGGTTTTGGTACAAGCCTACCAAATGTAAATAAACACTGCAATGAAGCCTTGAAATTTTGCATGTTATGTACTGTACCATATGACACAGGCAGTGATATAACACATGAAAAACTGAAAGAAATAGTATAGATTTAAAAATAATTAATCTCGTTAATCATGAGAATTAATCCCGGAATTTCATAAACTCTTTAACTGTACAGCATGTGGTACAGATTTTCTCAAGGTCCTGAAGGAA
Organism: Atractosteus spatula; assembly: GCF_055471065.1. Classification (NCBI taxonomy): domain Eukaryota; kingdom Metazoa; phylum Chordata; class Actinopteri; order Semionotiformes; family Lepisosteidae; genus Atractosteus; species Atractosteus spatula. Next base: position 62,708,437 of record NC_142710.1, read on the forward strand.
GTTACTGCATGCGTACTGTGTTGGCTGTAGTGTGACTGGAAAGACAGATGCAGAAGGTTATTGTTAGCGCACAAGTCATTTATCCGAAGCCCCCCTTTTAAAGGACAAAATCAGCCACTATCTTTACTGTGAAATTTGGTGATTCCCTCCACAGAATGCAGCATGTTGTAATTTAAGAAAAAGTAGATAATCTGTGGAAGAAAGATTTTAGAGTTGGTGCTAAACTTACAGTACATACTTGACTTGATCGTTTATGTTCTGTACATGGCTATTTAAGTACGAGAAGACAACTCCAATATAAAAGAGTAATAAAATATCTGCCGTTATGCTGCACTGCAGTTCCAGCTGTTGCAATTAGCTTACAATGATTTACAGTTCCAAACCAACATGGTCGTAGAATAGCTACCCTACTTCTAGAATGTACAGCTGTTTGTCTATTTTCCATATATACAGTATTGTCATTGTCTTCTTCAAAAAGCAATGTGCTTCTCGCACGGCCACGTTTATTTCATGTGTTAAAATTTGACAAAAGGGAAATCTGCCATTTTTGGAAAATGAGAAAATTCTTATTTTCATTTAAGATTGAAAATTGAAAGTAGATAAAACTCCTAATGTAAATTCATAACTACGTGTGCCTTAAGAAAATGCTAATATTTTTCTAATGTGTTCACAGAGTACACTGATTAAAAGCTAGTCAAAGTATGCCAGCAAGCATTTAATTAGATACATTTGGTACATTAGCTAAGCTTTCAAGAGCAAAGTGCCAAAAGAAGTCATTTCATCCTTAATTAAACATACTAAGATTACCATATTAAGAAGCAAAATTGAATATTTTGAGACCTTTGTCCAAAACGTCACTAACAGAGTGCTTCAGTTGGTTGATTTTACTGTGTTAAATACACTTCCAAGGTGTGAGGGCAGTTCACCAATTGACTTTGCATTAGGTCGTTCCAGAAAAGCTGCTCTGAAGGTATTATTAATCTGTGTCATTGCAGGCTATAGGAATACTGTTATATAAGAAAAAAAATTCCTCTAAATATTAAGTAAAAAATTCAAAGAATATTGCACACACAACTTTAACATCTTCAATATTTATGGATTCAGAGCTAGCCAGCTACAATGCCAAATAAGCTAATGTGTTTTTTTTAGCTTTTCAAAATTCTAGCACAGCTTTACATAGAAAATCCCATTATAGCAAGGTAGCATTAAACATAAACCTCATCGTCAGATATAGCTCACAAGATGTTAAAAAAGGAATATTCGTTTGATTTAAACTTGGCTTTTATTTTGTTTGTAATACAAAGACCCGCTTGCTGTGCCCATTCAGTGTGATCTAATTCAAGGTGGCATGGAAAGAAGCTTAGGGAGGTCACTTCTGAGATTTTCCCAATCACCTTAACTTAAAGAGTGTGGAATGTCAATGAGGAAAGAAAAAAATATCAGGTGAAAAAACAACAAGCTGTTTTCTCTGCTCTCAGTGATGAAACTTTGCAAAGGAAGTTAAAATCTTATTGTGTTTGCTGGTTAGTTGGGAATTTGGTAAAAGTGGGGAAGAAATGTCAGTTATAAGTCCCCGTCTGGATGTGCATAAGGTATTTCAGAATTTGAAATGGATTTGACGAGTCTTCCAAGGTCTAGTCTGTGCATAGAAATTAAATTTTGTTTTGAGTTTGTCAAAGTTTTAAAATTCATATGCATCATGTTAGCGGTAACCATCTGTTGTCAATATGGAAGAGCCAGCAGTCCACAAGATGTGTTTTCAAATATCCTGACAGAATGAAATCATTTTTTTTGTTTTACTTGCACTTCAATGTACATTAAGACTAAATTGCCCAGCAGATCCAGTATATTTGGTCATATTTTGTTTTAGCTGTTGCAAAATTGCACTTTATTCATGGAAAATAAATCTGCTATTAAAATATCTAGAACATACTATAGATGGAACCAACTACCCATAGCAATAACCCAAGGCTAGGGTTAGGGGTTCAGGCTATGGTCAGGATTGAGATGTTGTTACTAACATGCAGAGGTTAGATATTATCACGTTTATGTCACTTATGTTAATATAGAATTAATATATTCCATGTATGAAACATTAATAAGTTCCATTTGCAACCAAGGAGGTCAAGACAGACAATCCTGTAAATGGAGACAATTTTATTTACAGCCTTAGGAGACAGAATAATAAATATATGTAACAAATAGATTTGAGATGTAAATGTTACCAATTGAGTACTTTTTTCTACTGAGGTACTGTAGGATTACCAACAATAGGAAAGGAAAAAACCCAAATCATCCCTTCCCAGTAGGAGATCTGGAACCTGTCTAATAAAGATTTCCTTCTAAACAAAATAGCATATGAGGCTTTGGAATTTAGTTATATCCGATTTATAAAGTGTACAGTAAATATTTAGGAATTTTTAGATCGTGGTGAAGATACACTATACAGCATTTCTACATGGCAGCAACAAGCATTCTTAATTAAAAGCAAATTTAGTATTATCTTACATACAGTAATTGCTTCCACATGCCTTAAGAGAAATGCATTCTTGCTCTTTGAATTACTAGAAAAAACTATGAAAAAGTGGCTAATGTAATCCACTGCTTCATAAGAAACTACTGTTGAAGCAATTAGTAGCCTCATGTACAGTACTTTATAAACAGCAGTTTATAAATTCCACACATTTTGTTTAGTGTCTGCTTGTGGTATGTTCTTGGCATACAGTATAAGAACACAATTGTGCTGATTCACAGGAATAATGCATACAGCTGATTAAACAAATATCTGACATTTACGAGCAACTCACCACACATTGAACCACATTTTATTCGATTCCACGTCAATCCCTCATTTCCGTTACCCTTCACAAATGTCCACCCATGTGGTACAGGAATCCTGCGGGAGGATGCGTTTGAGTAATTGTGTGAGATTAATTTTTACAGAACCCCCCCCCCAATAAAAATAGCACTTGTTTTATTTTTTCGTCGAATTTGAAAAGCATAACTGGAGGAATTTATTGATTCAAGATACGTCATTCTGAAGGAGTTTCATACATTTAATTTTTTTTGCAGTGGCGTTTACCTGGATGCATATGACGATACAGTTAATAAAACTTTCGGGAGGAATGAGGGCAGCCAGACTAATTAAACTCAGCTGCCGTAACCCACAACCAATCTTGATTTATTTTCTCAGAAAGAGACGGAATGCCGTTGAGAGAATGGGGCATGTATCCCAGTTAGGAGGAGGAGGAATGACAAGGAAATCTAGAAGATTTAGCAGAGGCCAAAACGGGTCGCAAATAGGCTGAAAAAGTTCAAGTACGGAGCTGCGTCAGCATCCGTAGGCTGCAAAGGAACAGGTAAAGGTGTATTCCACGCTGAACGGAAAAGACAAGAGACACAACGTTTCGTTTTTGGAGCCTTCAGATTACCATATATACCACACATCAATCTCTCCTCCTCTTCTCTCGTTCTGCATCCCTCCTACACCCAGTTTCTACCTTTGCAGCTACCCGCTGGTCGCCTTTTCACCGAGAGTGGGTGTACTGGCCTGCCCGTCCTATGGCCGGGAGGATAGCCCTCAGCCGAGAGGGTTAAGCCGAGTTTCCACAAACTCAATAAACGATTCTACTTTCACACAATTTTCGACTGCCCTCGATATTCGTGAAGTAAAAATACTTCCACATTTCGCTTTATGCTATTCGACTACGTTACATCCACGTTCCTTAATGTACACGTCATTTACGCAAAAATGACCAAGAATCAATTGCTTTGAGATTATTTTTTTACAAAACGTAGCATAGTCTCTTTGTGTAATGTTTGTAAATTTTAATTGTTTAAAGCATGTAAACTGCTACATGAAAGATTATTGTAATCTTCCTGAAATGTGCACTGCAAGAATGTCTAGTATAAAATGATTTTGTGAGGAACCTTACTTAACTCACTTAATAGCAACTGGCAAAGATTAAAAACATGTCTAGTAAATTTATTTCAAAATATCTTTAAAAATCTATATAAAAAATGGCACATTATCATTTCATGTTTTACATTTTACAGTGTTATTATTTGATACAAATCACCCAATAAACTAAAAATAGTTTATTGGCTTGCAGGTGATTTTGTCATAGTGCCCCGGACAATTTGTTTTCTGCTCACAATGGGAATAATGCAATTTGACATAAGGATTGAAAGAAATTATTTTGGAAGGAGATGAAACAACAATATATAAATCTTTCCCCCTGTTTTGTTACATAGTGTTACGTCAGAAACATTTCTGCAAGTGAAATAAATATAATAAGTCTTTAAAAGAAAAATGAAAAAAAGCATAAGGCAAATTGGAGAGAGATGAGAAGGTACATTTACAATGCTAATAAGTACCCTGAGTGCTTTGGCAGTGACATTCTTAGCATTACTTCATCTTTTCTTTTCTCCAAAAGCAATTATTTCTCAAAAAAAAGTATTTGATGCTATTTCATAGTTCGGTCTATTATTGCAATTATGTGGAATAAATGGAAGATTCACAGGGGAGATTTCTGGCAAGGATTCTAGTGAAAACTACAGTTCTTGGTATGAAAGCCACACTTGTCCACTGTAAAACATTTTTAGCTGGACTCATGTCTTTTTCCTGCATGTTGACATCTTACATTTGCAAATACAAGGTAAAATTTAGATTTTAAGAGGAGAAATAATCAAGCATCTGTGTGAGCATGGATACTGTAAATATGATATACAAGGTATTATTATTATTTGAATATAACTATAGTTTCCACCATTTTACAAAAAGAATGCCTTTTATTTTGTGCAACTGGAGATAATTTAAAAATAAAACATAGTTGTACTCGAAACAAAATTGTAGGCAAAAGACAGGAGAACGTTTTTACACGAGAACAGTGTAACACTTTAGTACAAAAACATTTATGTTCTCTACATTGCACATGAAACGTTTATGTGGACCATGTTGTTTTTTTGATTAAATAAACTCAGATAATAACATAAAAATGCAAATTTTAGGTTCTTGTTTTTTGCGGTTAACTACAAACACATGTTGAACATGGGCTTATTGTCAAAACAAATGTTACTTGAAAGAAATACCTTAGGGTTGTTTCTTTTGTCTTCTTAGGAATACATGTTGTTTACAATAAAATCAATGGTCTCACACAGGTAATTAACATGTCCAAAGTAAAGCACTTTATCTTAAGATCATTGGCACATTAACATTTCAGTACAGATGGGTATTTGTGTAAGCATGCAGAGAATGTCACTGTACTGATTACAGTAGCTGATTGGATGTAAATGCACCTGTAGTCTTTATCAAAATGAAGAGTATGCATATTTAACCACTGTAAACTCTCAGGAGAAACAGTGGGAGAGAGAGTGGAAAAACACAGATGGGCTGGGAGCAAGATGCATCACATTTAAACCATAATTAGGAACAGAGTAGACAACACAAAACTGTGCAAAAGATAAGCACTGAAATAATGACAATTTATTTGTTTTAGACAATCCAAACAGTCAGCTGAGGCATCCAAGAGTTTTATGAATTGTCTGATAATCCAATGTAAACTTATAGTTAAGAATTTAATGTGAGATGAAGGATATGACTGTGACAGGATGTCGGATTTCCTGAATGAAAACAGCTGCTGGATAAGGTGAAGGACTTAAAGTTTCTAAAAGGATGCAGAAATCTACCTTGCATTCTGTGACTTCTTTATTTGAACAACCAAACTACTGACCTGCAGAAGTCGTCTAAGATTATTAGATGAACTTTTTTACCGATTGAGCATTTCGACCTGTAACTGTTATGCATTTGGCACCTTCAGAGATTAAGGAAAAGGTAGAGGCCATACCAGACCGCAGTGGATCATTTGGCCAGAATTCATCCTGGTTTCTGCTGGACATGTTTAAATATTTTTCCTGTGCTGTTCAGCATAGAATTCATCGGGACTTTGCAGCTGATATTCTAATGTTTTACCTATTTCTTAATAAAAGACTCATTATAGGTTTACAGCCATATCAGAGAATTACCAACACATCATCGGTCAGGAGAATTAATCTTAAATTATTGTTTTATGTAGGGATTATGTACCGGAAGCCGGTCCAGGCTCCCATGAAGTGTAGTTTAGCACCCTTTGCAGACGGTATAATCCGGAAGTAAGTGGAGAAGGACAACAGGGAAAACACAATGAGGATCAGGACAGGATGGCAGACGGGGGGGGCGTGACGACGGTGATCCAGTGTTTGGGGGGGCGTGGTGCAGGCCAACATGTCCAAGGAGTCCAAGGGGGAAGTCCACGGCGCAGTCCAGGGTCCAGGTGCCAAGAGAACCATCCAAGAGTTAAAATCCGGAATGGGATCTGGAACAGGAACAAGCAGTTAAAAACTCAGATGGTCAGGACGCCGGAGTGAAGCCTGTGCCGTCGGGTCTCTCCTGAACCCGCTGGTAGGCGGGCTTCCGGGCGTCCATCTCCCAATGCTGAGCCAGGAATAGCGGGAGCACCAGGCTTAAATAATAACAGGCAAAACGGGGGGCAGGTGCACGTAATAAACTAAAATGCGAAAGGGTCAGAGCGCCCTTAAGAGGAGGGATGAGGATCGTGACAGATTACTTTCACACAAAAAATATTTTATGAAGATCTGGGAGAAAAACCGCAGGTGGATGTGTGTTGACTTAAAAATTGCATTTTGTAAGTTGACACCTTTTGCTTATCCTCACTTCCCCATGCTGTTGTCTGGTCAGTTGTGTGAGAAGAAGGAGAGATACAGGAGCGAGCAAGAGATACAGCAGGAGATGTCAAATGATCCTGGTAGTGTTAGTTGAGTCTTTAACACTGCAGACTCGGAGTGGGAAAAGCTTGACACGCACCTCATTTTTTATAGTGGACTCATTTTTCAGTGAGTTTTTCAGAGCAGTCAGCCACATCAAGAAGCTTAGCATGTGAATAGCTTCTACTGTATCACATGACTGCACGATCACCCTTGAAAAACCCTGCCTGGTTGTTTAAAAGAATGAGGAATGGAATCTTAACTCTAGTTATTGCCGAGTACAGGTTTGGATCTGGCTAATATCCGCAGACTCGATTTTACAAGTCCCTTGTTGGGAGTTCAGGGCTTAGCCCCTGTCTTTTCGCCAGTTGCGAGTTATTGAAATGGCAGTGCTACAGTGAGTGTGAAACGAAGTACACGCTCAATTGAGTCTCATTCTTTTGCTCATTACCTGCATCTGTCAGAGTTAATGACAGGACTGTGAAGTGTCTGAAAGAGACTGGGGAACTTTACGGGGACACTGTGCAATCTAGATAATATATACAATCTGCAGAGGTTTTGTTTTCTCACAAGCTTCCATTTACAACAGAAAGGCACAGGTCTATTTGCATGTGAACCAAAGTTTTAATAAACGTTTTGTTTCCTTTTATGACAAAGGTAATGAGAAGTAGACTTAACTCATATTACCATGAGTGGCAAATTCCCCAGTCACCTGGTTTTGAATTGAAATGGCCCCTAGATGAAAACTGCTAAGCTAAAACATGAAATGATACTACACATAACTGGTACAAAGCAAGGAGTAAAACATTACACCTCCAGGCCTTCTGTTGTTTTCAGTATGGATATTATATTGACTGTGTATTTTATTATTTTTACTTTATTAAATTCAGTTCAAGTGTTCTTTCATTATCCACAGCCACCGTCATCTGGAAGAGGGCCATGGAGGCCCACAGCCCAGCCCAGCACACACAACACTTTTTCCCCCTTAATTAGGAAGCTGGTCCATCACAGGGCATACAGTACATGTAAGGACAATTTAGAGACTGGTCTGCTTATCCTTGGAAAAAATGCGGAGTATCTAAACAAAATCCACTCATACTGTACATGGGGAGAACATCAAAACTCTAAGCGGAAGTCATTGCGGCCTCGGTTTGAACCTAGGACCCAAAAGTCACACCACTGGGCCACTGTCAGGAACAGTTCTTTCCGGGCCCTATGCAGACGACGCGATCCGGTTGGTGAAGACACAGTAGGAATAAAAACATGCAGGAGTAGGGAGGGAGACAGGGGGCGTGTCCAAGAAGTGCAGGTGTCCAGGGGAAGTGAGTCCGGGGCGAACAATCCAAGCATAAATCCAAAAGGGAAATCCAATACAGGTGACAGAGTCCAAGACCAGGGGATCCATCCAAAGTAATTAAAAACCAGAACCGGGTCGGGACCGGCGGGGCAGGGAATCAGGAACAGGAAACTAAAACCATAACGGAGCCAGACGCGGCAGGACCCCGGGCTCTCACGAAACGGGATTCAATGAGAAGCCTCGGGCAAACGCCTGCGTCTGGCTTTAAAGGTGGAACTAAAGAGGGGTTGGAATAAAGAACAGGTGTGGGGAATGGGACAGAACGAGGAAGGTCTGGAGCGCCCTTAAGAGGAGGAGTAACGATCGTGACAGCCACCACTCAATTACAGTATGTTATGTTACATAAAAGTGTAGCGACGGATTCACTGCATTTTTACTTGTTGTCCAATACTGTGAAGGGCACCTGCCCTGTGTAGTTATTTCAAAATCAGGCAGTCCATGGTACAATCACTTTAACACATTTCCCACACACACGTCATGCATGTCGTACTGTTGTAACATTATCATGAAATCAAACACATTAGAAATGACAGAAATTTAAGTCATTAGGTTTACAATTCGTAATGATAGCAACAAACAAATATAGTTGAACTGCAGCAAAAATAATAAAATTAACCGCATTGCCATCCAAATATGCTTATTTGTCTACATAACTGTATTTCCAAAATTGGCACACACAGAACATTAAACGCTTTTTTCTGGTTATACTGTATATCAATGACATAACCATATGGTTCCAATTATATTTTTTATTATATGTGCTTCTTTACATGGTACTCAATTACTTAATTAGAAATAGATTGTTCAGGATTAATGGATAGAAACACAGAAATAGAAGTGGGCTTAGCAATTTGGTTCCCCAACCCTGCCAAGACATCATAAATCCTAGGTCCAACTGTTTTTCATCTTTGAAAAGAAAAGAAGCATGCTCCAGTTTTGCTGGCCCATCTACAAGCTCCTGGAAAATGTGAAGATGTGGAGGGTGAAGATACAAGCACACATACAGTAGAATATATAGTATGGGCTGGTTTAAAGATTGCTTCTGTGTTGCTAACCTGTTCTGTGTCACTGTCAAAGTTAGCTGCCTATCTGCACGAGATAGTGCTTAATAGGATAGTTCTGCCACATGGGCACTTGTACTAGCTGTAGAGAATGGCAAGGTTGAAAAAGCAGCTCTTATGTTTTGTGAGTCTGTTAACCACATGTTAGTCTGATTTTCTTATGCTCAAATAATGGGAGACAAAGCTTGTTTTGCTAGACATTCAAAGATATTTGCCAATACAAACCGAACAATGTTTTTGTTTCTTTCCACTTTATGGGAAATTAATGTGCTCATAGGACTGGGAAGGCTTCTCCCCTGACGTTCAAGTTTGAATAGTTTTTGAAGGGAAAGGACCATTCATTGGAAATGACAGAATTAGACGTCTCCTTCACTGTCTGAGAGACTGCTGTATTTTTAACAAAGATACTAAAACCAGTATAGGTCTTGAAATGAATGTATTACAGATATACGAATACTGGGTGTGCTGAAAAGAAGGCATGCTGTACTGGGAATAAACATGGAGATAGGAAGCAGCTGAAGGCATGAGAAAAAGATACATGAGGTAAATAAAAGGGAATTCTTTGCCAGAATTTAGTTCAGTCCCCTTGAGTGAGGAGTAGTCTTGGCTCAGTAATTGACATTTCAGAAATTGCAAATTTCTCTGTCCAAATACATAAGGAGATGGATCCAGAAAAGAAAATTTGCCTTACAATTAATTAACTTTATCCCTAGTGGAATACATGATATACAACAATTGCTCTGTCTTCTGGCAAGACAACAAGCCATCATCTTGAACTACTGAATGTAACAGTGGAAGGTCTTCTATAAGGTCAGGTTATTATGAACAGTGTCTCTATCAGGGTATACAGTACACTTCATACAGGTCTGTTCATTTTAAAGATGATTCTGATTTTAACACGCAAATACTGTACAGGTTTTACAGTAATATATAGGACATATATACAGTAGGTTATAGGTTTTATAGTCAAAACAAATTCCCACAATTTGTTGCCAGTGAGGGTCAGCCCTTTTCACCTTTGAGTTTTTTTGAAGACTGACCCTTATTCTTTGTTTCATGGCACAGGTGAGGGATTATGTAATTTGTAGCTATAATATAAGAAAGCAGTGTGCACTGGGACCTGTAGATATGGATCACTTGGTAGCTTGGCTTGAGTTTCCCTTTTGAAGTGATGCCATGCACTACATAAACAGTTAGGTATGTGTCTGAGATCGGCTCTGGCAGGGAACCTTCATAAGCTGTCAGCATCACACAGTCTTGTGTACCTCTGTTTATTTGTGAGAAAGCCACATTGACAGCTGGGGTTCCTCTGGATTGATGGACACCAGCTTCAAAGGAAAGCCTTTGAAAACACTGACTTCAGAGACTGAAAGGCTTTAGAAGATGCAAGTATCCTCGTTTGTGTTGACGCAGTTTATCTCCAGTGAGGAATTCAATGTTAATTCCCTTTATCTCAGCAAAATTGCTACTCAGTGTTCACTCTTTGCATGTACCAAGCCTCCTGGTCTTATAGTAATTACTTTGGGTTTTCACTTGTCTTTGAATAATAGCCTTAATATAATCCATGTCACATCCTCTGCAGGACTATGGAACTTACTGAGGGGTACTTTTTTATTAATGTTAAATAACTTGCACTTCTCAGATGTAATTTAGGGAAATGTCATTGTGTCACAAGTGCAGTTCACTTCAATCCAGAAGTGTACCACAGTGAAAGATGTGGCAGACTAATTAAAGCCTATGCATAAATTTTAATGTTTTTTTCTGTTTTGAAAAAAAAAACAAAGATCCAGGCTAAGAGCCTTTAGGTTGCACATGAATTATTCATTAAATCAAGAGCCCATTAACAGATTGTAGGCAAATTGATATATTGTAGAAACAATACCGATTTTAAAATGTTGTTGGAAGAAAATTATTGTTTGTTGGTAAAGTGACTGGGAACCTGAGGAAATTAAAATAATACAACCAATGAAATGACCTCACTTTCACTCTCTTTGTCCTCTTTATTTTTCTCTCTGTAGCTTTCAGCCTGCATGTGCAATAATGAATTGTAAGAAAAACACTAAGAGGGACTTTTATCTCCCACTGACTGCTGTTATAGCCAAATGCCTGGGTTCCTCTTCTTACCTTTGTCTTCAATCTGTGCTGCAGATGAGTGCTTCTAAAAATAATTAATCTTAAAAGCCTGTCAGCAGTGAGGAAGATTGTATTGACAGTGGCCAAAGACTGATGTTTTACCAGTTATAAAGAGGTTGCAGCAGAAAATGTGATTTAAATAATGAGACAATTAAAACTAAAGGACTTGAATGCTTCTTCTTTTATTGTGGAAGGACTTGGTTTTAAATATGTTTAATGTCTTCAAAACAGCCATTACAGGTGTCACTACCCCAGAGCTGAATGAACATGGGCTATCATTTTAATTAGAGCTATGGTATGATTATACATTTTATCTACATGAATCTTTTATATTCCTTAATCATGTAATGTAATAGTAAATATTCCTCAATTCCTTGAAGAGGCTTCAAACTGTCTCTGTTCTTTGATTTTCTAAAAGCTTTATGCGTTTACCATCTTTTTAAGGTTCAAATTATTTTGATAACTTAATCATTTGGATGACAACTGATTTATGTATCAGTGAGACATGATATTCAGTGCACGGAATAATACCATTGAGGTCATGCATATATTGTGAATTCAGAATGAAGTCTCTCGAAACACATTGTTATCAACAGTTCCAACTGTCCAGTGTTGACTAGTTTTGGGATTGTTAAAGATAATTGTTAAAGCCATTAGACAGATAATTAGGCAACATTGACTCTTTTCATGACAAATTAATAATGCCCAAAGTAACAATTTTGACATGCATGACTGAGAAATCAGAAATGTCTTGACAGAAGAAGGAACTAGAGAGATGGGACACAGCCTTTGATTTATAAACCTCATACTGTACTTGCAGGGATTTATAAATAAATCACTTATTTGTGTTATTATCTCATTTTCCTATTGTCACCCTTTCACCCTGTGCTCCACCTAAAATATTGAAAAATGATAATATAAGATTTTCAGTGGAGGGGGGAGGGGTTGGGCCGAATTAGTTGAATTAAAGGAACAATGATTACTGTTCAGAGACTGAGGAGGTTGAAAAGGAAAGGTCGGCCCTGGCTGATAGAAGATCACGGACATCCGCGTGAGTAGCTACAGTACACAATGAGAGGTCAGATCCGTGCGTGCGCTTCAGCCACACGCTCTCTGAAGCAGGTATGCATGTCTGCACACGTCAGCTTCGGTTTCTTTTATCTAAAGACAGGTAAGTTCCTTTACGAGTACAAGAAACTGGAGGTCTGCACGCACTTGCTGTTTTCTCCTACAGGCACGGTCAGCTGGCATACAGTATAGATAGCACTGCTGAAAAGAAATTTTCAGAGGTTCTCTGGTTGTGGAGATGACAGTTCATGATCTGTTCGTATTCTGGGGCACCTTACTCAATAACGAATATCTGATTCTCAAAAAACAATAACTTGTGTTATGGGAGGTCTGGTAATCTGTATGGTAATCCATGATTTTCCCATTACACTTATTATTTTGATCAATTAGTATTTATATTAATTAATATTTGAATTAATTAACATTTACGGTTTTTTTATCACTATTAGTAATGCTGATGGAAAAAATGAGCTCTTATTAGATAATGTGGACTGTTGTGAAAGAGGAGCACAGAGTATAGAAAAATTAAGGAGCACTCAGCTGTGTTTGATAATTAGATGTGGAGACAATTTCAAAAGCAGAATGGATAATAACAGGGCAATTTAAATGCCAAGCTCATTTGCAAACTCTTTTTTCTTGGGCCCACGGTAACTATAACATTTCTTAGGCGAGTATTATGTTTTTATTAAGTTTGAAAACATTTACATACTCTCAGTCCCTAGTGGAAAGACATAATTATGTTTTTTACATACTGGATTTTCCTCAATGGAGAAAACAGCAATTTATGAAAACAAACTGTAGATTTTTATTTTCTCCTTGTTTGCTAGTGTGTTATTTCTAAAGCTATTGACCTATATGGTTGAACTACAGTATGTTGATTTGTATAGTACTGTATGTTGACAACTACTGTACACTATATCGAAGCATATGTCTACTGTATATTAATAATATAGAACTAAAGTTTATCATCTGAAAAGTAAGCTAGAACTTTTACTGAACAATGATTTACAAAATTTGGAAACCTGCTTTCAAACACTTGATTTTGCTTAAGAAACAACTTAATTTAATTAAAACTTTATTTTTAATTATTTTTAACTAAGAAAGACCTTCATCACAGCTTGAGCAAAACTCTCCACTTCTGTTCACTCCCACAGCTGACAGACCCGATGTGTAATTAGCCAGTCTGTTCTGATGCCTAAAACTGCCCGTCGGAAGGAATTATCTGACACCTGTCAAGTAGGATTAAGCCAACTTCCCAAAGATATGACAGGAAATGAAAAGCATATCCTGTTACCCTTTCAGTTGTTTCAATGTCAGAACTTGGCTCCTCACTCCCTCTTCCACCTCTGTCACACTAGAAATGCAGAATATAAGCATTTTTTTAACATAAGATCATCAACAAGGTTACAAGTGAGAGGAGGCCTTTTTGGCCTTTCGAACTCTATTGGTTGCTGATCGTGCTTTAGTCATCTGTATTTCTATTAGCACACACAGATCCGTGTGCCTCTGTATGCACTAAGTTACAAAATAAATTGCCCGAAGTAAATGGAGTTCATAATGAAAGTTCAGGGGAAAGACAAGCCTTAAGCTCTCGCCAATCACTAACTCAATAGCGTACGGTATAAACATGGGGCTCCTGCCTTTCCTTCCCAGTCTTCTTCTCTCAAATTCCCTTCCATCAACCCCACTGCTTCCTCCAATGCAGCAACCCTTTGGTTTGTTTGAGAGTGGAATAAACAAAACCTGTCCTTACATCTCAGTTTAATTTCAATTCCAACACTTTACTTGTTTGGATCTCTCAAAATCTTATTGTGGTGAAGAATCTTAAAGATGGGGTAAAAGAAAACTGAACAAAACCTCAAACAAATGAGACGTCTCATAGATATATTTTGCCCTTTCAGACATTTCTCTTACCTTCACTGTTACAATTAGTGAGAAGTTGACTGGCTTTAATGAAAGGGTGATTAATAAATTTACCACAAAATTGTGGACACTCAGGCCATTTGGTTTCATATATCTAACACTTCAGAGGTATTACGTACTGTATTATTAGATGGAGAATCTCAGCCCTCAGCTTCTTTACTTAATGAAATATTGTATTGTCTCACTGGAACACTCAGTTTATCCAGTGCATCAGGATACTTGGGTAGTCCTCCAAATCAGCACGCTTGTCAGGCAAGGCTGCCCTAAGATATGCAGTAGGAGCTAAAGGTGATGTCAGCTGTCATTAGAGATTGCAACAGTTACACGAACTCTAGCAGGTAGCTTTTCTGGAAGTGTGTGATTTCAATTTAAAATGATGCTAATTATTGTTTTAGAGTCAGTATTCTGCACTTACTGTATATTGAATCAGCCTGAAGGATTTGTTCTTACCATGGATATGAGTTCCATTGGTTGATGTGCACATCATAACCTAAAGTTTTGTAAATCCCTTTTTACAGTTAATTACCTAAGTAGCAAGCACGGCATCCCTTAAATGGAGTCTGTAACAAATGCATAATAAGTTTTGGGATTGAATTATGAACAAAAAGTTTTTTTGTAACAAAAGTTCTGGAGGGATGACAACAACCAAATTCAATAAGATGCGGGTGTCAGTCATTAGCAATCACGCCTGACTCATTTCCTCTCCTAAAACACTGTGAATACCATAGGTGATCGCATTCTCTCCCTCGCATACTGCATGTCTTTTGCATCCCGTCTCTACCCCCTCTCCACCTCTGCAGCCGCCCCTTGGTCACTCCTCACTCTGGATTGGGGTCCCAGCCTCCTCGTCCTCTGGCCAGGAGGAAAGCCTTCAGCCAAGCGGGTTCAGACAAATTTTTTACTAAACACTCCGTAATCCTTTCAGGAAAACTTTATTCATGGGTGGTGTTGTTTCTAGTGAATTTAATGTATTGTAAAGCAGAATTATAGGGGACAGCTCCTTTTAAGGAAATAAGTTATAACTATTGCAACTAACAGTTACATCCATTCTTTTGTACTTATATGTTTCAGCTTTCTTTATCAAAATAATCCTATTTCATGTAGGATGTTTTGTCATTGAAGCACACATTTACACAGAGTGCAGATTTTCTGAGAAAGTCTCATTTAGCAGATAACAATCAAATACTATTCTTACTGTAATGAAATACACTTCATTTCATGTTTTTGAAAAAAATACTTTATGCGCCATTCAGTAAATTGAAATATGTCATTGTGTTCTAAACTCTAACTTAATTAAACTTATTTTCTGAATGCTTGGTTCCCTGCTGCAGGTCTTTTGTTAATATTTCAATTCCCCAAATGATTAGGCTTTTTAAATTATGAGGTGTTTTATATAAAAACTTTCAA
This sequence comes from Atractosteus spatula, assembly GCF_055471065.1. NCBI lineage: Eukaryota > Metazoa > Chordata > Actinopteri > Semionotiformes > Lepisosteidae > Atractosteus > Atractosteus spatula. The sequence continues at coordinate 62,724,148 of NC_142710.1, forward strand.
CAGAACAATAGACAGAAGGGAATAATAACATGGACACTGATCTAAAACAGAAAAAATACATGTAATGCATTAAATGTCAAATCATATGTGCTGTTTACAGAGGGTAATAGTAACAACAGAGGATGCAGAACAGTAGTCAGCGCTGACAAGTTTCTAAAAAGTGACGTCATCAAGTTCAATTAATTCTTTATCTCATACATTCTGTAGGAAAAATGTTAATGCCTAAAGGAAAGAAATCACCAATCAGGGGCTTCATTAGTGTTTTGTACAACAATGGGCACTACGCACAAAATGCTTTGGTGCTTCCTCATTGGAAACAAAGTGGGTTTCAGCTCTTAAGTGTTTTGAATATAAGAACCCAGTGGTTATAATGATATTTTACTTAGGCTATTAGTGTTCTATATTGTTCTACTACTACTACTACTAATCTATTTTTTATTTTTACTAAATGTCAGCCAATGAAATATATAACTAATGAAGATGATTATGTTACGCCTGTTAATTTGCAAGCTATGTTAAAATAAATATTGGATGATATTCCTTTATTTCCCTTTGCCTTCAGAATATTTCACCAGTATTCTCCAACAGCTGTACCAGAAAACCTCAATCATCTACAGTTCACTGTACTGCATTAACATTAAAGTATAAAGAATTAAATTGCTATTACAAAGGACACCAGGACTCTGCTTAATAAAGAAAGCTTGCTCAGAGTTTGAGAAAAAGGGCAAAATTTAACATAATGAACACCACACAAATTAAAATGACTGGAAACCCAAATTCTCCAATTTACAATTCACAACAGGGGTTTAATATTTGACAGATCTATATCTGTTGTATAGCAGGGAAGTGATATGCTCCGTATCACTTCAATGACAAGCCCAGCTGGTGGTTTTTGTTTTATATTAATTTAGCCTTTCTTAAACGAGGACAATTTACTAAAGCAACTCTACATCACTGATCTCTCCCATTTTACTGTCTCAGGAAACATTATGTAAACCAAACATTGCTGTTCCTTGAAAAATCTAATAAAATTGGATTCCCTTTGCAAAAGTCCCCTGAAATAAGATCTTTTAATGTTGGCACACTGGCACACTGTGGTATATCAGTCTATTTGCCAGGAAAGTGATACATTTTCTTGTTACTCATACAGATGCACTTCTGTGAAAGGTACATACAAGATTTTCAGTGGTTAATCATATATTTTCAGAGTTGTACTGAACAATGACCATATTACAACATCTTCTGTGTCCTGGTACCCCAATGGTACAGATATCTGATTTGTTCTTATTCATTTTCTTTATTTTTTATTTTTAACGCCTTTAGCACATTTCCCATTGTTAACAGATTCTGCTTCATAAAATAATATTTAAGATAAAGTGGAACATTCCACAAAAGGGTTGAGTCTCCACATCCTCTTCAACAACAGTATTTGTCATTCTTTCTCCTGGTGCACTACACCCACTTCCTGTCCCAGGGGGCCATCATGTCTAGTGATTAGGTTATCTCACTAGACATGGTGCACACCTATTTAAAGGCTGAATGAAGGCAATGTTTTTTGTCCACTCTCCTAACACAATTGGTATAGAACAGGATTATTAATTCTTTTAACTTCTGTTATTTAACTCTTTTAAGTAATAAAATGTTGAAAAATCTTTGAAAGGCAAAAGACAGCTGTCATAGACAGAGATAAAAAACGATCTGAGTAATCATTTTTGATCACATACAGCATAGGCCACATAGATGGCCTTAGAATAAAAGATTCAGTGATTAAGCTTTATAACAAATCTGTGAATAAAAGCACTGAAATAAAAGAAATGGCAGTATCATTATTTATATCCCAATGCAATATTCACATAGAAAATTAGTATGTTGCTTTTGGATTAAAGCCTTAATTACAACTTCTGTCATTTTGAAGAGTTAGGGGTCATATTTGCCATGCAAAAAAGTTTGATCTGTTTAAATATTTATATCAAGAGTGATGTCAATATTAAATACCACAGAGAATCAGTTTTGTGCAAATGCTAAAAACAGGTAGAGGTGTACATAGTGAATTATGTGAACCGATGATTTACTTTTTAGAGGTAGATACTATGGTTTTTAAATATGAGGGCTCCTGGCAATTCTTTCTTCCTGAAAATGGGGAGTAGGTAAAAGACAAATCATGTTAAATGTGGAAACTTTAATGTGGTAGAAATTGATCTCCCTAATAAGTGTGCACTTTATTAAAAAAACATTAACAGATAACTTTTAAACAGGACTGGACCAGAGTCATATAGCTGATGTGGTTTTTTATGTGGACTTTTTAATAGCTTACATACTGTTTTGTTTTCGTTTATGGCATTACCTTAATATTGCTGAAAAAAGTTCCTCAAGACCTCTAAGAAGCTAAAATGTAACTTTTAAGAAAACATAAAAAATTGAATTAATACATTTGAAGTGAATTTCACCTCAGCCTTTTCTTTTAATCATATTTCTTTCATATTGTTGCAGTGTGAAACCTTTACCCTCAGAAAAAGGTTTTTTGTTGTCGTAAAATCTTTGCATTTTTTTTAATCTTATGCTGGGTGGATTAAGAGGGATGTGAAGATATACCTGAAATATTGAAGCATTCATTTTGGTTTCCAGTTGCTTGCTGCTATTTTTAAATATTAAGTATTAAAAAACGTCAAACATTGAAATCTGCTATGTGAAATAAATCTTAGTATTATATCATTTTGCTTATTTTAATAAATTCCTCTAGTAGTCTTTCTGTGTTTTAATTTAATATGCAAATGTCCTGTTTCCTTGCAGACATAATCCATAGCTCGCATGTATCAGATTAATGCAAATTGCATTTTAGATTATTTTTGCAATGAGAATCATCTTCTTTTAGATGCAGGTTTGCTTCCTAAATTGACAGCTCTACATGGCCGTCAATCATTATCAGGTTATTTGTTCACAGTGAATGTCTTCATGCGTTTAGCTTCAGTCTTTTGCTAAGAACTGTATCTTGGATTATGAAAACGTTTAAAAGTACCTTTTGCTTTAAAAACATAAAACATGTTTCCAATTCTTGGATATTCCTGCATTCTTACAAATAGTTACTTGTGTTACATTCTGAATCATGCACAGAAATGTAATATTGTTTTCATTACTGAGGAATGTATGCATAAGGGAGAGCCAATCCCAGTCCTTAAGGACCGGATGCCTGCAGGTTTTATACGTATATTTGAACTGGCAGCTGACGAAGGGGCACCTTAGTGGCTCAATCAGAAAAGCTTGAGTCTAGACAACTGGCACAGCAGAGCGATGCCGAGGATAGGGTGGAGACTAGGCAGTGAGGGCTCTCTCAGCTCCTAAACGCTTGCAGTGATCTCAGGGAGGGATATACTGCTCATCCAATTGGTGCTAACCTTCTGTTGTGAAACCTGCAGCATGTCATGAAATAAAAACCTCAATGGGCAGGCAAATCTGATCAGTTTTTTCAACCTTATTAATTCAGATAGTTCAATTAAATAATTCAGATTAAAACTGAAATGAAATCCAGACAAATTAGCAGCCTTAAGAGTTGGAGTTGCCATTCACTGGTGTATGTCTATACATCAGCAGTTTAAGAAGCTGGTTGTCTTAAGAAGCTGGTTCCACTACTGTAGTCATGGTTGTGTTCATAATGTCTGACGGTTAGGTTATGAAGTATGTTTATTAAGCTGGTTTGCTTTGTGAACTGGAGGCATTCTTATGTAGTTCTGTATTGGATAAATACAACTTGGATATATTAGCAAAATGTAATAAGGACCTTTAATGCATGGTGGACAAGTATGTATTTATCAAATATTTATTATCTTTATTCAATTCTCAAGCTGTGCATTTCTCAGAGTGCAACATTCTAGTTTCTGTTGGCTGCAGCAAGTAACAGATATACAGTAGTATGGAACAACAGACATCATATTTTAATACTCTTATAAGTCATTAGTGAAAGGATTTCATCTTCAGACAAAATACAATTAGAAATGTAAATAGTTTATTATACAAGGTAGAGAGTTTTTCATGTTTACTCATTACCTTATAAGACTAACCTGAATGCAGTACATCATGAGAAACATTCAGATCAAATATCTCATTATATGGTAGATTAGAGAAAATGATAAAGTACCCTGTAAAAAATCTATCTAATGCTATCTAAAAATTGGAACACTATCTTTTATGCAACTTAATGATAAGTATATAAGAGACATACTTTTTTACAACAGATAATATAATACAGTATATGGACTAACTGCATTATATATTAACTATTCTGAAGATGTTTTCTTCATGCATATTTAACCTATTAAAGATTTAGAATAAAAAGCAAAATATAGCAAACTAAAGGAAGCTGTTTATATTTATGTTTATATTTGCTGAACAAATCTAATCAAACAGTGATTTAAAGGATACGATATGATATACAGTATACCATACCTGTGTGGGTTTTTTCTTTTGCTAAGCATGAGGTAGAGCAGAAAAGAGAGTAGTGCATCAAGAATAAAGTTAATTTTAATACTGAATGTACAGTATATTAGTTTTTGATACTATAAGAATATTTACATGGTATTTGTCTCCAAAGTGTATGGCAACATAAATGTAGTCATTGTACGATCTATTTGTATGTTATATATATATATGTTATATTGCAAGATAGGTTTTGGGTTTGCAATGTAGTGAAATATGTTTGCATGGATTTGGAAATCATTGGCTTAAAAAATGGATGATAACTTATAGACTAATTACTAAAATGCTTACCCTGTAGATAGTCATGGTAAATTGGCTTACATCAGCTCTGCACAGTATATCACACAGCATGGCATACCATAATTCCACGTTCTTTTGAAATAAATAAATGTGTTATTGATTTCATGCAGCAGTTAAGACCAACATGTAGATCCAATTTTCATTTGAAACCCCTCCCCCATAGCGAGGTAGAACATTCAGCCAGAAACAGGATGCATACAAAACGGCAACCGTACTCTGTCTCTGTGGGTGCTCTTGTCTGTGTCTGTCATAACATCCACTAGTGATCACAGTACCATTGAGCGAGTGTAACCCATGACACTGTATTTTTGGTCATTGTACTTACACATTTTCAGCCTTATAATTTTTATTTGATTTTAACACAGAAAGAACCTGACCAATGATATGTAGTAATATGTTATTATTAATCTTAGTAGTACTAATAGCTATTGCACTAACATGTCTTCTAATATATCTGTGCAAATGCTGAGAAATCAAACTTCTTTAGCCACCTCTTGACTAGTAAAGAATTACCAGTCAATGCAAATGTATTTTACTCATACATAAGAATGTATAGGCTGTTTCAAATTAAAGTTGTATGGGAATGTGCTACTAATGTGAATTTTTTATTTGTAGATTTAAACCTTCGCCTACAGTATGTTTGGACAGTTTTAGTGCACATCTAAATGTTACTGTTTATAGTTCTATTTACTCTAGTTCCTTTATGTGTTGGTCTAATGTAATGGATAGACACTAAAAGTGAATTTTTGGCTGCCAAAATGTATCTTTTGATCAGTATGGACAACTTAAAAGGGTTTATAGAAGCCTATAGTCAACCAGCTTTGAAATGGGTTCAAATCAAAGTCTGGAGATGGTCTGTAAAATTCAGATCTAAAATACGGCAGTAGGTTTCAATTGGTTAGACTCTAAAAAATAAATCTCAAAGCATTCGCTGTATGTATTACTCAGAATGTCATGCTGATGTGATTCATTTTCTTCAAAGCTCAGCATCTAATAGAAAGGAACGTGTATGCCACAAAATCAGTTTCATGGAAGTAAATAAGATCATACAAACAGAACAGGGGAGTTTAAATGCATTTATTTTCTTCCCTTTGATATTTTCGCCTCTCCTTAAAAACCATCATCTTTCATTAGTTATACAATCATGATTGTCATTATCAGAGAATTTCCTTCAAACTCTACCATTTGTCACTTCAGGCAATAGTGAAATTGTAATTTGCCGATTTCTGAATCCGAATGTCTAAGGAACCTAAAAAGGAAAAGGCTGGGTGATTCCATCTTAAGCTCCGATGGATGGCATTTCACATCATAAATCACCCATCCATTTTCTAACCTCTTTATCCAACACAGGGTTGTGGGAGAGCCAGAACCTATCCCAGCAATCAACAGGCTCAAGGAAGAATGCACCCTGACAGGATGCCAGTCCATCTCAGGGCACACACAGACACGAACATGCACACAACCACACCAGGGCCGATTTCCCCAGTAGCCACTTAACCAACCAGCATGGTTTTGGACCGTGGGAGGAAACCAAAGCACCCAGAGGAAACTCAAGGGCACCGATGGAGAAAATACAAAAAACTTCACCCAGACAGCTCCCCAAGAATTAAACCCAGGTCTCCAGTTCTACAAGTCAGCAATGCTAACTACTGCACCACTGCACCACCCTACAGAATACACCTCCATGCCCTAACTAAGGATACTATCAAAGATACACTTGATTGCATAGAGCCAGATGGATCAGACCCATTGTGTAATATAATGGACCACATAAATCTGAATATACCTCGCACTGAAAAGAGTGAGAGAGTTCAGAGTTTGTTATACATGCAGAAATTAACCTTTTTTAAAGATGATTCTTTATTGTATAAATCTAAAGGAGGAAATAGCTTATATCCGACTTCCTATAACAAAAAAGTGTAATTTCTTTTTGCAGAGTGTAAGGATACCACTCCTTTTAGACTAAGAACAATCCAAATTCAAATAATCTTCGATTTCTGGGCAATCATAGCGCTAGAATACTTAGCATACAACCTCTTGGTAGAATGTAGATATTTCCATCACTGAACAGATATGTAAAATGCAGATGAGCACAAACATAACAGTTGAATAGCAGCACTGATGCTAAAGGAAAGGCACAAGCAGATGATTCAGCCTTACCCAATTCAGTTCTTTGCTAGGAAAGCTGTTTCCTCACTTTTCTGGTGCCAAACTTCTGGAACTTAGGTCATGGCAAATCTGACTCTAAAGCACTAACCTCTGTAATAGAAATGAAGCTCTCTCTTTTCTTGCCAGGAGATGTCTGCCTTAAATCACAGACACTTAGATACCACATACAAAGGGCTGGGAAGCTGAGGTATGGGATGGCAAGAGAAATAATCAACCTGAGCTTCCAGGTCAGTGTGTTTTTGTATTTGGCAGCAGTTTTCTTTGTCAAACGCTTGTTACTTCCCAATTAATTTGGATGCCTGGAATGCATCAGCAGGGCATGATGGACCTGGCATATCTTTAAAAGGGCAAATATGCCGAGAAGTTTTAATCATAAAGCTGTGCTAATAATGGCCGAGGACTGGCAATAGATTTGAGTTTGAAATGCTGAAAAGCACAAATGAAAATGCACTTTATTTGCAAATAACAAGAGACTGCCGTCAGCTGGAGCTGGAGAACCTAATTCATTGCAGAAAATAACAAACAGCTTACTGTTCTGTACTGGTGTTTTTCATCTTAACAAAGGATTCCACATGTCTTTGAAACTAAAGGACTGACCAAAGTAGGAACTAAAGTTTTTCCATTACCTTTATCCTTAGTAATGGTGATAGGGCCTGAAGACCAGATTTTTATCATTTGTGGTGGATTTGGACAGGATACTGGTGTTAAATTCATGTTGCAAAAAGTACTGTGAGATCTTTAGTGTTTACTGTGAGGACAAAACTTTGGTTCAACACACTGGTGTTCACTCCTGGTCCTGGAGGGCCACTGTGTCTTCCTGTTTTCATTCCACAATGAACTCTTCATGGCTGTATTGTAACTGTTGAGTTATTCATCTGTAGTAACACCGCTTTCACATCTTTATTCATTGGAAATTCGAAGTTACCTATTGTAAAACACCAGATGGACTGTGCCCAGGACCAGGAGTAACACTGGTTTTGCGGGTTTCAGGTGAAAGCACAATCTCCCCTGGGGACTGGTTTAGATTGTATTCGCAAGAGTGAAGTACTGTATAGTGGAAGAGCCCATTTGCACTACTGCTAGAAGAACCTGATTTTTCTTTGAAGAGTTCCATCCATGTTTTTACTGTAAACCAGACTTCAAGATGGTATAGCTGCAGCTTATTTCGTGTTTATTATATTTAAAGAATCCAGCAATATGGTTGCTCTGCTCCTTAGTAGGTTTCATATAGTTTAACCAAGTTAATAGTTGAACCAAGGCAACCTGGTCAAATTGCATAGAAAAGCTCAAGTTAAATTCAACATACAGTAGATGTCAAATTCTTATCACTTTGTTGCTACACTTTCATCACGAACATTTAAAAAAAAATAAGGTGCCAGTATATTACAGTATATTGACTTGTCTTTTACAAAACAGTCAGCACTTTTGTGATTTCTACCATTATGTTTTTACCCTCCTGCGATGCAGTTAAACAATTTTTTTAAAATAGGGACATTTTTAATGAATAATTTCTTCATCAGTTTACAAAAATAATTAGCATGCAATGTGAAGTACGTGAGGTGAATTAAATGTATCTCAGATAATTCAGCTTGCCCTTTCAAATAATTCCCAAAAGGTACTTTTATCTTTAAGTAATTAAGATGTTTCTTTTCAGTGTCTGGAGCTAAGGAATGTACTGGATTTTGCACAATCAACATATGATCTCATTTTCAAGGTGTACAGTATCATTTCGTCTAAAGCATTTAATCAGTTTTTGACTGATATTACTGGTGTATGTCTTTATTAACCTTTCTATTTCTCCTCTTAGGAGTGATGTGTCATTTTGCAACAGTTTTTGGAGAATAACAGTATGTAAGTTGTGAGAGATGTGGTGGTGACTGCGGTACATCAGCTGCTGTTCCTGTGTGTCATTGCACTTTGAAGTGCTGTTGAGTTACCCTTGTATGTGCTCCTTTTGTCTGTTTCTGGTATGAGAAATATGTACTTTGCTCCAGATATTCATGTTACTAATACTATGCATATGTTATGTTGTGGACTAAAAAAGAAACACCTGTTTTAGACTGAGGGAGATCTGGATCCCAGTTTTGTGTGAAGAATGCTGTAAAAAGGAGTTTTTATTTAATGTGATGTAAGCATTTTAATTATTTAGTCATTAGAATTAGTAATTAAAATCTGCATTTCAGAGATAATTTAATTAAAATATGATGCAGTGGAAGAGGATGCTCACTGTTTTATAAATAATATAATTTAATTCGATTTAGTGATCTCTGTCAGTCAATAAACGTACAGAAATATTCATTTTAAACGCGTTAATCACATTTCTGTTTCCCCGTTTTGTCAAAGGTTTTTTGTTTTGGTATTATTTTCTTTTGCTACACAATACATGACCAATTAATGAACACAGGTTAAGGCAATGTATTGCAATGAAGATTAAAATGTGACTGGCGTCGGCACGAAAAATAAAAAAGAAAAAAATAAAGAAAAGAAAACATAAAGACAAAAGAAAAGGATAAGGACGCTAGTCTCTGAAGTGCAGTATATATACAGTAGGCTGTATATTTGCTGCGACCCCGAGAATAAGAGGATTGAAAACGAATGGATGCATTATATAACCTATACTGTTATTTACCTACTATGTAGTTCAAACTAATATGCATCCGGAGTCTATAATTCGGAAGCGTGTTGTTGAGGAGCTCATTTTCAACCGGATTATAGCCCAAGAAAACGTAATTTCAGGGGAATGGGTTTTGATTACAAGGGCAGCAGGTAACTGCCCCGAAAAAAGATTAATGGGAAGCAGGAGTGTTTTAAGACGATCGCGTCAGTAAGTGCAATAAGTGCAGTTAGAAGAGAGGTCTAAGAAACTTTTGTCCCTCCCCTCTCTAAAGAGTTTGAGGCATCCCCTCAGCGCTGCAGACCAGGCGCTGTGGAATGACAAAGTCAGACTACCAACCTCTGTTTGTTTTGGGACTTTCTCCACTCCATTGAAGAAACTGTTGACTATGACTGTAGGTAAGGACCAAGCGAATTCTTGAAGTTTGTTTTAGAACACGTTGATGCACAACATTATGAAAGATAGTGACGCATCTTTTATAAATGATCAGTAATGAAGTTAAGGATAGGAGTCTACAGTACATGCATTGTCTAATCATTTTATATCGTGTGCATATTATATATTCTCTATATAATATAGAAAAGTATTAAAACAAAATCACAAGTATTGGGCGTAATCACAAGTAACACTATGCTGGGCGGTCGGATTCAAACTTGTAGCAAACTTCATCTAATTAAATGCAAATGAGTTTTGACGCTTCAAGCTGCTGCACAGTTGATATTGAAGGATTTCCCCACAACGCCTTTGAATAACAGTTTTTAAACCTAGCATTGTGTCTTTGCCGTGTGATCATTTTAATACACAGATAATAACATAAAAGCTGAAAGAGAAACGTTTCTATGGTTTCCGTGTCATAGAAAGCCAGCGTTATAAAATAGAAGAAACCACGAATTGGGTGAAAATGCCAAGTGATGGTCATGTCTTATGGTGTGCACAGGGCAATTATGTAGGCGGGTTTTATGGCGAAATAAAGGTTCAGTGGTAAAGTGGGTACTTTCAAATTAGTTTCAAAGATTTCCCCGCGTGTTCAGGGGGTCTAGTTAAAAAAGGGTTCTATTATTCAAGAATGAACAGATGGAGACCAGAGAGAGCTCCAAGCCAGAAAGTCACGACCGAGTCTGTTTTCAATATTGATGTTAAAGATCTCCTAATTTACTGTACAGTACTAACTTGCTGGAACCCTTGGAGAACGAGACCTAGAATCATGTGGCCCCTGTGTCTTTATTAAAGCAGTTTTTTCACGTTTTTAACGTCAAGGTCTGAACTAACTTTTTGTCTGGCGCGATTAAAAAGTGAACGTTCAGGCTTGAAGCCTTAACACTGGAATGGCAAAGTCAGACTACCAACCTCTGTTTTGCAACACGGGTTGCAACGAAGAGCTCAGGGTTTTGACAGATGTTGACCTTTTTATTGCGATATTAAAGATAAATAAGTGTAATGTAAACGAAATATTGAGAAATGTTATATGTTATTGGAATCATTTTCTCTCTTCATTTGTTTTCCAGTGATGGAAACTGATTTATAAGGGTATATGAAGCGCATATAACCACGTCATTAATTATCATTGCTAGGCGTGTTTTTTCCATGAGTCTCGGGGGTTCCTATTATCTGTATTAGATGTTTACCGGGCTTTATCGAACACTTAAAACAACCGTTCACTATTTACAAAAAGCACAAATGTTACAAAAAAATGAAAGCCCACTTCATTGTCTCAGCAGATACCCAACAGTGCTTGTGCTTTATTTCAAATAAGAGCTTGCAAGTGCATTTTCACTAACTTTCTCAGCGATGTAAGAGAAGAAGCTCCAAGACATTTAGAACAGTTTTAGATGTTCCTTGCACAATCCTAACACGATTCCTATATTTTTTTAAAAATACTGATTTTGAACAGTTATTTTCTTGAAAAAAAAACCTGGTTTTGAGCACAGTTTTTTCTTAACTGTATTTTTTAAAACTTTTTTTTTAAACAGGATGAAGGTGAGGTATTTTTGGGAGCTTAGTTTTTTTTTGAATCACTAAGAATTACATCAGAGAAAAAGTAGTCTGCTTTGGAAAATGATGGAGAAAATAAGACCCTCAGGGGCAATTGCAGACAGACTTGTATCTTGATCTTTTAAATCACAGAGGATTATATGACGTTTCGTCTGAAATCACACTTCTGAACTTTGATCATATAGCTTAAATATGTTTTGCTCGATTTTAAATTTAAACTGTGACTTGAGGGAGGAAGTTCAGTGGATTAAGGTATGGCAGATTTAGTGTGTCACAGATTCCAGTGTTTGGCACGATGTGATCAGATTCCTTAAGCGGCAATGCATGAAAGTTAATAAAGACTCAGTAGTTAGTTTTGAATTGCTGTCCTTTTGATTGGTTTATTTCAAGTGTCCAATGCAGATTTTATATGTATTCTTCCAATGTAATTGTGCCCTTGTAGTTATCGTGCTAGCAAAACCCAGAGCTGCACAATTTTGTAGGAAAGAAAGTACAACATACTTACAGTTAGTATCTGGGAGCGTTGTAAAAAGAGAAAAATACAAAAGAAGATATAATGTATATATAGGAAATATGGTATAACATCCTGAGAGTAAATCAGGCTAAGGGCTGTTCTCAATTCAGCTAGGCTCCCACTGGACAGATAACCGACTAACCTTTGTAACACTAAACCATTTCTGTAAGAAATAAAAGGGGCAAACAGTATATCCACAATACTGCACCTATGGCACTATCCTGCTCAGATTACACTTTGAGGCCTGGTCTTTTTTTATGGACGGTTTTAACTTGAATAGGCAATAGGCCCCTAGAAAAGCCATCTACTGGGACCACAACTGTTTTCATTTGTATGTGTTGACCTGGCATTTCCATGCTGGAAGATGACCTGATTTTCATCTTCTTGTCTACACTGCCATCTAATTTACTGACATTTGCAGAGGGGATTTCTACCAGTTCACAGACCTCAGGGCATCAGGATGTGAGTTTTAACATTTGCAGTTGCACTGGATGGATGTTTTACTCTATGTGTAGCTGATGCATTGTCTCATGACATATTTTTAGTTAAAACTCTATAAAGTGTGTAAACTTATACTGTACATACTGTTTACAGACATCAGTATGTGTGATGTTGTGTCCTTCAAAGAGTCAGTCAGTCAGACACAACAACAAATAAATTTAAAGAAGCGTATTTATTGTGTCAGGAAAACTTTTATTTACATTTTCTGCTCTACAAACTTCTGATGAGATATCAAGACAAACTATCTTTGCTTTTCAAGGTTATTAACTTTTTGGAGTTTACAGTGAGCAGCTGAGAGAAGAAACGAGATGATGTTGCTACTTTTTTCAGAGTGTTTTTTTGGGTTAAAGGTTTGTGAATTGATCAAAACACTGTTACTTATTTTCTTGAAATTGGAAGTTACAGGTTGTTATACTTAGTTTTCGTCTCTATACAAATTAGTTCTTGAAAGTACTCCATCAGAAAAATAACACATATCCCATCGAGACCTAAATGAAGCTTTACATTTTTAGATCAGCGACGTGTGTGAGTACTGTAGGTTGTTCTTTCTGCGGTGCAATAACGTGACAGGCATTCATTGAGGGAAATATTGCATGCCAAAATGAAAGTATAGTCTTTTCTCCATCAATCGATTTTCCATATGTTTAAGTCTCTCTGTGACATCATTAGTTCTGTTCTGTATGTCCCTTTTGTTCCAAAAATTTGGAACATATACAGTAGTCACCACATGAAAAGGCACTGAATATTATGCCATTTTTCACAATTCTGGTTCTCAGAAGCTTTCATTATTTAAAGGTGTCCAAAATAGGGGGCACACGTATGTTTAATCTGGTATTCATGGAGCCAAAATCCAGATGGTGATAGTAGACTTCCAATAGAGAAACGTTTCACTGTTTAAATAGTGACTCACAGTGAAAGTACGGGCTATAAATTTAATATTATTCATAGGTGAACCTTAACTGGTCCTATAACAGTCTGGACTTAAGGTCTGCTCTTTCAATTAGAATATTAAATGTAACTAGTGTCCATCCTTGCTCATTTTCTGTTTTGTTTTTTCTTGTTTTTATAGATATTTGTATATTATGAGTAAATGTAATGTTTAGTATGTACGTTTGGGGATATAAGTAAAATTAAAAGCTGTTAAAGTAGAGGATGCAAATACAAAGTGACTTGATTGCCAGGGTATATTTCTGGTCATTTAAAACTTAACTTTTTCAGTGGCTGTTTTCTTTTGATTCTGTGGAAGTTATTCATTTGTTCATGTGAAACTCTTCATTGAGATGTCTTTTTTTTAGGAGAAACTGTCAGAATGCTGGTGCTAATTTATGGAAATAAAAGTAGTTGCAGGCTCTTCTGTGGCATTCCCTGGTTAACAGATGGTATTTTGACAGAAATTGCTTTTGGGATAAAATGTTTGCTCCTGTCTGGCAGATCAGATGCAGCTGCAGAGAAAAAGGTTAACCTTTGCATATGAAATTGTGCCAATTCATTAGTATAAAATATTTTAAATGAAAAAACCTAATTTGTTTTAATATGTTAAATTAATGCACAGTGCTGGCTATAATTATTTTAAGATAAAGGGGAAAAAAGATTAATGGATGCTACTAGGCAAAGACACTAGATTCTGAGGAAAAATCTGTACTGTAATATTCTGAGAAATAGTCTGTTTAAATGAGGTTTTTAACCTCATATGCAAAAATGGAGGAGCAATACAAAAAACATGTTTATTTTGTTTTAAATTACTTCCAATGCAAACAGAGCCACATAGCAAGAATAAATTGCAGTGATTATCATTCTTACCCTCCTTTTCTGCATTTGTGACACCCCTCCAAAGGTTTTCTGAGTGCTCTTTCATCCTAGTGAGTGGTGGCTAAGATTCATGGTGAATTAATGTTTTGCAGACACTGGGAGTAAATGCTTATTTTACAGGGAATGGTTCACATCAGGTTAGGAGTATGAAAACATAATGAACGAGCTTTGATTTCAAATTTATTTGAGCTTTTTGAACTGATGGTAAGTCTGATTATCGACATGAACAATGATCATTTTCACAATCTAAAGAATTTAAGGTTTACTGTAAATACTCCAGATTTACTTGAGAAGCAAGTCTTGATACAGTGTTAAGTATTTGGCAGAAATACCACTTGTATGAACCAGCTGGCACTGTCTGAGTGGTACTCATTATTTCAATCAAAGCAGGCTGATATGATCAAATACCTCAGTCTAGTGTCATTCATTGGTATTGTTTTTGGCACATTGACCAAGTTCTGTGTGTTGGAATCAGAAACCACATTTCATTAATCTCTACTTTTCACAGGATCATGATGGTTAAAAGGAGGAACAATCTTAAGCAGTCCAAACAAAAGAAAAAATGCCAGCTCAGAAAAAAAAAGAATGCTGTAATTCAACCTTCCATGTGTGCTTTTCAAGGAACATGTTCGCACTTACAAAGTTCAACAGGTCAAAGTCTGTTACCATATGTCACACATTATTGCTTCTCTGAGGGGGAAGTGTCACAGCATCCTTTTAGACATGATTTTTAAAGAATATGGGATAACTAATATTTGATTAATATATGCCCTGTCTTTACCAATCTGTCCTGTCATTCTAATGGTACTTAGAATGAGAGGACAGATTCATTTTCTGAATAGATTGCCCTAAAGAAAATCAATTAGCCACTGGTGAAATATATTCCTCAAAATCTGAAGTTATATTTCGGATGTGCAGCTGAGGAGATAGATCATTCAGAGTTTGTCAGTTCCTAATTAGATGCTAGCAGCCAAACATAGGCGGACAGACTAGCTTCCTGTGGTTGGTAACCTTTCTTATGCTTTTATGGTAGTTCTTCTTAAGACTACATCAGGTACATCAGCAGAGTCCAGCATGTACACCTGATCTTGCAGAGCTGGGAGATATCCATTGCTTGGCCTATGGCAGGGAGTTACCCATGACTCTGTGCTGCCCCAATCTTGTAATGCAGCTTGATCTCATATACTGTAAAATCTCTTCTTAAGAACATAGAAAAGGTTACAAATAAGAGGAGGCTGCTTCTCCTATCTAGCCAGTTTATTAGTTAGTAGTTAATTGATCCAAGGATCTCATCCAATCTTTCATTGAAGGAAACCAGACTATCTGCATCAACACCATGGCTGGGTAGTTTGTTCCAGACTTACACATCCCTCATATCCATACATTTGCATGAATGTTGACGAATCATTAGAGTTTTGGATCTCATGAGGTCCAAAAATAATACAATGCGGTGACATTTTAATGTGTAAACAGGTATTGTTTTAATAACTATACTCTTGTTAAAAAATATTGGAGTTCTGTGAGGATCTCTAAAATAAAGACCTTCAAATTTGTTATAGGCCTTTTGCTATGGGGGCTTCATCATTCATCATTTTGGCAGATAATTTAGTTCCTTTTGAGCATGACAGAGCTAATGGATTATTAGCAGACTGTGTATGTTTCTAAGCAATTGTAAAATAAATAGGCGGGTGTGTTTTGGGTTAGTTTCCCAGTGAGAATATAGAGATTAGCAGATTCAGTAACAAATAGGCAGCATTTACAGTATATTTGGAATTGATTTTGGAGATAAGGCAGATATTTGTTTATAAATAATGTAACAGATGTGTTTCCAAGAACCACAACTGTTATAGAATTGTCCAGACTCTGCATGAACCTGCACCTTTATCTTTTCCCCCTTTCTATGATAAAATTTAGTACAAGGCTGCTTCTGTGAAATGCCCAGGACTTCTTTTTTCCCATGGGAACTGTGTGATGTTTCTTGTTCTTTACACTGAAACAACACACGTACTGTATAATGCATGCTTCCATGGTAGCTCAAACAAGCCTTACATTTACTTCCCAATGAGGAAGAGTTGATTTCTTTTGCAAAGCAACATTTAAAGATTCTAAGAGGAGTCTAAGATATCCGTAAGCCAAGAAAGCTAGGAGGTGATTGAACTCGCATATTATAAGAGTACATGAAATGTTACCAGTGGGGGTGATTTTGCCCATGTAGTTTGTTTGCTCGCTGGTAGGAAACTGATCAGAGGATCTCATCCTGTCTTGCAACTTCTTGAAAGACGTTGTGATATCAGCTTTGACAACAGCACTGGGTAATGTTTCCCCGACTCCCAGAACCTTTTGTTTTGAAAAAGAAAAAAGTTCCTCCTGTTCTCACTTTTAAATGCACTTCCCTTCAGTTTCCTTTTGAGCCTGGTTCCTGCTTCACAACTGATTCGGATGAGGTACTGTATCAGTAGTTCATTATTTCAAGATTGCCTCATTTTGCGGATTATTATTGTTGATGAAGCGTGTACTTAATGTTCTTTCCTACAGTCAGATCTACATGATATTGTGTGGCTATGTGGCTCTTTGAAAGCAAATTGGAAGTATTATCAAATTTAAACTTAAATACTAAACTGTTCCTTTGACCAATTTAGTGCTGTTTGAAGAACAATACAATACAGAAGGTAATACAAAATTAGTTTTAAAGAGTTCTAATTCTCCCCAGCATCAGGCAAATACAGTATATAGTATGTAGTTAAATGCATGTTGTGCAAAGTAAGATTTGAATTGTTTAAAGTCACTGGGTTTTGTCTATTTCACACAGCTGGCAGCAGTTGTGAAGTATTTATAATCTGTGAAATGTAGACACATTAGCTCATGCAGAGTATGAACACAGAGTAAACAGAGCAATGTCAGAACAGGAGGAGTAACTGCAGTCCACCTACAGGGAGATTGGATGTTTTTTTTCCCCTTTCCTTTGATCAACAGTTTCCTTACCATGGCTTCGGGAAAACTGAATCTTAAGAATGCCTTGGAAGTGGAGAGAATCATTTCAAGCATGTACCATGAATTTTTGGTTTTGGGCTTTCAGAATCACAGTCCTTCCAAAACAAATGTTGCCTTTCCCATTGTGATGTGCCAGAGAATTCAGTATCTTCAGCTTTTGTACATTCTGTATAAAAAAGGAATATATACATTGATGGAAACAGTAGTATAGCAGTGAAATACCTGACCATCTAGTTTCAAGTTAATTTTCTGCTTAAGCATGCTGTAGTTTTATGTATCTGTATAATGGTCTCTGTAACCCTGTGCTTGAGCTGTTATATCACTGTTTATATTAATTGTATATCAGTGAAATATTTATTTTCTTTCTCTATTCATTGTAATAATTATTAACTTGTTAACTTGTTTTTTCTTTGTGTTTATATGCCCTTCTGTCTCTTGTGAAAGTTTTTAAAAGATTATCAAGTGGACATCTTTTATAAATCCATCATTTGCACTCATACAAAAATACCAGAATGGAATTTTTGCTCTAAGAGATTTCTCAGCTATCACCTGTAAGCCAAATATGTCTTATTCATGAAACTGCTGCTGTAGATGAAAATAATTCAAAATTCCACCAGCCTAAAATATAACAGAAACTACATGCAATATTTATTACATTAATATTGTCCCATATTAATTCTGGTTCCTAGCTATCTATGTCATAAAATACGTTCATACACATGAGAGTAAAACTGATAAAACTGAGTTTGAATAAAAAGCCACATGCCATGTTCTTCTTCCAAACCTTTTTGGAAAAATGAATGCTCCTTTAATTTCTTCTCCTGGATTTATTCAGGAGAAGATTTATTTATGGATTTATTTATGTCTAATTTTCTGCTTTAATAGGATCAAGTCACAGATCATGGAAGTGAAAATATCTCTTCACTGGTCCTTTAGCTTTCCAGTCTACAAATCAGTGTAATCCAGAAGCCACTGATCTTTAGTTTTTCTTGGTGACAGTTCTGCTTATGGGATAAGAATCTTAAGGGTATTAGCAGATGCCAACAAATCCGAAGAGGGTATTAAGTTGAAAGAAGTAACTATTACACTCACTGTTCATTTTAAGAACTTCAGAGTGAAATCTCCACTGAAAGCAATGCAAATCTATTTTTTCCTTCATAAAAAGTTAAACTGGATTTTACATGGCATTTATTAAATTTATCACACTGCGTTTCATGGTTGTTGGGAAAATGTGTTCATAACTCTGAGTAACCTTGTGGTTATGAAACTGGGATGGCCTTAAGATGAAAAACTCAACTATGTATCCAGATGTTGGCTTGAACTCTGAAAGCTGGGCTTGCTGAATGTGCATGACAGGAAATCTGTTGTGTATGGTCTTTAACAGACTGTTCTTTCACTATTGTAGGTTCTGCAAAGTGGAGGCAATTAATGCAAGAAAACTAAACACTGATGCTACAGTCCCTTGAAAGACAAAAACAGATTGTGGAAATCTTTACTGATTTTTTTATTAATAAGGTTTAACTCACTTTTGGAGCTGAAAGCAAAATGGCTAAATACAAACTGATGAAATCAATCCTTTTTATGACTGTACTTGTGCTATATATCAGTGGTGCCCTGTGCCAGAAGGACTGCACTGGTGTGGATTGCCCACTACTGGAACATTGCATTGAAGAAGTTTTGGAAAGAGGTGCTTGCTGTGCCTCCTGTTTGCAGAAAGGCTGCACGTGTGAGGGTTATCAGTATTATGATTGCATAAATGCCGGATTCAGGAATGGTAAAGTTCCCGAAGGAGAATCCTACTTTGTTGATTTTGGAAGCACCGAATGTTCTTGTCCAAAAGGAGGTGGAAAAATAAGTTGTCACTTTATTCCTTGTCCTGAAGTTCCTCCACATTGTATTGAGTTTTCTGAACCAGCAGATGGATGCTTGCAGTGTGAGAGATTTGGCTGTGTACATGATGGCCATAAGTATGATGCTGGTCACACTTTCCAAATGGACCCATGTAAAGTCTGCCACTGTCCACATGCTGGAGGAGAGCTCATGTGTTATCCTGTCCCAGACTGTGATTTAGGAACCTTTCAGACACCACCTCTGTTTCCTACAGCCCATGAAGAAAACACGTCAGAAAAAAATAACGATGAACTTTCAAACTACGAACGGGCAGGGTCTGAAGATCAGTTGTCCCAAATATCTCACCTGCCCCAAAGTGAAAAACTTCCGCTTTTCAAGACAGACATCAAAGATGAAGACGAGGATTATGACTATACACCTACCGATTCTGCAAAATCAAGCCTATTTGATCTGGCTGTACCCACAAAGCCTGCAGTTACTTTGGTGTCCTACTCTGATAAACCTGCTGCTCATGAAATGTTTAATGAGGATTTGAAACAAGAACTAAGGCAAAAAATCAGAACTCAGGAAGAAGAAACTAAAAATGAAGAGATTACAGAAGATCCCCTCGTAGGTCCTACATCTCAGGTCTTCCAGGATGTGAGAAAGAGCATGGAAGGAATCTCTGGGAAAGGAGCTGAAGACTATGTTACACCTCACATGGCTGAAGAAGAACATGAAGAAGATGAACAGGCTGTGACGTTAAAAGACGTTACGGAAGGCGGGACTGACATAAAGGAGGTGACGTATGTTATTGATCATGAACTGCAGACTACAGAAACTGTTCCTGCAGTAGAAAGCAACAGCCACTCCAGCACAACTGAAGAGAACTTTCTGGTGCACGAAGACCCTCTTGGGAAACATGGGCAGGCTGTGTTACCTACCATAAAATTTAGTCCAACAACCCAGCCTCCTCAAATTATGAAAGCGGTTGAAGGCCTGATTTCTAAAAAGCAATCTCAAACACTTTACAACTACCAACCTGAGCGAGAGAGGAGAAACAATTCTGTTGATTCACATCCAGCATCGCAGGGAGGTGAGTTCACTGAATCATCATATTATTCTCTCAGCTTGTCTGATTGCTGTTCTCTTTTCTTATTGTCTGCTATTATTTCTAGCCAGCACTCCTAAAATGATGTTTTTTTTCTTTTGAAAATGTCTTTTTTTCAAGGACTTTAATGTAATGGGTTGTTGTGAATGCCAATTCCAACAAACGCTGCTTCCCTGAAAACAGTGTGCAATTGCACCATGCAGTCTGTTCAGAATGAAAGACTTGAGTATAATGCTACTTCTTGTACAAATTTGTCGTTCATCAGAAGCTAATTTCTGGTATAGCATGGACTGCATACAGTATGTGATCCATAACAGAAATTTAGTAAATGATTCCCCAGTTGCAAAAACATTTTCCATTTAATGACCCCTAGAGGTGAGAGGATTAGCTCATATTAACCACAGAATATATCCATTGCACTGTATTTAAAGCAGAGAAAGATATGTTAGTTTTAGAGTAGGAATTCAAGGTCAGGAAAGTAAATGGTTTTGTCATTGAGGTTGTGAATAGTTCCTGTTAATGGGAAATAAGATATGTTTGTAAAATTAAAATGGTAGTAATATGTGACATGAAAACAAATGGGAAACGGTGCTCCTCTCTACTCCTGCTGTTCACATCTGCTTTGTGACTGTGAGTTTTCAGGTTTGTAAAAGTCATTTCTGCAAGAGGAAAAGCCATGTATCCTTCACAATACTTAAATTCTTAATTGATAAAATATGTTAGCAGAGATAAATCAGAAAGGTGACAGAAATCACAAAAGATGACAGTTCACATAGCATATTGTTTATTCCCGCTACTGAATCTTTGAATAGTGCAGCTGTTTAGATTTGTTAAAGTTATGTTTGTAAGAAATACATCACACAAACAGAACTGACAACCATTAGTGCCTTAACATAAAATTGCTTCAAAACTAAAGTAACCTGTTGAGAGTACAGATTTAATTACTTACGGAGCTATATACTAATTATATCTGGAGGGCACATCAGAATAAGTTTGAAGGAAGTGACTCCCACATGTATTCATACAGTACTGTCACGATTATAGTCCCTCCTCCTTAAGGGTGCTCCAGCCCTTTCACTTCAGACTTAATTCTGTGCACCTGACCCCTGTTCCCAGCCCACCTTAAAAGCCAGGCTCTGCATCTGGTTTCCGCACCGTGCGAGTCCGGGACCTGGAAGTGCCTGGTCCCGTTAAGGTTTTAATCTTTGTTCCCGTTCCCTGTCCACCGGTTCCGACCCGGTTCGTGTTTTAACTCCTTGTTGGATGGATCACCTTGGCTATGGACTTATTCTTGTGTTTTTTGGATTCCCCTTCTGGATTACTTTTGGATTGTTTGCCTCGGCCACACCTCCCCCGTGCACCAGCGCACTTTGGACACGCCCCCCTGTTTTCATCCCCGTATTCCTGCATGACTTTTTCCTAGTGTTTCCTCACGATTCTGGATTGTGTCGTCCGCATAGGGTCCGGAAAGAACTGATTGTTACAAGTACCTTCATTTCTCTATCTCAGTTGTGATCATTCTCTTCCAAGACCACTGTTGGCGATATATATAAAATGTGATGCTTTTCAAATTTGTTTAACATGCAAAAGATCACTGTTCATCAAGTACATTGAACCACATTTTTTCAAGCGATCCACTTGCGGGACTTACCTAAAATTAAACCTTACTTATTTAGGCCTCTGGGTTAACCAATATATTTAATTTCCTATCAATGCAACTTTTTTGTATCTTAAAAATAAGAACATAAGAACAGTTACAAATGAAAGGAGGTCATCTGGACCAATTAGCCAATTTTGTGGTTCAAGGATCTCATTCAGCCTTTTCTTGAAAGATAATTTCAATTACTTAAAAGGGTTTGGTTTCAACAACATGGACGGGCTGCTAATTTCATATTCCCATAACCCTTTGGATAAAGAAGTGCCTCCTGTTCTTGGATTTAAAGCACTATCATGCTCTGGTTCATGCTTTGCTGATCATTCGGAAGAAAAGCACTAGGTTTACGTGGTCAGTACCTTTGAGGATTTTGAATTCCTGTTATGTCCCCTTGTAATCTTCATAAAAGCTGTATGACACAATAATAATAATTTAAAAATAGTTCCCTAACATTTTCATTTAAGGCTTGATTTATTTTAGAAGAATGAAGGTATTCATAGGTTAAATTATATACTGCATTCCTTCTTGTTTGCGATCCTGTTAACAACAAGATAAGTAGAGGAATTCCATGTCTTTCTGTATGCATTCTGGCCCTGATCCAGAATAAACTCCTATGCATCAGCTTTACGAATTGAGTTCCCTTGACAGGTAGACCCACCTTTTCCTTTTCATCTGAGTGACCAGGCAATTGCATTTCTTGTTTTTGTTTTGACTAAAAACACGCACTCTGTTGGTCAAATAGAGGATCAGAGGCGGTGACATACAGTACAGTACATTGCATAAATACTGCAAGAGGTCAGGTTGGGGCTTGCAGCTCTAAGTAACTGATAGGTTAGATTCTGGAAGCAGACATTGACGTGACAAGGGCCTTGTAAATAATTAAAAGCCGATTGTGCTACAGTAATGGTTTCTTTATTGAAATAAACATTTAATGAAGAATACTTACCCCGAATGAGTCCACTAGACAGCTAAAGCATAAACATTTTTTTTTGGTTTAATTATTGGGCACGGAATTAGTCTGCTCCTTAGAAGAATACTGCAAAAGCAGAAGGTTTTATCTGGAGCACTGAAGGTAGAAAATTATTTGTAAGGGTTGGAGCTGGGATTTTAGAGTCTTTCAGCCATTGAAGGCATTCAGTCAGTGTATAGTTTGAGCCCTGTAGGCCAGATGTTGACAGTTTGACTCAGTGTCACATCAGTGTCCCTGGCCCTGCAGAACGTGGTTTTACCTCCGGAACATCTTGGCTGTGGAGCCTTCTTCAGGTGTCCTTCTTCTTCACAATGTTCCATGGCAGCCTACGCATGCTGACGCTGCTATCTACGTGACTTTACATCAGATATCTTAAAAGTTGTAAAGAGTGGCGTACTTGTGGGACTAAAAATTAAACCTAACGTATTTAGGTCTCTGGTTGCACTTTTTAACGTGCTGGTGCAGAGCACTTCTTAGTTAGCCGATGTCCAAAGATGTGTTGACAAGAGGTCAGTACTGGGTTTCACTTATCCCAGCGTCCCTTGTGTGAAACTCTTAGGTTATAGTGCTTTTCTGAGTATTGATGCCTCCTGGTATGTTTCCTATAAATGAATAACATATGATGAAGGAACTGAATGAATGTCTGGAGAATACATTTGCCTTGAGCATGTGAATATCTCATTTTAGCATTTGCCTCTTTGATGTTTCCGAATCCACAGCATCTGATGTTAACTTCTGATTTTGAGGACTGTTATATTGTGCTACATGTTGCTTAATTCTGGTTTTCCTTCAGTTCTTAACCCATTATTCCAAAGTTTCCCGTTCCCTCGAGTATACTTTTCAAAACTCTCTTTAGAAACTTTGTTTTTAATGATTAAAATTTTGTATTTTACCTACATAACAAACTCTGGGATTTAAAAAACTAGACTTCCCTGTCATTGTGCAATCTGTATTTTGTGTTTTTAATGCTTTTATCAGATTAATCAGCCATAAATCTGTGTACACTTCAGAGATTAGTGAGTAGAGAGAATATTTTTGCTAAAATTCAGTGGTTGTGTTTTAAAAACAGAGAAACAACTCTAGTATGGAGTATAAAGAGACGTTTAGTCATGGAAATGCTCTATCATTGGCATGCTTGTCCACTTCGAACAAAAATATTTTGAAAAATTAGGAAATATTAAGTTGGTGCCCAAATACAGCTCTAATTTGTATATTTTTCATATTTATTTGCTGTGTTGCAAATACCATCTTATGAAATGGAAGAGGCACTCATACACTGGTGTGCTTATTTGTTAATTTGCTTGTTGTTTTGCAGCACATTACTGGCATTCTGAATATTTTCAACATCAGAGCTGTTGCTTCCACAGTTCTATGCCTGAATTCCTTTTTCTGAGTAGTTCTCTCATGCTGTTACATTGTTCCATATTGTGTTAATTCAAGCACTGCTGGTGTTCAATCAAGTACTCCTCATTTACATAATGAAGCCAACAGATTGTGTTGTTGGCTGTGTTGAACTGTACTCGCTTGAGTACATCTGAATATACAAAAACAAACACAGAAATGTCATTCACTTTTTCAGACATAACAATGTGGTTTTCAAATAAGAACACATTATTCACTTTTGTAATCGAATCGTTTGAACTGGCGATCTGGAGGTTTCCGTTTGCAACATTTTCTTTGTGTGTGGTATACTGATTTCTTGGCCAGTTTTAATTTGCCCATGGAGCAGGAAGAGCCAGTTGAAAGTTGAGGAAAGCTGAGTTCTTGAAGATTTGTTTACTTTCTCATGGCTTTATACAACAGGACTCGTCGAACACCTGAAGTACAAGAAGTTAATCACAACTGGAGTCGTCTGTGTGTAATTTTAAGATATTGTAGCGTTCCACTCCTGGCAGCAGTTTCCCTTTCCTTCCCGAAGGGTTATATAAGGAGGAGCCCCCAGGCAGTCGCGCTCTCTCCCCTCGTGGCATGCTAGGGGCTACCTCACAATGTGAGCTCTTCTTCCAGCTTCCACCTGCCCGCGGCTAGTGCGCTCTATTGCTCTCCGAAAAGGGCAATAAACTCCTCCCCTTGCTGCTGCAACTCGCCTTCTGTCTGCTCTTTCTCTCCCCCTCTTCCCTCCGAGCTGACTGATTCGCCACAATATATTTTGTATAACCTCCAAATTCCATTCATTTACAACATAATACACTAGAAGAACAGTATATACCGGTTTTATGTTAGTAAATGTATCATCTTTAGAGCTTTATGTCCTACTGATCCTGCATGCCTTTCCAAGTTAGCACGTCATTAAATATTACTGTAAGTAGTGGAGTTTCAAAACCATGAAAATCCCTTAATATAATTTGTCGTCTCTGGTGATTTGTGTTCAACAGGAGGTAGATGTTGTGTCTTATATCATTTGCACCATATGGTAAATGATAAAATGATAGCCTGACCAACTGGTTAATGCTTTATAAAAAAGCATTCCACATGCAGCAATTTCTGATTCCATTGTATGATGACACATTTCTGATTTCACTGTGTGCTGACACATTTTAATGTAGTACGTTTTGTGTACTTCTAAGCACCCCAGAGTGCAAGTTGTCTGAAAGAATTCAGACCCTGAAAAAAATGTGATAGAACTTGTTATATTGTGACTCTTGGCAGAAAATTTCCGAAAACAAAGTTTAAAAAATTAAGAAAACACTAATCCCTGAGTGTGCACGAAATACCTGAGATGTAGTGGGAATTATTGATTTCAATTGCAAATTTCTTAAGGAAAAGGAAAAACGTCTTCATCTAAAGTTTCTTTGTGATATATAAAACTCTTGAAAACTTTTGAAGGCTTGAAAACTGGCAAAGTTTGTGCTAGACAGCAATTAATGTATGGTTTCCTGACTGACTTCTGAAAATTGCCATTGGAATATGTACTTGATAGAAAATGTGTTAAATGTTACACTTTTGAAGTTACATCTTTCCAAAAATACTGAAGCGTTGCTGGCAGTATAAAAGACTGCCTATAAAAGACTGGAATACAGCTAACTCAGCAACTTCAGTATTTCATATTTGTCTTAGGAGAATTGGTGAGTGAAGTCGGATTTAATTAGATGTGATGGGAGCCCGGTAATAATTGATCCCAGTATGGCTAAAAGTGCCAGCATGGGTTCTAAGGAGTCGAGCTGCGATAAAACTGAACTAAAAACTTCATTTTCAGTAGAACGGTCTATGCTCTTATACTAAAAGAGGAAGGCACAGAGGTTAAACAGCAGTAGTGTTCTCCACTCAACACCAGTCAACCCACAAACTTCCAGCTAGGTTGAGATCTTAGCATGAGAGCCACATGTGTGCATGATTGTCTGACATCATGCACACATGTGGCTCTCATGCTGGCAGGAGTAACCACTGTTATAGCTCCAAGGTGTACTTCTACAGTTTCTACAATATACAGTATGTGACTGCCCCATGTCCCACAGCAGTACACATGCACAGTGTCAACAGGAATAGAGCAGTTGGATCAAGGGATAATTGAAAATAATACAACTATTTGCATTTAGCTATAGTTCCTTTAAATGCTCATAGAGTCTGTGATCATGACATTATTTTAAAGAAAAAATACAAAATAAGCTACTGTACATACAGTCATTATGGAGAATGTCCTAATGTTGTCTTCCTTCTGACTTGAAGTTATTTGTTGTGACAAAAAATGACTTCTTTTCAGAACTGACATAGTCATCATCTTTGAAAATTTTAAGTTTCCTGTCTCAGTTCAATTTCATCCTTTGTCTTTAGCATTGTTGCACTGTATTCTGTATTCTGTTCTGCATAAGTTTTTAGATTTACTGTTAAACTCATTTTTATAATAGTTGAGACCCTGGTGTTTGAGACAAATAGTGATGAGAATGGAAAGAAGATATTGATTTATGGATGGTGCACAGTGTTGACAGGCTATGCTACCCTTTACTTTGCATTTCTCAGTATGGACATGGTGTGAACGGGTCTTGAAAGCGCCATGATATAGATTTTGCATTCTTCAAAAAAAATATTGTGTACAAATTAATTACGGTTGGTAGGATAGCAATACACTCATGTACAGGTATCATATAGAATTGATATATTCTACAGTACATATACTGTATGAATCTGTTCTGTCAAAACCTGACTGTTTTGTTCTCACTCAGTATTTATATATATTATGTATGTAGTATAAGTACTGTATACCCACTGAGAATAATATGAACCTAAGGATGGTACAGTATATTAATTACAGTATATTTAATATGGCTGTATGAAATGACTGAGTTAACATTTATAAAACAATTATAAACATTTGTCTTTCAAATGTATGACTATTTCTATATTTTTTTCCAGCACGTTGTGTGCGATAATCGAAAGTGCTAAGGATGATGGCAAGTCCTACAGTGGCCTCTACATTCCCATGGGATGGAGTGGGAAAATTGGCTGCCTTAATTAGTCTTGCTGCCCTGCTGAGCACAGGCCTGATGAAGTCAGACGGAGATAGCCTTGCTAAATTCTGTCCTTCTGGCTTGAACGGCTCATCAAAGTTAACAGATCAAGTTTGAGTTTGTTATCTTAAGAGAGCAACTTCAAAATGCACAGTCACAGTCTTTCTTCAAGTAACACTTGTGGACTCACATAGGATGGAGCACTGAACCGGGTCATTCTGAAATGAGCGGATCATTTAATATGCCCCCGAGAGCTGCAGCTGAAAGTGGGGCCAGAAGGTTTTTTTTAAATGTATTTTGTTCTGGCGATCTCTTTGTATGATATTCAGTGCTTTCAAAGGGTGAAAGCTTTTGGTTTTACATTTCATTTCAAAGCTGACTCTAAAAACACCATTACATGTGATGGATGAGGGCATTTTGGAATTGCTTTTATGCCAGGGGCCAATGAGATTTCCTCCTGAGTCCCTGTGTTTTGTTTCTATCCCATCTCTTATACCCAAGCTGTTATTGTTGCATTTGAGGGTGAATATTAGCTCATTGCTTATACTTAGTAATTTTACTAATATGTCCATGCAAAATCCCTTACCTTTCATTTCTTTCCTGAAAGGAATAAATATTCCAGAAGCAGCTGTAATAATGAGATGTTCTTTTACTCAAGGTAATCCATATACTTAATGTATACAGTACAATGAAAAATACGTCTATAATCGTATATAAACCAAGATTAAATAAATATGTTTCCTTGTGAATTCTCAAGCACACAATTCATGGTTCAATGACAATAACTTCTTTGTACCTCACTTCCCTCTTTAACTGAAATTGCACGAGAGCAATAAATTCTTTTTT
The DNA here is from genome assembly GCF_055471065.1 of Atractosteus spatula. Classification (NCBI taxonomy): domain Eukaryota; kingdom Metazoa; phylum Chordata; class Actinopteri; order Semionotiformes; family Lepisosteidae; genus Atractosteus; species Atractosteus spatula. The sequence continues at coordinate 62,752,364 of NC_142710.1, forward strand.
TATTTTTTTGCTTGAGTGCACACCTTGCTCTCAGAAAAGCACATATCTGTGAAGTTTTCACTTGATATCTGTAGAATAAATCTCCATTGTTCATGTTGTTATTAAAAAGCCTCCGTCAGAAGATCCCGTTGATTTCTCACACGTTGACAGCTACCACTACTCTGGGGACAGAGGTTATATTCTGTTCTGGGACACATCTGTGTGGAGTTTAGTGTCCACAAATGTGGAGAATCCAACACAATTTTCCATTTTTCCCACAAAAATATGCTGTCCAGGTTAAAATGTTCTCATTCAGTTGAATGACTTGTTTTGTCACTGTGCTTAACTAACTTTGTGCATAGTCTTCTTTCTGGTTCAGTCCTGTTTCATGAAGATCTTCAATCAAAGAGTGAAATAGCAAAACCAAATCCTTACTATGTATGTGACTTTTCATGCTACTGTGTCAAACTGTAAAGCAGAACAGCCAACTCTGCACACTGGTAATTGTAGCCTTCTGGAGAACAAGTCTATATTACAGACAGCTTTCCACATGTACCCCAGCTTCCTTGTTTTAGTAGTTTATCTTATCTGAAAAAGAAGTAAGATAAATCCTCTACCCCTTCCTCCTTCTGTTTGGACATGAGAGAAAGTAGATGTTGGCATATACAGTATTTGCCACTTTTAAGAGGAACACAAGACCTCCTGGCATCTGTGACAGTGAATCAAAAGCGCATGGTGGCGTTAATGGGTGGTTTCCTAATGCTGCCCATTGTTTTAATAGAGTTTGAGGAAAGTGGCAAACGAGCTTGGAAAATATTGTTTCAATCTTTCACTAACTCCATTTACATTGATTATGTGCTACTGAATGTTTCTTCCTTTATGGAAAGGTGGTTGTGCACACAATGTATGGGTATTTTAAAAAAGCATTACAAGCTAAAAATTCTAATTTTGTACAAGCAATACCATTTTCAGTAGAGTTTCTTGACAATCAGTGTGTTTGGGAACAAAAAATTAACTTGCTAATGAGAGAGTTCAGTAGTACATTAACCAGAACAGTTTATTACATCCATGTGCAGATTAATTATAATAATCTCTGAAATTAATTATTGTGGCAATGGTACGAGAATGTCCAAATAATACATTTTCAAATTAATTCACTAAAATGAATGATTATTAAATTTAATGTGCTAAAATTAATTGAATGTTGTGATTTAGATTGCGATACCAGGGTTTTTGTTCCAAAATGTAGCATTTACCAATAGGTTCAATCTGTCATGATCCCCATGCAGTCAAAGCCTTTATTTCCTTTAAAACCCTTGAACACTGTCACTGTCTATATCGTTGACAAGTATTTGTACATTACGATTGATTATATTATAGATGACATCAAAGTGCCAGCCTATGAATGTTACACATCCATTATAGATGGTATGTGTTTGGTGGAAACAAAAATTAAAAGCCACCATTGGGAAGGCCGGATGGCTCTAGTATAGGAGGAGCCTTCACTTAGATGAAACTTTAAACCCAGGTCTAGTGACCTGTATCAATTCCTCTGTACATTCTGGCTTCCCTAAGGTTTCCCCTTAATTGAACTAGTGAAGTAGCTTCTCACTCCTCCACCTGACCTGCTGTGTAGTGGGGCTGTTGGGACATTCATGGCTGTAACAAGTTACCCAGGTGGGGCTGCATTTCAGTGGTGAGAGAAGAGTATCCCCTCCTATATGAAAGCATACTGGGATCCTTTTGTGATGAAGAGCACATTACAGATGTGCAGAATTGTTATTAATGTGTTCATGAGAGCATCTTATTTCAAAGTGCATTTATATTAAGATGTAGCTGTAAAAAAGGGTGTGTTTTATAGTAGACTGGGTTTTTTGATTTCCTCCTAGAAATGCAAGAAAGAGTGTGTATTTCTGAGGAACATCCTGTCTACTTGGAACAGAAATGTGCACTGGATTGGAGTCTTCAGCACTGTCCAACAGAATGTTAACTTTTTGTCAGGCTCCAATCGTGTGGCGCAGAGCTCAGTGTAAATAGTTTGCATTGGTGAATGCCCAAAATGTGCAGTAATGCCTTTTGTCTATTATTGTTTGTAATGACATTATGGATTACATGAGACAAATGGCGGTTTGTATCCAGGATATGAGGTAATTGGTTATGATACAGTGATTAGTTTTAAATGATCCACATTACGACATCTGAGGTAAGGCCAGCATTCACTAGACGTTTTCACAAAATAATTTTATGTTTGATTGCAAAACAGGAAAAATGAGAGAAAATGGGAAAGATATTTTTCATGTGAATAAGTAGAGTCATTAAGTACTTTTTACATTTTATGTTTGGTGAAAATTTTCATGCTGCACAGCAAGCAAGACGTTGGTAAGGATTAACACTGTTAAGAGTGTTCCCTGCATATCTTTTTTTGCTTTGTATTATCAATGCATTTTAGATGCTATAAAGCAAATAATCTAAATAGGAAACTAATGCTTAGGAACCCTAGTAAATGAAATAGGAAAAATAATGTATTTAATGTGTTTTTGCAATTTTAAATAATGAGATTTCTTGGGGTATCTCATACAGCCTAAATTTAAAAAATATTCTAAAATACACCCAAAATTAAATAATTTAATTATTCTAAGAATGTTTAATATTTTCATGGTGTTCCTCATTAGTATCACTTTTATCAATGTACAGTATGCTTTCTTAAATTACAAATTACAAAGTTCAAATACAGTTTTAAAGTGTATCAAGGCTTTTATAATAACTTGTGTGTGTTCTCTAAACTAAATGCATACTCCTACTATAGATTAATGATTAAACTGTAAATTCAATTATTCCAAAAATGTGTCACCTAAAAGAGAGTATTATACAGTACAGTATATCACTTAAAAATTTGGAATAAGTATGGATTATGGGGCCTTTTCACAGCAGAGGTAAAAACAAAAATTACAGCTGAATAAAAACAAAAATCTTGTTCCAATATGTCTAATGGCTGAGATAGAAAATAGATGATTGTTTTCCTAATTTAATTGAGTTACCACATGAGATTCACTGTGTATATATAAAACAAATGTCCATATAATTTTTTTATTATTTTTTTTAATTTTGATTACATATAATGTATGTAGATTGAATGAAAAACAGGAAACAAAATTTATGGAAAAAAACAGAACAGTGCATTTAACCTTGTTGTTAATACCATAGGTGAACTCTATAAAGCTCAGTTATTTGTTTTGGAGTCCTTATATAGACAGATTTCAAACAGATCTTAGTATGCCTCTATCAAGCATTTGAAGCAAATCAAGCAAATAAACCTGTGCTGATGGATGTTATATCATTAGTAAGAATGTCACTTTAGATTTTAAAATGCATTAGGTATTTCACATCTGTAGTCTACAAATCGGCTTTACCTCTTAGTGTGGCTGTGTAAACAGAATTCTGCTGGCATGTGTCTGCATTTGATAGATGACCAAAGATTAATGCCTTGAAGGGGCAGGTGGGCCAGCATTGAAACAGGACTTGTAGAGTTTAGCAGTTTTTCACATCTTTTGATAGGAGCCACACAAACTACTAGTATATCACACTGCTCACATAACTTAGTGGAATTTACGTGTGCGTTACAGCACAAACGTGACCCCCTGAATCTTTTCCAAATCTGTTCTAGCTTTTTAAAAAAAGTAAGACAACAAATTACATAATGGAATTATGCATAAATATATAAAATGCTTTGAAAATCTATTTCCCTTGGGGAAAAAAAACTTTGCAATGCAAAACCATCATGCTCTTTTTATGGGAAGAATGAAATTATACCTACTCAGCTAACACAAAACATTTTAACAACATTTCCAAATGTTGCGGGAAGGTTGGGATTTGGTTGTTAGACCAAAAGGTTTTGGAAAGTTCTTTACACTATTACTGGAACAGTGCAGTTGTGTTATACCGGGCATTCAGATATAATGTACAAAAAGGTAACACATTTACAGTTTTAGAAGATGTTACCTGGCGATGTGTTCTATACATTATTAAGATGTTGGAATGTTACAAAATACCAAACTGACAACTGAGCATTTTAGCAGCACTGTGTTGCCATTATATTTTGTCAGTGTCAACATTATAAAGAATGTTTCAACAAAATTACACTGGCACAACTTTTCTGTGCAAAACTGAAACATTTCCATGATGTTGCCACAAACCCTTTAATTTGGTCAGCTCGGAATAGTTTAATATACTCATTTTCTTTACAAAAAGAATAACACAATGACAATGAAATGAGACCCTGTAAAAATGTGTGTGGTGTGTGGAAACTATAAATATTGTAAATTGGATTGTAGCAAGCAGTCCATTGTGGCAAAGTGACTGAATGAAAAAAGTTAATGGTTAAATATATAATTCTTCCAAGTATACTCCGAACTTGATGCTAACCATTGTGGGTTCTTTTTGGCTAAGGTCTAATTGTTTGGCACACCACTATCTGTTATATAGTATGACAGTACCATTTGGCACATTAAAGTAAATAAACCTGAAGCTCTATTTTAATATCCATCACTTTTATTAGTAAGTTGACAGTTATACTGTAGCTGAGCATTATCAGTAGGCTTGGCAAACTGGATAATATCTAGTTAGCAATATTTGTTTAAAAGCCTTTCATCTTTCTTTTTATGAAAGCAAACGTTGGTCTTTATAGCGTTGCCACGTGTCTGCTAACTTAAATTGTCCAGTAATCTCTTCCTGTCGCTTTAAGCTTTAATGCTTTTGAGAATTGAAATATGAAAGCTTAAAGAAAACTAGAATAAATGGGATCAGTGTAACAAATGTTTTACAATGGCATGTCTATCATGTTGAATTAATTGTCCTATGATAGCTTTAAAGTAAATGTTTTTTTAAAATGTATTGCATACTCTTCCACCCTCTGTCCCATCAAAACACAATCCTGTCGTTGAAGGTTGTGGTTGCCACAGGCTGCCTACTTTTTCAAATAAACCTTTATGGAAGCTAAATTTGAGTAGTTTTTAATTTTTTTTTATGTTTTCACTCTCTTATGAATATAAATGAAGTAGAATGGAATAGTTTTGAAAATTGTTTGAGAAAGAAAAAGTTGCACCTGTTGTTTTTTCCTCATTCCTATCCCCCGTGATCCACTGTTAATTTCTTTGATGTTATGCCTCTTAAAAAATGAGATAAGCTTTTTATTTCCTTTACGTGGGAGTAGTAAGCAGTTGCTCAGCCCAGTGTCTTTCTCGAAATTCTATCTTATGTGACAAGTTTGCGGTCCCTTTTCCTTTTGCCTGTTCTCTTCCTGGTCCCTGGAATTTTAATAAACCTTACAGTCTTAAAGTTTAACTTCTAGATGACCATTCATCAGCCCACATAAGGACTCATCATGTCAGCATTGGGGTGATGTGATAAGTGCAGCTGCCTCACAGCTGTGGAGTCCTGGGTCCCATGTTTGGCTGGAACATGCGGCGTGTTAAATTTCCTGGTGCTCCGCTTCACCTGGGTTCTCCTGGGTTTTCTATGGGGGCTCTGATGTCCTCCCACCTGCCAGCGCTTTGACTGGTTGCTCTAAATTGTCCCATCTATGGGTTCGTCCCTGTTTCCCATTAGCTGGCTAAAAACATGTCACAGCACATGCACTAGAAAGGTGACAGCATTGTACATATTATGCAAATTATTTAACCGAAAGATCTGTAGATTTTATTTGCATTGGTGGCAAAAACAAAGACTTCTTGCACATGAATTGCAGAAGGACTACTGTTTCCATTGAGCCTTGCTGGCTTTGCCCGTAGTCACCCCCACTGGTGATTAATGGCCTTTTGTAGGCCTGCTGGGATGCTGCCATTTTCAATGTGGGCTGGTTGTAGATAAATCTGTCGTCCTAAGTTGTTACCTCAGTTATCAGCCTCTTAGGATGCATTAGGTTTTTAATTATCTACCTTGCCTCCAGCCAAAAAGTGATTCACCACTTGGGTCATTGTGTTGTTCTCAGCAACTGGTATTTATTGGTACAATCAACAAATGTGCTCTTAGACAATAAACATATATTTAGTAGCATATAATAATATATAGACTGCTTTCATCAATTCAACAGGCATTTGCCTAACTGCCATGGAGCATGTGCATTCATAGGTCAAAACTTACTATTAAAATCTGACCGCCAGGTGCTGTTATTTGCACAGTATTGATCAAGTGGTAAAATACAGAAGGTTGCCTGCTGCAGAAAGGAAATATCAGGAAGTAACTTGAGGTCCCCCCGTAGAGAGCCATATGTCTTGAAATGTCAGAGCCAGACAGCACATACTGTAGTAGGAGAGCTGGATGTGTGCTGGCAGTGAAACATGACTGTTGTTTTAATGGTAAGGACTCTAAGTACAAGAGGAAAAGGCTGGCATTCAGCCTGTCAAAGCAGTAGTTTATTGTCATGTCATTCTTCCTGTCCTTAAATGTGTATTTTTGTAACATTTAAAGAATAAAATATGAAAGGTGCAATGTAGCATGCTAACAATATACTGTCCAAAATCGTGTGCAGAGCGAGGCATTTTTTAACAAAAAATATCTGGGGCTGCACAGGTGGGATTTTTTTTTAAATTATAGTTAGTACACAAAATTTAAAAATAATTGTCTGAAGGTAAATCAATTGCTTTTGCTGCAGAGTTTTGATACTCTCACTTGCAAGTCCAAGATATTTATTGGATTGCTTCCAAACAACACAACTATTATACATAATAGTTGTACCTAAGTTACACATAACTTTTTAATAATCTGCCCTCAATGCCTTGCTTCAGGTTATGATGTGGGTTTCCATTGTGAATTCTAGTAGATAAGTACTGTAAATTACACTTGGAGAACTGTACATCATCATCTTTGACGATAACTAGCGATAAAGTTTAGTTTTACAGTTAACTAAAAACTACAGATAGAATACTGTTATCAATATGAATGGAATAAGGAAAACCAAAGTAGTTTAGTAGATGAACTGAGAATTTTGAAATGTTATTTCTCGTGTATTTCAAATTTGGGTGAGACTAGGGGCACATACTGTACCTGCCTTAATCCTTAACTAAACCTCACCCTTCACACTATTAATGTTGTTTTTTTTGTCGATAATAAGAAAGGTGAAGTTATGAATAATTACAAAACTAGGCAATGATGTATAAAGCATTGCATTATTTTGTTTTATAATGGTTTCATGTTAAGTATTCAAATACATTTTAAACTCGGTAGGATTTCTTATTTTTAAAGCTAGCTAAAGCTATTGCCCTCTTTCAAAAACTATAACTAGTGCTTAACCAGAAATCAGAAACCAGAAAACCTGTTATAACATTTCACTTCCAGGTCATATGAGCACACACTTTCTTTAATAAAGACAGGAGTAATGCAAAGTGTTCATAACTGTCTAATAACTCTTCTGAAGCAAACTGATTTTGGAGCAAAAAAAATCAGAAGATGCCATAAGTGATGAAAAATGTCATTTCAAGGAATGCATTTCTACCAAATAAATTCAAGAGGTAAAGACAAGTCCCATGGTGTAATTATTTGGGTGACAACCTATCATTATAGATGAGGAGGTCTGAACTTCTGAGTGGAATAAGCCCAGAGGTTTCTGCAGGGGCAGTGGAACTGAGATTGGTGGAGGGTTCCTGTGCAGAGGACGCTGGGAAGGAAAGTCTGAGGTCTCCGATGATTGGCTGACTCGGGGGCCTAGCCTTCCTTTTGAAATTCATTTAATAATGCTTGGATAATACAAATCTGCACATGAAAAAAAAAAAACACTTCACCACTTAAAAAAAACAAACATCTGTCATTGACTGTACAGCTCCCATACCTGCTGGAATATTATGTGAATATACAGACAGATTACCACCTTACAGAAGAGTGTAACAGTTGTATGAGCATTCATACCTACCTATTAAAGAGTAAAAATCATTTAACTTAAACCCAGAACATGTTTTCTTCAGATCTCACAGACATCTGCTCTGCAGATGACTTTCTGGAGGTTTAAATGTGGAGTAATAACAGAAATGACACTCACATTTGCTATGTTGGCCAACCATGTGTCTTTCGACCTTATTTAGATGTCAAACGTTGTACTGTAGGTATGATGAGGTTACACTACATGAGGTTACAAAACACAAAAGGGTGACTGAACACAGATTCATGTGTGTGTCTGTGTGTATCGGTAAACATGATGACATTTCAGCATGTGGAGCATTTTATGGGAGGGCACAGTTAAAAATCATGTTTTTCGGTATTAACTCCTTCCAACTGATGCAAAACACTGAAATATGTTTGTGAATGAAATTTGTTCTTAGATGTTCTTCAGTGGACTTGCTGAGCACATCTTTTTTTTTTACTAGCACAGTTCAGATCCCATCGCATTTATAAATTCTAAATCAGCACTTGCATTTTGATTGATACGTACAATACTTAAATCAGCCGATCAGTCAAAACAAAGCTGTAGTGTAGTGAAACTTTTTTCATTGATGTTGTAGCAGAATATTTGTTTAAGGGTATATAAAATAGTAAACAGCTGCAACAAATGTCTAAAGAAGACTCTCCATAAAGTGAAGAGTTGGAGTGATGCATTTCCCTTAAGCATCCTGTAGCCATTTTAAATCATTCCCTCTGGCTGGGTATTTTAGAATAACAAAAAATTAATTTCATTCATACTGTATGTGCTCCCATACAAAAAAAATCAGGTCAGAATAGGCTATATTGGACAAAAGTAAAAAATAATTAGCTCAATGGCGTCTCTTTTGCTATGTGAAAAAGATTTCCTGTAATATGTGTGAGACAGTTTGCAGGGTGAGTTAAATTTCTGTTGTCCAGAAATTTTTTTCAGGCTACAGTATGTTTAACTGTAATTTTTCTCTTTCTTTCCCTAGTCTGTTTGTGGTGTTACATTATCTCCAAGATTAAAGGAAAACCTTGAAAGTTCTAGTAAGAAGTCATTTAATGTTATATAGATGACCTGAAATATATCATTTACTCAATATGTTTTTTTTTTTTGTCTTTTATGGATGTGACTGTTTCCCTGAAAGAAAAAAAAAGATTTACCTCAGAGCCTGGTGTGTTCAAAGTCTCGGTTTCTCTTTGGCAAGCAGTGTAATGGCAGTAAAGGGTAGAAAGATAGGCTTTAATCATTCTGAAAAGCCCCCTGGAAGGACAGAAAACAGCTGAGAAAGGATCATTATAGAACTAAATTGATTATATTTTGCTTGGCATCCTGATTAGAACCAACATCAACAACCTAGCAGGGAATTGCTTTAAAAATTCCTTATTCATTTATAGAGAAAAAGCTAGACTAAGTGCCCCCCTCCAATTCCAGCTACAAATAGTTGTTCTCTGTTACTTATTTGAATAAATGCAAAAAAATCTTGTTTCTATGTGTGTTTGTAAGGTTAACATTACAGGAAAGGGGATGTTTAGATGTTGGGAAATATTCCTGGTTTCTAAATAAATTCAGGACTTCTGCATATACAGTAGCTGCACCAGATCCTGTTTAAAATCTTTTGTTTGCTGTTGCTAAATAGAATTTAGAAGACACATTGATGAGGTTTAAAATAACAAGTCATGGGCTTCTGGCTAAAAAGTATTACACAAAAGTACAGTATGTTGCAGAGAATATTTTCTCTCAAATTATCAGTTTGTATGTTTTTAGCGTGTAAGGACATGTTAAGGGTACTGTTTTTGTTAATTTAAGTATGCATAGTATTAATCCACAAACCAGTGTTACTGCACATCTTCATCTTCATAAAACATGTTATATGCATGTTATGGAAATATTGACAAATTTAGTTTTTAATACTATGCATCTGTTTTAATATTGAAGTGATATTAAATATTTTCATTTAGTATGTCTGTATTGCATATTTGTACCCAGCCTAAATTGGTACGAAGTGGATAGTGATGTCCATGCACTTGTGTTTTGTTATTACTTTTAGTAAAATAACCTTGAAGATATAACTTTCGCAAAGCTATTCCTTCATAACATGCTTTCTAAAGATAGAACAATTATAAGTCCACTGGTATGTTCTGATATGAAGGCACATTTTCTTTATTTCCTTTAATTCTAATAATATTTTGTCCATATTTGTAAAGTTTCCCGAACACCCCACCTGATATTAAAGCATTAATATACTACTTTAACTGATATTTAGAATTGGGATTGTAAAGTTTTTGTATAAGGTGTACATCATCGGTCTCTTTGCTTGCAGTATGTCTATTAATAGTCATACTTAAGAAGAGGAGGATTGCTCTTTTTCTGTTCCATGCAGTTTATTTGTTTTGATAAAATAGTATTATCTCATACAGTATGCTGTAAGTCCTGTTTTTCTAAGCACATGTGCAGTATAGTGTTTGTTTATAGTGTGTGACTAATTGAACATTGGGATTCAGTATTTATACTGAATTTCTGTTTCCGTATGTGCTTGAGAGCTGTGCACAACACTAATGTTTTGGGATTCCTGCAACATTCCTGTTTACACTTCTTTCTGTCAAGGGCAAAACTAGCTTTCTGCTGCTCTAGCCAAACATCTGTTTAGCTTGCCAGCGTACAGAAACCATAGTAACCAGATGAAAAAATATCTTATATCATTTGAAAATTTGAAAATGTGTGATGGATCACTAATAAATCAATAATGGTGGTTTATGGCTTTGTAGTAGTATTGTAGTAGTATTGGTGAGCTGCGTTTTGCAGAAGTATTGTTTTGAAGTTTTGTAGGGCACTACAAGGCACCCACCATTAGCTGTTAATTTCAAAGCCTCAAAAGTGCCATGTGAATTGTCTGTTTCTTTACCCAGATCATTTTCTCAGAGGTCCTCTATTTGATTTGCAGGAATTTGGGGACCTTGTGAAAAATTTTGTAAAGCTTCTTTTCAACCCAGTGCAAATTGACACCATCAGCTTTTGTTAGATATAATTTTATATCCACCTGAATTATACTGCTGTTTAGGAAGAAGTCTACAAATTTTTAGAGGCCGATTCTTTCCATGATGCATTTGAAAATACATACAGGAATGCTAGGCAAGAGAGGGAGAAATTGGCCGGTCTAAAACAGTGGCCAATATATACTGTAGTCTAGCTGACTGACACTTTTGGTCTCAACTGGATCAGCCAGTTCATATACCTAGAGGTGCAGTTAAATAAAATCACAGGCATAAACAGAAAACACAAAAATGTATAAATTGAAAATATGATGGTGAAATTTACTAATCACAAATGAAATGAATGATGTTAAGTTAACATAAAATTTAAACACTGAGACAATAAAATTACTGTGTTTTGAACTTGTAAAATATAAAATAACCACAGATTCAATTTGTTTAAGTTTTTTTGTATATGTATGTGACGCAGAAAATTGCATGCCGCCGCAAAGAAGCGATTTAAGACGTGCTAAGACAACGCAGCGTGAGTTTGGGAGAATTCCCTCAACAGTTATTTGCAGAGCACACAGGGCTGCTGGAAAATGTACAGTGTGCGAGGTAATGGGAAAGGTAGTACTGCCAGCAGGAGGTTTCTGAAATCTCTGTTGTATACACATTCAAGGTAATTATGAGCTGAGGGAGGCACAGCTTGACAAAACTGGTCTTTGTGTTGCTCGAAGAAAGTCTAAGGTTTCACATGCAGTTGGTATATGATTTGAAACAACTGTGAAGGAAAGCAATAAAACTTTGGAATTTACTTTACTGGCTTACAGTTTGGTAGTGATGCAAGTGCACAAATTTTGACTTTTGTTTCCTAAAGAAATTGAAGCTAATTTCTTCCACTAAGATAACTAATTGCATATTAAAAAAAAAACTGGATACATCTGAATGAAAGAATGATTATAAAATCCTTTTATGGTGATTTTTTTTTGCTCCAAGAGAGACAAAAAATGAGAGAAGGGAAAAAGTGAAGTGTAATGCTTAAATAAATGTTCTTGACTGCAGTCTTAGAAGGGGATGAAGGCACATTCAACTTTATATTATGATCCAGTTGTGACATACTGTACTGTACATAATTAATATACAGGCATATTGTACACAAGCCTAAGTATCAACCTTCTTACTTCTTTGTTGAATAATCATTTTGTGTGTATAGCCACACTGTATTTTCTAGTTGCTGGAACTGGAATTGAATTGACTGAAAAGAAATTATAACAATGAGGATGTTATCTTATTGTGTAAATATACATCAGTCCTTTTCAGAGAAATGGGATCTGTTTTCCAGTGGGTTTGCAATGTCCTTAGACATTCTATTCCAGCTTTAGGATGAATAGCTTGGAATTAATTGACCTTATTGTCACAATCACATTTTTATATTTATTTGTTAACCTCTGCCAATGTAAGTAATGCAGTACTTAAACTTCTTATGTGTAGTGAGAGAAATAGTACTTTCAAGACAAATCTAAGTCTAGATAGTATTTTATTGTCCAGTATAGATAAGATAGACAAAGAAAATCTCTTATAAAGCCACAGGACTTCTCTGGAAGTAAAGTACAACATGCATTATACAAAATGTAAAATACTTCTTTTGCTGTCTAACCAGATTTTTCATTTGAAGAACCAGCTTAAGCCCAGCAGTGTTGTCCTCTAGGAGTACCAGATGTGTTGGTTCCACCAGGGCGGAACCCTGTAATGTTATGCAGGGCTGTTATAACAGTAGCCTATCCTATTCAGACATCTGTTTTGTGGAAACAGTGCACCGTGGAACAGTGAAACACAGTACACATACAGATGGGACCTTGGGGATCATGTTGCTATGGATAACAGTGGTACACAATTTGTGTCCAAGATGGCTAGCCTGCATGGAAGGAAATGAAGCATTGTAGCACAAAGTTGTTCTCTGTCCACTGTTGTTGTCCATAGGAATGCGAACCCTTTGTCCCTTTTGTACAAGTACTGTATGTGTGCCCAAAGGTTATTGTGACACAAGACACACAGTACTTTCTATTTTATCAAATAGGCTGTTTTAACCACAATTTTGTTTCTTAACATGCTCCATGAATGGTAACTCTTTTGTTTTGACCTTTGCTCATGATTTAGTCATCTTCAGTTTATGGTTGAAGCTAATGTAATGAGGTGAAGCATAGTTTAATAAGTCCAAGGTTTCGTAATCACCGAAACATTACAATACAACTGAACTAATATTTTCTTTCACTTAGTGAAGTAAGCTTTATCACAGATAGACTTACTTTTGCCAAACTAAACACTCTCTGCCTTTTGAGAACGTGGGGTTTTGTTTTCTTTATTTTCAGGACATCTCCTTGTTGCAACATGCTGTGAGGCTGGACAAAAGTGGGCCTCTGACAATGGACATTGTACTGGCATGCCACAGAGAGAGGTGAACACCTGTAGGTAAGTTAATAGTCTTGAACATTATCTATTTTTTTTTAATTCCTTTTCAAAGAGTCATGAGGGCAGCAAGAGTCTGAAAATTACAATGCATTGAATTTAGTTATAAATGTGTCTGTAACCTTGATATCTTTCCCTTCATTGTGTCCTGCTGTGATATTGCTAATTGAGATGTTGCTCACCACAGGCTTATTATGCATAACACAACTTGACTTGGTAGGTTGATGAGACTGCAGTAACAGGAAAATTAATGAATACAGTACATCATTTTCCTGCAGTTGAGGGAAAGCAGTACGTCTTAGCCAGGTTTGATAATAGGCCTGACTGGGACAGATGGATTCTGTTTTAATTCTACCGGATTTGCTATACCAGTTGTCCGGCTTTGTAGTTGCTCTACGTATCACTTACCTTTTTGGGTTTTTTTTTAGAATTGCTGAGCAGCAGTGCTGCTTGGGACACTTGAGAGACAGCAAATGCTTGGCCGGTATGACTGCAGCCAAAGAAGGGAAAATGTGCGAACTGGGTGAACGTGACACCTGCGGAGCCGACTCTTACATGGCAAGTCACCCTTCCATCCATTTTCTAACTGCTTTATCCAACACAGGGTTGCAGGGAAGCCAAAGCCTGACCTGGCAAGCAGTGGGCACAAGGCCAGATACACCCTGAATGGGACACCAGCCCATCTCAGGGCAGACATATAGACACACACACACACACACACACACACACACACACACACACCAGGGCCATTTGCCCAATGGAGAAAGGAAACAAACTCTTATTTTATTTCAGCTGGGTTAAAATGTTGCTTTTTTTCCATGACCTACAGACTTTGGAGAAGTCAAGAAGCCGTTGTGCTAAAAATCTGGTTCAATAATAACAAAGAATATAAAAAAGGGAAACTGAGTTCTTAAAAATATCCACAGTTTCAAACCCGCTAACAAGACAAGAGAAGAAGTTCAACTTGAATAGGCAAGTTTTGAGGAGAAATCTGTGCTGATGTTTATTATTAATATATTTAGGTCAATGGTTTAGCAGCAACATTATGATACACCATCTAAATAATGAAGTCATGTATTTATGTTTTCACTTTTTTTGTTTCATAACATACATGGAACTGAATACAATGTTTTTTTTTCCCTGAAACCTCTCTGAAATGCACTTGTCACCCTAGGAGTTTAATTCCCAGATAAATGTCAGATTGGATTTTGTGTTGTTGTAATTGGGAAAAGCTCCAGTATGAGAGTGTGTCACTTGCCTGGTGCTGGCAAATATTGTAATTATTTGTACTTTTCTGCATTGCTGAGACCAGAAACACAGCAGGAAAATAAATTGCATGGTTTTTACTACTTGTCAGAGAGAATAAAAAACTATTACTGTCACCACAGAGAAAATATTCTACATGGTCTTAAAATGTCAATATTCCTCTCCTGCCACCTGCAGTGTCCTTGGCTTTAAGGCAGTGGTACTGTCAGAGGCAGAGGCTTACTTTGGAGAACATTAATTACTTAAGGGCTTTTGTCACAATTCAAATAGTGGTGCGTACTCCTCTCAGACAATGTAATCCCACTTTAATAAGTTGTCATGGTTACCAATGTCCTCTTATTTGTCCCTTTATTTCATGTTTACTAAACAGTAACAAGCCAAAAGATCAGAGAAATGGATGGCAATAAAATGTATCGTGTCACGCTGTTCTGCAGGAGTGCTGTAGCTGCTGTTCTCTGGGCTTGCAGTTTCGCAGTGAAGGACACAACTGTGATTCTCACCAGCATCTAGTTTACCCCTGTAGCCATATGTTTCTAACCTGCTGCGAGGGAGAAGATGGCCTCAGCCAACCCACTCTGAGAGAAAGGCAAAAACCTGAACCAACATCTCTGCCAAAGAGAGGTAATACTCCTTGCAAATGTTGTTAGGCATAGTAAATAACCTGATACAGTTATCTTGCACTTCAATTATATATCCATCAGTGAATCCATAAAGAGTACTGTGTCAGTACTGGCAGATTACCAAGACTGCACTTGTTCTTTATTAAGTCCAAAACTTAATAAACTTTAAACGTATTTCTGTCATGCTGAATTCTAAAGGACTTTGACTTTCTTTTTTGTTGTGCTTCATACCTTTCCTCTACAAAGCTCTGACACAGTCTTCAGGCTGCGTAACGGGAGCCGGTTCAGACTCCCATGTAGTGCGTATTTAGGACCCTATGCAGACGGTAAAATCCGGAAGAGACTGGAGAAGGGCAACAGGGAAACATGACAGGATCAGGATGGGATGACTGACAGGGGGGCGTGGCACAGGCGAACAAGTCCACAAACAATCCGAAAGGGGAAACCAGGAAGTCCAAAAGTCCATAGCCGGGAGATCCATCTGAAGAGAGACAGGAACGGGGCCAAGGAATCAGGAACAAGGAAGTTAAAATCACAAAGGAGCTGGGTTCTCCAAGCCCAGGACCCAGATGTTCAGGACGCCGAGGAATAAGAGCCCTTGGGGTATCCACGAGCCTGGGGGATAGGCAGGCCTTGTGGCGTCCATCTTCCAATACCGAGCCCTGAAGCCTGGAGACACCAAACTTAAGTAGGGACAGGAAAAAAGGAGACACGTGCACGTAATAATGAAACTAAAATACAAAAAGGTCAGAGCACCCTCTAGAGGAGGGATGACGACTGTGACAGGCTGGCACAACGCTGGTTCAGAAAAGCACTCAAAATGAGAGAATTAAGATGTCCAGCACAACCTGTCTGAAAAATACAGGACAATTCCAAATAGGGACAGGTGACAGCGCTAGCTGTTACTGTCCTATAGGTGAAAATAAAGCAGTATTTTTATGCAAGGCTTTTTAGCTAATTACAGATATAAATAAGAAGTCCAGAAAATGTGAGGGTCATAATTTTTCACATCCCCATAGTAAGTATTCTGTAAATTCTTCAGACCATTTAGTTTCTGTTAGTGAACTCTCATAAGTAAATATCACACATTTTCAGTTGGATTGAGGTCTGGAGATTGAGAACATGGAATTGAGAACATTTATTTTCTGAACAGTTAGCCATTACTTTGTAAATTTGGATGTACAGTATGGTTTGGATAACAGGCATGTTGGAATGTCCATTTCTAGTATCAGGTTTCAAATATCTTGCTATGTTTTGGTGTTAATGATTTCCTCTATCTTGACAAGGGCTCCAGTACCAGTGGATGAAAAAGAACCCCAAACATAATTGTTTTCCCAACATGAGCACAATTTTTTTGCCACACATAATGCTGGTGAGCATGTCCAGAAAGCTCAGTTTTCATTTCTTCTGACCCTATGGCATTGTTTCAGTTGTCATTCAAATGCTGGCAAGTCTGAGTTACTTCTTTTGGTGGGTTGCTCAGATGCTTCTTCCTTGCAACCCAGTTATGAATGCCACATGCAGGCAACTTTGAATGGTAGTTTTCAACACTTTGTATCCTGTAGATGCCAGTGAGTGTCAAAGATCTCCAGCTGTTGCCTTTGGGTGCCTCCCAAACCACTTGCTTTAAAGTCCATGATGGCAAGATACACTTGCATTCTCTTCCTGCTAGGGTGGCAACTGTAACCCTAGCCATCGATTTCTAAAAATGGACACTACAGTGGAAAGCGGTAGGTGCCTTTTTTTCCCGATTCTTTTATAGTCATCTCCTAATTTGTGGAGGTCCATGACCACTTGCAGTCTTGAAAGAGTTCTCTGACCTTAGCCTGGATAATGTTGCTGAATGGTTTCCATATGTTACTGTACATCTTTTTATACTCCAGGGAAGCAGGAATCCTTTTGGAGGCCTCTATATACAATACATCTGGAGGCATTGCACTTCCAGAGAGCAGAATGCTACTTTAGATTTGTTTTGGGTGATTTTTATTTAAAGGAATTCTTAGAGGTGTGAAATAATGTGACCTTTAATTATTAATTATAGGTTAATTATTTATGACAAATATATTATGGCTCTTGTCGATGCTATTAAGATTACAGTATAATCTGTCCAATCTGTAGCTCATTCTGCAATATGAGGTATTTGATTCTTATTTCATTGCTACTACTATAAATGTTTAGATTGCATTTTGAATTCAAGACACTAAACTGCCTTAAAAAAGAGATTGCGTAGCAGTATTTGTGTGTCATCCCACACAATTAGAATGAAATATTGTATGCCAGATGTGTTCTGCAGGCTTTAGATAATATGAAGATCATATTGGTGACAGAATCCCATGAGTCAGCCATGTCAGTATGTCAAGGTAATAGAAAGCTGGTTGCTAAAACCATGTGTCATGCCAGTCCTGTCCATCTGCATTATGACCTCTGCCTGTCAGAGCAATCTGTTACAGTATAATCCTATATCTGGGTTTATTGCCAGCTGTACTTTAATACATTTCTTTTAGTAAAACACTCTATTCTGTATTCCAATAAGCCACATAATCGTACTTAATAATGATGCCAAACCATGTTACTCTTTTCAGTGTTCAGATCTCTGTCAAACTCTGTCAGATTAAACCAGAAATTGTGGTAACAGCAATACAAACATGACTAGTGTTACTCAACCTCCATTTTTTAGCTGTTAAAGTCAGCAGCGTTTGTAGTAGTTGTAATGTCTACTGAAGCGCTATTTTCAAGGTACTTGACCTTACTGTGAAGGTGCCATTGCCTTTAGTTCTGGATCTTAAACTCTCGCCATGATCAGTTCATTAGCAGGTAGAACCTACTGATTTGGATTTTAAAGCTCAAGTGCCGAATTCTCCGATAGCAAGTGAGAGGTGAGGGGGAAACTGTATTCATACCACATGAGGGACATTTCCAAAGTTACAGCACCGTTCTGCCTTATAAACATTATGTCTTCATTATCAAGAAGGTCAGGAAGCATGCATGAGGTGGATGCAATAAAGGTTTACAGGACATTTGAGGGCTGGAATCAAAACAATTTTAAAAAGCAATCTGTACTCGAGTAAGTACAATATGAGAGTGTAATTCTGATTGCTGAACCTCATGCAACCTAACTAGATTAGTTTCAATGAATTTATTTTGTCCTGCATTTTCTTGGAATTAGTATTCAGGTAAGGTGAGTGATGATGAATTTTCTGAATGTGAATGTGTTTAATTTACATTATATTAGATCTGATTTTAACAAAACGTCTTTAAGCCAAATTTAATTATCCTGCATCTTTCTTCTTTGGCAGTTTTCTACATTTGGCCAGAATATTGTTTCCAAGTTTGATGAAGTTTACTGAAATAATGAAAATATTACTAATAACTCATTACTAGAGTGGTCAGTTCCTCCCTAGTTATTAACACTATCAATATGCTATTAATCTATCACAAGCTATGAAGAATCAATAAAATGGAATTTTCCACCTCTAATCTAAAGTACTGTGTGTTATTGCAATATCTTCTATTGCAATGTATATTGTGGTGGTGGTGGTTCAGTGCTGCTGAGTCAGTATCAACTCATGGCAACCCTATGGATATTTGCCCGTCACTATCCAGAGAGTTTTCATGGCAAGATACGGAAGTCCTTTCTTCCGAGTGAGAGTGTTGTTACTGTTGTCACAGATATGTGACCCTCCGCCGCCAACACCGCCCCATACTGCTGCTGCCCAGTATGGGTTCTTAGAGAACCTTGTGCCCAACGTGGGACACAAACCCACTACCCTGAGATTAGGAGTCTCATGCTCTAACAACTGAGCTAGTCGGGACTTAATGTATATTGTAGGCATGTAATATTTCCAATTTTACACTGCAATATATTATTGTGTCACTTTCTGACCTTGTGTTGACTCAGGCAGATTTTCTTAAATTAAATATCACATTTCAACAAGCTAATATAGTATATGCTTTGCAGCCTTACAATAGCAGGTAACAAAATACAGAAAAATCTTGACTGTAAGGAGGAACTATGCACCAAAGGGTTAAGATACTATGACATAAAGCGAATTTCCAGACATTTGTTCAATACAGTATACTGTAGTCTTGTCTTTCAAGTTTCAGATGGTACATATGACAAAGAAGCTTTTTCCATTACGGATGAGGAGGGCAATGAAAATACAGTGGAGAAAGGAGAAGACATAGATGAGTGCGTGGAGTATGAAGGACAACTCTGTCACCAAAGGTGTATCAATACCCGGACATCCTACGAATGTGCTTGCTTCCCAGGTTACATACTGCTGTCTGATGGATACAGTTGTGAGCCCGGTAAGAAAGAGATATAACTAAATTAACCTTTTTGTGAAATGACACCCAATGGTGGAATGGTTTATGACTAAAATAACTATTTTAAAATGAAAGTGTGTGTACACAGACACTTGCAGCACCAGGTTTATGTAATGGGTAGCTGTTTCTGTCTTTGCGCATGTTAAAGCTCACATACATTGCATTGTCTACTGCAGTATAATTGTGCTTATTGTACTACATAATACCAACAGGGTTTATCAGCAAATGTAATCATCTTAACTGAGAAATGGAACCACCCAGCATATTCTTGTTGCAATGATTAAATAAAACAGTCAGGGTGCTCTTTTGAAATTTGAGGAAGTTCTATGTTATTCATTGTCCTCAGTTTCACACAAGACTGAGGAACTTCGATTCCTTTTCACACAAGGATTTTTAGATCTGTACAGCAGCCCAGAAAGAGGAATGTTCTAAAAGAACTGTTAGCCAATAAGTCTGCCAGGTTTGTTCCATTCATGTCATTCTTAAGGCAGAAATAATACAGGACAGTACTTTAGAAAAAATCAGTTCATCTTAATTTGATTTCTAAGGCCATCTCACCCAGAAAGAGAAAAAAAAAACTCTTAATTCTTAATTTCACTGAGTGAAATGAGTGTTCATTCTCAGACAATAATATACAGCAAGCAGTTCAGACGTGTTGCAGAATTCTTGGCAGGAAAGAATGTGTCTCACTGAGGTTTGGCTTTTTTACTATGTATTCTTTTTTCAGTTCTTGTTAAAAAGCTCTTATCCTTTCCTTCCTTCAGTTCTGACTCAGATACAGTAGTTTTCTGATTTGGGACTGATAATCTTTATCCAGACTAGGCATATGACATTCCTTCCTGACCCTGCATTTTGTGTTAAACTGCTGACTTTCATCTGATTACATTATATACAAAAGTAGCTGAACTGTGGACGGACAATTGCTAAGAGTTCTATTGTTAGGTAAATGTTTTGATGTCCTGCCTGGTACGGCATGTTTACTAACTAGCAACTAGCAGGCCTACTGTTTTTTGTTTTATTTTCTTGTGTATTTAGTTAATATGTCTAGGCTAGAGGCTGGTGGAGCTTCACTGGCTGAAGTATGACTTTTCAAATGTGCTGCTAAACTAACATTTATTTAAGAGATAAATCTATATCGTTGAGCCCCAATCCACTCCTACTCAATGATAATCCCCAGATTATTATCCCTTTTCACAGAAAATGTTTTTGTTTTTTACTGCAGACAAAAATGTATCCTTTGGGGTTGGGTGGAGACTAAGTTCTTAAAATCTCACAGGGTTATAGTCGTATATTGTAGATATTTTTCTTAGAAAGAGAAGTACAGCTAAATTACATCATTCAGCTCCAAGAACTAGTCTGTATCTTTTTTTCTTCTTACTTTTTCCTTTTCGTTTTGTATTATAATCTAATGATTGAATCCAACTTTTGAGCTTCAGCCACTCCAAAAGAACTGTGATACCTCCAATTAAAAAAATCGGTCAATAGTGTATTGTCCGAGACTCCATTAGAAACATTCACCTTCAGCATAGAAAATGAGGCACTGCAGTTTATCATTGCTCTTCAGGTTTTGCCGTAAACTTGTACATTCATTTGCTTTAATAAATGATCATTTACCACACAATTTATACATGCATAGATGTCTTTCCAGAAATGCTTCACTTCTCTTATACAAACACTGAGTGATACTGTTATACTTGTGTGGAGTTTTACAATGTGTGTAGCCACAAGTTTTATGTGTACGGGCATATCCATCAGCAAATATCCGCCGCCCGCATCCAAACCAGATGACATTTTTATGATTCGCGGCTCGGAGTTAATATAATTGCAGGATAAAATGACTGCCCCTAGTTAATGGGTGTTGCTCTCATGTTTGCATATAGAAAATCCTGAGGAAGAGGACAACAGATTGAGAGAGGAAGACAGGCCTGCTACTCCTGTCCCTACAGTTGCAGCTTCTACCACAGTGATTCCAGTAGATTTGTGTGCAGGTAAGGATTTGATTCAGCTACATGTTTTGGTGCTGAAACCCTTCAGCCACCCTGTATGTACATAATCTATTTCAGGGGCAGGCAGATCCAGGGTTCTGGGGCCACAGAGTCTCTTGGTTTCCATTCTGCTGCTAGTTAAGTAATTTCTTAATTTAACTGATTATTTAGATTTGTAGTATGTCACTTCTTCATGCCTTAATCCAATTCTAAATGCAGAGTACCTGAAAGAACATCAGGGCTGTGACCCACATTGAGTTGAGTTCTGCATCTCGGGTGAAAATGTTTTCAGATTGACAAATTCATATTTTAAACATAGGCTTTTTAAAGGCTCTTACTTTGCCGTTGTTGTTTTCTGCAGCATGTAGAACAAGGAAGCATGTCCTGGAGTTCTGCAGTCTATTGTGTTCGTCAGATGTCTTAATTGAAATTCTAGAAGTATTCCATCTACATTGCAGTTTTAAAACTGCAGTACTGTACATCAGTAGTTTTAAAATACTGTCCCTGTTCATGCACTCTTGGCTCATATACAGTATCTAAACTGATACAAGACAGCATTTTCTGGCAGCTATTCTATGTACTGTAACTATACTTCTGAAAAATTGTTTCTGTACATAAGGTATAATTAATTTGTTTTATAAAAATATTTTGTATTATGAAGTACTGTAGGTACTTATGGGAATACTGTAGAATAATATTAATTTTCTGGAGTCAGTACTGAACACTTTTAATGTGCTTAAGACTTATTTTATTTGCAGTACAGGGAGACATACTGTATATTCTGTGTTTGTTTTAAAAATCAAGGGTAGGATTGCTGCTTTGGAACATGCATTTGTTCTTTGTTCCTTTATCATCCCGTCTGTCTATCACTTAGAGAGCACATGAGCCCAGGAACATCTGGTCATCCCATGAGTCAACCTTTATTAAACTCTAATTACAACACTGACATGATCAGGGCTTTCTGGGATGGGTAGCTTGAAATAAGAAGTGAAGTGTGTAGTGCATGACTTAGTGAAAAAAAGCCTTAGTGTGAAAGCCAAAACACATACTGTATGTCTAATACATGTACTCTATGTCCCATGGACAAAAAAAAGTTTTCTTCAAGGAAAAACAAATGGGCTCTGGCACTTAAATATACAGCTCTGAGAACAAAATAAGGTTCAGTTACTATCATGGTAAGTCTGAACAAAACACAACCAAGTGTGAAAACTTTCACACACTGCTTTGCCACGCTTCACCAAGCCTCGGACTGGACTGCCTTGTGAGTTTGGTCTTTTCTTTTTTTAAAGACTGGAGGGGGCCACCCAAGCAGATCAGCACAGTTTTTAGAACAAGGCATGCAGGCACATTCTCATGCCAACCATATGCTCATTCAAAACTATCCGATCAGCTCTCTATCTAGCTTAATTACACCCACGTGGGGCTCTCTCTGCCACAGACTGAATCTTTTGTTGACTGGCAATCTTCCATGTGTGTCAAAGATACACCAGAGACCCTTCCTATCTAGTCCTTTTCAGAAACCCCAGGACAAACAGCCAAAGTACATTGTTGTTTCCCTGGGCTCAGCAGTTCAGCCATAGCTGCCGATAAGCAGAGTTGGTGCATTGAGGATTGGCTATTATAACACAGTATCAGCTTGCCTCCAGTTCAGAGCAGTCTCTGTTCAGATGACCTTTTCACTGTGCAAGTATACACTAGGGAGATGACAGAGGGAAATGGAATAGGCAAAATCTAAGAAAGAAGGAAGTCACTGACAGAATATATATTGGTTGCACAAAAACTCTGAAGAGAACATCTTGCACCAGCAGGGTTGTTATTAAAAGCTTTTCCATTTTGTCCCCTCCTCCAATAGGAAATGGCCCCTGCATGCACGTCTGTTCACAGGCTGCAGGAGAGGTGCTTTGTTCCTGCTTCCCAGGTTATGCCTTAATGGCAGATGGACATTCATGTGAAGGTAGGGGAGCTGTTTGCTTTTATTATGTGTTTAATATATTAGCATTTAAACTAATGGAAAACAGCACAGATTCAATTATCGTGTCACTGTTGAGAATTCAAACACTGTATATGCAGACCTCCTATCACTCTCTGTTTGGGGGAAGTATCCACAAAGGCGTTTGGTGTAATATTGCCAGAACACCACTGCGTTACCAAAACATGAAAACTGTTAGGTTCACTTTAAAAAGACACTAACTTGAAAATGTGTGTACTGACCTTCTGGGAAATGGGATTCAATGTAGCCAAACAAGAGAGACTAAAATGCAGGTCTTTGTAACTCTGGGGGTTAAGTGACCTCAGCAGCATTTTTACAAAGTAGATTTCACTGCCTCAAGCACTGGTGAATACAGTCAATTATTACACATAAAGACATGTCTGAAATAAATGCCATTCCAGGTTCTGTAAGCTCAGAAATGCTCTGTGAAGTTAAAGCCTCTGATCTCAGGCCATTTATTTATTTCATTCCATTCCTAATTTTTATCAAAGGTTGCAAATTGAAAGCAAGGCTTGCACGACAAAGTAAAGTCCTTTGGATGTAGGGTGGAGTTGCTAATTTATTGTGTACAGTCTGAAGTCTTATGGCTGCATTCAGCTGGCTCTTGCTAGAAAATTCTCACCATATGTGTGTGTGATATGGAACAATGAGAAAAAAAAACATGAACATACCTCCCTGTGTGTATGGGGCTCCAGTTCTTAAGAGGTGTAGTCTGGGGTTTTGAAAGAACATATATCTTTTGAGGCCTAATATTACCAAGAACCTGTAATTAAATGTGTGATACTGCTAAAGATATGCAGCTTTAAATGTGAAAAAAACTACACCCATTTTCTTTCTAGTATATACATACATCAGGAGACAATAATTAGAAAGAAAATAATGCAATACAAATTTCCTTTGACGTGTTTTAAAAGAAAGGATTATTTTAATTATGGCCTTGGGATACATTTTTCCTCTTCTTGAAGGATATTCTGGAAATGGAGCACAGAACTCCATCTCCTAAATCTGAGGGATCATCTTTCGCAGGAAATCTGCTTTTCACAAACAATTTAAGATGTAATGCGTGATCCACATGTAGGAGCATTGCTTCCTGGTGGAACATTTACAATTATGTTGTGGTTTAGAATGTAATATGCAATCCATAAATAAATGCATCACACAATCAATGAATAATCTAATGGAGGATAATTGTGTAAACAAGGAAGAAAACCAGACACACAAAAAGACTTGCTGTTTGGAGGGGGCATGATTTAGCAAAGTTCATTCATTGAAGAATGCAGCACCATTAAAATCCTTTCTGTTTTCCCAACACTTAAGGAATTAATAGAAATGAAATTTAAAATTGATACTAGGAATACATAAAAAAGATATAGAACTGGGGGGTGCTTAAGACATTTATAAATTCATCTATACAAATATTGTCACATATCTACAGTATATTTCCCCATTCCTGAATTTTAAGCATTATTATAATTAGATAAATAGATGCTGTTAATGTTACTATTGTAGTAAACGTCTTTGCTGCATTGTGAATCCATTTAATGTGATTTGTTATCAAGACTAATTCAATCGTTGTTCGTGCGTTATTCCCCTGTAGTTCAAGTGCACAACTAATGAATTTTTTTTTGCAAAGTGTTACCATATGTTAGAATGTGGGTGGGCATCTTTGATTTAGTCTGGCATGTAACAAAGAAACCAGCTTTACATTGGCTGCCCAAACGTATCAGTTATTCATTTCAGTCATTGTGAGCAAAGAAAATGTGAAAATGGAAAACCAGTGCTTTGAAAACTGAATAAAAACCCAGTGCTCTAAAGTTGTACAGGTACATGACCAAAACTTGACACAGAGGTGATTGTAAATACATCTCGAAAGCATGTGAGCCATATTTGTTAAGAGAAATTCAGTGTTAGACATCTTTAGTGTCTTTAATATTTAAACATTTTTCATTTGCTGTATAAAAAAACATTCATTTGTTAATGCACAGTAGTTATGTTCCAATTAATAAAAACAGGAAATATGAAAATACTGCTTCATATACCAGATATATAGACTATTCCTCTTCGCTAACCCTGGTAGAATTTTGAGTATATACAAGTATTACAACTACAGCGTTAGTTGTCAAAATATAGTTTCCAAACCACAGAAAATGGAAGCCCATGGATGATCTTCAACACTTATTGTACAGTATGTGCACTGACATCTCCTTTTACTTTTGTGTATTTTTTACTCACTTATTTATTGACTATTACTGCTCATCTGATTCCCTTTCCCTTTGGTTGACCCGTTTGTGTAGATGTGAATGAGTGCCACTCGGGCACTCACAGTTGTCCCCGCGGAGTGTTGTGTGTGAACAGCAAAGGATCTTTCCAGTGTGTCCGCGTCAATGAGCCCTGCGAAGAGGGTTTTATATACAACGTGAATAGAGAATGCGTTGGTAAGATGATGGACATTGCGCTGTGCATTATTTCAGTCCATCCATGTAATTCATCCATCAAGTAGACATTTGGAAATTCTTACATTTGCCAGGCCCAATTCACTGCATGCCGTAGATCCAGATGAAAGTAGTTATCATATTTTTTTTTTGCAAACCACAATTGTTACTGTATATTCATTTTCAAATCTAAAAAATGATTAATTTGGAATGATACATACAAAAAGATTTGGTTGTGAGTTAAATTAGTTAAATCATTTTTCCCTGGTAAAATGTTGGGATCATAGTATGATTATTAATTGACTCTTCAGGTTACAGCATTTCTTTCTTCTGTTACATTACAGAGCCATCCTAACTGGATGTAATGTAAGACCTGATCAGGCTACTATTATTTAGACACGCAAATAATGTGAAAGCCGTATGATTACTTAGTTGGAATGCAGGCAGCTCTGTCCCTGTCCAAAGCTAATTCCCCAGTAAATCAGTAATCATTATGGTGTCGGTTTGGTAACAAGCACCACTCCTTGATTTGATTGCAGCTTCCATTGTAAATTACAGCATACTACAGAATGATAGGTGCCATCTTTCTCTGTACTCTTCACTCTTCCTTATGAGGTCAGGCTACATGGGGCCAGGGACTGGCAAAATGTTGATTTCCTCTTTTTTTTATTTCTCTTTATCACCGGCAAGCCCAAATGTATTGTTTCATTTTTAATACATCTCATCATGTTGATGAATCAGAAATAATGCCCATTTGATATCCCTCACTGCTTCTGATCTGAATCACTGCACATCACGCACTGCTTTAAGGCTTTCTTCAGCTGGAAGATCCTTGCTAAGGAAAAACCTAATTAAACCCCAAATGCTGAATCGCTTTAATTGTGCCTAACGTGACACTGTGCAAACCTGCACAGCTAGAGAAAGAGCTATTCTGCAGGTTACAGATGTACAGTATAGTGCTGGAGGTTTTTTATCTCATTCTCACCTAACAACAACACTGTTTACCATAGCATTACAACGCCCAGCAAAACAGTAACTTAATTTACCCTGTACTGTATCTATGGTTTACTCATTGGCTACTTATGATAATATTTTTCTGTTCTGCATTGTGTTTTGTTTAAATGCCTGGCTAATTGTGGCCGAACTCTATTCATTCAATTTCCGTGTGAAAATATTTTGTTTCATGTAACAATGTAATTATTTTTTTCTCGGCTCCTAAAGCCCAGTGGAATACAGTGTAAGGCTTGAATGTTGCCAGAAGGTGGAGACCTCAGCCATTAACTGTTCTTTCCCTTCTGCGTGACTCATGCAAATCAGGCAGGAACCTTTGCCAAACAGCTTTGTTTTTATGTGTACGTCAGGACTCTTTTCACTATATGTTGGCATTAAAACACATAATCAAGGAATGTGAGCACCACCATTAAAGACAAGCTTTGATTTTTTGACTAGTGCTGTCTGGAAAAGAGAAAATATAATGTCTTAACTCTGAAAACAGATGTTCCTTTCCCATTGTTGCCCCATAGACAACTTTAATATTTACAGCAAAGGAGAAGCAGCAGTTCTCATGTGTTTCTGTTGTGTTTCTCTGCATTTCTGGAAGCATTTTTCAGTGTCTCGATGTCAGAGATCCTTTTATGACATGACACAAAATTATCATTTTCACATAATAATTGAAATTTGTTTTAAATCTACAATAGCATTGCAGTCACGGTCAACCTTCAACAAACTCATTTCTAAGTTTAGTTCTCTTCCAATACACTGTAGACATATCAGCATAACCGAGTGATCTTTGTCTTGACTAGCCAAAAGCTGTCTTATATCCTCCGTTCTTGAATCCTGTTCCATTTGGTTTTCACATCCTCCTTTCAAGAAACCCATTAATTTCCAGTAATTAGTCAATTTAGTTAAAAAAATAACAGGTTTGTAGAAACATTCTCTCCTGAAAAATATACAAATCATATTACTAATTGCACAAAAACTAAGAAAATGCATTCAACTTGATTAGCTTGAAACCTAAAATGAACGTATTTGCATATTATGCAGCTGAATAAACTCAATCACTCTTCACGTCTCTATTCTGTTTTTCATTATTTAAGGAAGTACAGTTTTCCAGGTGATTATCAGTGCAAGATCAGACTGCTATTCACGTTTGAAAAAATGTGAATGTTCCTCTAAATTGTCTGTTTCAAAAAGTGGTTTTTATTTGTGGAAATTGGCAGGTAACACATTTATGTGTGATTTTGACACTGAGATCTCTAGGAGTCTGTACTGTTAGAAACTGAGCGGCTCACACCTGGATGTCAGCCACTGTCTTGTTTGCCAGCCTTTTCAGAACCTCCAAAGCTGCTTTCTTTGTAATGTGTGAAGTTAACCCATGATTCGCTATTTTACTGTGCTGATTACTGGTTTAGGTTTTCTTAAACCTTAGCTTTATACTCATTCACAGAAGTAGGATGGTTTAAATATGGTATTGTGCTTGCATTGCTTTAATTATTCTGATCTAGTGTTGTGCATTTTCTATTTTTACAATTTGTTCCAAACTCATTCACTGGTTTCCCCAATGCTTAATGTGCAGTAAGTGTGTATCAAAAAGCAGCGCCGAAACATGTTTAGAATAGATTTTCATCAACCTGATAATCATTACCGAATGTAATTCTCTCTACAACACCTCTCTGTGGCAAAAGGGAAACTGCTTTTCAAAGGGAGCATTCTCTTTTTTTCAACCTATTGCACATTTGCTTCTGAAACAGTTTGCTCTAAATCAGTCATTATATAGCGTGGAAACAGGCCAAATCCAGCACATATTCTTTTCAAGCCCTGTGATATATTCCTCCCTGGGCCTCTCATCTGTAGAAGATCTGGAGGCTCATTCAATAGTCTTGTTTAATTTTGCTCAGACATTTTCTTGTCTTTTCCTGCAGATATTAACGAGTGTCTAACTAACACACACAGCTGCCAGGCTATGGAGAGATGCATTAATACTATTGGTTCCTTTACATGTGAGAAGCAAATCACCTGTTCCCCAGGGTATCAGCTGAAGGAAGATACCTGTGAAGGTATATACTGTAATACTATATGTATATACTATATGTGTGTGTGTACTGTATATGTGAGTGTATTATCTGTATTGAACATAATAGGGGAAAGCTATACAGTCAGTGCACATTCAAAATACAGTACACGTTTGGTGTTTATTGTAATTTCATCACTCATAAAAAGGTTTCTTAGAAGTTATATGTTTGTGTCATGTGTACTACTTGGTAGATCCAACCTGAGCTTGAATGCAGCAGTGCAAATGAAATGGCCCAGACTCTGCAGAGACATTGACCAAGGATAACAGGGGTGATGCAGTCCATTCAATCTGTAAAGGAGCTGTCAGATTATTTACGTAATCTTTGGCAGTAGTCAAACTTGACAGAGTTCCAAGTAAGAAGGGGCCATTTGCTGCAATTTGATATTGACATAGAAAGTCCTGGGTGGCCACTGCCAGGTGGGAGTTAGCATGTTTATAATGATGACATTAACAATATTGGTGTTGCTGGAAGAGTATATAACATCGGTTTCGATCCAGCTTGATATAGATACTTTTAGAGAAAGATAAATAGATACTGTATAATTTACATATCTCATTTTCATTTTTTCCATGTATCTTTTCTTCTATGTCAGCTCTGTAAATTACTACATTAAATTAACACACAACAAGGTGGAGTGCTGTAACAGAAACATCCCAAACATTACTCAGTCTCATGACAAATATTTAATGGATCGCTATTCTGAAAAGCTCAACAGATGAACTGCTCTGGTACTACTATAGAGATAGGAAAAATAGGGCATTGAATATAGTGACAAAATGTGGCAATGATACAGTAGTACCATTAATAATTATTTTAATGCTCATTCATGGTGGCACTTGTAACTGATAAAGCTGATTATTGCAAAGAATTACAAGAATCAATACTCTTAAATAATGGTAATTATAATATTGATATGATATGAAACTGATAGGAAGTGTTTCTTCTAGTGTAGGCTTAATTTGAAATGTTGCTGTTAATTTTAATTTTCTACTTCATACCTGATGCTATGATTCTGATGAAAACAATACTAAATCCATTTCACCTTGAGTTTGTCAGAATTCGCCCAGCCTTGACCCTGACCAAGAAAGATTTGTGTTGGGAATAAAATGGTTTATGCATTTCCCCAGTTCCTCTCTCACTCCTTCCCTGAAGCACTGGTTGGTAGTACTAAATGGTGAAAGCTTCAGTTTTGACCATTATGATTTCTTTACATATTTATGCACAAATGAAATGGGTGAAGTGGCCGGCAAACTTTATAACCACCCTGTAGATGTCAATTTGCAAGCTGTATAAGCACTCTAATCTTTGTGGTGCTTGGCAGATATTTGGCATAAAAACTAATAAATGCAGTCCAATAATTAAGGTAATATTTAGCAGACATGATATCAGGGGAATAAACTAATTATCTGCCTGAAAGGAAACAGAAATTGCTATTCTGCCACTTAAATTATATCTGCAATGGTGATGAAGACAAAACAGTAAAATAAAAGATCTTACCACAGTAGACAGAACATTCCCTGAGACAACAATGAACATGTTGCTCTTGGAAGGCAGATAAATAATTATCGTATTTGCAGTGCATGTTTTATATTTGTATATTTGTTGTTCATGACCAGTTTTTTTTTGTAAGGTAATACAATACATAGTAATCACAGTAATATATGGAAAGTAAAAAAAAAACACAGACAATAAAATACTTGGATAGAATCTAGAAGGAGTTAAATTTAAGTATGTATAATGTTTATGGATAATAAAATTGAAATAAATAAGACTTTTTAGTGTCTTGGGAAATTGTCTGGGAATTTGTTTAATCAGTCATTGCACCACAGTGCCATCTAATGGTAGACTTCAACAGCTCTTTATAAAGAGGTACAGTACATACTGTAGAAGTAGTATCTATATTTCTTTGTACCAGGATTGTTTCATTTTAGAAAGTTATGTAATTAAATCTACACATTTAGTGTTACCACCACCAAAACTACTAGTAACAAATAACATAATGCAAGTGTTGCAATTTATGGTAATTATTGTGATGGCAAATACTACACTAACAATAAAAAACATAACAAACGTGAGTAATATAATAGTGAGATCAATCAGATGCTGCCCAAGTCCTCCTCTTTTCATATTTAATGTCATATTCCAAAACAGCTTTCTAGTTACTGGAGCTCTATAAGGATAGGACTGATTTCTAGGTCTAGGGACACTGGCCAGCCTGTGAAGGAGTTTTAGAAACAGGTGTCTAACTTTGGTCATATTTGTTCTGTTACCAAGTCTATTGACCTCATTTTCATAAAAGCTATTTTTTTCTTTCCCCTCTTGATGCCAGACATTGATGAATGTTTGCAGCAGACCCACAACTGTGGCACGGGCTTTGAGTGTCAGAACACAGCCGGGTCCTTCTACTGTAATCCAAAACATCGGTGCTTCACCGGCTTTTCACAAGACCAGCATGGCAATTGCATTGGTATGTAACTCAGCTGGGTCTATAGCCAAGGCTGAAGGTTCTACTGCACTTCCTATAGCTTGTTTTACTCCGTCTGTACTCCTGTACAGGAGGAATACATGATTCATGGACAGACTTGCCCAATTCTTTTACCAAAGAGATGAAGTATAGTACGAGAGGGAGTTCGTGGAGTGGTAAACTAGATAACAGCATTCCTCCCAGACAGAACAAAAGGACAATAATATATATAGATTAGCATTACAAGATTAGTAGGGTTACAAATGAGAGGAGGCCATTCAGCCTGTGTGGTAGGTAATAGCTTATTGATCTAAGGAACTCATCCAGCCATTTCTGGGAGGAAGCCAGGGTATTGGCTTCAGCTACTGGACATGGCTGGGTAACTCGTTCCATACTCCCACAAAGAAAAGGTTACATTACTAATCCAGTCTGCCATGACCTGGATTTGAACTAGGGTTGGTGAGACCACAACACAAAGAACTAACTAGTGTAGGATCATGCAAGCTGCCCAGCAGATATCTGCATTCTGTGATCCTGAGTTGTTAGAAGTTCAGTTGTGAAACTCAAACCTGCTCTTATTTACACAATTATGCTGAACAAAATGCACTTTAGACCATGGATATATCGTGTTGAATTGTGCTCTAGGGAAGAGGAGATGGTGCAAGTTGAGAAACAAAATACTCTTTTTCATATGAAAAACCTATTTAAGGATGTGAATATGCTGTAAATATGTCAGACTTAAAAACAGAAGGTCAGAAATATTTCATTTCTGTATCTGTTACAAAGTTCAAATTGTTTTTGGTCATTCTTAGAAGTCACAGAATAAGAAAAGGGTAGGAAACTGCTTTCTAATAGAGAGATTATTCATTGAAGAGAACCACAACAGATGAACTTTCTTGCAGAAAGTGGTGCCACTGTAAATTGGGTGGAGGCATCTACTGAAGTGAAACACACATTGCACTAAAAGTAAATAATTCTACTAATTAATGCTCTGGGGACATCAAATTCATCATTGAACCTCTCTTGACACAGACTGATTTGTCAGTGACACGTCTAATCTGTCTGGATTGGTGGTTGGAGGTAGATGGTGTTGGAGAATCGTTTTGTTGTTTGTTTCCATGAGATCCACATGAGTAATAATCAGGTTTCTTTTTTCCTAATAAGGAGAATAATTCTCTTAAAAATTCTATAACCCTTGGTTTCATTTTAGTAAATTCGGAATTGACAGGAATAATTGACTAGCTTTTCTGCGTAACCCAGCTTTCACCTGCACTTCCACCTGTACTCACTTTTATTGACGGATAGCTGCCAGCTGGGCCAAACATCTGTTTTCACACTATGGACAGTGAATATTGAACAGGCCTACAGGGACCCAATTAGCCAAGCCAGTTGCTTTTTCATTGAACTGCAATTTTTCTAAACAACTCCCCTCTGTCCGCTCTCTTGTGAACGTGACCTAGTACTGTAAATGCCATCACTGGGGACATCCAGTCACAGATGACAGTTGGTACAACCTGCCTCTGAACAACCCCCATCTCATAGACTCTATTCTGAGCTCCTGGTGGGAGGCATTTGCTAGTTGAACTACATGATTAAAGAGTCACCCTTTAAAATAAAGATAACGCAGAGCATCGGACTTCATGGAGTTGATGCAGACAGTCATGAATGCTATGAAACCTGCTATTCCCATTTTCAGGCAGGAATGTCATACCTGAGACTCCAGCTTTTAATATGTAGTTTTTCAGTGGTGTCAGCTATAATAACAGCCATCTGATGCTCAAGTCAAATACGACTTCTACATATTCTCCAATGTACATGCTGTGGCAGCTGGAAGCGTGTCAAATTTTAAGTTGTTTTTTATTATTGTTGTTATTTTGTTATTTTTTTCTGCAGACATTGATGAGTGCAGCAGCCCAAATGTGCCCTGCAGTCCTGGATTCAATTGCATCAACACAGTTGGCTCATACACCTGTCAAAGGAAGATCATCGTGTGTAGTAGGGGCTATCATGCCAGCCCTGACGGAGCCAGATGTATAGGTAAGAATAAAATACAGGAAAACCTGAACCATCTCTGATTATGAACAGAATGGCATTTTGCTGTTTTGTTTTTCTGTGACAGCCACAGCAATATAAAAATGCATCGTGTGTCCCCCCCCGTACAGGCATAAAAATAAGACATAAATAATTTGTAACACCAAGGCTAGTTGCTTTCTTCTCCTGGCCTCATTAGCAAGTAATATATAAAGAAGGTAGTAAAAAGAGCAAAGAGAATAATGTACACAACAGTGGACTAGCACAGTGGTATTAATGACATTGTAATAACATCATTTTACACATCTGCAAGCAGTCAGTCACTGTGTTTTACCACATTGAAATATTGTCCTTATATCTACTCCTGCTTATTATTGATATACAGTATGTGTGTAATTACAAGATATAATTGTACAGGAATGCCCTCTGGTCAGCATATAAAGAGGCCCTTAGCATCTTAGAGTGAATGGGTTTCCTTTTTCCACTTGTGTGTGATTCCTGGTCTCTCTTCCTTCATGTGTGTAGATGTGGATGAATGTCAGACTGGCGTGCATCGCTGTGGAGAGGGGCAGATATGTCACAACCTACCTGGCACTTATCGCTGTGATTGTAAGACTGGCTACCAGTATGACATGTTCAGGAAGGTATGCGTTGGTACGTAACATGGCACTGAAGGTGAAAATTTTCAGGCAGGTCTGAAAGTTTTCTCAGTTATTTCTCTGACTTTTAGTGCATTTTGATAAAGGTAAGAAGCCTTTTATTGCTTTACTAGTCTCACCCTGTACAGACTAAATGTGTGGCAGAAGGGTTTAATTGGTGATTTCTATTCATTGTCACTAACATAAAGGCCATACTTGTCCTTTCTCATCTGCTATAAGCAACTCTCATGTCCACCACTGTTTCAGTGACACTATCTTATACTCAACTGTCTTATACTCAATTTCTTTATCATGAGTAATAACTGATTTGCAGCTTTGTTTGGATTGTGTTGATGTTTTGAGAATGGCTTCTAAAGCTGTTCTTGGGAAACATCTTTCGAAGATTCCTGCTTGATGCAGTGTGGTTTCAAGAACCTTCATTAACACTATCCTGACCCACTTACACTCCAACCTTTGCCCCTGACTGTGACAAAAACACACCTTATGCTGTATACACAGTTCACTGCTCGTTCACTGCTTTGTTGTCCTGGCCCGGTCGTCAGTGTAAGTGAGAGTTTGTTTCAGCTGCCCCTTTTGTGTTAAATGAAGAGTTCTCGCCGACAGATGTGAATGAGTGTTGGCGCTATCCTGGACGACTGTGCGCTCAAACGTGTGAAAACACTCCCGGCTCCTATCAGTGTTCCTGCACCGCTGGCTTCACTTTGTCATCTGATGGCAAGAACTGTGAAGGTACCTATTTCTACACATTAAACAAGCTGCGTTAAAAAGTCGATGTCACTGTGTCATTCTCAGCATCTGGTGGTCATATGATATACTAATAGTGGTGGGCAGTCTTGTGTAACGTTTGTGTTGTGTTTTTGAGGATAAGATCATCACCGATTATTCGTTACTGTTCTGTATAAATATATTAGAAATATCCATACCAGACATTTCTGATATATTTATACTAGAAATTAATTAACTAAATTCAAAGGAAATTAATTAATTGTCTTTCATGTAACAAATAATCAACCCCCGATATCCTAGTTTATTGGCTGTGTAACATGAATGTGCAGTGGAGGAAATACCCCCCCCCATAAAATGTCTTACATCACATTCAAACTTCAATTAACTTGTCAAATCCCAGCCCCTAAATTAAATATCTTACTGCCAACTTGTGTGAAAAAATCTGACCAGTTTATAAAGCTAGTTGCTACTTTATCCTGATTGTAATATCCCATACAAAAATTGTGATTAGTGATATTTAAACCAAAGCAATGGTCCATTAAGATTGGAGACATTAGGGGTTCACCTGCATTAGGAAACATTATGGACAACTGTAGTTCTTGAAAAGGTTTTCATTTCAAGAGAAATTACTTTTCAGAACATATCATTCTTTTTAGAAGAGATGACATACTTTATGTTTTGCTTGATTATCTTTTATGCAGATGTCAATGAATGTGAAAAAAATCCTTGCAGTCAAGAATGTGCCAATATATATGGTTCGTATCAGTGCTACTGTCGACAAGGCTTCTATCTAAAGGAAGATGGGCATTCTTGTGAAGGTAACCTACAGTTTTTTAATTGTTTTTAACTGTAAATGTGTGGTGTGTAACGTGCACTTATATTCACATCTATTGTGAATTACAAGAAATGTACTGCATATATTAAATTGTGATGACTGTTCCCCAACATTAGAAACAGATTTGCCTAAAGTTTCACATTCACAAGTTTCACAAGGCAAACAACCACAGACAGCTGTTTCACCATAACTATAGCCCATCAGTGTGATAGCTGTACCCAGACAGGTGAAATGGTGCTAAAGATCATTATGGGAAATACAGTTTGGAAACATTGAAAATACAAAAAATAGTCACAACACCTTAATTTGGTTGTTCTCTATGAAACATAGCATAAAATACTTGCTTTCATAGACACTCAAAGATAATTAATAATTATCCCAGAATTATAATTGGTGCTTCTTACAAGGAATGTATTGTTCCTTGTTCAGTTTGATCCAGTTTTCCCTTTCAATGAATGCAAGATGTACTGTACTGTACCATTATAAATAAATTACATAAATAGCTTGGCATCATAGAATTGTTTAATCAGTAACACCTTTTGATAAGTTATGCTCCATTTGTGACTAAATAATATTGAGCTTTTGTTATGACATTTGTGTTAGAAAATGTGGTGCTTTGTGTTGGCCTGTTGCCACACATTATTAAGGTGCAAGTTTTTCTTTTTGCATTCAACATTAACATTATCATTTTGTTAAACTTTATTTGTACTGTACTTTCATCAGAATTTCAGTTAAGAATGATTTTATATAAAATCCAGTTTCAGAGAATGATCCTTCAATTTTTTTATAGTGTTTCAGCAAAATGTGTGAAATGTGAAATTGGTTTTCCGCAGTTCATGGTCATGAAGTTGACAATAAAATTGCTGTTAACAGCCACATCTAAAATGAACATTCTGTTCATAAAAGTAGGAGATTTTCTTGTATGTCCAATATTTTGCACTTGCACTTCAAAACAGTACAAATATTAGAATGCAATACCTGAGATAAAAATCCATCTTTTATTAGGGAATGGCTTTGGTTCAAAGACTTACTAAAGTAAAGATGTATTTTTCATTGATCAATACAATGACACTATGTTTCCACATGTGCAGACATTAGATCAATAGAATCATGACTCTTGTCATAAGGGATTGATTTTCCCTTTCCTCTGTGACAGGTCCCAATGGGACACCATGTCATTGCTGGTCCTCAGAAGACCAGTCTGGTTTCCGATCTTTTCCCTTTTCTTGTTTCAAGAAAGATTCTTTCATTTATTGGCTTTCTCTATTTCTATGCACGATTTCTGCTTTCAGTTACACTGCACAGCTTAACATCTTAAGCACTGTTTCCAAAATTCATCTCAAGAAGACTTTTGATCTCTTTCCTTGTCATGACTTGTGGAAATCGCTGAACTAATTGGCATTTTTGATGTTTTGGCTGTAGACATCGACGAGTGCTCACAGAGTGTAGGCAATCTGTGTGCTTTTCAGTGTGTGAATGTCCCAGGTAGCTACCAATGTGCCTGTCCTGCGCATGGATACACAATGTCACCCAACGGGCGAACATGCAGAGGTAAGATTAAAAAAAACAAAGACACTTGCTACAAAGGTTTTTTTCCCCCATCCAGTAATATAGACAAGAATTTAGTTGTGGTACAGTATATCTCAGAATGTATTTCTGTCATGATGTGTTTGTTTCTGATTAAGATAAAATGTATATGTAAATCTATTTGTTTTCTGCAGTAGAGGCCTATATAAACTCTCCCAATTAGCAATGATCTTAATTGCTTTAATTTAAATACTGAATACACTCAGACAGGGCTACAATGTGACTTTGCTCCTGCTGCCTTGCAATTTCTGGTTCCTGGGTTACTGGAATATTGAGTTTAGATGTGTGTGAGAACTTTGTATGGTTTTCTCTGTGTTCGTGGTGGTTTGGTTTAGGTTTTCCCAGTTTCCTCCCTCCTCCCAAAGACATACAGATAGGTTTGATTTCCTCTCAACTGTCCCTCCTGTGGTACAATTCTCAAAGCCCCATGTGTAGTGGAGTTGGGCTTCTCATCTCATTGGTTGTCCCTGTCATAATTGGAAAGCTAGATGGTTATGCTAATAACCAGCATTATATTTGCATTTTGTATAGTCCAGTATACTGTATGTAGGACATTTATTGGCCTATGTGCAGTATAGGCCAATATCCTGTAGGTTTTAAGAGTTTTCGTTTACAAACCATTTTGAAGTGAAAACGAATAAACTTAAGAAGACATTCCGATTCCCAAAAGGTTAAAAAGGTAAAGTTATGGATTCATTTGAATTTTTATTGAACAAGCTAAGCTGTAGTGCTTCTTGACTGAAAGATGAAACTGCCTGAAGGAAATGAAGTCCTCTTATTCACATGCTTATTGAATCAAATAAATAGGTTTTCTTGCTTTCCCCTGCTTGAATCTACAATAAACAAGCTTATTTGATATCTACAAACCTTGCCTGTGTCTTTTCTGCTACAGACATAGATGAATGTGCTGTTGGAACTCACAACTGCTCAACAGCAGAGACGTGTTACAACATTCAGGGTGGGTTCAGGTGTTTGTCATTCAGCTGCCCCCCCAACTACAGACGCGTATCTGACACGTAAGTACAAACAAATAAGCTAATGTCATCTTGAAGAGTGCCCTGTGGGCTTCTAATATCTAAAGCCTTGTAGAAATCTATTGTAACCTAAAGTATTTTAGGTATTGGCTGTACTATTTAAGTGTTTGATCCTGTCATTAAGTCTAAGTCGGCATTGGTCAAATCATAAGTTAACATCTACAGTACACTTTGAAATATAACAGCTGGTGCAAGTGGAAAAAATAAAAAAATACAATGAATTTCAAATTTGAACAATAAATAGAACCTCTGAGACCAGTATGTATGAAAACAGTTATTGTATTGTATTATTTATGAGTCTACTTCCAATTAAAGTAGGCTTTTGCCTCAGTTTTTTTTGCAAAATAACACATGAACATACTGTGACCTCTTAACTAATAGTGTTCACACAACAGCACTGTTCACAAAAAAGATCATGATACTATGATATAGTTGTTGAGCTTCTTCTTAACAGAAAGCAGGTTTTATTGAGCTGCTTGATCAAGTAAAATTGCTTTGATCAAGCCTTTCGATTGCATGGGCATGACTGAGATTTCTCCCATTTACTGTGGTTATTATGAGGTCAGTCTGGCCTCAGCTCACACCTACACAATTCAACCCCTTGCAAACTGAAATAAAAACCCTGGGAAAGTCTGATATAATATAAACCTAATGACCTTCGATTACTCCCTTATAATGATTCTTACCAATTGCTAATGCCTGAATGTGGCATGGGGTCATAGGAGTGAATTTGTTTGTTAGTTATTTCCAAGAAGTGATTTTCTTAAAGGCATCAGTATCGTGTATTTGAGGTCAAAGATGCATAAGTTTTATAATGGAAACGAGGCATGAAGACTGTAATCTGCAGTTTTGTTACAGTTTGTTTTTCCAATAACAAGTTAGGTTTTACCTGAACTGCAATGTTTGTGAATAAAAAGATTAACATTTACCAAAGATAGCAGAAGAGAATATTGATTTAATGAAGCTACCAGAACGCTGCACATCTGTGATTCAAAACAAATATATCATTTCACACATATGTTTAGTCAGTGGTAGCATTATCTTCAGTAGGTACAATGACTGATTCAAGAAATAATCCCATGCTCATATAAATTAATGTCAAAGATATGTTATGTTTTGGATGAGCAGCTACTATTAGATATTCTGAATGATTTCAAATTGAATTTAGATGTGGGTGCATTGTTCATGATGCCCTTGCTAACAGTAGCCAGAGAAAGACTTTAAAAAATCTGTACAAAGTGGTGTTACACTAGGAATGATGGCCTTGGCCATTTTTCAATTCCTCATTTTCTGGATTTCTTTATCCCACAGGCGCTGTGAACGTATATCTTGTCCAAACTATGTGGAGTGTCAGAGTTCTCCCTTTAGAATAACTTATTACCATCTAAGCTTCCAAACCAACATTGTTATACCGGCTCAGATTTTTCGCATCGGACCATCACCTGCGTATTCTGGAGACAATATCATCATCAGCATCACAAGGGGGAACGGGGAGAATTACTTTAGTGCCCGAAAACTGAATTCCTACACAGGAGCAGTGTATCTGCAGCGACAAGTCAGGGAACCTAAAGACTTCTTGATAGATGTGGAAATGAAACTGTGGCGTCAGGGGAATTTCACAACATTCCTGGCCCGGATTTATGTGTTTATCACAGCTCCCTCTCTCTAAAGCTAGCTCGAAATGTGGATTTCGTATGGTGCTAACCTCTGAAGCCGTTTCATCCTAGATTATATACATCTGTTACTGTGGAGGCTCTATTTACTGTATGCTTCAGACTATTCCTAATCGAATGTCTATAACTGTGTATGAAATATTACCGAAGGCTTTCATGTTTTTGTTATGTAGATGTGTTTTTTGATGTTTGGGCTACACTGATGATAAAATTCATGAAACATGCCAGAGTCTTAACTCTAAAGTCACAACATAACTCCACCAAGGCAGTTTTACACTGCAAAACTGAGTCATGCCGTTCAGTGTTTAGCAAATATATCTTATATACAAGTCTAATTTTGTGTTATAAATCTTTGCAGTCTGCCCATTATTACTTTTATTTTAAATCAGACTCCTGAATGTTGGTATTCAGAATGTTAGTATGTTGGTTCACTTATATTCAGTTGCGTCATATAATTGAATGGATGTATAATATTTCTTAAAGCTTGATACCAAATATTTTTTTTTATAGAAGTATAGCAGTTTAAACACAGACAACATTCACATGGTAAATCCATGTGAGGGATGATGCAGCACTGAAAAATTTCCTGTCTTAACTGGGTCAGACATATTAGTGGATTTCTGTTTTTAAAATCAGCTCAGGGTAAAATCATTAGTAACCACCCAGACCATAAAGCATCATCTCCATGAAACACCTTCTGCGTGACAAAATAGTTTCCTACTATCTTTATTCAGGAGCACAGAATATGCTGTGTTGTCTTCCATAATTTATCATTTTCAAATTGAGAATTTCCACATGATCACACTCTTCTCCAGTAGATTAAGAATAATGCAGTTATGCAGTTCAGGAATGCAAAGTACAGTAGCTCTAAGATCTAGTTGTTACAAAAATTTACTTTAGCCCTTCCTCTGTTACAGATTATAAGAATTTGCTTTCAATTATATTTTTATTTTGTATTTCTTGTTTTTGCCAAACACATGTAAGGAATAGTGATTAGTTTTAAAGAAAAAGGAAAATATCGTAGTTCTGTGAATATACCCCTTAGGTCTACCAACAGATTACTGTTTATCTAATTAAAATGTATTAGATAGCTGATTAATAAAACTTTGTTTCGAGACTAACTTTCTTCTAAATATTATTATCTGACATACCGACTGGGAGTATTTATGTTTTCCTTTGTTATAAAATAAAAATGGCTGTATTTGAAGATAGAACCTGTTCGTCGTGTTTTAATGGGCTGCATCTCAGCGCTCTTATGGGAATAACAAAAAACTCCTGCTGGTTTTTCTGCAGTTATTGGAGAAGCGGATAACACTAAGACACTTTTTTTAAAACATTTGGTGTGTATTCTTATTTCAAATAAAAAAGAGAAACTTTAAAGGTGACTTTCTTTACTACACTTTACTTCGTTTTCAAAAAGGAATTTTATGCAAAGACATATTAAAGCTAAAAGCGTTTGCATGAAATAGACAGGTTATCCTGTAATCCTGAGAACACTTTAGGAGCAATTAAACTATGATGTACAAGGAGATCCAACTCAGTCTTAGTCTTGGAATGTAAGTATATCAGCACCTGTGTGTTTTTAAATGCTGTACTGACCTTTTGCTTCCTTTGTCATTCGGTCTGTTAACTGCTGTGACATCTACTCACTATCTATGATTTCCATCATAAAGATATGCTCTTCATATCACTATGTGTAACAGTTGGATGAACCTTCTGTAAGAGCATACAAAGAACTGTGTACTTATCAGAATTAAAATACACTGCACAAAGAAATGTCTTGTGTAAAGCTTCTGAGGTTAGCAGAGGAGATATAACCCAGGATAAGTATCATGCCTCCTAGTGGTTTAAGGGGAGGTGTCCCCACTTTACAGCCTGTCAGTAATTCATCTCCTGTAATAACTGTGAAGGACTGCAAGGACTCTGTTCTGACCTTTAATCTTTCAGTGCTCCAGATCTGCAAAATTGAGAGACATTTGTCCATTTTTGCTTTTTTTTATACAGCTGATACACCTGATCAGTTTGCTAAATGGGACAGTTGGGTTTGCAAGGGTTATACCTACAATATAAATTGTTCAAATGAAAAAAGCACTGTCACTCACCTTTAGTTATTACCCATCTTTTAAAACATGTATTATTAACAGCCTTGCCAGCCCTAATGACACATTTCACAAGCCCAATGACAAATTGCATTTATTTAACTATTAGCAGAGACCTTCAGAGTATATCCATCATTTAAACTGGTGATCACATGAATATTGCAAAATGGAACATTTTGGTAAATGTGCTTCCTGGCTCTATCCCATTATTGATACTAATTCTTCATTCGTGACAAAAGAAAAATGACCACCATTTCTGAATTACAACTGCACAGGTCTAAATGCAGTCTTACTTTAAGTGCATAAAATATTATTTGGAATTAATCTTTTTGCAGCACAGAAAATTAATCTTAAAGATTTTTACAGTGCTCTACCCTCTGCTGACATTTTTGGCTGGAACGTTGGTTTTCACATTGTAATTGTTGGCTCTGGATCTGTCAATAGCAGTGTAGAGGGTCAGGACCTAACAAGGTAAGGCAGAAACAAGTGGAGCCGGACCGCTGTTTCCTCAGCACAGTGGCTCAGCAGCTTCGTGTTCTTAAACCCTTTTGCTCTTTGGGGAGTGCAAGTCATCCACCAATGTTTTCCAGCAGGCTCACTGCTGCACTCTTCTCTCCATCACCCTGCATGATACTCCTACTGTATTCCTTTCAGTTCGGCCTGCACTGTTCTTCTTTAGCTGTTTCTCGGTCTTCCACATTTCCCCTTCCCCGGTGGCTTCCAGGAACGGGTTTGCCTAGTGGTGTTAGTTATTTGGTTTCCTCATTGGGTGCCCAATCCAGCTCCATTTTCTGTTTAATCTGTACGGCAGTATGTGCTTGGTTTGTACTCTTCCATAGATGTTCATTGGCCAGTGTATGTCAAGGGTGTTTCTCACTCACAGGCATTTATTTATGAAGGTTTGCATTTTATTCATTTTTTTGGTTCTTGTTGTCCTCCATGTCTCTGTGCCGTATAGTAAAATCATTTGACATCAGACATAAATATTGATGTTTTGGTCTTTCTTGATATCTATTTCGACTGTCATTGCATGTCCTGGCCTTCCCTATTCTGGCTCTGTTACTCCCATACCCACCTTTGTGGGCTTCTGTTCAGGTTTGAAAGTGCTCAGGGTGTCCCATTTCGCAATTTGACCTAGTTTCACAAGGGTGCTCAGGAGCACCCCCAAATGCGCCCTTAATGCACCCTTCTCTGACGTCCTTATCACAGCGGAGTGCGCTGAAGAGAAATACCCCCCTTTCCGCTGCAGAACGGTGACGTTTTGATGTTGTACCCTATCAAAGCAGAGAGAAGCTGCCAAGGAGAATAAAATATTCACGTGTTTGTAAAATTGAGCTTTTTTACAGTTTAAAAATTAGTCATATTTTATGTAAAAACAAAATTAAATTAGGCTACCTTACATTCTTGCTGTATAAAATACGGGGTATTTTGTATGTGGGATATTTAATAGTACAAGGTTTTGAGATATTGTCAAGTTTAGTTTATTTGGAATGAAAGTGAATGAACGTGTTATGTTCCTTGAACTGTCATTTTTTGTTCTGATTGAAATGGACCGGGTGGCACCTGCTGTACCTCTCAGACAATTGAATGGCTCAGGAGGTACCACCCAGCAGAACCCCCATGCCCATTCGTTATCATTCCATGTGCAGCAGGTACCACCCTCCTCCATTCCAGAGTCTGGTCATGAACAGATCAGGTGAAGGTTTCTTGGACAAGGCTGTCAACGTCTTTCTGGAAGTCCACAAATGTGAGATCTACAGTATGCGTGTATTCTACTCTTTGATCTGTTTGACAGTGATACACGGTGTAACAATGAGATCAATGCATGATCAGTCCCGGCTGAATCCTCCTTGCTATTCTCTCAGTTCTTTATCGAGAACTTTTGACAGCCTTTCTGGGCTGATCCTGCTCAAGACCTTCCCCGCCCCGATAAAAGCATGATGCCCCTGTAATTGTTGCAGTGTTGGAGGTTGCCGGTTTTGGGGAGTTTTTCTAAATGACCTTCTGTCCGCTCTGTGGGTATTTCTTCCTCCTCCCATGTCTGTTCAGAGAATTGATATAGCAGTTTTACTGTTTTGGCTGTGTTTGCATTAAAGGCCTCTAGGGGTATTCCATCAGGTCTGGGTGATTTCCCATTTCCAGTTTTTCTATGGCCTTGTTTATTTCTTGTTTGCTGTTTGCTGGGTTGGTTGGTGTTAACCTGCAGGGAGTGTTGTGATGGCGGATGTCAGCTGGAACTGGTAGCGCAGGCGTATTTAAGATCTCTCTTAAATGTTCTTCCCATCTCCTTAGTTGGTCCTCCTTCTTTGTGTTTATGTTCTTGTTTATAACTGGTCTGTGTTTTAAATGGTTCTTCCTGCCAGTTTGGTAATATTCTTGTGGTGCTTTTGCCTTCCTTGCTCTGGTGCGACTGCTGTTGAAGCTCTGTTGTTGAAGGGTGTTTTCTTACTTTGTTTTTTCGGAGTGATTCACCTGAGATCCTTTCTTTGTGCAGCCT
This sequence comes from Atractosteus spatula, assembly GCF_055471065.1. Taxonomy (NCBI): domain Eukaryota; kingdom Metazoa; phylum Chordata; class Actinopteri; order Semionotiformes; family Lepisosteidae; genus Atractosteus; species Atractosteus spatula. The sequence continues at coordinate 62,796,973 of NC_142710.1, forward strand.
TGATTCCCTGCCACAGTCTTTGCCATCCTTATTCCAGGCTTTGTGCTTCCTCTTCCTTATGGTTAACGAGAGGTTGGAGTCTGACTACCATTTTATTTATTACTCCAAGAGCCTGCTTGCCCATGATTTATTCTCGGCTTTTTGTGCCCTGTCCGATTTTGGCACTGAAATCACCTGTTAGAGGTATGATATCTTTTTTCTTTGTTAATTACTTCCTGTAGGACATAGACATTATCTTGGTTATCAGGCTATACCTCGTTTGTTGAGGCGTTGCACTGAATGATGGTGATGTTATTGCGTCTAACGATCGATAACTAACAAGTTTATTGACTCTCACTCTATCCACCATTTCAGTGTAAGGTGGTATCTCTCCATCTCTGCTGCTTTATGTAAAACATTACCCACTTCATACATGATGCGGATGTTCAAGATGCCAAGGTACTGTATATGCTGTGATTAATTGTTAGAAAGGATGTCAACTTTTCAACTCAATTGCGGGTTTCATTGCAGATGTTTCTGTAATCAGTGGAATTCACTGAGTGGATGATTGGGTTACCCAGCACAGCCAAAGCCCTGTTAGCCAAGTGTGTTTCCGAGTGGTGTCAGGGATCCGGCAGGTAGTTCTCCGGGGATCCTGTGCGCAGCTGTAAGCTCTGCGGGATGCAGAGGCAAACAATCCAAAATTGTAATCCAGAAGCAAGGTCAAGAGGCGAAGCTAGAGATCAGTTAACCAGAAAGGGCCGAGACAAACCGGGAAGACAATCCAAAAGGCAAAATCCGAGAAGAGACGAGATCAAAAGGGAAAAGTTAAGTCCAAAAACCGAGAAATCCAACAAGAAAATAATGCGCACTAGAAAACACTAAAGGAGGCTTTTCAATAGTGACCAAGGTTTGGTGCGCGAGGGAGCTTTAAATAGTGGAGGGAGAGAAACGTGGTTGGATAATTGGTCCAGGAGTGAGAGTCTGTGGAATCTGGTTGCCTGTGAGAATGTGATGGGTTCAGTTAGGAATGGGAGCATGAAACAGTGGGTTTGGGAATGTAATGGGAGGGTGAGTGCGGGACATGACAGAAACCCTCTGTTCTCTGAGCAAATGTACACTGTTTCAGCAGAGAGCTACAATTGTTTGTCTCCCCTAAAATAATCATTAACAATAATATAAATCTAAATTTTCATTATAAGAAATCACAGTATACCTTTATGGTGGATAATGTCTGTATACATACGTGGTTTGTCTGTTTCACTTACACTATCTCTTTTGTTTGTAAATTACATGAATGTATAAAGGTGTTACATCCTTACCAATAGTACTTAAACTTGAATAAATAAGGTAAAATGTGCTAAAAGTAAAACATCTTCACCATGATCTGTTCACTAAAAGATTACACTTCTTTGGCCAGATGTATTTAGCATTCGAAAGCATTGGCACATGCTCGTGCCTAGAGATAATTAAATGAGATTTGCTTCCCCATTCCAGGCACATAATCACTGGAATATATTTGCATGGATCAGTTTAGATCAGATTTCCTTGTACACAGTCTAGTCACAGACCAGGCCACTTGATGCTCTGAAGACATTTACTGTCTTTGACTAGAGTGTACGGCGGTTGATCATTTTTATTGAGCAACAGATCATTGATACATACAAGTAGAAGTCTATGCTGGAGGTAGAAAGTAAAATGTCTATTCGGATAAATGCGTATGAGCAATTCCACTCGATGTCCTAGGCTCTAGAGCCACCTGCTGAGCGATGCCTAGAGAACTACAAGCAGCAACCACACAAATATTTGGTAAATGCGTAAAGGTATATCATTGTACCCGGTTATAGTTTAAAGGGTTTGTGGTGTCAGTTCCTAGTAAGAGTATACAAGCCATCACACATTTTGTATTTTGCTTGAAGTACCGATATGTGATTCTTTAAGGAGTTTAAAACATATTTTCCAGTGTCCCTATAATTGCAAGTAGATTTTAAGGATATACTAAGTGTTACAACAAAATCAAGTGTTCAGAGTTGCAACAGAATTTAGGATATATAAATTTGTCCCTCATCTACAATCACAACTCTGATTACATCTACAGTAAATAACAATCTTTGGAATCACAGCATGGAGAGGTAACAGAAATTGATTCCCTTTTAAATTATTTTCACACACATATCAGTCATATTATATGGCTGGTTAGGGTTGTTTGATCTGCGCCGTGCTCAATTATGTAACCAGAAGCTGAAATGCTGGGAGTAAAGTTGATACTGTAAAGAGGCATTTGTAGGAATATGTGGTCAGTGATATTTTGCCATAAGCAAAATGGCAAGATATTGCATGGCTATACAGTGATGTTAAAAATACTTTGTGAAACAAGGTTAGCAGAGAATGTTGGAATGCACTGGTAAAGTGGAAGTGATATGCAAATCTCATAGTAGACAGTTCTTCTGTGAAAACAAAAATAGAGTTAGTGTTTGGTGCTCCTTTTCCTTAGATCAAGTGCTTTGATTGTGCACTGTAACAATAAAGAATGATTACATTTGTGCACAAATTCTGTTCCATAGGCTTTTTACATCTCTAGCACCTTAACTGTGAAATGGTACTACATTTTTCCTTTTGAAGCCAATAATTAAATCAGTTAGGTAGTTAAGAACATTAGCGCAATGACAACTTCAGATACAGCAGGACTGGATTTGTACCTCCTGCCGTATGGAGTTCTAAAAGGGTCTGAAGCATCTGAACACAATACTTTGGTTTCCATACTACAGTATGTTCAGTGATGGTTCAGTACAGTGGGCAAAGAATAACCTACAAAGACTACAAAGAATAACCAACCGTTAGTAAAAAAATAGACACCATTTGTTTGATTCATATGCTTTTTGTCCTGTGTTTTTTTATTCATGGAAATGTTTGTTTTCCCATTGGGAAATTAAAATTGCTCAGTATAATTCTGATAGTAATAAAAACATCAGTGTCACTTTGGCTCTTGGGTGATCTCAACTGTTCAGTACAACCCAGTATGAAAGACAACATGATTTTGCATTTTATAGCTGGCAATATACAATCAGCCTGCTGTAGAGAAAAGCAGTCTTCCGGAGCAACGAAAATTTGCGATACGGTATCTCAGTGTGAATTAAAAGTATCATTCTTGTACATCATAGTTGGCACAATTAGTGACCCTTAAATACAGAATACAGTGTAATACATTTTTGAATGATTCATTTGCTTTAAAAACAAAACAAATCAAAGACTATAATTAAGCTTTATACAGTATATATCCTGTATATATCATAGCAGTCCCAGGCCCAGACCTGGACCCCAGAGACAATGGCTGGGCAGTTTGGATGAGTGCTGATACAGTATGTAAAAAGTGGTAAGGGCGGTCCTTTTCATTAACCAATGAAAGGGCTAAGTCACAAGTGATGGGGGTCACCTGGAAGGAGGTATCTGACTCACTGTTGCTTCCCATAAGTGTAGCAGATGGGGGTGCCCCCTTGCTAGGGTCTCTGTTGCTAGGATGGCCTCTGTTCAAGCACAGTTTGTGTGTTGGGACCTTTAGCTTCTCTCAAGCATACTATCTGTGTCTAGAGGAGGGATGGAGAAGCCAAATTTAAAATTTTCAGTTATCCTTCTCTGAGCTGGGAGAAATGGTTACATTGGTCCAATAAGCTTTAGATTTAGATGAAGAGCTGGAATGAAACCCTGCAAATACAGTGCCCTTCTAGGACTAGGATTGTCCACCCTGGTCTAGAGATATGTTGCAATGTTATTGTTTTGACTGAAATCTTCCTACTACAACTTCTAGTTCTCTGTGTATTTACAGGTTATTCACTCATGCCATTATTCATCGAATCTAATATATAATGATATAAAATGTCTTCGCTAAATATGATACTAAGGAGTTATACTGTACTTCAAGCCAAAGAAATAACCAGGACAGCAATGCCATCTGCTGGTTGCAGTTTAACTGGCTTTAACTCTAAAGTAGGGTCTGATACTGAAAGCTTCCATACCATCAATATAAAGTTGATATTATCAGCAAGAATGAAACCCTTCCCTTCAATTCTCCAACTAGGACCCACAAGACCGTTTCAGTACTTCTCTTATTTTTATTGATGGATTTCTTTGCTTTTTATATTATAATAATATAATATAACACAATACAATATAATATAATATAATTTTATCATTTTGAAAGAAGACTTTGCCACCAGAATGCCTACTGCAACATGCTGCAGATTTTGAACTAAGTACTGTACAATATATCCAGTTGTAAGCCCTTGTTATGTAGAATGATTTGTTTTCTTTGTACTGTTCCATACAGGTAATTATGGTAACCCATTCCGAAAAGCTGGTGATTGATTTCTCACTTTCTAATATGAACTATGCTTGATAAACATTCTGCAGGACAAGAGCAGTGAAAACCGGCAGATGTTCTTTTTGGGTTTTATTGCTTTTGGTATGAGATAATGTCATCTGTTTGTTACACCCTAAAGTTAAGTAGGACTTCCCTCACCATTGTAAACATAGGAAAGGGTGTGAATTGTTCTTTGACAGCAATATTAATGTATATTGTAAGTACCAACAGAAATCCCAGCCAGATAGCTGTTTAGTGGTATGAATTATATTGCTGGAGGTCATTCCAGCAGAAACTCCTTTATCTCAGCTGTTTTCTTTTCCTAGAAGGAAGGCAGTCTTTAGCTAATTTTAGTTTGCACCCCTTAAAATTTGTTCAATATCTAGGCCAATAACAACACTCCAGATTATTATTATTATTGTTATTATTATTATTATTATTGGTTGTTCAGTCAGTTATACTTTTTGAGTCATACTCATAAAACCTTTGTCACTATGCTCGTATTTGGTTTTTTATGGAGAAGGGTAACTTTAACATCACAGTAATCCTGTATAAGTATTAAATTAGCCTTATTGGAGTCTAACTCTGTCCCTGGGTAGTAAAGGGGGATACTGTTTTCCATTCCAATGGAGCTCATAAAGGGCCAGGAAGGTGGCATCAGGTTCAGGGTTAGATCAAGGCCAAAGGTACCTTCTGTATAGTTAGCATGTTTTCCCTTGACCACACACGCTTCTGTTGGATACTCAGGTTTCCTATCCAAAAACATGACCCTAAGCTAATAGGCATCTTTTAATTGTCTCTGGTGTGCATGTGCGTCCTCTACGATGCACTGGCATCCTGTGTAGAGTGAATATTGCCTCAGACCCATTGTATCATCTGCCACATTGTGACATTATGACCCTGTATTGGACTAAGCGCTTAATTAGAAATTAACAAATAGATGATTGGATGGAATTCCCAATTACTTTATTGTTACTGGCATACTGTATGACACAAAATGTGATCTAAAGAAACATACTGTATCAACCTTTTAGGTTTGGCCACCCACCAGGAGCTTAGCTGCCCGGCACTCCTACAGTTGTAACTCTTCTCATATCTTTAACATGTTTCACCTGATAATCTTGTTTGTTTCCTTAAAAATAATCCTGTATATACAGTACAACATAGTATGGCCAGAGATCCTTGATACAGGCTGCCCTCAGATGTTGGTCTCTGTAGGAAAAAGCTACAGCTTGCACACGTGCAATCAAATATCCATGTACATCCTCGGCTTTGATTTGTACTAAAATTAATTTTCTCATACGTACACTATTTGTTTAGTGTGGAAAGAACTAAATGGTGTTAGGTAATAAATGTGCATTGATCAGGTGGGAGTATCATTGCATTTCATCAGTTTCTGTGGATTGATCTGGTAGGTGGCTCATTGCTTTACAAGGCTTTTTCATTTTTCTGGTCACCAGGGACAGACAATGATTTACTTCATTCTAACTGGTTATAGTTTAAGGTTCTACAAAGTAAGCCATAGCACTTAATCAGTATCTGAGAAATATTGATGGTACTGGTTACACAGTCTTCCTGACATACTAAACACAATGATAGCATTGATTTATTAATGTAGTCCTGAGCTATACACTTTGCAGAAGTGCTCTATTAGTGTGACAAATATTTTTAACGTGGTAGAAATAGAATATAGGCTGGTTATTTTTAACCATTTATTTTTTTTACACTGTCAGCCTTAAATAATTCAGCCTGTCTCTAATTCTAAACATATTAATAGTAATATTACAGTATGTACAGTATGTAATATTAGGCTTAAGAACATCCAAAACTGGGTGAATGATCTACCATTTCAAACATTTTAAACTCAAATGTAGGCTACACTTTTAGGCTGATTAGAATATTCCCTTAGCTCCAGGTGTCTATTTCTCCTACAATACAATGCTGTAGTGATGTAGTGCCTGTTAGGGATTTGAAGACAAACCTGTTGTCTATGTATTTGTTTGTGTAATATTGTATTTTGTGCCATTTTCACTCTTCAGAGTTAAGACAGGTTCTTCAGTTTTAGGAAGGAGATGGATTATCTTGTTAAGCAAACTCAGAATTCCAGAGTTTAATGAAAACAGAAGAAATTGGGATTTTTTACATACAGCTTTGGTGTATTTCGATCAAGACCAAGTGCTTATTTTAGTCTCAATCAATTGGAACCAGTCTCGTGAGACCAAAAGCGTTGTTGCTTTTCTTGTTTCTGTTACCTTGTGTACTGATTAATAGAATCACAGAACCTGACATTTTAGCCTGAGGCCTTGTGTTTCAATGATAAAACTGAAGGAAAGAGGAAATGACTGAGAAAGAAAGTTTACTAGCTTCCTGTCACTGGAAGAAAAACATTCTGAGTTTAAGGGAAAGATAAAAAAGGACATTTGTCGCTGTTTAAAAAGATATGAAATCTCTCAACAGCCTTTAATTTAGTAAAACATCCTTAGTATAATCATCAAAAACTACACTGATCCCCCTTAAACATTTAGTGAAATGAGCTGCAGTAGAATTATTTTGCGCCACCATGTGAAAATAACTATAGTAATAATCATCCTTGTGACCTCAACGATAAGGAAGTGATCCTCTTTAATGAGAAATGTCCTTTCGCCCACTTGCACTGGAGTCGGTGATCAGGAGGCAGAGCCCTTTCCTTTTTACAGTTGGAGTCAAGTTCTGAGCACATCCGTGCATTGAAGAGCAGCCCCACATATGTTTAGCAGTTTTGCTTGACAGATTGCGCTTTTCCCCCCAAAAAAAAGGTTTATCAGTTTTTTTCTAGATTGGATCCTGTTCCAGGCATTAAACTGCAAAGCAAAGAGAAGGGAAGTGAATGAGAGACGTTTTGGCTATTAGGGTGATGAAGACTCACTGTGGAAGTTACGAAACCGAAGATAATAGAAGAAAATGACTTCTCAGTTGTGAAGGTCTTGACAGTACGGCCTTGTGTTTTCTCTGTGTAAACTAAGTCCTTACAGATTACATTATGTCCTCTAAGCACCCAGAACTGTAAAGTTTTGTGAGAAAAAACGATGTGAGAAAAAAGAAATGTTGTCTTTGCTGTATCTGATCAGAAGTGTCAGGGATAAGGACCATTACTGGAAACAGAAATATTAAAGAGTTTTACAAAAGCTCTTTCATTGTGTCATGTTTGGTTGCAAGGTGTTGTTAAAATTCCATGATTTAGATTTTTACTCATTGCTTTTCTTCCTGCCTTCACAAGGAATCCCAAATCACCACGAATGGCTTGTGCTACATGTAGCTGCTGATCTGTATCTGAACTGTATTGCCTTTTCCTGTTAAAAGTTTGAGATCAAAATCATATGGTTTTATTGCACTCAGACCTCGGCATCAAGCAAGCTTAACTCTAAAAGAGTCTAAAACCATTCTTATCACAAAACACTGACCATCGATGAGGTAAATAAATTATTTTTTTCTGCTCTTCTTAATTAAACCATTGTTATCCAATAAAGATAATTCCTGTGTGCTTACAGTATAAACTATGGCTCTATATCGCTCACCATTAAAGAGACTCCTATCTCTGCTATTCACTTTTTGAAGTGGAGTGCAGTATATTAAGGAAAATTATTGAGAGGCAGTAACTAAATGGTGGCTGCTTAGAAGATTTAATCTTTGTAACTGAAAGCATACTGATCAGCAGTTCATTAAATATTTATCTTGCTACTAAGTGTACAGGCAGTCTTTGATCATAAATGAGAATTTTAAGATGAAACGGGTGATTATTACCTTTGGCTGATGAGCTAGGTCAGGCCAATAAGGCTTTAATCATTTAACAAGTGCACTTGACATAGAATTAGATTTAGTGTCTCAGGTTTACTTCAAACATTTTTAGGTTAGAGGGTACTTTAAATTAACCCCTCAGGTATAGCTTGTCATACACTTGTAGAAGAGAATCCATTATTTTGGAACAGACTCTTTTTGTATTATTTAATGGCCAAGACATCTGAAGACTGATTAATCTGCTCTCTTCTGAAGGCATCAACAGATGATGGAAACCAAAATGATCACTGTCACTTTTATCAGTTCTGAAAAGTTAATAATACTGTGGCTCATATTTTTAAAGAAAACAAACTTTATAGCAGAAAGTTTTAAGCACTTTGGGGAGTTATAGATATTTTTACATACATGTATGTGTTCTTATATGTATATGGTGATTAATATATGAGAGAATACTGTATGTTGGGTTTTTTTTCTTTTGAAGCGTTTGCAGGTCCACAGAATTTCAGTAAGTATTAAAGTCTGGCTGATATATTCAGAACAGGTGAGAAACTAAGATTGTTTTTTAAAAGTCTGAAAGAAGTCATTGCATTGCACATATTGTACACATCCATGGTTGTTTTTTTTGTTGGGGTTTTTCTCTCTTAAGTGTTGCACTGATTCTGGTAGGATTCCATTGGATTGAAGTTCATTATCTCACAGGTGGATCTTGTTGAGCGTGTTAAGGGGGAGGATGGTTCCACTCGCCTTTGATAATTCAGGTGGTCACCACCTGAGGGGGGTAGAGCTTTAACACAAGTTGTCAGATCCTGGCAGGTTGGCTCTTGTTTTTAACCTTTTGAATAATGAGAAGGGGAGCACATACAGTACAAGGTAAGTAACTCAAGCACAAAATTGTAAAACATGCTCACAAAATCAAGTTTTATTCACAAGTATTAGTAGTGGGATTCAGATATACTTCTAAAAGCATATGCTTGCACTGTAATAATGCTTAAACCTCCATGTTTGCTTCTGTTTTTGATTAAGAGTGTTTATATCTAAGATGAAATCATTAAGTGAGGCTTTTACTGAAGGCTGTCCTTTCTAAGCTAAACTGAAGAATTATGCAAGCCGCATAAATGCACTATTTCTAATTTAAGTTTAAAGCAGGCCATCAATGTTTTTTTTTGTTTCAGACTAATATTCAATCCATGAATACTCTGATCAGTTTATCTTATGTAGCTCATTTAAACACTAGGTGGCAGTAAAATGTTCATCCACTATTACTCTTGAAAGAAATCTAATTTGGTATTAGTATCATTGTCAGTACATGCACTTTTACCATATTTTCCTAATAGTTTATGTTCTGGATTGTTAAAATTAAGATTTTTAATATGCTGTGTGATATAATAAGGGTTTTCTCTAATAATAGTCATTATTTTCCATTTTATCTTTGAAAGGAACTACTATGAAACAAAATGAATAAGCATTTTTTTAAAATGGAGCAGTTTTAAGTGTTTTGCTGCTGTTATTTTAAGAGGTAAACTAACTTCCTACCGTAGTAGTGTTGTTTATATGTAGTATATTATAGTTCAGACGTCTCCAAATGAGGTCCTGGAGTTATTCAATCAAGTAAATCTTATAGGCCACCCTTACAAACTAGAAACACATACTGTAGATGCTATTGGGGTGGTGCAGTGTTTAGCATTGTTTCCTTGCACTGCTGGGGCCCTGGGTTCAATTCCAGACATTGGGTGCAATTGGTGTGGAGTTTGTATATTCTCCTTGTGTTTGTTTGGGGTTCCTGGTGCTTCAGTTTCCTCCCACAGACCAAAGTTATACTGGTATTTTAATTTGCCTCTGGGCAAATTGGCCCTGGTGTGAGTATGCGCATGTTTGTGTGTGTCCTGCGATGGACTGGTGTCCAGTGCAGAATGTATCCTGCCTTGCACCCCTTGCTTGCTGGGTTAGACTCCATCTCCCCTGTGATCCTATAGTATATTGGATAAAGTGATTAGGAAATGAATGAATGAATGGATGGATGTTTGCCATTGTTGAACTTGGTATACCCATGATTTATATTAAATATTTTCATAACATATTCAACATTTGTTGTTATTTCATTATTTAACAGAAGTTTTCAGAGGAGGTCAAATTATAATGTTGCACTTACCTGCTCTTACCTATAAATACTGCCTGGCTGCCTGCAACTTTCTACCCCAACTTCACTGTTGCAGTAGCCTCCCTGGCTCATTCCCTGAAAAATGTCATGCTGTCATTTCCTCAGTCAGTCAAGTCAACACCAAAGCATTAGGTACCCTATACCTTTATATATGACAGCAGATTTTATCATTGTTGAGTTAAGGTTTGGGAAGGATTACAACTTTGATTGGTCGGTTCTTTAGAAGTAGAAAAGGTTTAGTAATTAGCAGGTTAGATAGGTTCCCGTAGGTAAGAAAATGGATGGATTAAAAGTTATTGATTAACTATGCAAGTAATCTTTTCATATTTCGGGAATTCTGCTCCTTGAGGCTTGAAGAGTATTCTGATTTTTGTTGCATGATCTCTAAATAATGTAATTTAAAAAATCATTTTTTAAAGTTCCAGAACTTTAGAAATTTAGAAATTGAAGATGTAATGGCTACCTACAAATCCTGCTGGGAAGGCTTTCTCTTTGGTTAGAGACCCTTTAAACCAGTCACTTCCAGAAATGTTTAGGAAATAGCTGAGACAATCTAGCCTAGGAGTCAGTATAGTGCAATTTGTTTCCAAACAAGGAGTTAACCACTAAATTGGTAAGGTCTAGAGGTTAATCATTATCTCTAGAATCTGAATCCTAGCTAAGCTGCTGACTCACAGTAGCGTTTTTTTTAATGAAAAAGCCTGGCTGGTGTGCAGTGCCTGTTGTCTTTAGTTTGGTTTAACTTCTAATGTGTCTTTTTGAACAGTTTAAAAGAAGTAATGCTGTATTTTAATTGTCAATTTGAAATTGGCATGCTATTGTTTGTGATAACAAGACCATGTGTTCTTGTTTCTGCTCTATGCACATTTTTGCAATCAATTTTAAAACATAATAATATTATCCAAATTCTATTCTATTTTATATTTCATATTCTATTTTCTACAGTTTTACAGCCTGTAGTACAAATAATTGGTCAGAATGTATTTTCAGGTACACTTTTTGAAATAATTTCATATTTTTACTTTTAATGTTTCTAATTAAAATAAAAAATCTACAGTACTGAATATCGTTCCTAAAAATTTTAATTTTTTGTTTTTATTGGTTAAGGAAAGCTGCATTTATTTTTACTTCAACAACTTCAACATTCCTTCAATAAATGTGTACTCTGTTAACAAAGTAAAAGGCTTCAAAAGTCTTTTATTATAAAATAATTTGTGGAATTTATTAGCTTATAAACTAAATTTGCTTTTCAGCTCAAGAATTAAAATCTTTTTGTGGCCTTCTATCTTTACAGTGTTTTATGCAGAATTTACCTGAAAGCTATTCATAAAAATCTGATTTTGGTATGTGTTCATAACTATTTTCTTTCCAGTTTAGAATATTTCCATATTTGGCAGGTAATATCTTGTTTTCAATGCGTCCCTTGTTATATAGGAACTGTAATTATTGTAATTTCAATTTACGTGGTGCCTTGTTTTTCCTGAACATTTTGTTTTTCAAATGAAAGGAAGTCTGCAGGTATGTTTACATACTTTTAAAGCCATTTTAATTGTCCATGTCACATTTCAGTTCCTCTAGTAGTCCTCTTCCTGTGTAGAGTTTATATAATGCACTCAAGTGATTGATATCAACTTGCTAGTGGGATGTGTAAGAATTTTATTTTTCCTTCAACTTGGGTACGATGAACCCCTGACCATCAGGTTATACTGTATACTGTAGGTCTCTTTAACCCTCCATCGTCCTTTGAAAAAGGAAACGTTCCAACTTTTCCAGTTAAACAATAATGAGTTCAAATAGGTAATTAAGGGCTCAGGGGGAATGAAAACCAGGAACCTTCTGGCCCCCCAGGACTAGAGCTGTGTTATATAATATAATATAACAACAGTTTCCTTGCAAGATGGGAATTGGACAGTTGTACTATGGATGCCTGGGTTGCCAGACTTGAGCCTCACTTAACATTTGTAGGATTAACTAGAATGACGAGGCATCTAGTCAGAAACCAGTGCATAGTCTCGTGCTTGTCCAGGTTCTACCAGTGGAACAGAACCCCATGACCCAGCACCAGCAACGCAATGCATGGCATGCATTGCTCACATACAGGTTGCATGGCTTCGAGCAGTAGCCACGCATGCTATGACAAGCCCATGACATTGCACAGCAGGCCCCCTGTTGAAGACGCATGTTAATCAGCATAGTTAAGTAAATGTGTGCCTGTAAAAAAATATTTCCTGATAAGTGCATTTTGTTGATAATGCAGTTCTATGTTATATTTTCTTGATTGGTTTTGTAATCAAAACCCATGGTTTATTTACAGTAACTGTACAGTAAAATACTCAGCTAATGTATCACTAGAGCAACTAATTTTGTGGTCTTCAACTGATCAACACTGTTTAGACTTTGATATTTACACAGTAGGAACAGAAAAATTGAAAGCTCAGAGTAAATAAAAAATAAATGTTTTATATTGGGAAAAAATGCAGAACGTGTGTAAGTACAGTAGCACGTACGTGTACATGGGAACAGGACTCTGCATCAGTTTCTGTCTGTGTTAATTTATTATCGCTGTCATATGGCTTTGGAAAGCTTATAAATATGGATGTTTTTGCATAGTTTTGCTCCAAGGCAGGTCACGAGTTTACGAGATTTTAAATTTACATTGCCAAGCAATTAGAAATATACTGTATATTGTCATTTCTAACATCTTGCTAACCTTATTTCTAGAAATTATAGCTACTAACTTATAAACATTTTATAGTAGAGTTTATTTTTTCAAATAATATTGCTCTGGATGGGACATGAAACCTAAACATGTTTGTAAATACGTAGTATTTTATCTTTCAGAATATTAAATCTTATGATGGTGTAAAACAAACTTTTTAAAAAACAAAGTGTAATGGATGTAATCCATGCTTATCTACATCTTTTGCAATGGCCCTGATATTTCAGAGATCAACAGGTTTTTTCCCAAGCCTGTCCTATATAACAGCCTCCTCATGATTCTTCTTCCTTCTTCAGTCTTCAGCTTTCTTAACATTTTCCACAAAACTTGTTGATATGATCTTGATCATCTTTGAGGTCATTGAATTCTTCCTGGGCATTCATTATCTTTTGGGGTCCAATCTAGTAATTCCGTGGTCCAATCAGTGATGATCCATTATTCTTTCTTTGTCTCCCTTATCAGACATTCAGGAGGAGATGTTACACTTCCATTCTTCTGCCTTTAAATACTCCCTGGCGGCCCACAATGCTTTTCTAGCTCCCCTCCCTATCCCCCATCTTCACTGTTGCAGCAGCCTCCCAGGCTCATTCCTTGAAGGTGTCATGCTGTCATTTCCTCAACCAAGCAAATTAACATCAAAGCATTAAGTACTTTATTTCTTTATATATGACAACAAGTTTCAACATTCTTAGAATTTGACCAAACTTCTGAATTAAGCTTTAATAAGCATTAAAACTTTGATTACACTGTTTATGTTATAATTTCAGTTCTTAAATAGTATGTGTTAGTAATAAGCAGCAAATGGAGAGCAGCAATTTTGCATCCAACCAACTTAAAATAGAGGCCTGCTTCCTGTATTTCTTAGAAATATTTATTACATTTTTAATTACATTGCATATTAAACCCCTATTAGCAAATAATTTAATAATTTAGTGCAGAGTGTAGAAAAACATTTAAATGAAACTATCAGTTAACTTTTTAAAGGTATAAGAATTTTGACTAATGAAGGGTTTGGTTGGAACAAAAAATGAGATAAGGAATACTCTAGGACCCTGAGTGGGAAATACTGTCCTTACATTCCTGCTCTCCTTATTGTTAGATGCCATTTTTCATGATTTATTGGGTTTCTAGATTTTCCATATTTTGTATGCGTTCAGGATGCATATTTCAGATACATATGTTATATACTGATGGAAAAAAGAAATGCAACATTTTCTGGAATGAGAATACTATAGTTATATCTTATGTACTTTCACAAAAAGTTGTCAATTTGTTTAAAGCCCTCTGACCAGCAATACAGCTTGTGCAGTGAGGCATCGCAACTTGCCAATCACATGAAAGCTCCTTAGGTGCACTTTTACCCAACGAGGTCCAGGTGGAACAATGCCTCATCAGGTCACCTTTAAAAAGGCCTTAATTCAAAGCCTACTGTAGATCACTGCAAGAAAAAGCCCACACTTAGTCATTTTTCTGTGCATTCCATAATGCCTCGAATGTCACCAGAAGCAAAGGAGAGGGCCATTGGCATGCTGCAGGCAGGCATGTCATGTGCCAGCGGTGTCAGACACTGTGGAGTAAGCTGCTCCACTGTGTCCCAACTGCAGAGAAGGCTTCAGTAGTCCGGCAGGACAGATGACCGTCCAAGATCCTGTCACCCTCGAGTGACCAGAGCAGGACCAACACATCAGACTGGTCCATCTGCGAGATGGTTTCAGATCTGCCAGACGTACTGTTGCTGAAACTGCCGGCAGACACAATGCCCTCATCAGTGACTGGACACTGAGGCTCCATGCTGCTGGCCTTAGAGCAAGGCGACCTGTCAGAGGCCCTCTGCTCACACCTCCTAGACGTCACACCTGACTGGCTTGGGCCAGAAAGAGGCTGTGATGGACTCGTCAGCAGTGGCATCAGGTCCTCTTCACAGATGAGTCACTCTTCAGCCTGTTCCATGCAGATGGGAGGGCCACAGTGTGGAAGAGGAGTTGTTTCTTTTTTCCATCAGTATATATTCTTCATAGCACAATATATTTAGCGTTTTGTAGATTTTTTTTCATTTCTGCAATAAACCTTAGTGAATTCCCCACATTATGTGCAGAGGGGTGTTGTAAGGTGTGGTTTGACTAAATGTTTCTTCACAGACTGCTTTGTTCTTAGATTAAATCAATTAAATGCCCAGCAATGCTTAGTCCATAACCCCAAATCATGAAAGATATCAAAGCACATTAGCAGAACAAAAACATTTCACTTTTGATAAAGATGGAATCAAAGGTCACATTGTAACTGGGAATAAAACAAAGAATCCAGTCATAATTCAATAATTTTGTGTTTATTAATTAAGATCCACCTGCCTCAGACAGGACTATGGAAAAGCTCAGGCTTTACACAATGAGTTGCTTTCATTACTTTTTTTCCCTGTATAGGAAGCCAACGGATCTCTGGTGCAGGACTGATAAATGACTCGACCTCTAAGCTCGACGGTCCAAGGTTTTAACTAAACATCCCTGAAGTGCTTCAACCAGTAGGCCAGCCTAGACAACAAAGGTAAAGCATTGCAGCAACCCATTATTTCTTGAACCTAATAATCATTTCCTGACCAGCTTAATAAGATGTGGTTTACTTTAATTAAAAATGAATTGTTTTGCTGTTAAATGTTAACAAGTTCCTTTGTTAGGGCAAGGTCTCCATAGTCTGCTTGCGATCAAAAGCTTTTTCATTTCTTTGACTCGCCAGCGAAACCAACTTCTTTATTGGGCTCACGTGGACATTATGAAATGCTGAAAAGAATGTATACTAAGCTACGTAGCTTTAGAAAAGTCTTTTTTCAGTAATCATTGCAATTATTCATTATTTATGGATAAGTGTCTTGGGGATGAGTCATATTTTATGAAAGCATACCCATTTAGCTTAAAACATTTAAATGAATGATGGATATGCTACTTACCGTATGCTTAATGTGAGTTAATCCGCAATATTTTAATGAAAGCTTGTCTGTTTTGAAACTCAAAATCCTGACATTCATTCATGCTCTTGTGGAATCCAAGGTGCTCACCTGCTCCACCCCTTCTGCACATTAAGTGGCATGACTCATGTGACAATTAAGATGACACATGCACATTATGTTTTTCATCGCATTTGTTATTCCTAGAAATTCACAGCAGTGGCATTTGGTATGTGGTAGGCATGCCTGCATGTGTATGGAGGTTTATAACGTGTGTATTTTGGAAGTTCTTGTTATGAGGAGTGCATGTCTCTTCAACCACAACCTTTTTAGGAAAATTATTCAGAATATGTGAAAATGTTATAATGACATTTTAAAAAATGGTAATGATACTGCTCAGATACACTCACTGGCCAAAATACTAGGGATGAGTTAGACTCCCGCAAGATGAAAAAACAAGGGACACAGGATGCAGCATGTATTCAAAACAAAGTTTTAAAATTTTTGCAGCCCAGTCATAATCCATCCTTCTAGCAGTATTACGTTCAATTATGAACATTTTAAGACAATGATGTCTAAGACTGAATTGCATGTCCCTATGATTTTCAATCATTTTTCAAAAGTATTAAGACGTTTTGTCCAGGGGAAGATGACAGGCATTTGTATTAAGCCACCCACAACTTGCCTGCCACTTAAAGTGTCTGTTAATTTCACTTGGAGTTCTTATTACTTTTGGCCAGATTTGGTACATACTGTACGTTGAGCATCTGTTCACCTGGATGAAAATTGTAGAGAATGGTCTAGTTTGGTTTTTTTCTTGTTGAACGACAAAATGTCCAGGTAAATTGTAGTATTGTTTTCTCGGGTAGCAATGACTTTTTTCTTTTCATTATTTAAGAATAATTTTGTATGTTTGTTTTGTACAGTATGTACTGTACATCTTACTCACTTTGTATCCTTTTCCATAGGATAGGTTTCCCATACAAATATTTTATATTATTTTAAATGGTAAATAATCAGCCTAGAGATGAATGTTGAGACACATGGTCTACACTTTGTGAACAGTAAATTTTATATCGAAGTTCTGAAAGTCTCTTTTTTTCCAAACATAACTCTATATACAGATTCATTTTTTGCCAGATGGCACAGAATGCATAAGAATCTGCTTTGGCTTTTGTTTCAGTATAATGCTTGTTCACAAACATCAAGAACTCAAGTTGTTACGTATATATTTTAATGTACGAAGTTGTCTAAGTTTAACTTCAATATGAGGTATTTTTGTGAATTTTCAGAGAACATACAGTGTATCCTCAGTTAAAGGGGACAAATTAAATGGAAGTGGTAATCGTTCATGATCGTTAATGATGTTTATTCTTGGTGTGTGTGATCAGATCAAGCTTTCTTGAAAGTGCAAAGTTAACAGTAACATCATAGTAATAAGACAGCAGGTTCTGAGCATTTTGTAAATTCCATCCCCCATAGTTAGGTTTTGCACAACACAGAACCAGCAAACTCCTGCTCATTTCCAGTTGGCGCAAAGGAAATACAGACATTAATCCTTTAATGACTTTTTTGGGAAACTTTACCGTTATTTAATGTTCTTTAATGATGTATCTTTATTGTTGAAAAGTGTGGAGCAGTCACAATGGAAATTAATATCAACCATGTCCAACTTGATGTCAACCATGTCCAAGTTGCCATAGGGAAAACTTTGTAGCACATTGCCAGTACGTTGAGTAGGAATAGCTGTTGGTTTTTGACATTTGAAACTTAAATATATATAAAAATATATTGATACTCGTTTCCGAAAACACTAACATGTCTTTCTGGTTTCAGATTACACTTTTTGGTAACTACAGAACTAGTGTAAACAGTATATAAAGTATGTTTTAACAGTATGTGCTTTCTAGATACTTGTATCATTGGTATTTCACTGTGCTTTGTGTTTCAGTTACTTTGCAAAAGTGTAGAACAGGTTTGAGTTTGAGAAAGTACTAGAAACATAATACTATTAGTTGATTTTGAGCATTTAAACCATCAGTGGCCAGGATATAAAAACGAGGGTCAATAAATGTGTAATGAATTCATAGATGTATATACTTTATATTATATACTGTACTTGCTGTCTGACTATTTCATTCTTTGGATATGTGAAAATTCAAAATCTTAATATATTGTTTTTACATTTTGTAAGTGTGAAATCTGCATAGTTTAAAAAATAGCTTCAAACACAGAATACAAACTCTGCTTAGGTATTTTTCTTTTTCAAGCATGTTTCAGAACTTCAAATGGGAGCAAAACTTCTGCTATTTCAGTTATTTTGAATGATCTCTTATAATACATGCAATCCTATTCTCTCATCTAGGGTAGTGAAGTTGAAAAGAAAGAATATTAAATCTTCTGCCAGCTAATTTAAAGCAATGCTTAATGACATACTTCAGGGGACTTCATTCCTTAGACCTCAAGCATTTCATCAGTATTTTGGCTAAGACAGAAAAGACAATTTTCAAGAAAGCTTGTTAGTGCGGAAACCATTTAAATGTTTATTGTGACTTTCAAGTCTTTTGTATTTACAAGAAATGTTCACACAGGTACAATGTTGGTTGCTTTGATCTCCTTTAAGAATGGTATGTACTACCTCTCAAAGGTAAATATTGCACAGTTGGGCAGAAATTAGTGGAAAACAATAGATTGAGCTTATAAAGAAAAAAAATCTACCTAAACTCTGGAATATGTTCACATTATGCAGTTACAGATCATCCTCTAATTACACTCAGATAACAAGGAAATCCATTTTATGATTCACAACAAGCATTGTACAGTACATTTTATGTTCTAAGACTTTATTTTCAGCACTCTCATCATTTCATTGACTTTTGTACTTTAGCTGACTTTCCAGGGTTCTAATGTAAAAGCATTTCTTCTAATGTGCACAATGACGAGAAATGAATTGCTTGCTTTCAGTTTCTTTTATGTTTTTGCGCAGACTGCCTTGTATTCATATCAAAGCATATCTGGAATGCTTCAGTGGGTCACATTATTGCATCCCATTCTAAGACCAAGACTAGTTTGTCTATGTGGAGACTGCGTATTATGGTTTCGGCTAATACTCCGGTTACTCCCCATTTATGTACAGTACCTTTTTTGGGGGTCCAAGAGGTATATCTGGGGGGTGTCATTCCAGAACAATGAGATTCATATTTGGAGTAACAGAGGAATCCAACCAAATAAGCACAATTGAGAAAAAATTGTCTCCTCTTACTTGTGTCCTAAAGAAAAAGGAGGGTGAATTATAGATTTTTATATACAGAAAATATGCTGTGTTGGATGTGCCAACGTTTTGCATCAGGGTTGTGAAAGCTGGTGTCTTGGCCAAATTCCACATTCAGCTTGTTCAGCCTGACATATCTAAATTTCCCCCTTAATTTGATTCGGAAATGTACAGTATGTCTCACACAGTGTCTGTGTATAACCCAGATGGGGGCTCCAGTACAGTGGTGGATGCAGTTGCTTCTCTTCAATTATTTTTCACACAGTAAACAATAAAGCATATCCTGACTGAGTAATTTTTTTCATAAAGGGTATTCTATGACACTACAAAGCATAATTAAAATGATTAGCAGATTATTGTTTGTCATGGGCACAAATAAAGCATTTCTCATTGAATAATGCCAATTCCTAGGTTAAAAAAATACTTTTATCATAGATGACTTGCAAGGTGATAGTCACATTACTAAAACTGTAGTGGCAAGATGCTACAGGTAGCTTCTTTCATTGATGTCTGCATACCATGGTGACCGCAGTCTAACTATTACTTTCTTAATTCCCTCCCCCCCCCAGGCTCAAGGATAATACCTTGTGTACTCTTTCCAAAAAACACAACTTATATGGGATGTGTAGATGATTTGTTTGTGTTTATCCCTACAGCAATTTCTTCTTCTTTTTCCCCCCTTCACACATCTTTATTAAAATTAGCAAGTGTTTTGGGAGAAGGCTATAATGAAAGCCCATTACATATGAATGTCTAATTTCATGCCAAAACCACAAATCTAAAATTCATCTACTAAATACATATGGCTACTAAAAAAATCACCCAAGTAATTCTGTATTTTGTATAGTTCAGGCCAGATAAATTGATTTTGAATTTGGCTGAAACAGTTACAGTTTTGCAATAATATATGTGCATACTGTATCACTTCTGTAAATATCAGAATGATACAGGTATGTCTGATATAAACAGCTTACTGCTGCTGTTCACTGCAAACCCAAAGCAATTTTCCACTTACTGCAGTATTTGACTGAAACGCTATGCAGAAACTGCTGTTGTGGTAATTAACACATTCTAAAAATACATTTTGCACAAAGATTATATACAGAACTACATACAGTACCATGCGTAATCAGTACGATGTGTTTTACTGAAATGTTGAATTTGAATGGTATTCCTATATCATCCATACATACTGTACATTATCAGAATATCACTGGTAAGAGTCACAGCAACCCATAGACTTACATCCTGAATGGGATGCCAGTCAATCACGGGACACAAGGCGTGGAAAGAAACAGGAGTACCCACAGGAAACCCACATGAACACAAGAGGAACATCCAACACCACACAAATGGCACCTCAGGGCCTCAATGCTGAGAGGCAGCAATGCTAGCCACTGCACCACAGATACGCTGTGATTCTACTAATCAGTGCTATATTACCAGTGCTATATTATTCGCAAGGAAATTTGACTATTATTGGAAATGAACTTTGCATCTTCAAAATGTATTACTCCTTTATCTCTAACACTCTAAATGCTTAACAGCTAGCTGGTGGACTATTGATTGTGAACAAAGTGTATCTAAGTGCTTGGTAGTGTAAAACTAGGCAGCAGAGGGTGCTCTGTAGATACAGAAACACACTGACTGGAAAGTATTGAGAATGGAATTTGCATTACTGAGCTCATTTAGTTGTTCTTTAACAGGAACTGAAAAGGTCATTTTTTACTCTGTTTTAAACTTCCTATCATCAATCATTGTATAATTGTATATAACTGATTACATAATATTTAATTATAATTAGAACAATGGAAAGGTTGCTGTGGAGTTAACGTGATTGCAGTGCTGTCTGATAAAATGAATTCAAATGTGATGCATATGATGGAAACGGAAAAATTAATGAAATCGTGAAAAGTTCTTGCTGAAGTTTGAATATCACAAGAATTCTATCAGGAATAATGCACGCTTGTTTCTTTTGATCTGCTCTAGATGTTAATGCATTTTCCACAGCGAATTGTGAAAATTACAATTAGCTGTTGTAGTGGTTTTTTTTATGTAGATTTTGGTTTTTATTTATTGGGTGGTGCAATATGTCTCTCTTTGCTAAGGCAGTCAGGGTAAAGCACCTCACTCAGGGATCTATTAGCAGTGTTAACTCCGAGGATTAGAGCCCGTAGTCTTGCCAGCATGTGTCCAGAGATGCCATTTGTGTCTCAAGAACTTTGCAGCGTGTTTGGAGTATTTCATCTATCCATTCGTCCTTCCCTTTTCCGCTTAGGCAATTTAATTCAGGGTTGAAGGGAAGCTGGCAAGATACACCCTGGGCATGACGCCAGTCCATCACAGGGCACCCACAGACACAAACACACACGCATACACTCACACAAGGGCCAAATTTCCCACAAGCCAATTCACCTACCAGTATGGCTTTAGACTATTGGAGAAAACCAAAGCACCTGGAGGAAACCCACGAGAACACGAAGAGAACATACAAACTCCACGGAGATAGCACCCCAGGTCTGGAATTGAATCTAGGGCCCCACTGCTCCAAACAAGCAATGCTAAACACTGCCACCCCCATTTTGAGTATTTCATATCTCAATATTGCAATTTAACTACACAGGTGTAGACCACCTGAACAGCCTGACTTCATCCTAGACAATGGAAGCTCACACAGGAGTGTATGCATGTTTCAGTCATGGCTGTCACACTGATGTGTAGCCCCAGGATGCTGAAAGTGTAGCTGGCTGCTAAGGTTTTCAAAGACCCTTTCTTGGCACTTGTAGCCCAGATGAACAATGTAGTTTTCATTTCACAAATATTGGTGTCATAGTAACAAGTCTTGAACCTCTCCAAACCTGTAAGGCATCATTTTTAGAGGAAATACAATTAAAAGCAGGGATTTTTCAGAACGCTCAAAAAAGAAAAGTTAACTGAAAGCGGGCATCCTGATTAAATAATAAAAATAACATTGTGAATGCATTGCATTATTTAATGTTGCATTTCAAATTTTACAACTCCTTAAATGTACAGTATGTATATCTTTAATGGCTCATTTAACTTTTATTGACTAGAACTGGCTGGATTTAAATGTTTAGGTCACAACAACAAAAAGTCCTGAAGGAAATCTACAAATTCTAAGCCTTGGCTTTGCTTTTCTGCCCTTCCCAAGGAAAATGTCAGAGGTTGTAGTTTTGAATCAAAATTCATAACTGGAATCAAATGAAGATGAGAAATTTTTTTGGACAGTGAGAAATCCCCAGTGTTTTACACACACAGAAGGCATTCAGGAAGGCTGATCATTGGTTGTCTCCAGAGAGTTGTGGTTTGTTTTTACTGTGGATTGCCTTTTTCCCAGGACCTTGTGCTTTTTAACTCTTGTGATTTTTTTTTTCTTAAATCTGTAACCTGTTCAAAAACGGAAAAAAAATAAAAGACAGTATTCGCTGAGAGTTTTTTTTTCACCCTTCTATTGGGATGTTGTCATCACTGGGAATTCCGTTACCATTTTAATACTGTTGGTTATTAGGTTAATGGTACAGAACCTCACCAGTAGAGGAGGAAACATCTGAGGGCCAGAGGTGCTGCATTCAGTACCTCTCTTAGAAAGAGCAGCGGAATCTGATCTTTAAAAGATCCCTTTGACCTCCTTGTCTGGCAAGCCAGAGGGTTTGATACATACTGTATCTGCCTTTCTAATTCAACATAATCATCATGACTAGCCATATAGAGTAGGTCTGCTTGCTTACAAAGCCAGAAGTTAAACACATTCATCTGCCATCTCAGTACGTAACTCATTCCACTGGTGAATTGGTTTTAAAAAGTGCGAATATTGGTGTGGGAAAATATCTTAGTTATGGACGGTTGTGGCAACAACATTGAATTTCCAAGTAAAAATTAAGTAGAGCCTGGCACTTTTTCTTTCTTTTATTAACCTAAGGGCGTTTCGGTCAGGTCCTGAAATATTACGAAAAATAAATTCCTTAGATAAAAAAAGGAAAGAAATATGACTTCTTCTGAATGTGATTATTGTTTCCTGTTCTTTGCTGTTTCACATCATAAAGCTCATGGAATGTAGTTACATAAGTGTTAGAGCTTTGCATTAAATACATTCAACATCTTACTTGTGCAGCCATTCAGATCATATACTGCTTTGACTGCTGTTATTCTATCAGTCATCTGTTGCATTATTCTGTGATCCATGGGCTCTATTCAGGACCAGATAAGAACGTGTAAGTCAGAGATTCTCATCTTTCTCACTCAGTGGCCATGTTTACAACAAAATAAGTATGAAAGCACTTTTTTGTCGACCTGGTATCTCCACTTCACCAATGTTTGTCTGAGGAACAGTTGGCAGATATTTGTTTCTCTTTCCCAGCAGCACAGTGGCATCATGAGACGAGAAGTAAAATATAAGGGATTCTTCTACTGCTGCTTGCCAGGATAGTCTCTGGCTCCCCAGTGACCCTGAATTGCAAGAAAGGGTTAAGATATTTAGACCATCTGCCAGAAAATAAATATTAAACTTCAGTCAAATGTGTAACTGGTGTCAGTTTTAAATTTGTAACTGATGTCCTGAAAACAATGTTCACAATACTTAGAAGTCACACGAGTTTTATTTTTAGCAGTTTAGTTTGAACTGCAATAGTGCATTCTAAATGTAAGCACAGTCCACACCTTAGGTGTTAATACGCAGGCAGCACTTGACCCTTGAATCTTGTATGTATCCTTGGAACCTGAAGATTGATATTATTCATTATAGAGGTATTTGCTAAAGCTTTTTCCAGTGACAGACGTTTTCCTCCATGGCAGTGGTATGAAAAATAGTTTCAAGTGTTATCATGTAAATGTTAGTGAGAGCTGGTGAAATTTCACTGATGCATTCTGAAAAGCAAAGTGCAGGTTCAAGTCACAACGTGAGCACAAGAGGTGATCAAATCATCAAAGGGGATATAATTTGCAAACAGTTCTGTTAGTAGATCAAAAAGTATCATGTTACAGCTGTGGTTGACGAGCATATTTTTAAAAGCTTTTTTTTATTTTGTCAACGAGCAAAAAGCAATAGCCTTATACAGTATAAAGCTTTTAGAAGTCTTAGAGTACTTTTGTAGTTCATGCAAGCCTGTTATAATATTAAAGAGATAAGATGAATAATCATAAATTTCGGTTTCCTAAGTTGTTTAGAAGTTATTTTCTTCTCTATTTATATTTTTGGCAGATCAATAATGTCTTGGTTTTAAGTAACTGCCATGTTTTGACATAAAATGATATGGGCATTCCTAATGTGCATGGTAGCATTAATGCAGAATGTAGATAGTTTAGATGAATGTCTCATATTCAATATCTGAGAAAAAGCTGTAAGTAAATCTCAAAATGTTGCTTGTGTTTACATTGGTGCCTGGGTCAGCAATTTATCTGCGTCTGTGGAAAAACGTGTCGCCGAAGATGCTGAAGCCATTGGAAAAATAATGAAGTGTTGTGTTATACCCTTGGCTACAAAGTATTTTCTGGATTGCAGGCATACTTCTCCATTTGAGGTTATCAGCAGTAAATAAAGTTCTTTAATTTTACTGTTATGGTTGGAAAACGTATCTGTGACTTAAAGTAATGCTGTCTTCACTCCATATGCAAAATAATAATGACACCGGCTAAGTACCTGTTGAAAAAAAACTATGCCTTAAGTGATACATTTCACAAACACCCACTTATTTGCTTCCTGATGTACTGCACAGACTGCTGTTTAGAAGGAGTCACAATTCATTCACTGCTTTTTAAAATGAAAGTTTAATATGCAGCAGGGATTCCCAGTCCTGGTCCTGAAGATCCACATGGTTGTTCCACCTGGGCACATAATTAAATAACCGAACTCTGAATAGGCCTAATGACCGATTTAATTTGAACTCTTTAATTGTTTTCAGATTCCTAAACATGTAAGAGGTTGCCTTTTAATTATTGCCTTTCTTAAATAACTTAGAATATTTGGGTAGGGGAAAATAAAAGCTTGCAAGGGTTTTAATCAAGCAGCTTGTTGGTTCAAATAAGGACTCATTTAAAGAGGAACTGCAGTCCCCATTTCTCAGACCGGTTATTAAATCTCGTCAACAAAATTAATTCGTCGACGATACCGCAAAATTTCTAAACAAGTGTGAAATTGTGAATTTTGTGAAAGCACTGTATGGCTGCTATGTTGTCGCAGGCAGATGAGAGAGACTTGTGAGAAATGTGGCACCATTAGCAAATGAGAAACTTTGCCTCCCAGCAACATTAATTATTAGTAGTGTATTTTAGTTGGTAGACAGGTTGCTCTTTTTTTGGAATACTTACAAATATCTAAAATAAAATCTCCTTGTATGTGTCAGTTTCCTGAAAGTCCTTACAATTAATATTGTAGCAAAATTTGCTTTGTCTAAAGCATGTTTACAATGTAATAGGACTGCTTTCGCAGAGGTTTCATTGGCCTCGTTCTGAATTGCAGACGACAACGACAACATTGCGCTATGCATACATTGGAACTTTGTCTTTTTTGTGATGTAAATTGGAGGCTGTACATATTACTGTGTACTTGGTACAGTGCTTTCATTGTGGTTTGAAATGCACTCATCATTGCCGATTCATTATAAACCCAAAATGTAAAAAGAGCGCTGCAGTTCCCTTTTAAATAAAGCTGCAATGAAAAAAAGTGGGACCAGGACTGGGAACCACTGATATACAGCATGGGGAAGCTTGTACAATCTGAGCTCTCATGCCCACCTTTACACTATATTATGTCTCATAGAGTCTGTTGGTTCAGGGAGTAGAGCAAAGCCTACTGTTTGTAACATAACAAAAAAATAACACGTCAGATTGAAGCTGAATTTAATAAAAGCTTTCATCTATTAACCACAGTTACATTTTTTTATTATTTGGCTGACTAGCACAATCTGAGTAAAGTATCTTGCAGAAACCTACAGGTGTACATTACCACACCTCACAGCTACATCAGCTCTTTTATGACTCATCTTCTGTCTTCTTATAACAATGATCAATGTTTAGAATATTTGTATTCGTTGATTTGGAAACGTACTTTGAAATCTATTGGTTTGTCACGCAATATAATTAATAATAACGTGCTAAAAACAAACCCATTCTAATTAAGTGTGCAGCTGTAAAAACCACACCCTCACACATTTCAAGAATCTGTGATGTCTGAATCCTTCAGTCAGTGAAGATTCATTATGAAGCATCATTTTGGGGGAAAAAAATGTTTATTATCTATCCTTGGAGGGAATTCCCAGCTTACAAACCTCACTTGTACTGTTTAAATCTTGCTTTTTGTCCACTTTGATCTATCATGCTATCTGTGAAGAATCTCGGGTATTAAATCATGTTAATCCTTATGTCTGTGCCTTAAGAAGTCACATGCAAACTGATTCTTTAAAGGTTATTGTCACATTGATTTTATGATCTACATACTTTAAGCCTAGCATAAAGGCAATAGCTTCAGATGCTGAATACAGAAAGCTCTGGAAATGCAACAAAAATGATTATAGGAGAAGATACTTTTAAAAATTTTTTGTCTTCAGACAAAATGTCCATAATACTGTGTCACTGAACCCTGTAAACCAGAGAAAATGTCTGCATTGTTAAAAATCACAAAACATACAGTACAGTTACCCCATAACAAAAAACCCATTATCGTGGCTCAGGACCCATATAAGAGGCAAAATCCATACTATATCTAAACCGACAGGGCCCTCTTAAAACTATTCTAACCTGAATAAGTTGTCAACTGCCTTGTCTGACTGCCTCAAGGCGGAACTCGATTTATGACCGACAGGCGTAGTTGAAACCCCTGAAGTGAGAGACGCCTCCGAGACAGATTTGTTGCTTCGGATGATTCCTGACGGGATGCTGGGTCACCCCTAATTTCCAGCATTGACATGTAAAGTGGTAGCAATTAAACCGCTGCACCATTCTTACACGATCTCACCTCCCCGGCAGGCACTGCTAGAATGCTTTTCACTTTTTGTTGTTGTTAAGTGTTAATCAATGGCTGATATGCTGTACGTGCCATTCTGCTTTGTCATTACAGATATAGTAGAAGGAAACATTTAATGAATTAAAACAGAGTTCAGCACATACCTTGTCTGAAAAGTGGTATAACATTACATAGTGTATAATGTATTCGCAATACAGGAGTTACCACGATTACTGAAATCTTAAATCTTAAATCACACAAAGCACACGTGTTGGGTGGGAGTTCCAGCAATAACATTTTCCAGCTGCAGGGCATATTAGGTACAGCCCCAAGACCTTTTTCTCTGCATATACTGTAGCAATGAGTAAGAGCAGTAGTGCAATACAATAAACTATTATATTTGGTCTTTTTTTTATTTTTTATAGCACATTGGCCCATCATGGCAGCATATATGGCTAGATTTCCATTTACATATATATATAAAATCTCTTCAGGGACTCATACGTGATACGGAAAGTTAAAATAGAAAAAGTGTGTTTTGTCTTGCTTGCAAATTTACTTTCATATTGATTAATTTTAGTCAAAAGTCAAAATCCAAATATGTAAAACATTTAAGGGAATTACATAGGCATTATTGTTCTGTACACAAGCTATAAACATATAATTGGAGTCCATTAGGGAGAGTTCAATTCAATTTTTGATGCAAACATTAACTCTAAACACCTTTTAATGTCATGTTTAGTTTAAAGTTAGTCATTTCAAGGTCTACAGGAATAAACTTTTGGAGTGTCAAAGTGAGGTAAGACGTATTTTGTGGATGTTACAGTTTCTTTCAACGTGGCTCAGTAAATAAGGTCACTATCCAGAGTAATTTTTAAAAAAATGAAAGTATTTTTGTTTTTCCTGTTGTCATGGAGACACATTTGCAGCTCCTCTCTTCTGCCCCAAATCATTTTTTTGCACATTGCAACCAAGCCTTTTAAAGTTATGTTTGCTCACAAAGCAGTGTAACAGAGGTACTTATGCTTTCTTTATACACCATTTCAAAGTTCTTATAGCCTGCTTAGAGTTATTTTCTTTTGATTTTACTTCATTTGATAGTTAATTTAATTGTAATAAGACTTCTTAGGGAGCAATAGTATATTTTTTCATGTAATCATTTATTACAATTATCTTTAGAAATGCATACTGTATACTGTATACTGTAATCTGCCATGTTCGGACTTCATGTTAAAAAAATGGTCTGTTGTAAATAACATCTTGTTTAAATATTGTTCTCTTCTCATGGAGAATGTAAAAAGCTGTTTTTTAATCTAAAATCAAATACGTGTAGTGAAAAGATGGTTTTGGTTACTCTTGTGTTGAAACTGGGTAATTAAATAGCACAAAACAGACATTGATGATTGAATAGACTATGTAACAAGTGTATTTATTTAAAATTCCATTAATATCTCTATATCAGTCTTTTAAAGGCAGAAGAGCACATGGTAGTTAACCTCTGGCATTACTCTTAAAAAAATGTTGACTACTTGGAAGGTTATTGCATTAACTTTGCGTAAACTATCTAATCCAAAAGAGCTGCTTCTGTGACAGTAGCCTGTGTTATAGCTCATTATTTTTTAATAAGGTTTAAATGCCTTATTGTGTTTTAGTTTAATACTGCAGTCAATTCAGCTTTCATGTAATTTAAGACACTATATGAGACAAGTTTAAGAGGATTTGCAAATATGGATGCTTATTTTTAGCAAGAAATTCAACCTTTAGGTTGCTCAAATATACTATTCATAATATAATTTGAATTTAATGACTTACTACAGTCTGGCTCTGCCAATTCAACAGTATGAATGTAAACAGAGATGGTATCTTAGATCAATTGAAAATCAAATTTGATATACAGTACAGTATTTTATTCATTCAGTATTTTTCTTGTTCTCTACTACTATGTATTTTGCTGTTTGTAGAGATACGGAATACATAGACATAAGTTAAACAGTGGATAATGTTTTTAGATCACTTAATCTGTTTACAAAGGGTTGCACAGTTTCTTTGCAACTGTGCTGGGCCCAGAAGTCTAAAAGGCTGTAGAGCAGATCATTCTTATACTTGTGAAAAAGAAAATTGCATAGGAATTGTGTACTGAAAGATCCCAAAATGACTTTCCCTTGGAATTAAAAATGGCTAATAACATGGATAAGGTTTCCTGTTGTGTTTAGAGGCTGAAAGCACTAATGGTTGGAAGGGTTTAAACTTCCAGGTCTTCATTTCGCTACTGTTTAAAACTCACCTCAAATTTACGAAGTTGGCTGCCATTGAAAGGATACATTGTTTTGCCATGATCCACTTCTGAGACAGGAATAGACAGGCTTTCAGTGATTAGATCTAGGCTGATTAATGTTAATTTTTAGTCTACAGTTACATGTTGCTATTTTCTCATGAAATTCATCTCGTTACTTTAAAAAAGCTAAAGGGATATGTCTGAAAAGGTGTCACAAAACAATGAGACAATGTTTGATTATTTTCTACATATTTGACACCACTAAATACTGTTCTGCAATGTTACGGGCACAATCCTTTCATTAATCATTTTTATAATGGAGTTTTTGTTTTTAATTGATCACAAAATCATGTCACGTTTACATGTTTCAAAGACATACAGTCCATTTCACAGTTTGTTAATATAAAATACTGCATACAGATTATTTAAAGATGTATGCTTTGTGTTGTGAATTATTACACCAAAAAAAAGAGACATTTGTATTGTAAAAGTATGCAAATGATTTTTTTATTTATTGAAATGCAGGCAATCGATTGAACAATCTGCAGGACTGTGATGTGATTGACACTCTGATTCTCTTTTTCAATTTCTGCCCCAGAAACATTTTTCAACCTTGTCTGATGTCACATTATGGCAAATACTGTATCTTTCAATGAAAATCCATATTCACATCAGATCAACAGCTGAAAAATCAGTTTTATCAAATTATTTCAAACCTCTAACACTTTCCACGTTAAGTTCAAATTAAAATCAGTTTACACAATGTGAATTATTCAAATAAAGCTTTTGTATTGTGAGGACTACAGTATAGTGTGGAAATTTCATAGTATTCCTAAATACTGTTAAATAGTTTTTAAGTATTTAAACTAACTTGTCACATGTGGAGCAGGTATATTTTTAACAACAATCCTTTGTAAATTGTCATCCTTTAATCCTTCAAAACCTTGACCCAAAACAGTCCAAAATTAGAGTTCAACACTGTATACAATTATCTGGTGTTTGGTACGTTAATGGTTTAGGCCTTAAGCCTATGTTAGATTTTCCTGCCTTTAAAAACTCAATGACCTGCAGAATTTAAATAATATCTTTGATCTGTTTAGCAGACCATAGCATATTCTAAACTCTGGAGAAAGAAGCAATCCCTAGAACAAGGATTTAAGTGTTTTGCAGGCTGATGACTCAGCACCAAGCTTTGTTCCTAAGTAATATCTGACTGCTTATTTTTCATTGCGTACTAAGCAATCCATGCATTGTGCAGAAAATACACATTGAATGTCATGATCACGTTATACTGGCAAAGAAAGTCTCTACACAGTTACAAATGGATCTGTTAAACAGCCAAATGTTCCAAATGCATGTCTGTTTTGAATCACAAAAACACTTGATTATTCACTGATTTGCTTGTCTGATTTAGGTGTTACACTAAGTGCGGTCAGTCAACAGATAGAAATGTGCTTTATCCGTCCACATCGCTGAAGAATGAATACTATCCATTTGAGCCCATAATGTATCATTATGTACTTTCCAAAGAAATACACAGAGACAGAGTTTTTTCCCCACTGAAAAACGACAGGGATTTGACTCATCTCCAAAGCGATGATTTTAGAAATGTCGGAAAGCCCTCTTCCCCCTCCCTCCCCCCCACCAACACTCTTCCTGGCAAAACTTGCATTTGAAAACTGTTTTTTGAAATATACAGTATGTGTTTATGATGTTTTGAAAAAGGTGATGCAAACAGTTGTGTTGAAATGCTAAGACAGAAAGTATAGTTTAAATGTGGGGACTCAGACATAGTCTTTTCTTTTTGAAAAGTCTTTTTGAAAAAATTATCTTCGTATACATTGTACTATATGGTTATACTGAATTAATTGGAACTGTAAGTGGAATTCATGTGACCATCAAAGTCATCATGTCCTACGTATTTTGTGGAATGTGAAAGTTTGGTATATTTGGCCCTAAAAGAGGTCAACAGAGAAACAAAGGTTGAGAACACACCTGACTATCTTACAAAGCCAAAAGAACCTTTTATGCTGACTCTCATCTTTCATCACAGGAAGGACTTGACATTTTACTTTAATTCCCTAAACATGATGTTGACAATTCTCCTTCAGAAGTAAGTGGCAGGCATTTCAACTATGTCATTGTTTAATAAATAAACAGTAACTGTTAGAGCGTCAGTCATTTAATACAAGTCAACATCTTTCCAAAGATATTGTGTTTGTATCCTACTATTTCTGTGTTGTTTTGACTTAAAAAGATACTAGAATTATATATAGTATACCATATGTATTTTTGTGCATCTCTGCACAAGGACTCTTGTCCTTGATGAAGATAAGGGTCTTTGATTAAAAATGGCACCACTGTTTTAAGCTTTTTAAGAGTAACAAGCTTCTGTTGAGAAAAATGTAGTAATCCAAAATATACATTATCATAATCTTACATAGAAAACATAGACATACTGTTGACCTTGAATATATTTATACTCTTAATACAATATATTGTTTTAGCAAAACCAATGAAAACATGAAAAACTGTAAGACTATCAATATTTAATCCCATGAAAACAAATCTGTTGAAAAGGATTGCGCATATTTTAAATATGTGATGCTCAGTTATTCACACCCTAGTAATCAGTATTTCATTGATGCATTGGTCTTCTTTTGGCTAGGAAATACTGTGCTTCAGACACTTCTCAATAGGGATTACTGATGATTTGTCCTTGCCCAACTTCTTCAACTTGTACAGATTACACAGCTTGTATTTGTAAAGCGTTTTCTTGAATATTCCAAATATTAAATTATTCCAATGAAATATTCCAATACCTAATATTCCATTAGATTGTGATAGACATTCAAAAACATTGTCAGATTTTTGGATAAGTTTTGAAATGCCACCAGGGTCAGAAGGTGCTAATCATCCCAACACCTCTGTACAGTCCTTTATGAAAAGGATGACATTCTTTTCCAATGCAAGCTCTGTCCTTGAGCGATAATCGTACCCCTGTGTGTCCGCCCAAGAACTCAATTGCTGTTTCATCCAACATTTGACAACATTTTGTCCCATTTGACTTTTGAGTCAATTAGTCGCTTTTAGGCAGCCGTATGTCTTTCTTTTATTGGTTGCCATGGAACTCGGTCACAGATACTAGGTTCATGAGGTCAACTTCATGGGTGTGATATACAGTAGCCTCCAAACCCCATTTTCCTCACCTTACATCTGGGTAACAGTTCCTTGTTCCTCGTCATTTTGGTTACATAACAATTGTCCTGCTAGCCTTGACATTTTTGGTGTCCAACACCAATGGTCAAATCGGGGATGTTTGATCTGATTTTTTTTAAAAATAAATATCTTCCAGTTTGTGGAGCTCTTCTAACCTTTTTTCTGAGGCCTTCGGATAATCTCTCACTCTCCCCATTATGATTAATGATGCTGACTGGATGTTTTCTGTGTGAAGCCCGTTTTTATGCCCATTGGCCATCAGTGTGACTTCCAGAAGTGACTAAAATTCCCCAGAAGCTTTGAGTAACCACAGATCACCACACAACGGTGCAGAATTACATTTACATTTCTATTTGACAGACTTCCAGGGTGTGAATACATTTCAACACTGTGCATGTAGAAAATCTACAAATATTTTGGACAGATTTCTTTTTGTGGTATCCAATACTGAGTAAAGGTTATTATTAATGTTTTCATTTATTTATGCAGCACATACTAAATGTATTCTGTAATTAATGCAATGAAAATCAGGTTTCAGTATCAAGGGTATGAATACTTTTAGAGCCAACTGTCCATTTACTATATAAACATTCTGTGCACAATAATGATTTAGTTAGAAAGCTAAAATAAACATTTCTTATTAAAATATACTGGCTGTAGCCCTGCATTCAATTGACCTTTGGAACCTGTTTTGATTTTCACTGTACAAGTGTCTTCTCTCCAACAAGGGGAAAATACTGGCATTTTTTTCCATGCAAATTTTTTGATACTGTTGGGTAACATTTAACAAACGACATCAAGGAACTGTAAATATGCAAATCTTTTAGACGATGTTTTGTGGAGCTCTCACATGGCTAAATCAGTAAAGGAGGTAAAAAAGAATTGAGCCCTATAGGCCAAGATACTGCCATTTTGATTCTAGCTCAAGTTACCAGTCAACTGTAAACAGGACTCTACCAGAAGTGCCAAACATTTGGCAGAGACCCCAATTAACGTCTATGAGGTGTCCTCAGCTGACACTCCTCCATTCAATGGTAACTCTTCCAAATGGCACTGTGGAGTTTCCAATTCTAAATGGGCTGAGGTACATAATAAAAAAAAATGGTAGTTTCAATAAAAAAAAAATCTATACCATGTATTACAAGACATCACAGCAAAGCTTTGTCAGTGTTACAGCTGCAGCTGGTCCTAATTAACCCCTCATCATCCAATTTCCCTCACACACCCCTTCCTTCACTAGTTAAACCCTCAGTTCACCCAGTAACATCGCTCGGTATTAGGAATCTATCCGCCACCTGAGCTTGCAATGTCCTCGAACCTCTGGCTACTGAAATACAGACCTTTCTAGTGTTGGACCTTTTGACTACTCTTTCGTCTCACCTCTTTTTGGAATTGTTCGTCTCGCTGCCTTCTTCAACCGGAGTCCGACTTCTAGCCTAGAACTACCAACCACTCTGCTGCCTTGCTCCTCTCGGACTCATAGACATCGGACTCTCTCAGCAACCTGCACAGGGTTCAGAACTACTCGTTCATTTACAGTCAGTGCTGCTAGCATTATGTCTATAAGCCACTGATATCTGTAGGCTCCTAAAAGCCTAAATACACTCGTTCACTGAAACTGGAAAATGACAAAAGGTGAAGAATCATGTTCATATTTACCTTGGCTTACCTCTTATCACTTTGATTAGAATATGATTGTGTTGTGAGGAAGGTATTTGTGGGTGGCCTCTGAAATGTTTGTGGTTAAATGCTCAGATCCCAGCCAGTAGGATCTGGGTGACTTTGGTGTCGGCAATCTTTAAAAAAATCATTTTTTAAATGGATAACAGGTCTTATAGTTTTCTTCAGATTAATATTCTGGATGCCTTCGTAAGCAATATGTTTATGACAATTTAAAAAAAAACATTTCTTATAGGCTCCTGTTCTATACACTTTTAATTCAGCATAAAAAACCTCCATATCCCTAACTACTAGTACATCCACTTTTGTAGTTAAAAAAGCTACCATCAACGGAATGTTAAATGTTAGGCGTAAAATACTTTTATCCCATAAAAAGGCATTCTAGCTTTAAGTACCTGAAGAACTACAGTAAACAGAGGAGATATTTTGAAGATTTTTTCTGGTTTTAAAATGGATACAGTTTTTAAAAATTTAGAGTGAAATTGACACATTATACTGTAGTTTTATCATTGTAATGGGATTATGCCCGTCATACAAAAACAGCAAGTTTTAAATGAAGAGAAAATGCAAAAGTGAGGATGAACGAGGTTTATTCCGAGACTCTGTCCGAATATGAAGTTTTACTTTAGAAGGTGCCAGTGTGGTGTATATTCGCAGTTAGTCCTTGTCATCAGATTCCAATTCAAGCTGAGCTTTGATAAATTGCTTTTGGAAATTACAGCAGTGTTACACGCAATATAGAACATGTACAGGTACATTGGTTTGCTCTGCAAGTTTTGTTTAGTCATTGGTTTTTGTTTAACGCCAATAAATCTTTCAAAAAATTATTCATAACAAATTAATTCTGTGTTCTGTGTATGCAAATTTTATGGTAAGTGTTTTTTGTAGCGGTGTATGACCTGTTGGGGCCTTTCATCTATCCTATGAGGATTCTTAATCAACTTTATCATGATAAACTTGTGGCTAATTTTCAAAAGATCGGCTGGGTAAGACATTCAACTATGTAATTAATAAAAATCCTGACTCTGTACACAGGGGTAGTATTTAAGAAAATTAATATGAGGATTAGGGAAATTGGAGAGGTACAAAACTACTCTTAGCGATTGCACTTTAACCTAAACTTTCATCACATAGCTTAGGTGGGTCTGGGTATAACAAAGGATAATGGTGATGATGACGGACAGTTTTGCTGCCTCTCTGTGTGGCGCACAGTCTGTACCTGTCAGAATGTCGCTGCTTTGTAATGCTATGATAGATGCTTACATATATTTTTTAACTTGAAGGAGAGTGTTATTGCTAAAGTATACCCTATGCAATGAGCATAGGCAGAAAATGTTTGAAATTCAGATGAGTGTTGTGGCACATAGAGGCCTATATACATTGAGGCTGCTTATCTGGAAGAGTGGAATTCTTAATATAGACCTGCATGTACAGTAGATACTGTATAGTATCCCAGAATACATGCTATCTGAGATTCCCTGTATTGTGTTCATTTTCTTAACGCTTTTCTTCTGGTTTATGGTTTGCCTACTCACTAAACCTCATTTGTTTTTCTTCTTTTGACACCTATTGCAATACACTGCAATTTAAAATTATACCTTTTGTTTTCAGGTCATGTTCGTGTGTGGGTGCAAAAACAGAGTAATTTCTGACCTACTTCTGGAATGTCACTTCCTGAGTGCATGGTGGGGGAAAAGTTAATTAATTTGTCATAAATGATCTTCAATAGGTCAGACCAGCCCTAAACTGAAGTATCAGATAAATGTGACTAGTGTCTTTGCCTTAACCAGCCACCCCAGCTAAGATGAACCAAGGGGCTGATGAAATGGTGTTGGACTGAGAATGGTGCAGGTTTTCTGCATATGTAGAAATATGAGCCTCATATTTATAGTGATGTGGCAACAGGTGATTGGTTGGAAAGGGGGGCTTTTGTAATGACCTCGTTGTAATGTTTCTGTCCTCTTTATATGTGATTTTCTTTGGAACCTGTCTGCACTGAACTATATGATGTTGCTCATGTCCTCCTCACAGACTAAATATCATTGGTTAAATTATGAATAATGTATTAATATGCTTTATTCTTTTTATGCTATGCTGAGGCACATAGTTTCATTCATATACAGAATAGCTGTACATCCAGCTGTTTACAGTATGTTGACAGTGTGTATTTCATATGAAGCCCAGAGGACAGTTACATAATGTGTCTTTTCATGCGTCCTTCATCTTCATCATTTGTTATGCACTGTATATAGAGGAATTTATTTCGGGATGACGAGTTATGTATATAGAGGAATATATTTTGGAATGACAAAATGAAAAAGAAAGCAGTTTAAAAATGAACATTTGTATTTGTTTCTTAACAAATGAATAAAACTGGAGATGATTGACATAATGTATAGAACCAATGGAGCCAAGGAGAACTGACAACAGCTAACAGTCATTCATCATTCATTATTTTGTCACAGATTTTGCCAGTGGAGTATTCACTACCTCTTTCTAATGAAAGATGAAAGTGCACAAAGTAACCTCTTTTTAAATGTGAAATGAGTTGAATTTAACTTTGTACATCCAGAATGTCTTTTCCTACCACCAATAGAACAAACTTTAAATGCGCACAGTAGTTATCTTAAACGCATTCAAACCAGCACCTGAAACAAAATTTAGGAGTGAAAGGTTTATCAGTCTTTCATGTTTTAAATTTGTTTGTTTTGCTTTCTAATCATGCATCTTTACGGATCTGTGTTTAAAGGAGATGAAGTGCTGTGTTTCATCATAGATAGTGGATAATTAGAGAAAGCTTTCTCCTGGAGTAATCACTACCTGTGTCATTATGTTTTTCTCCTCTGCCTCATTGAATATAATATGGGCTTCCTTTGAGGGTTATCTGCAGACTTGTCCTCACAAGAGCTGAAAACTCAAACAACATTGTAAAAACGCAAGTTTAAGGTAATGAAGCCAAGGGGATGTTTACATTGAGGAATATAACTTGATTTTTAAAGTTCTTTGCTTTATCTTCTAATTATTACCTTAGCCAAAAAATGCATGCTATTAACCCTTTCTGAACATTTTTCAAAGTATGGCTTCCTGTGGTCTATCATTTGAGTGCCACATAAAGAAAGGTGTTAGGAAATGTATCTTCCTGACTAAAAACTTTGCCCCAAGGTTTACCATGAAATAATTTCAGACCAAGGTCACTTTATTGTCTAGACTTCACAAAGTAATTAGCTATTTTCTTCAAAATACAGATATTTTAGATGGGGAAAAAATGGGTTTACCCTTCAGAAAAAATAACAATACAAGTGACCTGAGAGCTATTAACACAACAAGATTTAAGTTTTTTTATGTTTAATAAATCCAATGTAACTATGCATTAACTCCTATTGTCATTTAACTGGACCCTGACCTCCCCCAGGACAGATTTTGAAGTCGGGCTACTTTCCGCTACTGTGGGTTGATTTGATGATAAGTAATGAATATCGACAAACCAGGTTCACATCCGCTGAAACTCTACAAAGTCTAAAAAGATCACCCAGGAACAACATTTTGATTTCTCTTAAAGCTGCCTGTATAGACAGTTATTTATGACAAGAGCTTTGATTCCTTTCATTAAATTTGTAGACTCAAATTTAAGGATACATCTGTAAAAGATGGTTACTGGCACATCCCTAGTTTTAATTTTTAATATTGGTTTTATCTTTATTCTCAAAATGTTTCTTTTTATGTTTTTGTTCCTAACCTTAATACCATCAATAGCTCTCTCCCTCTGAAGCCCCTAAACGCCTATAGCATGACACCTCTCTCTTCAGCTGTGTAAGACATTCTTTAGAACTCTAAAGTAAGTTGTTGTGGCCTTAAGTAACAAATCAGTTTTGGAATGCATGCTGTCTGTTGTAAATGGATTTGGGGTAATAAATTTTCTGTTACAGAGCAATGGGCAGAGTTTCATAATGATGAAGAGTTTGGGCTTGTCTTGAAAGAAACAATGTCACTGAAGTAATGAACTGACTCCAAGTATTTGTTATTATAAAAGGCATTTTTTTCCTTAAGGTGGAATCTACATCAGGTTACAGACTGTGCTGCAACATGTTGTTCTTATAACTCATGTGAAAATGATTGTGGAAAACAATGCCATCCATCTATTGTGATTTACATCAAAGCCGTTCAGAAATAATTCAATTTTTTATTACAGATTGGTTTAAGTTCTGTTTCTAGCTCCTGTTAGTTTATTCTTCTATGACCCAAGTTTTTTTTTTGGTCATTTTTGAGGAGTTTCATTATTTTCCAGGTTATTCTTCCAAAAATCTAACAAATGCACATACTGTATATATTTTTACCTTAAAGAAAAAAAGTACATATCATGACTAATATGCTTAAACACGTTTCTAATTATGAAAGCATGTTTATTATCAGTAAGATTATTAATCAATTCATAACTGAAGGTAAAGATAAAGAAACATTTCCTTTAAGTTATCTGCTGTATTCTGTTGTGGAATTATGATGCTGATATTACAGAACTATAAAAATATGACATCTCAGTTTCTATGGTGGTAAAAAAGACGCTAAATTTGTCTGATCTGTCTAAAGTGTTCACACTAATATTAATAGTGTGTATAATCCTATTCTTATTATATAAATGATCTCATAATAAAATGTAGTGAAGCATACAAAATATTTACTGAGGCACAGAAAAGTATGCTGATATTTTGTCACATTAGTTGTATTTGCTAGCTTTAGCATTTACCAATATTGTCTCTGTGTGTTCTGGAATCCACAAAACACAAATACTACTGTACAAATATTTTTTAAAGAAAATAGCTCTTTAGAGCTATTTAAAGAAAATAGTTATAGTATTTCTGTAAGAATAAAACGCAGAGGGTAAAACGTTCGGTTTTAGAGTGTAGACATTAGTCTACGTCTCAATCTGTCCTTGGAAATGTGTTGGTGTGGCTCCCGAACACACATTTTTTAAAGCAGCAGTCACAGCACACAAAGGATGATTCCAGTGGCCATCAGCGGACATTGGACACGCTAAGCAATTGGTGAAAGATCTGCTGAAATGCATGACCACTTTAAATTGAACTACCTGTGTGGGAGGCTCCAATGGATCCACATAGTGTTTTCACTACTTAAAACCACCACAATACAGTTCAGGAATTCCACTGGGATCATGTCTTTGCTAGCAAAAAAAAATATGCTGTTCATTTGCTTAAAAATAGTAAGATTTACAGGGTCCAACATTTTATTGGACCCTTTCTAAGTGTTGCCTTGTCCTATTAAATGAACAATACCAATTTAACATTACTGTTGAAAACATAAGTAATAAAGCAACTATACTGCATAATATATCTGCAGTATTGCTAAACAGAGCTTGAGAACATTGGTGCTTCCAATGATAGAAATGTACATGCTGTGTAAATAAATAAACCTGCTGTATTTTCAATGAAAAAGAATGATTTAGTAAAAATTGTACGTCGTTTCACAGCTTGCATATGTTTTGGAGACGTTTTTCTAACTTCTAACCTCAGGGAATGTTCAAGACAAGTATGTTATGTCAACTTTATTAATGAGTATTATACTCATATATTCCAAGAACAAAGTCTAAGCCCAAGCATCCCAATAAAGAAAAAGGGAAGAGGGTACGTAAAGGATTTATGTTGGTGTTTCCATGCTGGAAACTTTATTGTGGTGTGAATTCTGAGGAAACATGGAGCAGATTTCTGTACACTATGTTGTCAATGCTTAACCTAGAGAAAGTCTTTTTAGAAACATGATATCATAAAGGGAATCCCATTATGATTCCCCTATTTAGCAAGGGTTGGTTTGCAATTGCTTTGATGTCTTGTTTTAATGCATCCAGGGTCACTTTCCTTTACTGTGATGGCTCCTTATGTGGGTTCTTTCCTCTGCCTTTGAAAATATGCTACAAAAATCATTGTCTGGTTTTGTGACGTAATGAAAACTGCCAGCATTGATATTCATCTCCTAATTAGGATCCCAACATTTTACATGACCATTTCACGTACAGTAGATTTAATGCCTCCTTTAACCTGTGTGCAAGTACAGTAGAGCAATGCCATGTCTCCTTTGTCTCGAATATAAGTATAATAACATTTCAGAAATTGTCATCTCAGTCAGAACTGGCAGTTAGTTACTCAGTGTGCTGGCATTACAAAGAACATGATCTGTTCATCATAAAGTTTCATTCAAGGTCACCTTACAAAAATTTCTTCTGTTGCCTTCTTTACTATTTAAGAGGCTTTTCTTCACAAAGGAAACAAAATCTGGCCTTGGACACCTCCTTAACTTCAGCCACATTGTGTTGTCTTCTGTAGTGCTACAAAAAATCCACTTAATAGTTTTCCTGTTTCTATGACATACATCATGACTATTGTGTTTGTGAAACAGCATACTCCAATATGCAGTTACAGATGAATCTTAGAATCAAAAGCAGAGGGCTTATAAAAAGATGATGTGAAGTTGTGAATCTTTTCTGGTAGAAACCTAATTTGGAAGTAAGCTATTTCAAAATGTAATCTTTAATAGTTTTAAATTAAGGCTCGGAGCTTAATTTTATCCATATTATTTTAAATAGAGTATACAAAATTTCTTTTAATGCCCTGAAATCATGAACAATGAATCAAATGAATCAAAAGAAATATCCCAGGGGCACCCCATAGTCTTATTAGTATGTACATGAGTTTTTTCCTCTCCTGGTTTTGACTGAATGCCCTGAAAAAAAGTCAACAATTCCTGATGCATTACTCAATCAGTGAAGGTAAAGTTGTAAGGTTTGCAGGCATGTGAATGTTATGTGGGTATGGACTCACACTGCAGACTGACTCACTTAATCTTTCATTTCTTTTTCCTAGGGTGTTGAGATATTGCAACAGTTGAATTCTGCAGCAAGTAGATACACTATATTGTAATTATTATTCAGTGTTTAACAATGCATTGTATCTTGTGTCGTCTGGGGGTCAGAAAGTATCATCTACTACCTCCTGTTTCAGAAGACGAATGATTAGGGCAGCAATCAGACACCAGAAAAAAACCTTCTGATGGAACAAGATTTTGTAAGTTGTCCAGAAAAACTGAGAACAAAACCAGGGGTGGAACCTGATTAATTAAGAAATACAGTCCAGCATATCTTCTTACATCGCTATTAAATTCTCAATTTGCCAAAAGAGTTGAAACGCATGAGAGTTTTCATGAATTTTGTGGGTCAGTTGATTCTGTTAATTGAGGAATGGCCAGCTGTGGTCCTTGATAGCTACAAGGTGTTTGTATTTTTATTACATAGCTTAGAGAATAAGCCGCTTGCCAAAATGGTAAAAGCAAAGTTATCTAATATTTCAGTCTTTTACTACTTAATAATAACACATTTCATGATCAGCTGCCATGGTTCCTAGCATTGTTCAGAAAACCTGCTTAGTATTTGATTTGGAGGGTCAGCATTAAATAAGGTGATACATTTCTAATTAGCAGATAATAAAAGGTATATTTATAGGATGGCAACAGAAAGTACTGTAAATGATTTAAAGATTACAGAGTCTCACAATGAAACACAATGTCCTGACAATGATTATAATATTACAGTTTAACAAGAAATAAGCACTTAGTTTACTTGCTGATTACTTTTAGTCATGGAAGTCAGAGTTAAATTCTATCTTTAGTATTTTAAGTTCTTTTAATGCCCTGAAATCATGAACCAAAGTACAGTGGTACAAAAATACAAAGTACAAAAATTATATTGTTTTCTCCAGGTGGCCTAATGGTGCCAATAGATGCTTTAAGTTTAGTGTTTCAGTCTAGTGTTACAAATAATTGTTTCCAATATCCTTTTATATGTCACAAGATGAATGTCTAATTCATTCATTTTCTGACTATCTAATAGAATTACAACAAGGCAGACTCTGAACCTCCTGAAATATTTAGCTTTCTTCTTATTCTTTTCCAATTACTTATACATTCCAATACAATTGACAAAGTAGTTAACCACTCTTTCAGTCATCAGTAATTTCTGTTCCCCTGAGGCTTATCTTGCAGACTATACAGAACTGCAAGCATTCATAATAAAAATTAAATTCACAAGCTTCCTACTGAATGGAACTTTTCGTAGTTCCAAATATTCTGACAAGATTCGAAAACTCCTTCAGGCATCCCAGGCATTTGATAATTGCTCGATCATTGTGGCTCTTAATGGGTAACTTACATATCAAATCTTTTTGTGTGTGGCAATGGTTGTAATGTTCATAGAAATGGTCAAATGTAGTTTCTTGTGGCAATAGAACCTGGAAATGTTCCCCTCAAAGTTGGTTTTCAGATTTAAGGAATAATTTCTCCGTCATTTAATAAGAAAAATCATGTTTTGGTCATCCCAACTCTCCTTTCCCTGGTTAAAGCCTTTGTTAATCCATCAATTTAAAGGCCTTTTTGAATCTTTTGATTTAATTTATTGTTACATTATGTTAAGGGGCCCAGAACTATCTAACCCTAAAGGGCAGGTGCTGGAGGAACAATTGTGCTCCTTGATGAAGAACTTCATGTACTGACACATTGGGAAAATTTTCAGCTGGAAGTGTCACTGCCAAAGGGCTTACTGTAGGAATTCACCGTTTGTTTTGTGGACAAGAGCTGTTGTCTTAAATGTAAAGCAAGGAAAGTTCATCCGTAGGTAACGCCTGCCTCAGAAAATGACCTGCACTGTCTGACTGGTACAAGGCAGCCAGGGAATACACTGACAGTCACTGAAGATTTCAAAGACCTGTAGTAAAGATAAAGCCAATATTGTCTGAACAGGTTAATCAAGGTTGCTGGTAACTGCCACAATGAATTAGTGCCTTAACCTGTTGCCGTTTATTATGATTTTTGTTTTTGTCTGGTGAATTAAATGAGAATTTCTAGTAACAAACTGGCAAAGGTATGTGTATAACGTTATTGTCTGGTATGTTTATTCATAATAAAAGGAAAAGGTGTTTAGGAACATGTACAATATAATGTAGATAAATCTGTTAGTCCAGAGGTGACTTTTCCCTGTGCTGTCAGAAACAGTGTCAGAAACTTTTCCCTGTGCTGTCAGAAACAGTGACTCCTCTTGTAGTATCCCTGTACATCTACAGTAGGCTTATCTTCACCACTCTGTGTGTGTTCAAGCAGGTGTACATTTAAATGTTGGATTTCAACAGGTTAAAGCAATTCCTAGACACACTTCAAAGTTTGTTGCTGTTAGACATTGTTATAAACTTTGTTTGTTAAACACATTTAACAAGTGGTTTTTTTATTGAGGGATCTTCCTAGAGACACTAGGTTTGTCTGTGCCAGTGAAAACATGAACAACACTAAAATACCCTCTCTTGTAATGCTTTTTTACAGAAAACCGGTGAGATCAACACCGTTTGTTTCCAGCAGTATTCAATTAACTGTTCATAAACTCAGTATAGCGTGCTGTTGATTGTAACCGCATGACCACAATATAAATCATGTTTTGAAAATAAAACATTTTACAGTTATTTTTGGTAAAGGTTGGCTTTCATGTTCCAGGTATTGAAATTGCTTTTGCCTTCAGGCTGGCATGCAATGTTTCTACTGTGTGTGCCAGTTCTTCACACTCATTTTCCTTAGATACCCAAGCTATGTACCATAGGCTTGTAATGTTAAAGATCCTACCAGAAATGGATGGACAGGAAGTCTCCATTCATTATATATAGCTACACATACATGCATATAAGGTGCAATTTAGAAATGCCATTTAACCTAGCTAGCATGTCCGAAGGAGGAAACCAGAGCACCTGAAAAAACCCACATGAATATAAGACTTCGAACAGGAGGTATTGCAGGTCTGAATTGATTCAAGTTTAATAGCAGTAATCACAACAATGCTGTGACACCCTTACAGAAAGCCTATTGTGTATAAACTCCTAAAATTAATAAAGCC
Source organism: Atractosteus spatula (assembly GCF_055471065.1). Lineage (NCBI taxonomy): Eukaryota > Metazoa > Chordata > Actinopteri > Semionotiformes > Lepisosteidae > Atractosteus > Atractosteus spatula. The sequence goes on from NC_142710.1 coordinate 62,841,231, forward strand.
TCCGGACCTTGCTGATCTGGTTTGAAAAATTCTTTAGATTAAATGCAAAACTGTAGACCATTAAAAGAAATCTGACAATACAGTGGAATATGTCCTGATTAATTGGGGAACAACTTCTATGACGTTATGGGAATTTGTAGTTGCTCTGTAATCGCAATAAATCTGTTGATTAATACAGTACTGTGCTCTATAATGCCTAATGTATCCCACTCAAATGTGCATTTTATTCAAATTAAGTGGAACAAATTGAACAAGCGGTGTGGTATTTGAGTCGAGTTAAACTGAACAAAACATGTTGAGAATCAGTGTAAAAAAAATATTCAAAAATACTTTTTTTTTTTTCATTTTAAAGAAAGCAGCAACAGCAAAGGTGGTATCTGTGACCCATTTCAGCAGTGAAGATTGTCAGGCTAGTGTCATGCTGCTTGTCCATGGAATAAGATGTTCTGCATCAACGATCAGTGGGCTTGACCAGAGTAACCAGGAAACCAGCTCTAGGAGTATCAGGGCATGATCTGGAAGATACCAAGCTCGAGTTCCGCAGAAAGAGTGGAGAAGATCCACAGCTGTTCTATCCATGTGTTAGCAATGCCAGCATTGTATTAACGCTCAGGAAGGTCACTTGGCTTATGCAATTCTGTGGCACTCAGTTTACACTGTTTGAAGTTTCACCCAGCATTGTAATGTACCACATTATATGAAATGCAGAACTCTTCACTAATCCAGAAAATTGTACACACTCTGGAGTGGTTGAATAGCTTCAAATTAGTTTATGCAGTTGAGGAAGGTAGGGGGTCATCACTTTTAACAGGGGTGAAGGTATTAGCAATTTGACCTCCTGTCTAGCTCTCCTCCTCCGTTTTCTGAACAGGACAACTTGGTGACGCCTCATTTGAGGGTTTAGGCTAGAAATGGGTTTAGGGTTGCAGATGGCCAGCTCTTGAAATCTCTGTTCCATACATTAACATGGATAAACCTTTCTCAAATCCTAAAACGTCTGCTCCAGGCAGACGTAGTGACCTGTTCAAATGCAAGAATCAACTGGTTCTTTGAAAGACAATCTGCATCCTTTCTGATATTTGGCCTATGTGCGATCCTCACATATTCTTCATTATTTATCAAAAGCAGACTGGTACTGTAGTTTAATAAAGAAATGGGCTTTGTAAACACATTACCCTTGACAATAATATGAAATTGATTAGGATGTAAACAATGAAATATTAGAATCAGTTATGGAAAACAACAGTGCCATTTTTATCAAAGACATACTGTATCATATCAAAGCTACTCAGATATCAGTTTTTGTTACCAATGTTCTGATTTGGTCTTTGTCATATTTAAGAATTATAAAGAATTTTTGTAATCTGATCACTGGAATGAGATGAAGATGAAAGTAAGTCTCCAGAATGAAGCATGTTGTATACCTTTAAATACATCTTGTGATATCCTATATATCCTCCAGGCTGATAAAATGTAGATTTTATCATTCTGACATTTTGCACTGAAGCTGATCTGTCTTGCAGATTTTTTTGTCATTGTATTACGAAGCATCAAAGAGTGGCTGACTTTCCTGTTATCAGCAATGAGTTATAACACATAATTAAATACTTCAATTAATAAGGAGGGTTGGGGATTGCAAGTTTTGAACAAAATAACATGTTCACATGAAATAAATCTCTTCAACAGTCAGACCAAGATGGCAATGGAAACATAATTTAAGGAGATTCAAACACTTAGAACTGTGTACATTGTGCAGGGGCAGCTATATGAAGAGATCAGATGGAGACCAGGTGTTATGATGCCTGAATATAGAGACATTGATATTGACATAGCTTGTAAAAGACTGTCACCCCCCTTCTTCATTACCGCATTGTAATTTGTCGATCAATGGTTTTTTCCTGTGGGTCACCTAAAATTCCTCAAACAGTAAGACAAATGAATTTTTTTCCATGCATATTGTTTTCCTCACACACATACAACGATTGTTTTTCACACACCTGCTATTTTTCCAACCACAGAGCAAACCTGAATCAGTCAACTTTTTTTAAAAAAATATACAGTATCACTTACACTACCAGGAAAAATAAAACTGTAGTAACTGTAAAACCAGAGTTATTGTAACACAATATGTTTACAGAACCTTTAGGAAGAGGTTGAAATAAGGTTTTGAATAACTCTACAAGCTTTGTGGCATGTATATGTTTATAAAGCACATGGAGTGTAATGGAATTTAATTTTCCTGTAGACGGAATACAAAAACAGCAAACAATTTCCTTCCAAGTTCTGACCTGTTAGGTGCGGTTGTTGGTTCAAGTGTTTCATTAATCTTAGTCAAAAAAATTCAAAGACCTAATTAATCAGTGTCCATTAGGAATAGACAGAGGTAAAAGCTCAGTATAAGATTGAAATAATGTCAGGATAAACTCCAGCATATTGTAGAACCTAATAAACTGCATATGGAACATCATGCAGCTTCATCATCAATTCGGCATATTGCTTTAAGACGTATTTCACATTAAGAAGACATTGTAGCACATGTATTATGGCTAGCCCTCTATTTTAAGACAGTAAATACTCATGCATTTAGAATACTCGCACAGCTTGCCTTTTTAAGATCATTTGTTAGAACCAATTATGAGACACCTGACTTGTGGCTCCTCCAGGGAGCTTATCAGTGCAAAATTAATGATACAATTCCTCTCGTCTGTATTATCTTTGGATCTCAGTCCTGGTGGTATAAGCAGGTTTCTGAAAGTGACAGTTATCTTTTGAAACTGTCTCTCATCACCGTCTTTCACAGGAAATAGGACAGCCTCTACCTAGCAGCTACCTGCTCTTCCAATGATCTATAGTGAACCTGAGCTCTGATTGATGACTTCTGCTTTGTAATTTTCCTGTTATTCTGGCTGATTACAGCAGCGCGGAAAATCGTTAACTACATGTCTTCATAGAACAAACATCTTTACTAAGGCTGTTCCCAACTCATTGGAGGATGCAGAGAGGTTGAACATTTTCAGACGGTCAATCCAACCTGTACTGTATATCAGTTGTACCAAACATTTTGATCTGTGGCTCACAATTTACTCCTTTGTTCAAATATAGAACTAAAAATGATAGATGCTAAAGCACGTTAATATTAAACAGATTGCTTATTGCAATGAGCACATCTTAAGCATTACAAGTAATCTGACTGATGATTGATCAAATTGTAGCAGACAGTACTGTATAACTCTATTAATAACAGCAATACAATTAATACTATTCAGAATTAAATGGCAGTCATTTTAATATTAGTTTTCACACATTACATTAAACGAATTGCAAGAGATTTAGTTCAGAATAATTCAGCAGAAATCTGACACAGCTTGTTCATCACCGATCTATGATATATCCTAAAAGCACACTTGGACATAAAATTAAAGTGAAATAACACATGGTGATAGAAGAACTGTCAGACATGCAATGACCTGTGAAGCCTGCATAGTAGGTCTGCATTAATCTGTAAATAAACATTTTATTAAAGTGCTCATATAGTGTTTTTAATTGCTCAACCCTGTAAATATCATATTTCTATGTATGTTCTCATCCCTTAATAAACTCTGTAAGCAGAAAATAAGCAAATACCTGTTTATTTCCAAAAGTAAAGAATACAAGAGATTTAAGGATGTTCATTTTTTCACTTGTCTCTCTCAATTAAATCAAGCTAAGTGCCTGATGTCTAGGTGCCTGTGCTTAATTTATTAATTTGCTTTTAAACACAGGAGATATCATTCTTTAGACAGATCTTCAGATTCTTTGAGCTGTCAGGCTGAAGGCCTGAGGTGAGGAAATTCAGAACCTTCTGACTGGTAAACACCCAAAACGCTGTTTGACATACTTCTGAAGTCAAAAAAGGTGAATATTCAACTTAAGTTCTGTCCCAAAGCTTGAGGGGTGGCGTGCATGTTTTATGTTTTTTGGTGCTGCATTTCTTTTTCAGAAAAAGCTACTACAAAATAACATCTTTCTACACAGTTTTCAAGTGATATATTAGTATATACTGAGATATACTTACTCTATACTGTATATTGTTTCTCAGTGTTTATTTTTATAATTTGGAATATTTCTAGGCAGAGTATTCTTTTTACTGGATTTTACAACAGATAAAATAGAATTCAGAAACAATGTGCATTATCCATACTGAATAAAAGGTATATAAAAATCTTTTTTTTTTCCTATAATATACTGAATGTCAAAAGAAATGTACCTCTCTTTACGTGTACATGGTTTTAGGAGAATACTGTAGTACACAGACTTAGTATATCAGTTACATGTTTTGCCATCATTGCTTTTAATTGGTTGATTCATTTTGGATAATTCATGTTAGTGACACATTAAAGTGACGGCCAGTTTAGTAAGCAATAAATCACCTCATTCTCATGAGTAAGAGAGCTGATTGGGCACAGGTCAAAGTGAATATCAGAGCTGGTGGATTTTAATGAAGAAAGAACAACACAGAAAGGAACCAATATGTCCTGTTTATCAAGAGAACAATGCCTTCATGCCATCAGTCTGGAGCAGCACCTCAGATAGACTCAGTGGAATCACGTTTTCTTTAGCAATAAATCAAAGTTTTGTGTAGACCATCCTGATGTCTACCACAATGTTTACCACAAAGTGAACTAAGTGTGATACTATTACCAGAACTCACTTATAGTAATTGATGGTAACACTACTGCATAACGTAACACTGATTAAATCCTTGAAACTCAATTGCCTCATTCCCACATGTTCATCTTTGATGTGATAACACATTCTCATGTTCCTGTGGATATGCTGTGCATAACATTTTGCCAGACATGAGTCCCATTGAACATCCATGGAAGATGCTGGCTGTGTAGTATTTAAAGTTTTACAAGAGGAATGAGACAGGATCTCAGAAGAAAGCTTCTGAAACTTGATGTGAAACATGTGTTGCAGACATGTAGCTTGTATTGCTTCCAACAGAAGCCACATACACTACTAGACAGCGACTAATTGACTTTCGTAGTAGATACCAGGTTAATCAGCATGATAAATTTACCAATGTCATACCTATTGTCCTTGTCCTTATAATAACTCTGAGAACTCATTGGAGTTAATACAGATACATTTCTTTTGAGGTTCAGTACAGAAATTGCATTTTTAATCTAGAACTGTAATTGATTCAGATTTGGAAATTTGTTTGCAGTAAAGATTGAGTGTTTTCTTTTTCTTCCCTCAAAAACAAAAAAGCTACCTGAAATTATTATAGAGAGCAAAAGGCAATAACAGAAACAATTAAATGCCTTTTTATGTTTGTTGCTAAGACCATGGGAGGGTCCATTGTACAACTTTGAATTTTAAGCTAAGTAAATGCATGTTGTGTAACCAATTGGAAGTTGTTAGGTTGAGTAAACAGACCTTAAGGTGGCATCACCTAAGAAGCCCTATAAAAAACAAGGAAAATCTGAGCATAAATCATTAAACACCTGGATATTAATGTAAGTGGATTCACCCTCAGGCAATTATTATGGCTAAAAGACTGCTCTTTTATTTTGTTCCAAATAAAATTATAGTATGAGTGGAGAAAAACAGCTCATGACATACAGGTGCATACCGACTCGACTGAAGCAACCAAAGTATTGTTTAAAGAGAAAAAGCCAATATCGCCCACCAGTAAAAATGGATCCCCATTACCAATTCATTATTTTATCATGGCATTTTGAGAGTATAAAGACATTCTTTGCAGAAGAAAGGCAGGAAGCAGCTCAGTGAGTTTAATACCCAGCTTTTCAAGCTGTTCACAGTGTGTGTGTGGTGGGGGGGGCCTGTCAAAATTTCCCATTCAAATTTTGAATAATGCTAGTGTTAAAAAAATACATATTTGTAATACAAAACATCTGATATACAGTAGTTGGACACCTTCAAACCAAAAGCAAGGAAAAACACAGATGGAATTCTCTTCACCTGCCTCAATGGATCTCTCACAAGCAATACTGGAAACTTTTGTCAGGGGGACAGTGTGGTTAAGACCACATAGATAGACAGGCCTGGGTGGAAAATGAAGCCTTCTGTAGCTGTGTGGCAACCCTCAGGCAATATGACAAAAGTGCATATTGTTCATCAGGAACCTGCATAGCTTTTCTAATCCAAAATGACACGGCTTTGTTTAAGATGGTTTGAGACTGCTTAAATATATTATATTACATAGTTCATTGCGTTTCGTAGACTGTAATTTACCCAGCCAAAAGCACTTTTAATTTTTCAAATTTTAAATTGTTTTGTCTGAATTTCTCATTAGTGTTTCACCTTCACAGACATGCTATGGACAGCTGTATGCAGATACACAACAGGAAAATGGATGCATAGCATTTTTCATGAGTTGACTTGTCAGAAATATATCTTAGAACAAGATTGTTTTAGTTTTGTCATAGGTAAATGTAACTATTGCAAACGTAGCACTGGGCTGTTTCGAAACGTGCCATTTACTCCATTCATCTGAAAATTACTGTTAAAAGAGATCCATTCCCCTGAATTAAAGGAAAAAAGCAGCTTGACACCCTGATGAAAGAGAGCACTCAAGTATTTACAGTAATCATGATATGAGACACAATAGAAGGAGATGAAACAAAAGTCCCTTTGAACACAGATCAGTGAAGGTGAAAATATTTTATTTCTTGTTGTGGGATAACGTCTTGAGAATGCCACGCTCAAAGACACGCTGTGATCTCATTACAAAGCGAGGCAGAGCCCTTGTTTTGAGAGGAAACCTCACAAGGGGACAGGTAACTACCTACTAGTGTTACAGCTCGCTTACAGATTAACCTTTCATTGTAGAGTTCATATTCTCCCCTACCATGTATTCTTTTTAAAGCATGCAGTCAACACCTCTAGACTCTACTGATAATTCTTATATAATATTGGAAAAACACAATCTTTGATATACAGCACAGAAGAATACCTATATAATGCAATCCCCAAAAGATGCTAAAAGGCCAATTATGTATTGGATTTTGGGAATGACCTCGTTACTACAAAAAGTTATATGAATATATTTCCATTATTTTCCATTGTCAATTAGCCTGTTAAATTATAATGTGTAACAAGCCATCACCACATGGAGAAGAATAATTTTGACTTCTGATGCAACAAAGTGAAAATTGTCATTTTGACTTCACTGTATATTAACACTACAATGTTCCCCTAACATTAAGTCTATTGGCTCAAGCCAGATTTCCACTATTGGAAATATGAATAGTGCATTTAAACATGCACAATCCTTATCTATTATGAACATTATTTTATTTGATCTGCTCCTTAACTATTTTCTTTGACACCAGAACAATGAAACACAAGTATTTCTTGCTGAAATTGTACATAGAATGCTAATATGTATTACAGTGGAAATGTTACTTAATAGTATAATAATCAGTCTGAAAGCTGTATGTAGCAAATTTTTCTGCTTTCTCAAGTATTGCTGATTTCATCTTATTAGAAGCAGTAATACCAGTATTGAATAGTTTTTAATGCAGTTATATCTGCATTGGTACAGTAGGAACCACATATTGTCACGATCGTAAGCCCCTCCTCTTAAGGACGCCCCAGCCCTTTCTTGTTTGTCTTAGATTTTTTGCACCTGCCTCCGGTTCCAGCCCCCTTCCTGTAAAAGCCAGACGCTCCTACCAATCTGGGCTCAGCTTTGGAAGATGGACGCCCGGAAGCCCGCCTACCAGCGAGTCCAGGATTGGCCCGATGGCATAGGCTTCGCAACAGCGTCCTGACCATCTGGGTCCGGGGCTGGGAGCACCTGGCTCCGTTACCCTTTTTTATTCCCCTGACCCTTCACCGGATCCCACTCCGGCTTTTAACTTTGTCATGTCTCTGTCATGGATGGACCACACAGCTCTGGACTTTTGCATTTCCTGGACTCCCTTTGGACTTGTTTGCCCTGGACCACGCCCCCCCCCCCCCCCCCGAGCACCAGCGCACCGTTGACACAACCCCCTGTTCTTCTACCAGCCCCGATCCTAGTCTTTTTTCCCCATGTGTGTTGCACTCCCTTCCGGATTTTATCGTCTGCATAGAGTCCTGAAAAATGCTTCGTGACACATATTCTTTCATTCGGACACAGAAATTGGTAATTCCACTCACCTGACATTTAGAGCAACTCTATTTAGCAGCCCTCAATACTCTCAAGGTTGTTTTCATTCAGTTCTGCACCAGAAAGACCTCCAATCCCATTCAGGATGAAAGCACCAAAGAGCCTACAGTAACAGCGGTCAATAATTTTTTTCATCATCAACATTTTCCTTGTCTCAGGATTATGTAGAACAAAACCATCATCTCAAGTATATCAAGGTGCTATCAAGGATTTGGGGGGATGGAATGCGATTTTTACAGTGAATGCACAGCGAAAGGCAACTCTGACGCAAGCAACAAGATGAAGCACAATGTGTGGTTTACTGCACATCTTTACAAGAAAGTTGTGTTTGCTTGAATTTAAAAACTTGTTGCTTTTATATATGTAAGATATGAGGCTTCTTGAAAAGCCACACAGGGACACTGGAGTCACTCAAACCCACTGAGTGCTACCAGTGCCTGACTACTCTGGCCATCAAGTCATTGTCAATCTAGTCTATGGGCCTCAACATTAAGCGATCAATATTAAAAGTTTTGTTTGGGATTCTGTTGTGCTCCATCCTTTGTAATCACAATCTCGTGGATGACACATACAGTATGGACAGATTTGCTAAATTCTAACCAATATCAATTTCAGACTAATTAAATCATGTCTAAGGGACATCACAGGGCTGTAGACTGTTGCTGAAAAATGTAGGTCTTGGCAGGTATTCATATTGCCTCTCTATAATCAGCAGTAATTGTTTACCAGGTTTAAAGTAATACCCTCTCTCCTCATGCCATGCCTCTATAAAAATGCACTCTTTTGCTTGAGTACAGTTGCTGCTAAAGCTGTTGGCACTGCCAGTGCTAATGCTGACGTTTATACAATAATAAGCTGCCTACCGTATTGCTTATCCAGTCTTGTATTTTCACTCAGATGAGACAGTAAAACGCAAATTGACAGAATTACTGTCAAGACTGGCAAGCTGACACTATTAAAGCAATAAAAGAAATGTTGATACAAAATCTGCTGGCAAGTTGCAGGTAGTATGTGCTTGACAGATCATGCTCACACCCAGGCTTTGTTTCAAATCACATACAGCAGTCTTTGTGGAGGTAACACTTGTACTTTTTTAATATGCTGTGCTTTTACTACTTAATTTAGAATATGTATACATATAGTATTCAGCAGTCTCAAAGTAGTATTTGGTAAGATTTACCCTCTAATAGTTTTCAAAAATAGTTGTTAATCAATAAACATACACAATGTGCTAAATATAGGCTTTTTCAAAAACAGAAATGTGGGATACTTTGGCTGGTTTTACATACCTAGTAATATATTTTATGTATCATTTTTAACTATGTTCATTAATAGCCCTAATGTGAAATAGGGTTATTTTAGCAAATTCTTTGTTAATCCTGAAATCTTTCATTGTTTTCACATTGAGTTAACCTCTTCTGTGTTCTTTTCCTTATTAACCATCAAGCCCTTCCTTTAAATATTGCAGTGATATCTTACTTAACGACTGTATCCCGGTCTAAACATTTTTGCCTCATAAACAGCAGCAGTCATGTTGTGTTTCATTGCATTTCGATGCCTGCGAAAGTCAAAACAAGTTGGTAAAGGGAATGATGAAGTTCATTGTAGATGCATTCCTGTTAGTAGATAAAACTTTTAAACAAATCGGAACGTCTGTAAAAAAAAAAGGCACCAGCAGTACATGTTCACATTGTTCCCTGCAGCCTTTTTCACTTTTTGTGAATCTGTAGGAGCCTTGAGGGACTGAAGTCATTTTTCATGTAAAGACAGCAAACCTGCCCAACTGGCTTTAGGTGGGTTAGAAGAACGACCTCTCTGGTATAGTGTCTGCAGTCTTCTACATTTCAGAGACGTGGAAATGAATGTTAGTTTGTTTCTGAACATTTTGGTTAAGCTGACCTTATATTCATCTTGTTTACTGTTCCCTTCTAAAAAATACATCTGCACATTAAGCTAATATGGTTTAAAAAACAGATTCTTACAGATAATGTTATGTGACTGTTTAAAATGCATACAATAAATGTGTAGCATTATGCAACTACAGGCAACCCTGGTATTCTAGTTTTTTTCAATATGCTATTCAGTATATAGTAAAACTGTGCTTAATTTCTCTATTCCTTTTGAACATTTGCTGATATAATTAAGATATTGAAGAAGTTGTGTTATAAGCGTTTTGTCAGTAAACCCATTGTATTCTCAGGGGGTGTATATCTTTCCCTCTACCCTCGATCTCTTACGTCATTATTTGAGTGTTATTTTTTAAATAGCTTTTAAATTTTAAGGACAGAGTCCCTGGTTGCGGCAACAGACTACTTTTGTTGTATTTTTAGCTCAAGAGCCTAAGTCTCAGACACTGGTAGTCGCAAGCTTTTACCACAGCTGTTGACTGACGGCCTTTAGCTGCTGGGAAGTTCAAGTTATTGCTACTAGACTTTCAACATGGGGGGTAGAGCTTCTCAAGAATGGCAAAATACGGAATGCCAAGCTCAGTACTCTCCACTGACTGTTGGGTTTGATAAAGATACTCCCCTCTGTTGCCAAACATTCAGAGTTATAAAAATGCGTGGGTGCAACACTACAAAAAAAATGTTGGGAAAAAGTACCTCCCCCATTTTTTTAAATGAGGTTTTCAGTTGTAGTCTTAATGTATTATGTGTTGTGGTTAAAATAATTAGGCAATATATTCAGCGTATTCATTTCGGAAATGCCAGCTTTAAATCATCCATGTAAATTTTCTGCTTCATGGTATTCTTAATTCAGAAATGTGAAGTGTCAGAGCGCATTCCAGCTATACATTCTTGAAGCACAATAATTAAGATTGTTTGCCTAACGTTCAAGTGTACAACAATATTTGTTGATGCTCACATTCTTTCCCCATAAAAGTTATTTTCCATGTGCTAACCAAAATGCTACAGGGCTCCATTTCTTTCTCTTACTAAAGTTTCCATTTGCACTTGAATTCTTTTGTGCACTGATAACTTTGCTATTTCAGTTTTTCCAGGGATGTCATATTCCACCACTGTACAGCATAAGCAGTATCATCATATTCACCATTACTGAAACTTAAATACAGTTTATAGTACAAAGAAGAATATTATTTCCAAAGAATTCCCTTCAGGTAAAAATATTTTGCTTGCAAGCCACGATGAACCCAGCATCATTATGAATGTAAAGTTAATTTTAAGTTTTGGGGATATTTAGATGTATATGTATTGTTTCAAATCTTGATTCTAGCATTTTCTTTCATGTTTTTAAACATATTACTTATGTTTCAAGTCTTATTGTGTGAATGCAGTCAGGTCCTCTCCTCCTGTGACAATTTTTACAAATTATCACATTATGAAATACCTCGGAAAAGAAAAACGTGATTCAAGATTGTGTAGCAGTGTAATTATCCTCCGGAGTGTAACCAGTGAAACATAAGACTGTACCAAACACTTCAGAACACTGTGCAGCTTTCACAGTTGCAAGCCATCCTGAGGCTATTCTCTATGTTGGAGACTCAAAAGTAAAGAATTAAGTATTAAGATGTTGTTAAGATGATATGAAATACTGCTTTAGTATAATATTTCATTTCATCTAAGTCATTCTTGCCTTTATTATCCACATAATGAACATAATCTTTTGAAAACATAAAGGAGAATTACCGCATTGAGGCAAAGTTTATCTTCCACTGTGAAGCCATTGTTTTTGGTTTTTGAATTTGCAGAACCTGGTAGAAAAAGATTTCAGCCATTGGTGGGTAATTAAGAAATATACGGTACCATGAGGATGGGTGGTTAATACCTCTACCATTACTAACTCTGGACTCAGCCCAGATGTTCATAATTTTGTGCTGAATAATAATACCCTGGCTGTCTTTGTACCAGGAATCCCAACTCAGATATCACATTTGAGATTAAACACCTAAATGTCTTGGTAAAGCACAAGACTCCAAGCAGTTTCAGCAAAGCAAAAGTGCTCCATTCACTATTTTGTACTTTAGGAAATTTCCCAAAGGTCAGTAGTTCAATCATTGTTGAACCATACAAATCCTGGGACAGACCCTGCTTGTCACACACTGAGCATTGATAGACATTCCTCCAGGCTGGTGAATATGTAACAGGTCTTGATTAATGCATCTAGTCATATGGAATGAAAGAGAATTCATTGTATCCGTATTTACATACAAATAACAAGCTGATTTAGAGAAACACTCTGTTTCTTTACAAAGTGAAAGTCCTTTACTACAACTGCTGAAGGAGAAAGAAGCAAAGAGAATATATTTACTTTAGTTTTACACAAAAGCAATTTACTGATTAGAACTGTTTCATGTTCTATGGGACAGCACATTATAGTGAATTGAAATAACAAGAGGGGCAACAGTTTACTAGGTGTGCTCTATTTGGATGATCATCATACATTATTTGATTCATTGATGATGGATGTGGTTATACTCATAGCAGAGGGAATGTGAGTATATGATGGTCTTTATTGTATTGTCTTGTAACAGCTACAGCTTTAGAATACAAGTGGTAACCTGCAAGTAGGAAAATTAAAAATATTATTATATTACATCTGTAAGTAACATTTGTATGTTTTGAAGGATAGTTTTCGTGTACTACTAAAAAGGAAAATTCAGTATGAGGAAATAAGGAATGCAAGTTTTGTATAGTACAGAAGTACAGTTTTTCAACAAAATGTAAAAAATATATTATTTTTAATGTAATTTTAATTATTTTGAAGGTTTTGTCCTAATGCATAATAAATTAGTCATTTTTCAATGACTAATTTGTTATACAAAACAAACTACTCAAACTGTTTATCGTACATACTGCATACCCCTTAAATAGCCCTACCAACATGTCACTGCTCTGGCAATCCTATTCCAATCAGGTAAATAGATCTAGAAGATCTAGGTCAATTACAATCAGGGCATTGATATGCATCACATGACACTGTCAGCTCTACTGTATAACCAATCTTCTCTACAACTAACTGTTTTGTGAAGGTTAGCAGTATTTGTTTCTAAACTGCTAGCAAAGTATGGGAGTATTAATTGATGAGAGAATAAGGGTAACCTAAAAAAAAAATCTGTGGTCCAATTACCTCACATAAATTGATCTCTACCTACTTAACTTTCATCAGTCATAAATTATAATTTGCTTAGAAAAAAAAGTAGAAAAGCGATTCATAAGAAAGGTCACAAAGGAGAGGAGGCTATTCAGTCTATCTAGCCCATTAGGTAGTTAGTATTAAATTGGTCCAAGGATCTAGCAGTGTCTTGAAGGATACTGGGCTATTGGCTTCAACAGCGTGGATGGGTACAGTAGCTTGTTCCATACTCCCACGATCCTAATATTCAGAGGGTTAATATCCCTGCCCTAATACAGCAAGAGGAAATGGTATTCTCTTTGGTGCATCCGTTTCTTATATTATCATATGACTAGTTTTATAATCAGATTGGACATTACTCAGATTAACGGCGATTTTATATGAAATGTGAGCTGTCGGTTTGCTGCTTGTGAACTGGTGAAATCTCCTAAGATAACGCCACAGGCAGCAGATTACTATGAACTTTTTTGCCAAGATATCGACTTGCACATCAAGGACTTCAAGTAGCGGGATGGGTGGATGGATAGATATCTATCACGGATATCATTCATGTTTTTCACACAAGGTTCCGGGTCACATGTGGATTTTGCTACAGTACCTTTCAATTTGTTTTGTGTTGTGTCTTTTTCTTTGCTTTGTGAATGAAGAGGCACAGGGTGACGAAAGAGTGAGGGAAAGAACAGACACAGCTGTAGCAGGTGGTAATGGGCATTTCAAAGACAAAGCAACCTGTCAGGAATGCTTGTGGCAAGGGATGTTAACACATCCACAGGACAGAGCCCTGTTTTTGTTTGTTTTCAAATGAGGATGTTCCTGTGTTATGTATTTGTCATTGCAGTAATACTTAGGTTCAGCGCTTTTAGGTACGATGTAGTGACAGATGCTTTTATATTTGAAACTCACACTCTTGTAACATTTCAATGCCATGAAGACCTTGACTGTAAAGCACAATTTGATGTGTGTGACATTGGATTCACTCTTTATATTTTAATAAGCAGCACAGCTTAATATATTTACTTCTGTCTCATAGAACCATATTTCTCAAACCCAGGTGGAGGACTGAGATAACATTTGTGAACTTGATTTTGAACAAGGTAAACAATTTAGCAGTGGAGCTACTTATTGCAGCAAAAATATCTGGCTAATTAGTAATGAGCCATGCATTTTTCTTAGGCTTCCCTCTGTGTAATAACTTTTATTTTCCATAATATTTTGGTGATGTTTCTCCCTTCCCCTAGAGGGAACTAGTCACCTCATTCATAGTGCAACACTATCCTGTCTTTAGAGCTTATCTGCTTTTCAATTTGTATTTCCTACTTTCAGTTCTTATATGATGTCAACATTTATATATCTTGCTGTGAATTAGCAATTAAACACATGTATGACAACTTTACATGGAAATGGACAGTAGTTTAGATTTTAGAAGACAAAAACTAAATTTCATGTGTGTGTTTTTAACACCATTTTAAAAAGTCTCACGTGTTTAGAAAACCAATTTCCTCCACAGCAATGTCAGTGAAAATGATTAATGTATTGTGCCACAAAAGATTCTGTTTAATTAGTTCTGATGAGAGCTGGCAGTGTCAGTGTCTGATACAAGGCTAACAGGAATTAACAGGAGCAGAAAGATGCTTTATCCCAGGATGTTGGCATTTTCCTATGACACTTGGAAACAAAGCTAATGAATATTGAGTTTGACCCACTGGTTGATCTTGGATGAATTACGCTCTATGCAACACTAGGCATGTGGATTCAGTTTGCCTTGGAACAGGATGGCCTTAGTTTTCAGTGAGAGTAAGTTTTTAATCCTCCCAAAGACATGTTGTGAGCAAAAACAAAATTAGTTTTTTTGCTCTGTGAATAACAAGATTGAAATCATTCTACAAGAACAAATAATGATAAAAAAAACGTTATATTGACAGATACCTATCAATAGATGCATATGTTATTGTGCCATGAATAAGTGAATCGCTTTTAATTTATTCATCACTCAGGGAAAGTGTATTTAAACCAGAAAACTGGAAGCACTTCTTTACACAGTGCGCAATATTCTCAGATCAATTAACTAGAAGCAAGCAAGTGAGTTTGATTGTTGATGGTCCTCTCATTTGTAACTATTTTGTTCTTATGATAGTATTAATTTGGTCACAGATATTCCCTGTTTCAGGGAAACATGAGTGTTTGGATTGAAAACCGGTTAATAAACAGAGAGTTCAGATAAGGGGTTAATGTAATTATTGGAGTGCCACAGGGATATGTACTAGGAACAATGCTCTTCATAATGCATATCAATGATCTTGATTCTGTTATACTGTAGATGATACTGTAAGTGCAGGACTTTGAATGCAGGTAGAAAAACACAAGCTCTAAGTAAATAAATGTTAAAATGAGGTACAAAAAGCTACTTATGACAGCTTCTATACAATGTGATGAAGTAATTAAGAAGGCAAACAAAATTTTAGGACATGTGTTTAAAAGTACTGAATTTAAATCAAGGGATGTTATGTAAAATTAAATAACATATTATTATGGCCTCATTTAGAATATTGTGTACAATTTGGTAATAAAAAAGAAAAAAGACCAACTAGTTGCTTTTGAGGATTAAGATAATGTCCCACACTGACAGGCCAAACAAACTGAATCTTTTTAATCTTGAACACAGATAATTAATACTAAATGAACTAGATGGGCTGGATGGCCTCCTTGTGTTTGTAACCTTTTTAACGTTCTTATGTTCTTTGATTTGTTTGCCTGATTGAGGCCAATTACATCAAGATCAAAGTGCATTTTAATATTCTCATCAGCATACCTTAAAAGTTATTAGTGATGAAGTGGACTAGTAAGATACATTAATAGATACATCAAAGTGGTCTTTCCATAAGTTTCTCCTTAGTAAATTAGATCTCTTGGAGAATTAGATAGAATGTATTGTTTTGCTGGTATCTAACTCCATGGCCCCATGCTCTTTATACTTTAAGGAGAGCAGGTTTGGTTGGTAGTGATGCCAAGGATGAGATGATTTTCTGGGATAGCTAGTTTGTCGTCTGTTCTTTAAACTGAGGCACTATAAGGGTAGTGTGTTGGTTACAGATATGAAATTCATCATTATTCAGTCTGTATCACCATTTTAAAAGATTAACTTGATTTTCATTCAAACATATCCATAATGGTGGTTTTAATAGATGTATTTTCACACTGTTAGAAAGTAAAGGCTTTGTTACAATGACATTTCCACCATAAACAAATAAACATGGAGCCCCTCCTGCTCAGCAAATGTTGTTTGACCAAGTAAAGAACTGCAACCAATTCCTGTCAATCATGAGCCAAATTCTAAGTAAGAGAAAAGACTTCAATGAAAGGAATCCTTCTGTCATTGCCTTGTGCGCTATCAAATGAACCTAT
The DNA here is from genome assembly GCF_055471065.1 of Atractosteus spatula. Lineage (NCBI taxonomy): Eukaryota > Metazoa > Chordata > Actinopteri > Semionotiformes > Lepisosteidae > Atractosteus > Atractosteus spatula. The sequence goes on from NC_142710.1 coordinate 62,857,888, forward strand.
CCATTAATCAAGAAAATGTATACCTGCAACTGCCTTCTTGTACATGTAATATGAATTAAACTTTTAGCTGATACTTTTTCCAATATTGTAACTTGCTTTTCACTTTAGAACCTTGATGCTCTGCCACCTGTAACAAGCTTTCACCTGTTAAATGCAAGAACAAAACTGCTAAAGTCTTATTCAAATTTTCTGCACAAAACAGATATCATGCTTCTTCTTGCACAGCTTTTTACCTTTCTTGCCAATAAACTAATTTTCACTTTGTGTAACAAAAGCCTGCAATTATTAGAAGTCCGTATGCTTAGTCATAATGATAAAATGAGCATAGATTAAGGAAAATATCAGTTTCCTTTACCACACACGTGGAGTAAAATTAACCTCTGCATAATGCCTTTTCTTAAATTGATGCTTTTTAGCATTTGATTTCTATTTAGGATTAAAAGATTCTATTTGCTGTCAAAGGTGCTCATAATACAACTACAAATGATTGGGAAGAATGTATAGGGATTTTAATAAATTCATGTCCAAATAACTTTGAGATTGATATTAAAAATCAGGGCTTAGGACCTAACAACACAACAGGGTCTTGTGTTTTGTTTATATGCGGATTACAGGTTTTTGTAAAACACTTAAGCAATGTGGTTTAAAGCATGTACTGTAACTGTTTTGAATACAAGGCCTAAGGCTTGTTAGAGGAAAATGTATAAATGACAAAATAGTACCCTATTGAATTATTATTGAGGCAGAATGGTGGCACAGTTTATAGCATTGCTGCCTTACAGCAGTAAGGCCCTGGGCTCAATTCTGTCTGTGTGAAGTTTGTATGTTTGCTCCATTTTTGCATGGGTTTCTTCTGGATGCTCAAGTTTCCTCCCACAGTCCAGAGACACAGTGAAAATTGGCTCGGTTGTGAGTGTGTCTGTTTCTGTGTCTGTGTCTGCCCTTTGACGGACAGGCATCCCATACAGGTTGCATCCTGCCTTGTGCCGATTGCTGGCTGGGATAGGCTCTGGCTCTCCCCCTGTATTGGATAAAGCAGTTAGAAAATGCATGGATGGATGAATTGTTGTTGATAATACATTAGCAGTGGCAGGAATATCATTAGATTAGGACGTAGTGTTTATGCCATCCATGGAACAGTTACTACAGCATAAACTATCACATACAGGAAATTCCTTATAGTATGGCCTTGAATCTTTAAACGGCAACTTGCTAGTTTTTATAAAAAATAAAAGCAAACATTGTTCCAGTGATACTAACGTAAATTTCTTTATGTTTGGTATTATTTTCATAGTCATCTGCTCTTTTAATTTAGAAATCTTCATCAGTGCCAAGTACTAGTCAGTCATCGCTATTATTAAGCCACAGAAACATGTGTGGTTTAAGTATCTGTCGCTGTAATAATGGCCTGGATACAAGAAAAGTAAATTCCTAAATTTATTAAATTGTTAGTTATATACACCATGATTTTATCTCAACACAAAATATACTATCTCAATTTAATATCAGAATCTTAATACATTAATACACAACTTAGTATCCTGAGCCAGATGTTTAAATATTATGTGTGCCTTTGTGTAGCATGGGTTTTGATTCCCATATGGAAAAGGAATAAACTGAAGACATGTCCTCAAATATAACACAATGAGTATTTCTAAATATGTTGTTGAAGCACTGAGGGCAAGCGATTGTCATGGTCAGACTTTTTTCCCTACGGTATGAAGATACCAACAGCTGCATTCGTGGAGCCAACGTTTGTATCCTGTTTAGATCTGAAAACAACATGAATCTAATGAATGAGTCATTTCTTCAGCAATACATTTCATGTATGTGTATACAGCCTATGTTAAGGTAAGAATGTGAATCCAGGAACTTCATGAATGTTTAGGGAATTCATTCATATTCGTTCAAGAGTCATTGCACATAAGTGTACATCAGTTTTATTTGAGAGCACTACAAAATGCCATTTTAAAGTTTCGAGAAAGCTATGCTCATGATATTTGTATGATGTAGCTCATTTGTTTATACAAGTATACATCAGATTACAGATGGTAAAACTGTGGTGGGCATTGGAGAACATATCCCAAAGATTTATAGATTTGTAGTTCACTTACAACAAACCGAAGTAGCGTCTGTATTGTCTAGTAATAGAATAGCACATGTAACCAATCGCATGTTATAACTGTAAACTAAGAAGATGCCGTATGTGACTAATCCCATGTAATAACAGTAAGCCGAGACACACTCTGGCCAGAAACGCCAGAACCAAACCGCAAGCTTCTGACGAGTTTATCGATGAAGTCAGAAGGAGGTTTGTTGTTTTGAGTTCAGACAGCTTGGAAGGCATGCCCTTGAACCACAATAAAGATCCCATGGCTTACCGCAAAACCTTAGTATGTGAGCAGTTTTAAGCACAGGGAAGGGGACATGATATCCTATACTGAAATCAGTGCACCGGTATTTATTTTTCTCTATGAGCACATTGTACGATAGCAGGGAGCATTTGTAAACAACCCCCAGAAATGTTTGCAACTGACTGAATTTTCATTCTGTAAAGCCTGCAGCAGTTTGGAAGCATGGTGTCTGGATTCACTGCTTAAATTTTAAAAATTCCTGTAATTTCTAGTTTTTTGGTTTTGTAGGCTATATGTAGAACTTTACATTGCACTTACAGAAAAAAAAAATTCTAAGAAACTGTAAGACACAGTTCTTCACTCTAATGAAGATCTTCGTGAAGCAAGAAAGCTCCAGCTTTCAGTTCACTATAGTGACAGGTTGTCTCGAACATGTCCCAGTTCCCCCATTCTGAAAGAATCAAGATTTGAGATGTTAAAGCCATTTAAGTTTAGTGTCTGTTTTTCACTGAGAAAGCTTGCATCTGAATTAGCAACAATTTTAAATTATTCTACTTGGTTTTTAAAAATGTCTTGTTTCCTCTGGAACAGAATCTAACAATGTCAAAACAAGATGGAACTTCAATGTCCGCCTGGAGTTGGTGAAGGTTAGGAAGAGGAGGAAAAAATGTAACATTAAGTAACCTACACAGACAAGCACAGGAGTAGTGCACATAAAATCTAATTTAGTTTAAAAAGGATTCATTTATTTGTGACACTCAGATATACTGCTAAGAAAAGGATGTTTCTTGTATGCTTAAGAACATAAAGAGATTCACATCTAGTTAAATAACCTTTGTAACTAATCCTAATCCTTTTTTCGTAATGCTGCACAAAAAAGTTCCTGTTATTCTTTTGTCATTTGATATTTAAAATGATAAATGTCGAGTGAGTCGGACGTTTGCTTTGTTGTTAATGGGCTATCTGGGTTCACTCAATGATTGCTCGTAGTATTTAGTGTCTCCAAAACATCTCAGTATACAATTACCAACAATATTTCCTTTTCTTTTCATTAAAAAAACGATGGCATCAAAATATAGTCTCAAAATGATAAGGCTAAACATTTGGTACTGCTTAAAAGCACGAAAGCATCCCATATCCTTTTTATTGCCTTGTCCATTTTGATGGACGAAAACCATTCACGTCTCACAGCAGGGATTGTCAACTCCTATCTTCAAGAGCGACAGAGTCCTCTGGTTTTCATCTCCCATCTGAGCTTTATTCATTGCACTGAGAGTTGCTACTTAAAACATTACCTGTGAAACCCACAGGAATCCTGTTCTTAAGGACTGAAGTTGTCCATCTCTGTCCTGGAGAATCTTCAGGGTCTAATGCCAATTCAGTGCCCCACTGGATTTAATGTTTTTGATTCATTTTAATGTGATTAAAAAGGGAAATAGACAACATTATCACTTCCAAGAATATACTGTATATGCTCCTGCCAGTTTTCTTCTCCCATGGTACGGTTTTGCAGTAATTCTTAGTGGGTCATGTGGTCATTGTTAACCCAGATTTCTACCCAAACATATTGTGCATTCTTCTTAATATCCAAAGGAACAGGTAAAGGAAAATAAATGAAACACAGTATTTAGACTATGTAGCCAACCTTCATTTTAAAATAATACAGCACAATCAAATAAGTTCAGATGGTGAAGCCAACTATTATTCCATGCACAATCATGACAAAAAACAGCCACTTTTATATTTTTTTTGTTTATGTAATATTTGGGTTCTGTGGTTTTGTATCTGGGGCTCTGGAAATCCTCAGTTCTGGAGTTTGATACATCTGTTTATCATGCATGTTCCAATTTACCCATCAATGATGTATTCCTTGTAGAAATTTTCAAGTGGTCTTGTTAACTAATATATATATATACGTTCCATTTAATCATAAATATTCCATTTAATAAAATCCAGACAACAATTTTGTGTTGCCATCTGGACTGAATCGAAAATGCTCTTCTTGATTTGCAGGTAACACCATTAATATTTTCTTCATGTATCACCACACATTAATCAAGTCAGTCAAAACTTCATTAATAATGTTTGCATTTTGGCACTAATGTTTATACATTTCTACCAGTGCCATCTGTTATTTATTGCAGAGATTTAGGACATATATCTGTCTTAAAGAGGAAGTTTTTATGTTGTGCTCAAGGTTTAAATGATTAAAATATAATTTGTTTCAGAATGTTTTGGCCAAAAGTCTTTCTTCAGGATATTTAGAAAGAAATGAGAACTTTATTGCCCTGTAGTTAAATGTCTTTCTAAACCGCTTGAAAAAGGACTTGTCCTGAAAATGTCTTGAAACAAAAGGATTTTCTAATCATTTAAACTTTGACATAACTTCCTTCTCTTAATCTACCTGTCTGTTTGTCCCTTCTGTCTTTTTATGTTGTGTAATCAGTGGTGGGTTTTCATTTTAATGAATAATTTCAAAATTTGAAAAATGTAGCCTAGGTTGTGAAATTTAACGTACTCCTCATCTAATCCTCTTATTGATGTCTTTCTTATTTTTATGGGATGACTCACAATATTGTTTCAGGGAGACTAATCAAAAACAAGAACAAGTGGGAGAGAAGTTCATTGTGAATTCCACAACATTCAACAGCTTTCACTAAGAGCAGGTCATGAATGCTGGCCTGCTGCCATTGGGAACTTGAAAGGCTGAAAGACATATCGTATCGTTCCGTAGCCTCCTCACAAATGGGTAGGCTTAAGGAGGCCTTGTTTCTCACTCACATTAGCACTCAAGCCCAGTTTCTTCTCCTACCTTCCTGGCAGACCCTGACGAACTCTGTCACTTTGACCTAATCCAGTTTTCTGCACAGCTGTGGTGAAAGTCACCTTTAGATTGATCACATTTTAATGCAAACAAGGCTGGGAAGGAAGCTTGTGTGGCTTGTGGAAGCGGTGACAGTCCTCCTGAATGGGATAAGCTGTAGCCGGGTGAAAAAATGTGACAGGGAGCTTTATCACTGCTCCATGCAAGACAATTTGGAAATTATTGCTTCTTTCAGAATGTATTCTCTTTCTGGGGGCCTAACCCAATACAAGGCTCTGCTTAGCATAGACACCATTGTGAGCAATTCCTTAGTCCTGAAGAACATTTTTTTCAATCTATTGTCTGTGTCTATCCCTGATTCCCCTAAGAGGATTAACTGAGAATATCCCATGGAAGACTCAGAAAGATTTTGGGACTGACTTGATGCAAATGTGAAGTAATTTTGCCCCAAATACCCTGCAATAAATTGCAAACGAGCTTTTCTTAGCAGACATCTACTCATACTTCTGATATGCACAAAAATGCAATGGGGTTGAAGAAATGAATTGATTCATTTATTCTTTGACAGGCAAGTTAAACAGAAAATTTTGAAAACTTCTTTTAAAAATCGATAACTAACATATCCTGAAGTGGTTCTTCTGCTTATATTTTAATTGCACTCACTAAAGGATTAAGCTTGGATAATAAAAAAGGGAAAAAAAGTAGTTTATCAATCAATGACTGACTCTGCAAGTATATGTATTTTACTTTCAAATTGTAATTATAAGTATCCTGATATATTAGTTAATAAAAATATATTTTAATTCATTCTCATAACTAACATTTAGTAACAAGTTTCGGATGCACTAGTGGATGAGGTGTGTAAACCTGTGAACAGGTTACAAAGTTCACAGCAATTTGTAACAGGGTTAACACCAATTGGAGGGGTTAAAGATCACTCAGTAACTACTGCAGTCCTGAAACTAGTTAGTAAGTCACATGAGCGGCTGTTTCACTGAGAGTCAAGAGAACACTAGCCAATTAATCTCAACCATGCCTCCTGCAGTGCTGTGCCACTCAAGAAACCACAGTCACAGTCAGATAGTGACTCAGATAGTGATAGGATCAAACCCTCAATGTCTGGTCCAAAGAGTGTACCCAGAATAAACACCTTTACAACTTATGCCACTTTGGAGACTCTGATGATGTATTTTAAGAGTACTGCAACACATTATCAGATCATTACTAGTACATTTCTGCCAGATATACTCTTAATTCTTAACTATTTCTATTCTGTCTTAACTCTCTATTAAATGAAGCACCATGGTCCAGTCAATGTGTTTTTCATGTATAATGAGTCTTGAAAACTAATGTTCTTTGCATTTCATGAAAAGTACAGTAAGATAGAACACAGAAAATGTCAATGGGATTAGCACAGTGCTAAGTCATGTTTTATTTCAACGCAGTGCTTAGGAAACAAACTCTGGGCTAGGCTAAAATTGTAGTATTTTTAGAAGAACTGGAAGATAAATAAAGTTAATAAATTTCTAGCTTGAGGGAATATAATGCACATAAACATAAACATCTAGCTTGTGAAGTCTTTGTAAGTGTTTTTTTAGATGCGTGAGTTGAAGACTGACAAAAATGGGCTACACTTGGTACTTGTACCAACCTGTTTCACTGCAATGTGGCACACATCAGAACAGCAGATACTGAAGATGGAGTGATGGAGGGTTTGATTTTGCCATAATAAAATGAACTCAGAGGTATATCCTGATCCTCCTGATCCTTCTTATTCAGGCTCATAACATAACTGAACATCACATTAATCAATCACATTTGTCTTTGAAATTTAATTAAGATATTTTTTTTATGTTTTAATTTTCTTGAAGAGGAATTTAACTTTGACTAGCATGGTAATAAATATTTTGCAGCTATGGGTCTTTATTTTCCTTCATCAATATTCTTCCAGAATCTGGAGAAATTGGCTCTCTGTGTGAGTGTGTGTGTGTCTGTTTTGTGTCTTTGTGTGTGCCCTGAGATGGACTGGCATCTTGTCCAGTGTGTACACTGCCTTGCTTGCCAGGCTAGGCTCCAGCTCACTTACGACCATGAACTGGGAGAAACAGTTAAATCAAGGATGGATAGATCATTCCTCCATAGCTACTCTCTTTCTCAATTCTTAGAATAAGGTCACGCCCTGTATACTGTATGTGTTGGTAATTACAGTGTAAGGAAATTTGTGGCTTTTTTAGAAGAATATTTTTTCTTTATTCATCATCTTTCTATGCTTACCTCATTTCACTACAACAATTGAGATACTTTAGTACCTACGGTACTGAAAGGCCAGAGCTGCATATAAGTGTTTTTATACAGTATATAATGCGATTACATTATAATTATACTTTATGTATTTAAGAGCATGTTTCCATTGAAAAGCAGTTCGACTGTGTGCATTATATGCTCTTGGATGTTTCTCTACTATTGAGCTGAATGTTATACTCACTAAAATATGAATGCATTGACAATACATTTCATTTCAGAAATTTGACAGAGGATAGATAACAGTAATATTGCACACAGTGATACAGTATATATATATAAAGAAGATCAACTTTGTGTATTAACACGGAGATGTGCTTGTAGCACCACACACAAAATACATGAAAGAAGGCACTGAGGAACAGCAGCAGTAAGTAATAAGATATTGCAAAGGATATTAATTCTCAGACATTTCACAATAACTTGCACCTTCTCATTCATAGGTGTATTCATTTTTAAGGTTTGCTTTGATAAATGAAGTAACGTCTTGTGCTCCTAAAAACTACGGTCTGAAAGAGTTAAGTGCCATATTAAACGAGAACATATATGAGTCCAGAAAATTGAGAACAATTAAGAAGAGAAGCTTATAAAATATGTAACACAATAGGAGAGAGGCTGTTTGATTTGCTCATTATGCCTTTGTGAAATTCTTGTCCTTTAATTATTCTGAATATATTCACATTCTGGATACATCCTCGAAGTGATCCGATGTCAGTACACGGCATGTAGACTTAAACTCATAGCATCGGTGCATTATTTGCTAACATAATGCATTCAAGGAGGTCACCTGCTTATAATATATGGCTTTTATGTGCTGTGGCAGTCATAACGTATGTCTTTGTTGCTGGTGCTCTGGTAACTGGAGATTTGTATTCTTGAAGAACTGCAATTTATGGTGGTTGCGATCGCACAAGTATCAGCTGACAATGGCGTGCCACATTTTATTTCAAAGAGGTAGTGGTGACAATGGCTTATAGTAATAACAGTATACCCTTTCCCCTCTGGGAAAGGGAGTGAATGCTATCTACCCACACCATCTCATTTCTTTTAAGCCTTGTGCTAACCGCTGACATATCACATAAATGCCTCCTTTATTACCTGCCAGTGATTGTCTGCTGTTTGGGGAATAACCTCCGGAACCCTGGTCCGTATGCCAGCAAAGTGTTACACTTATTCCATGTGAATTTGTCTCTGTCTAGTGTTCCATGAGTCCCCATTATACACCTGCCCTTTCTTACTAACTCGAGGAAACCTAAGTTACGCTGTGTATGAAAGGCCTTTGTGTAAGCCTCTTGACTGCTCTGGGGTTTTAAGTTGGCACAACCCGTGCAATATTTTGGAATACCTTTGCAAAATAACAAGGACCTTGTACACCTGAAGATGAAATGCCTTGTATTCTTGCAAGCAAGCTGCTGGTTTCTGAAATTCTTGCATGCTGCATGCTTGCACATAAATGAGGCCGGTCAGTGGTCTAACATTTCTATTCAAAATGGTCTTTCTTGGAGTCTTTCTACTCTTGCTTTGCAAGTAAGAGTTGCAAAGAAAAGAAAAGGCATTTCCGGTGTGAATTATCAAAAGTTTGCTCAATGCATTCTTCAAAGAATAGTGCATAAAATAATTTGGTGTTTATACTTTCATAGATTTTCTATTGCCCAGATCATCAGCTACTGACGTCTAACTGTAACTTATCTCACCTTGATTCGGAGAAATAGATACTGATCCCCACTTTCACTGCAAATGGCCCTCATCCGTACAAAGCCTTCTTCATCCATGATGGGTATTAAATTCCAGTGGGGATTTTGTTAAACAATGGTTTATGTTTTCTTTAATTTAGACTACAGCAAATCAAACTGCCGGTGACTTAGTGAAGTTATACGGCCACACTTCGATTTTTTTTTTCTAATGGTATCATTTGTATTTATTGCCATTTGTTTCTCACAATCTGTACATACTGTATTTCAGTTTAGAAAATATAGTTAAATTATGTTTTAATGTATATGTACAATATAGATAAATGAATTATGATGTTCTATAGGTAAAACAGCATTTTATTGATTTGCTAGTTTATTTTCAGATATTGAAAAAGAAACTGGCAAAAAATATATTTTACTTTTTTTTTAAAATATATCAAACTGCCAGCAAAAGGCAGTAGACACTGTTTTCTCTCCAAGTACAAATTTCAAATCTATTAAAATTGTGCTCATTTAGGTGAAAATATTTGTACAATTCAATTGATAAAAGTACTTTATCAGTTTTAAAATACAGTACATTTAGTGTGTTAAGCAAAGCCGTTAAAGCAAGCATTATATTTTACTTTTTTTTTAAATATATCAAACTGCCAGTAAAAGGCAGTAGACACTGTTTTCTCTCCAAGTACAAATTTCAAATCTATTAAAATTGTGCTCATTTAGGTGAAAATATTTGTACAATTCAATTGATAAAAGTACTTTATCAGTTTTAAAATACAGTACATTTAGTGTGTTAAGCAAAGCCGTTAAAGCAAGCATTCAAAATATTTAATTTCAATTTTTCTCATAATCCTGATGATTAGACAAAGCAATAAAGTGCCACAGCTGACATCAATCCCTGTGGTACTTTAAACAACCCAATAACATCCATTGACTGTTATTATCTGTGATGGCTAAGAGAAAATTCCAGTGGTATCGGGTTTTTTTTAGTTTGTTCCGATCTATTGATAGAGACAGATAATAGGAGAATTGACCTGATGTGATATTTGTCCTTCATCTGAGGCTTATTCAAAACTGATTTCCACTCTACTCCCCATCTACTCACTCCTCACTATGCTGTAATACAGTGCAGCATGGGATAGATGAAGTAATTTAGAATTGAATCAAAAATGAATAAAGCATGACAGATAGCATAGAAATTTTCTTTACTCAATTAATTTTATTTCCAATCTCCCATCCATTGTTCCATTTGTTATTTAATTAAAATCAAACTGCCTTACTTCACTGAAGTCGTACCAGCTGTGTTATTCTGAGAAATTCATGACATAGACAGAAACCTCTGACCTTTTTCTGAACTGGAGAATCATGTAGTGAGTGTGCACTTAGTTCCAGTTCTATTTTCCCTCAGAACAATTTCATTCTTTCTTCTGACCTTACATACCATGCGTAAATAATCCCAACCAGGACAAGACATGTTTACCCCAAACAAGAATTTTATTTAATGGAAAATAGATCACTGAATACAGGTTTTTGCCAAGTACAGCAGTATCTCATCTCATCTCAGTGCAAGAAATTATTGCCAGTTGATCTACTGTTAGTTGGATAAAAGCCTGATATAATAACTGATATGCACTTACCATATATGACATCACTGCATACTGTATATTATTTACCTGCAAAGTGGTCTTGTTTTAACTGGGGTGAACATTCCTTTTAGATTTAGAATATGCAGCTGTAACAAGAACTTGTTCTATTGCCAGCTATTCACAATCAAGGCAGCTCTAGCTAATGGTAACTCTGAAGCTATAGTCCAAATATCTACTTTCCTTCAAGAAGAAGGTTCAAGCTGTCTAAACAATGACAGTGAGGGACAGTAACAACTAACATGAAACAGTCCTGGGAAAGTAGAATGCAAACTTAGAATAGGGGTTGAGGGAAATAGCCTTATTTTTCTTTGCCTTAGAAATATGAACTTGCTTCCCACATCTGTTTGCTTAACTTGCTGGTTTGCCAGGTGCAGAGGCCTACCAGTTCACAACAATGTCACGATGTTTGCAAGTTGTATACATTTTTTCGCATACTTATGTCAGCATTCGGTATAAATGCTGAAAGACATGTTTCATCTATTTGCGAGATCTTCTTTTTGCAAATCGACACAATTAACTTTTCATGAAATAGTCATTCTGCTTTTTTTCTCTCCATGTAATGATGGGAATGTCATCCAGTAATTGTTAAGTTACATGATTAGCAGTAAATGTTGCTGAAAGTTTTTCAACACATATATTTGATTATATAGATGTATTTAAGAATATAAGAAATTCTTTGAGGGAGAGCCATGTAGCCTGTCTAACGTGTTTGGTTGCTAGTATCTAATGAATTTGAGGATCTCATCCAGATGTTTGATGTAAGTCAAGGTTCTGGCTGCAACAACATGAGTAGTTTCTTTCACACTACTGTCTACCCTTAAACTATTTAGACAGTACCTTGAATATCTGGGCGGTACGTATTAGGATGGCATCTGAAATAGTAACGGAACAGCAAATATAAAAGCGTCATTCTTATCTAACATACGGTATTTTCATGATGTAGTACAAACGGCATACCGATTCAAAACCTTCTGTGATTCCCGTGCAGGGATTTCTGTGGTACATGAGGCTGATTCATGAGGAATAACAACACTCAAGAATTAAAAGTATTGAAAATGTTTGTTTAGTCAATAGCAGGATTTGGTGTAGCCTGCTTGGCTGAGGGCCAGCCACCTGGCTGTAGGGTGAGAAGGCTGGGACACCCAGGCAGAGAGAAGAGTGAATCAGGGGCTCGGTGTAGAAGTGCAGACAAGGTGAAAGAGGAATGCACGAGAGGAATACAACAGTTTTCTAATTGATTTAGGAAATAATGAGAGGAATAATTACAAATTGCTGGAATGATACCCACCATCTCGCTCCAAACCTTCAACAAAAAAACAGTGTATTAATCTCGGTGATGGGAAGTACAGTATCAATTCCAAATCACAAAGCAATCACAAGAGAAGCCTAAGAAGGCAAGACTTGAAACATTACAGTTGATTTGTGAAAAGTCAGAGACCCGGGATGAATCAAACGCATGTTGAACTTTGCAGGTAGAGAATACACCGATGCCATGCAAGAGCTTTATCTCCCCTGCAGTGCCGTATTCTCATGAGGCACTTGCAGGCGTGAAGTAAAGTTCGTTATTAATGAAGAAAATGGAAGGATACAAATATAGAAAATTACAAATTGTAATAAAATAGTTACAATGCCATTTAAAATCTAAAAACAATCTTCTAACTTTTAGGCTTTGGTCTGATAAAACAGCAATGGAATGCAATCATGAGGATTCTGATTGCTCTCTCATAGTCAAGGGAAATGGCTTAGTTTTTTAGTGAATTCAAAAAACGTCAGACTATTACAGGGGTTCTGAGTTCTGGTCCTGTGGATTCACTTCCTGCTAGGTTTTGTTTCAGCTGAGTTCTGAATTGAACTGTAATTGAACTAACACGTTTTATGTTTGTATGTGAAGAGCTGAAAACAATTAAATAATTCAAATAAATCCCATTATTAGGTTAGTTAAGGATCGTAATCCTATTATTGCACTAATTATGTAACTGAGCACATCTGGAATTAAACGTAACAGGTGTGTTGGTCCCCAGGAACAAAACTTGCACTAGAATACTGCAGTTCAATCTAGATGTTACAACAGTAACAAACCTCACATATGGGACAAGATTAAACATATAAAAAGACATTTCTTTGGCACTACCATTGTTCCAGGTCTTTTTTATGGTTAGTTAGTTAAGGAGATAAAGTATGATACTAAATACTAAATGGTTAAACTGGGAGCAGAAGACACTTGAAGGAACAAAAAAAATCATGTATTCCTTTAGGTGCTGAATATGTTGTGTTTATTTGGGCAGGTAAAATGGAAAGACGAATCAAATCAGATTTTAATCACATTCTGCTAATATTAACAAATTAGTCACCTGTGCAAATATTTAAAATGTCAGTTTGATTCTAGACAAATAAGACATTTACAGCAGTAAATACAATAAGTTTTAAATTATAAAATATCAAGGCAACTTAGCGTCTTCGTAAACAACCTTATGAATTATTCAAAATTCTGAACAATGTTTTTTTTTTTTAATCTGGTGCCAAAATTGTCAAGCTTTAATAAATTGTACTGCTATGAAAGGAAGTCACTTAACTTGTCACCTAATATCAGAGAAGACTGCCAAATTGCAGATATTGTTTTCTCTCCTTTGCAAAAACTATCATTATGCTGACATTTTTGTTGTAATCCTATTTTGAATCTGTCATATAAAATATATATATTGGCATGCAGAAGCTTAGAGTGTATAACTGTGTGACTGTGCCATAACTTTCAAATAATATCAGCAGGCACAGATGCCTTTTCCTGTAAAATGTATGTCTGGTCACTTGTTAAGACTTGTTTTTAAATGTAATGCAGCAGAGTAGCTATGAGTTCACTGAAACAACTTGTGCTGATGTTGCCAGTTGAAATGACTAAGCCATGCAGTCACAGTTATTGTACTATTAATCTTCCAGCTTCCAAACTTTATCGTGGTGTATTATTGAAGTGACCTTGTGCTGAACTATAAGATGACAAATAAAAAAGGAAGAATTTAGCATCTCTGGATCTCTTTTCTCAATGTAACACTTGAACATTTTGATGTGGACTTTGGCAAAAAGAGACATGAAGAACTATTTCTTCCAATAATGGGGGGTATATATGGAAATAGTGAGAAAACAGATGTGCCCTCTGTTAATCAATATTTAATGCTATTTTTCTTCTAGACTGACTTTCAAATTTATTTGTATAGAGGCAAGGTTAATGTTTTGTCATTTAAAATTAAAAATAAGCAATCCAAAGGCATTCTTTTTAGAGAAGTGTACTGCACACAGAAATGGAATTTCAGTCTCCTTCCAGTACAGTGGGAGATAGTCAAATGGTTTTTATCAATTCTCAGTTTCAAGCAGCATTTAGTCTCTGTTTGATTCCTATTGGTTTCAAAAGTTAAGATTAATTTTACATATGAACAAAGGAAACCTATATCTGAAACACATGGACTATATACCAACAACATTAATTGAACAAATTGATTATTTATAGTTTTTCCTTTTAACATATAATGTTACAGAAGATTTTTTTTGTTTCAGTAAAGAGCCAGAAGATCATTTTAAAAATATTTAAGGCAATTTTAGATTTTGTTTTTGAGAAAGGTAAGGAATATGTTTTGTCTGCATTTATGTTTTACCAAAGATTGACTCAGATTAAAAATGCATCGAAAGCTGTTTTGACATCAACAAAAAAAACCCAACACATCTGTGGTGTAAAAATAAACCTTTCAAAAAAGACAAAATTGATGTTTGTGATTTGAATGGATTACTTTTGAAAACCAAAACAGTTATTTGCCAAGACTGCAAATTGTATGTTTTGGAGGAAGAAGACAAGTAAATACAACGGCCATAGTTTTTTTTGGGATGTACACATACATTGGCCATCAATGGAGAAAGTGTACAAACTTGAGCCTGGATCAGAGCCATGATGTTATCTAAATTGATTGTGCTCAGGCTCATTTTGGAGGTAAACAGACCCAGGAAGGCTGTGTGAATCAATGTGAACAATGTCTCTCAGATTTCTTCTGTTTCCCCAAATCACAGACAGGTCAACAAAAAGTCCGTTAATACCTTTTAGGCTTTCAAAGGCAGATGCTATGGACCAAGGATCATGCTTGGGGCTTTGCCTCTAATACATTACCTGTGGCTCAGAAATCGAATACCAGTCCTGAAAGACTCATAATTATGGGACTAGTGGAGAAGAAAATATCGTGATATGATTGCCATGCTGTGTTTTCACAGTCAAGAAGGCAAACATTCAGAATAGCAGCATCCAAACCAAAAAATGATGCTGAATAGGTGGTATGACTGGACTGTTATGTCATAACTGTTAGATCTGTAGATTGTTTTTTACAGGAGGGCTGTTGAGTTGCTCCACCAGTAAAGGCACTTTATGAAAGGGAAGGATGAACCCTATTTAGTAACATCAGAGGTTCTAATCTCATCTAGTCTGTTAGCAGGATTCCCCCACCAGACAACCGGTTGAGAGCTGTTGGCATCTGGTGATATTAGGACGGCCAGGGTATCCCCAGCTTTCATGCAAGGGGAACCCCAGAGACTTGCAGAATTAGGATTTGTTGTTGGGGTCAAACAGTTTTTGAGTCTGTCATTGTTGTGGTGGAAAAGTCCTTGATACAGAATATTTCAAATATAAATGATAATTGTGTTTAAAAGCTCTTATAGACTTGTAGCTGTTATGATGATAAACTGTATTTTGCAGAACTGATTTGTATGATATGCCAAAACATGTACAGTAATTGTCGAAAGACCCAGATAGAATTGGTTGCTAACGGTCATCATCAAAACATTTTATAAGGTTGAAGTGTGTATTTTGTATGTGTACAGTAGATGTTCTGTATGCATTTGGTCTGCGATTTGTGTTCAGTTCTGTTCAAATTGGAACAAAATCCCAGGATTGAGCTCCAAATGAAAAGGATGCTTGAATAAGGCCTTATTTCTGTCTGCTCCATTATTTCTAAGTTACCTTAGAAATTCTTCTCTCCTGTGTTCAACAGTCAACACAGTCAAGACACAGATCGCTTTTCAAGGTTATTCTGTAGCAGAATTATTAAAAATGTGTTAACATTCTCCAAGCATTATTTGCAGGTAGCCTCTTCTGATCTGGGGTTTCTCTTGATGTTGTTCATGCAGATGTATTTTGGTTTTTCAGCTAATATCATAGGGCCTGTAATTGAAGATTCTTTATTTCCCCCTAGTTTGTTTTTTGTTAAAGGGCTACCTGTTGCTTTCAGTATTATTAATACTCTTTGTGAAAACACAGTCATAAAATAAAATCACTAAAGCAGGCAAACAGCAGAATAGAACAGATGAAACAAGTGGTTCCTTTAATCCTTTATTTAACCAGATAAACGGAGGACAAATGAAAATGTTCTCTATTTAAACAGCAAGGCATTTACGGGAGATATCCTGCGGTATCCTGATATTGAAGTATTGAAGACTAGTGCTCACTTTTGTTACATTACTGTCATAGTGAAATGCTTGCTTCCCCAAAAATGTTGTAAATATTCTGTGTTTATGTTACAAATCTACTCAAGATAGTCAATGTATGCATCATGTGCCATTGATTCTTTTTATTTTGTGATGCTCACAGACGGTAACAGATTACATTATAGATCATACAGTATGTATTGTATGTGACAAATAGTATCGCAGTAATAGAGTCCTTTAGGATTTGCAAAGTTTTTCTTTCTTAAACCTACACCACTGTTGTAGGAAATATTAAGAAATATGCTGCCTTCCCAGTCAGAATACTTTTGGGATTGTTTAGTTCAATAATAAAAAGATCCATGTCTTATTCTCAACGTGTATCGGAGAGGGGGAGGAACAGTAGGATGCAATCTATTCTGTTGAATTTCAGATATGTCTTAAATATTGAAAGTGTCTCTAGCTGGGAAGTCATGTATTTTATAGTTTCAACAATAGATCCTTATAGTATAGTTGGCTGATCATGAACAGGCTTATTATGACATTAATAAAAGAATGGATTGACAGAGATGGGGATTTCCAGATCATGAAATTCCATTGAGGTGCTTCACAATCAGGATAAGGATCATGGTTTTTACAGAGATCTTCTAGAGTATCATTTTATTGTTTTATGTAATTATCGTAAATCAAGTTAAGTCTGACTTTGTTTTTCATTTTGGCTCCAATATTTTTTTGAGTTTGTTTTTGAAGCTTGCAAGTATAAATATCAAATCTGGAAGTGTTCCTATTGTCCTCTTGGGAAGAAGGAGTCATTTCAAGCTCTTTGGGGTTTTATTTTCTTCTTCGAATACATTATAGATGCTCTTTATTGAAAAAATAAAGCACACCAATAGAAGACTTGCTCCATGTTTTTATCTGTTTCTCTGCTGTTACTTGTTCCAACATATTACAATTTTTTAAATACTTTAACCAAGAAGAGAATAATGGCTTTACCAGGAAACTAAATATAAATTACTTGCATTCACAAATCCTCCACTTTGTATGAAATATTGAGGTTGTCTTATCTCTTTGCAGCACTTACTCGTTTTAGCAGCTTCATAATTCTTGCATTTTGTAGAGATCTGTGCTTCATAATGGCTTCTAAGCTCCCTAGCTCCTCACAGACTCTTCATTATTGTTTATGAATTTCAAGGAGTTTGTTTAAACTTATCATTGCTATATTGTTCATGTAGTTTAGGTTACATGACAGTAATGCGTGTATTACTGTTAGAGATTTAGTTGATCCTTTATGTTTTGTTAAAAAGTCACTAAAATCAAAAATATGTCAGCAGCTTTATTTACATTTAAATAAAACTTAAGTAACTTGAAAATATATGTACTTTGCAGTGAGAGTGCAACTATGTTGCCCCTCTTTATAAACAGTTGTTGGAAACGGTATATAGCTATTACAGCTGTAATGGTGTGAGAACATTCAATGACATTTCTAATGGTTTTCCAAAAGTTTTGTGTTTCCTATGTTCTGCACATATTTTACTTTTTACCCTGTTTATCTTCCTACATGTCTTACAATTAGTGGTTGGAGCTCTGGACTCTGGAATCGGAGGCCAGGGGTTCAGATCATGCCTTGCAGTATACAGCAAGTGGGCTTTCAGGTCACCATGGTAAATGAGAGTTTGTGTCCAATTGACTTACGTGGTCAAATTGAAGGGAATTAAAGCCTTCCTTGTCAACAATACACTGTTACATCTATTTAAGAAGTCAAAGGGGTGCTTTAAAGTACTGTCTAATCTTGTTTATTTATGTTGTTGCCAAATTGACTTTCTCAACATTGTTGTTATATGAAATATTCTCTTTATGAAACTAACTTAAAAAATATTGATGGAGGTACTCACTAAACGTTGTATTCTCAGACTGCAGGTGTGCATGTTTGTACAGTATGTCATCATCACATTCTACAGTACATCTGTATCCATGTAGGAGGATCAGGAAGAGGAAAATGTTGGAAAAGTGAATTATTATTTTTCATTTGCCTTGTGAAATATAGTAGCTGTAATATAATTGTATTCATATTTATTTACATTTAAATAGGAGAAGTTAATAGGTGTTGTAGATGTGTTCAGGGTTTCTTTGCATAAAAATGATCTAAAACACATGCTACACATGTTAACCAAAGTGCTGTGGAAGGCAATTGTATAATTAAGTATATTTTAATAAAACTCCTCTCCATTCAGAAATTCTCAATCGGTTTGTCAAATGAAGTGGAGCGAGAAGAAGGCTTGTTCAGAAGATATGCGTTTATATTTTATGTACATCAAATGAATGGATTAGCAGTTCAAAGAATGAACGGATTATTTTAGAATATTAAACTGTTACAGTTTTTATGTTCTGAGGTATCATTACTAGAAGGTTTAAGGACAAGTGAAAGCAGGTTTTAAGACACAATGTGCAATATTCAAACAATATATTTCAAATACAAAATGACTTAAAGAACAAAGCACATTCTCAAAGGACCCTTGAAGTGTAGTTCAGTATTTACTGAAAACATGCTATGGTAAAAAGCGGACGAAAATCTTTGCAGAATACACCAAAGCACTACACCAATGTTCCTTTTTTTAGGAGGAAATGAGGTGAGATGACAAGCTCAGACAAGGCACCAGTGATTCCATGCCTGTGAGGTTGAGCCCAACAATAAGCAAAATTGCTCTTCAGTAACACTGTCTGTCCCCAGTCAACATGTAGGTGAATCAATCCCTCTTAAAGCTGTCAGCATGCTATAGTTCAGGAAGGCCTGTTGTTATTTACCTGAAACAGGTGTAATTAACTAATCCCTTGTAAATCCCCCAAACCTACCTGCCTTTTATAGCTTCAGTTAATCTGTCTATGCTTAAGAAGACTTCTTTGCCATCCCAAATACATCTGCTATTGAGAACTATTTCGGGATGTCATCAAGGTGTAACTGCACTTTAATAAAGCTTTAGTAACCTGTAACACACTCATGCTTCCTTACTGGGATCATGAAAACAGTGTTTAAAGCAACAAACGGCCACAGTAGCCAATCATACAGAAGGAACCTGTAATCTGTATTCCTAGTGTTCCAACAATTGCTTTACATTTTGACATTTGTTCACATTTTTATATTCTGATGTTTTCAAACACTTAGCGAACATAACTGTGAAGCGTGAAGATTGAAAA
The DNA here is from genome assembly GCF_055471065.1 of Atractosteus spatula. NCBI lineage: Eukaryota > Metazoa > Chordata > Actinopteri > Semionotiformes > Lepisosteidae > Atractosteus > Atractosteus spatula. The sequence continues at coordinate 62,877,344 of NC_142710.1, forward strand.
TTGTGAAACAAGAACCAAGGATTAATATAAAACTTTAATAAGTGCCTTAAAATCCTCAAGATAACTTTTGTGTAAACTAAAATATAAAAGGGCAACTATTGAGCTACTGACAATAAAATCCTAATACCTTCCAACCATTAGTCAGGTATTTTACTTTGTGATTTACTTAATAAGACTGTAATTATAAAAGCTGTACACCACATACAGCAGAACTCTTGTTTAGATTGTGTGCAAAGTAATGTTTGTCCTAAAGCAAGGATTTCAACTTGATCTTAAAAATAACTGCTTTTAAGGGCTTTTGCACTGTCACTGCAATGAAAATAGACAGTAATCTCTTTAAATTGTTTTTGAAAAAACATTTACATTCAAAATATCATGCATTGAGATGTCTTTTGATAGCCCAGATGCTTAATGATTAAAGTAAGGGTATTCACAAAATGTGATATTAATAACAACAATAATAATGATTCAAGATTATGGTAATCTAGTGCTAAAGGAAGACAGAAAAGATAATCAAATACAGTACAAAGACTCAGAAGTTGAAGAATGTGGAGCATAAAGAACAGAGCGGAGCCTGTGGTAAAAAACACATCACAAAAGAAGTTCAGAAGACTGGCAGTACATGCGTCCTGACTGACATTATAGCCTTTACAAGCTGTGATTATATAATAAGAAGAAGTGATAAGACTTTCTTCAATTACTTGCTTTAAATGTCGCATTTGTTCTTAAGTCTTTAATGTGTATTTTATAGCCACAAACATTCTGTGCAAAGCAGTATAATGTAAAACATTTTCTTGTCATACACACAGAAAGTATGTTGTTCTGTAGCAAATAAAGTAAACACTTAAAAATGTTTAAAATATCCTTTAAAAGTTAAAGTTTCCTGCAAGTTCTTTAGTAAAACTAAAGGTCTCTTTTTGAACATCTTTCTAAGAGTTATACTGATATTTTATGTAGGTCTTTGCAGACTGTGCCAAAGAAGTACTTGTTCTGACCAGCTGTCACATAAGCCGCTGGGGTAGGATCAGTGATAATTTCCATTTATTTCTTGCCCTTGAGGGTTACCATGAGACTCATGTTTTGTTAAAAACATCCCGTGTTAGGAGACCCAAACTGTTTGCAGATTACAGTAAGCTTTACTCGGATGACACTGACAGAAGTGTGTGTATGAGGGACCACCATTACCTGATATCCCACTTGGGGAAAGAAGAAAACAGTATTACTTGGGTGGCACACAGACCTACCTTTATAATTACAGGTCTGCATTCTTTTGCTCATGAGAAATCAACAAATTTAGAAACCCAATCTCCCCTAAAGCTTCCTGAATAATATTTTCTTTTGTGGTGGGGGATGTGTTCCAAAATGTTGTTTTTTTGGGGGAGGATCACCTAATTTTGAACATTAATTTAAAAAAGGGATAGTAAAGTAATGCATTAATGAGGAATTAATTCATATTTCAATATTCATCCCAAATCCGTCTTGTTCATTTACTGAAAATACATAGAGTCTGGCTAGGCTGGTACAGACTTAAAAAAGCCTTGTGGTTTATCGCTGCAGTTAATTATAAAGTTTATAATTTGTGTTAGCAGTGTTCATGAAATATGTTTATGCATATTCTCCAATGTTAGCCAGAAATAAATAGGCTTGCAGTTTTGGAAAAAGTTACCCGTCTACTCATGCGTATCATAAAATAAGTATTTGATGGTACTGCCCTTCATTGTGCAAATGGAGCAAGTCTCCCACACCTAACATGGATGAGCTCAGCCCTTCTTTCCTGATCCACTCATGGAAACTGGGAGTCTCATTTGGCGACCGGTCAGGGATTGACAGATTAGCAAGTCCTCAGGTCTCTTCTTTGCTGTGCATTCACGGAGAGTGTGAACTGAGTTACTGTCTTTTATAACGAAGCTACCCTTTTGGGACCAGTGGCATAGGCCTCAAGATTTTCTCCACCTTGAACAGTTACAATTCCCTCACAGACTAGATTGCTGAACTTGTCTACATTATGTAGATATGCATTACTGCCTTAGGCATAAGGCAGATTGTGGCACCAGAAGGTATTAACCACTCTCATTTTCTTGGCACTTTGAATGGCTGTAGAATAAAGTAGTGCTCTGTAAAAAAAATAATTTGCTAATGTGCACAGTGTATACAGTCAGCTCACTGTGAAGCAGGGTTTCAGGTGTCTCCTCCAACAATGCGATACATAGTTTCATGTCAGAAACTCTGACATCAGCGTGGAACAGCATGACTGTTGGTGCCTTCGCTTACGTCCTTGTTTTCCCCAAATCTCCGCACTGGTTTCGTAACGTGTAGACAGAATCAGTTCATTTTGATTGAGCTATGGAAGACATTCTTAGGGAAACAGAAATACCTGAGTATTTTTTTTTCCATGTTTTAATAGCAGTTCTTCAAACTCCATAATTTATAATGGATATGCTGAACACTGATGGCATTTAAGAAACCAGATAAAGACCAGCTTGTGCACTACAATTTACTGTACAGAGTTACGGTGGTGTTTGTACATGTCTCCACCACAGAAAACAAAAATATAATTGACGAAAATGTGCACTGTATTCAAGGATAAAGCAGTAAGTGACAAAAAACTTTTCCTCTTTTTGCTCCTAACTATGTAATTATCTTTTTGAAGCAATAGCTCAAAAATGGTTAATTTGTATACTGGTAATCTGTTTCTTAGAACAAAAGCCCTTTTCAAATTAAAATAATTTAGAACTCTTTCCAACATTTTGTATTTTGAAAGGAATGTTCCTCTTTTCCATAGGAATACCCTGGCGTGCCTGTGTTTTTTTCCCCTAAATTGTGAAATTTGCTTTTATTGCCATGTTTCTTGCAACTAAAATGTTTTTTTTTCAACCCAAAAAGTTTTTTCAGATACCCATGGCTAGTTATTTAAAATTATTGCAGAGGGATATATTTTTTTTAAGCCTGTAATTATATTTCTCTTAGGTGGAAAATTGTTCCTTAAAATGAAATGTAGGTAGCATAAAATGAATTATACAATTGTATATAATTTAGTTTTTTTCTTGTGCATAATTAAATAAAGAAAATTACGAAGAAAAGCTTGCAGGTGTCTTACTTCATTTAGTGATCCTTAGGTTGGAAACTGCAGAGGGGGACTGATATACAGTAGGCAGGGAAGGTAAAGAATGGGGGGCGGCATAGGAAATGGATTGTTTTGTTGTCATTTGAATAAATTCGAATCCATAAAACATGGTTCACATTAAAAGAGAGGGTGGGAATAGTTTCCAAGCTGAAGCAATTGCAGCTCAGCCATTTACTGATCTTGCTCTCTTGCACAAAGATTTATTGTGGAGATATACCAATACGTGGGTGAGGAGTGGTGGTTAGATGTTGTGAGATTCAGATTTATGTTTTCTTAAAGCCAAACAAGAATGCAGTCCTTGAGAAATGAATCCATTGTTTTGGCCTTTTTGCTGATGTTTTTGCGGCTGCCACTGACTCTATCCACATCGTTTATTACAAAGACTCATTGCTCTGTAGAAGATGATATGACCTTATTATAAACATTAAGCTGAATAATGAAAGTGGTGACATATGCACAAGGAAACCTTGAAGCAATCAATGTTTAGAAAAAGACAATGGTACAAAAAGTATTAGAAAACGTATCAGGTATTTGTTAGAGGCTAGTGGCACTTAGGTGGGGGGTGATCTTTTTCAAAAGCACCTCTAGAGTGTTTGTTGAAAACATTATGTGTACAGTGCTTTAAATGTACTGTACCAGTATTTACACCTCTTCAGTCCAGTACTGCCATGAACACGCAATATTACAGAGGAACAATAAAATTGTACTGCTTGAACAGATTGTACAATTTGTGAGATTTCTCAATGGTAAAATGTTCTAAGCAAATAACAGGTTAACTGTATCTTAAACTCAGATTCTAAAATCTAGGTTTGGAAATTTGGAATTTCTCAGTTGCGAATTGTGAAACTAAGAAAAAGATTTTGTTAAAATGTTCAGGTTTGTACATAATATAGAAAGATAACATTCTGTGTGAAAAAGGTGGTTTTAGGTACGGCTTCGAACAGCAATGCAGTCTTGACACAATAGGTCATAGTAACAGATTCTGTGTCATGGCAAAGATCCAGCAAAAGCAGTGCTCAACAGAACAGCAACCATAAATCACAAGCTACTGTCTGAATCCAGGTGTACACAGGTGCTGTACGGCGCAAGTGTTAAAATTTATGTTTGTAAATACGACTCTGTTAAAAATAACCCAGCTTCAGGCATCCTAAGACATGAACACTAAATTCCTTTGTAGTGAAATTGCAATATTTACAGAAAACACCCCAGATAATTTAATTAATGTTTCAGTGTTCCATCCATGGACTTTTATTTTTATGTTTTTGGCAGGCTGTCTGAACAATCCCAAATGTGAGAGACAGATGAAAGTATGTGGTAATTAATGTCATCACTGCACACAGCTAGTCAGAGGCCTAGGGGATAGTACTCGGTTATTGCAATGATACTAAAATAATTTGTGACTCGTTTACAGGATGTTAGTGTTTAAGTTGCCTAGAAATTTTAAGCATACCAGTCATAGATCAATCCATTCGGATAATGCTTTGACAAGTTAAACAAATAACATCAATCTAGTGGAACAAGACTCATTTGGTGCTTGAAACTGTTAGGTTGCTACTGTCTATTGGGAAAACATGATAACATTGGATTCTCCTATGACATGAGGCCTGCCTTTTTGGATAGCAGAATTCGCTGCTGTTTCGAGGAAGGTGGGGAGGAGTTTGAGTAACAGTGATGGAAGCCCAGCAGGGACAATCTTTGTTTGCCACAATGGGGCTGGTTGAAAGAGAGGTGCCTGTCACTCATGGGGGTTGCTTTAGAATTTGGAGGCCAAATTTAGAAATGAGCATAACAAGCTTCATTCATTACTTCAGGTGTTAGGCTCAATTCCTGGAGGACCTAGTGTCTTCTAGTTTCTGCAAAATTGAACAATTAGGCTAATAATTTTCTTAGTCATATCATGGCTATTTAACATTTTACAGATGAGTACTTAAAACATTGACATTGTTAAAGGTACAGTTACTGATAAAAAAACTCTTAGGTTTAGATGTATTACAATTATGCAGTTAATATGACTGAGGGCTCCGGTGGAATAAAAACCAGAAAACACTACACCCTGAAGGATATGGGTTTGACACTACTGATCTAGAAAAAGCTATTGAATTCTCTTGCAATTAGAAGCCAGCATTTTGACCCAAGAAAATGCACTGCTGTTTGAGGAAGCACTGTGTGTTTGGGCTGAGAAGTGCACAAATGACAGTGATCCCTAATCCCAACAGATGATGAGCTGTGCATGCCACGCTAATCTGTGAGCACAAAACACCCCCTAGCCAGCCAATCCTTTAGACTGTGCAGTTCTTTTTTTTCCAAAACACAACCAAAGAAGTATAATTGCCTTAAAAGTACTATTGTTTAATCTGTGAATTTAAGGTAAAATAAAAAAATTAAACCGATGAAATATTGTAACATTTAAATACAGTACAATGTACTGGTATGCTTCTTCCTTGAACAGTTGAAAAAATGCTTTTCTCAAGAACAAGCCTACAAAATTGTAAAGTGTTATGTAGAAAGAACTTTGCTGATTGAAAAAGTTACTCACACTCTGCATATATTAGACCTGTAAAAGTGTTAAGTAGCAGGCAATGTAATTCACATAATTTCTCTAAACCACAGCAGAAGGAAATGTTAAACCCTCAGTTACACAATGCTAGTTTTACTTTAACCAAAGCTATTTGGGCAGCTGGGTCTTTTTTTATGCAAGTGTCTGTTGATGCAAAGTAGCAGAATGTTTTGTAGTGATTATTTCGGGAGCTAAAGTCTTTTCCATCAATTGAAATGAAATTCCTCTTGACATTCTCTTTTACAATCGGAAAGCCTTTGCCTTCTTAGACAAAATAAATAGCATCTGAAAGTTATCTGGTTTTGCATAGTTAACATTTTGCTAATGGGTAGCCAAGATTCTCTCAGCAGCTCTGCTACATTTTCTAAAGCCCATTGGCGTTGTTGTAGCAACTGGTGGCTGATCTGTGAATAAAGCAGATGTCACCGTGTCAGGATGAAAAAAGAGCAATCTATCACCAGCTGACTACCACTCCTTCAGCCCAAGCAAGTCATCAACATGACAGTCTCGGCACAGCACTCATCAATTAAAGTTGTAATGTTTTTTTTTTAAATACAATTATCAAAATCTATAAATGTGGAAATGTGGAACATTTTGTACTTAGCTTTTCTGTTTTCCAACCATGAAACCCAACACTAACGGTTTTCCTATTATATAACCTTAGAATTGTAGCGTTTTGTTCTTTCTGGTGATAAGCGTTTAGAATTCCCTTTTTGTACATTTTATTTGTGTGGTATTAGCTGTATACCTATAAGTGGTCTATATTAATTGTTTTCCATTTTAGAGGAATTTGGAAGCTATTTAAAAACATACAGGAGGTCTCCTTTCCTACAGCAAATATTTAGAAATGGAAAGTGTGTCTTTATAAGTATCATCACCGACTCGATCTCGATTTATCCAAGTCTGTAACATAAAAGTTTGAAAAAGACCATTTGGTAAAACAAACACCAAGTGGTAGAAATTACAAAAAAAAAATCCAAACTTCCATCTGTTTCCTAAAATGTATTTAAATTAATATCACTGGAAGTCCTGCTGTTGTGTTAATTTAGTGTGCAGACAGCTGTTGAATCTGTTTTAAAAATCCCTTTAAATTTATGTTTACATTCTTATGATTTCCTCTGAAAATACGTAATTATTTAATTTTTAACTGCTGAGAGGACCATCTTCAGCACATGAATAATTAGATAAAGCTAACCACTGTTTTTTTTTAAATATAAAACTGAAAGTCATGACAAATTCAAGAGAAAATTCACTGATCTTTAATCTTTGATCTGATTTGTGTACTTATGATTCCCTCTGAAAGTAGACAAATTTTAACTACTGGGGCGACAAATGTCAACATTTTCATCACATGGATAATTAAATCATGCTAAATCCCATTTTTTAAATAAAGCCCCAAACACGAACAAATTACAAAGTAATATCATTGTTTTTGAACTCTTGAGCTGATTGGTTTTAAACTGAAGATCAATGACACTCAGACTTCGAGAAGGCAAGAGTGTGACAAAATTGCACTCAGCGGTAAATGGTCAGTTGAATTCATGGCTTCTCTGATGTGGATTATAAATAAGGTGTCCCCCTTTTAAAATTCAAAAGAAACATTATCTACTTCCAAATATTCTTTATAAAATAAAAGACAGATCAGTGCTCATTGTTGTTTGGTCAGCCTCAATCATTCTCATATCTCATTTGGGAGAATTGGACAATAGATGTCATGTTAGTTTTGACAGTCAGAGCCTACCCTATGACAATGACAAAATTAAATTTGACAGCACCACAATGTGAAGATTTACCTCACAGCACACACAGCACATTTGCTAGTCATAACGGCACAGTTTAATGAGTGGTGAACCCAGGAAGCTGTTCCAGTTTTTTTTCTTTCTTTCTCTGAATGGGATAAATGAATAACCAGTTAATACCAATCAGGAATTGAAGCCATATAACCACACTGTTACATACCCTGTTTTTGTCTGAAATGCAATAAGCGAGCCAGTTTGCATGCACATTCAGAAGCAGCTAATGTGAGGAACATTTGTTGTGCATTCTGACAAAATCTGTTACATTTAACTGAAGAGTCCCTTCTTCTGATATAATCAACTAATCAGCTATATTATTTTGTTAAAAAAAACACAGCTGACAATTATAGCTTTTATGTCCATTTGCAGGGGAAAAAGTAAAGGGATATGGAGTTATACAAGCAGAAATAGTATAAATAAAATATTCATATAAAAATAGTCTCTTACAAAATATATTCTCTTGACCATGGTTAATTTTTCCACATGAAGGAAATTTGTCTGGAGTATCAACGTTGTTTATAGTTTTACTTGAAAAACTAGACAATGGGTAACTTCTATCAATTACCAAAGTCAGTATAGTGGCTTATAAAACAGAAATAAGAGGCAGTTTGATGTTCCAGACAACTAGCAGCAAACAGCAGGGAAACAAAAATATCACAAAAAAAAATCTATTTTCAGCTTGGCTTTGCAGGAAACAATACAATATGCTTCTCCGCAAAGTATATCAGTGGTATCATATGAAGTCCTGTTATTTACAGCTCCAGTGTTTCTTGCTTGTGTTTTTTTCTGCATCTACAAACAAAAATAGCAAATCCTCCACAAGGAAATCCTATTATTTACTTTCCATGTAGAACAGTCCCATACAAAATCAGTAGTTTATTAAATAAATTAATATTAGTTTTTTTAATCTAAATAAACTGTTAAATATTGCAATTACTGTTTCATTTTATATTATGGCAAAATGTCCCCAAAGTCCTCAGCACAATTCCTCCAAATCTAGGTAATGAATAGTGGTACACAGGTTTCAGAACAATGATCCGGTGTGTGGGAGAAGAGAACTTATAGCAGGCAATCCAGTGGTGATCCAAACCGCCAAACAGAATAGAAGACTTTCATGATTGCAGAAACCTCCATCTGCATAATCCACACTGAAAGCATGCAAAGGACAATGCTGACCCTGTCTGTCTGTTCCCATCAAAGGTTTGTCTCCCACTAGGCAAACCTCTACCATCAGGTCTTTTAAATTCTAACAGGAGAACATTGCCCTTCTCCTGGTTGATGTTAGAAGCCCTTGTTGCTCTGAATAAGTGGGAGAATATATTCTGTCTTCGGGATCACGGCTTTTTTCCCTTTTGTGTTTCTTAGTGTCATTTTTCTTTATACAGCCCTGCACAGACCGGGCAGTACTGCAGGCATTCCCAGTTGCTTCTCCATCCAGATCGAAAGGAACACTTAGCCGCTGGTAGGAATCATGTGCAAATGAAGTGTAATTTCTTTTTTTTCCGAGAAAAATAATTCTCGTGTGCACACATATAGCGATGTGTGTGTATGTGTATCATATAAATAGTTCATTTACAGGTGTACACCTCTGTTCTTTCACTGCAAGTGTTGCATTTGACATAGCAGCACCACAGGAACTTACAGTTGCACTGCCACACTCTTGAGTACTGGTGTGTGTTATAGCCTCGTCCACAGCACATAAGATCACAGGCATTGCCCTGCAGTGCTGTTTTGTTACATATTCGGCCTTGAGTTCCCACACTGCCTGTCACTGGGTCCTCCTCACAGTAGTTTGGTGATTTATCAATGTAAACCAAGTCTGTATCCATGGGCTTGCGGTAGGAGAGCGGCTTTTTTATTTTCAGGAAAGTGGGCCGCTTGTTCCTGCTGGCTCTCACTGGCTCCACATGGACTGCTTGGTTGTACTTTTCCTTGAGGATGTATCCCAGCTCGCGGAACTTGGGAAGGGTTGTCCAGCACGTTTTCGTCGTGCAGGACCCAGAAACTCCGTGACACTTGCATTCCAATCGCATGTTCTTTTCAAGGATCTAAAAAAAGACAGCAAAGAAAGAAAATGAATTGGGTGTTTCTGTTAAGGAACAGTATGTCACAGGTTTAAAATGAGAAAAAAAAGAACAGAATCATATTCGCTGAATGAGTGTATTAGTAAGAAGTATCTGAGAGCTATTGGTTTTCGAATTTAGCAGCATTGATAAACAGATTGATTTTCACGGGCTAAAAGCACTTGATTCAAGTTAACAGTTTACTTGGTTATTTACCACAGAAAGATTGTTAAAGTACATATTTTTAGTTTTAATTAGTTACAAACACCCAGCTAAATAGTTGACTTTTAGTGTCTAAAAAAAGATATTTCAAAATTAATTAGCATTTTTTTCAGCATTTTCCCCTGGTACTCTTCCTGTGATGATGTGACCCTAACCCTCAACAACCCTATTTGCAGGACACACCACAACCCTCCTATGCTTTGACCTTCTGTGTGACAAATATCACAGATTATTATGAATACTTATGTAACTGTTATGTTTCTTGGAACAATAGCCGTAAACAATTATGAATGCTGTCATGGCAACATACATTGTCTCTATGAATGTGTGATGCTGATGACTTAAGGCCTCATCTAAAGGAAGCATGACTAAAAATTCTTATGCAAAATCTGAGAGTGACTAGCTTCAGTAGCATCCAGTTATGAATTGGCTTCATTACTCTGCTCTCCTCCCCACTGAGAGCTGGTGTGTGGTGAGCGTCCCGGCACACTATGGCTGCCGTCGCATCATCCAGGTGGGGCTGTACATTGGTGGTGCTGGAGGGGAGTCCCCATTACCTGTAAAGCGCTTTGAGTGGAGTGTCCAGAAAAGTGCTACAGTATATAAGTGTAAGCAATTATTATTATTATTATTATGTACTTTTTATTACTTTAACAACTTTCTCTGACCAACACCCTCCCTCTTGTCGCTCCTTAAGTGAAAAAGTTAGGTGCTTTTAAGGAGTGGATGTTATAAATCCAAGCATTTTAAAGGGTTAGAAATGTAAAGTACAGGGGCTGTCATGTTGTGACCCACAAACCCCCATGGATTCACATGGGTTGTTTTGGGTTTCAGGTCTGGCTGGAGAGTCAAAGACAGAGTTCAGCAGTGACCTAAGAGTGGTCATGGTTAGAAATCAAAGTCAGTTGGGGTGAACTTCCCTTAGACACCAAGCATCATCTCTGTACACTCCTTCAGCAGAGATCACTGGCTGCTGAGCTCTAAAGTCACTAGTGGGAATGGTGTCTGAATTATTAACAAATGAGGAGAGGGTGTAGACATCAATACTGAGTTCTGCTTCCTCACATGTAGTTAATAACTAAAATATCAGGCATTCCAGATTGACAGGAGGAATAGAAAAAGAGAAGTATGATCAATCTTTAATTAATAAGAAACTATTATAGATTTAAAAAAGACTTGGTTCTAATTAGAGAAATCTAGCCCTAACATAGCAGAGGTTTGAAAAGTCACATATGTGTTTAGACAGAGTTGACAATTCAAAGGGAGAAAGATGAAAATCTAACTAAAAAAAAACAGTTTTTACAATTTCTCACAGAAGTCTTTAATGTTATATTCAATATTATACTCCCAACAAGATAGTCTACTGTATGATTCTCAGTTGATATTGTTAGGTTATAATTTAAGATGTCATAATAACTATACCAATACCAGCAAAATATCTGAGTATGATGTAAATGAATTAGTGCCGCACAAACCACAAAGAGTTTTTCTTTAGCTGGTTGGGTGAAAATAAACCCTTCATTCCCTCTGTTCTGTATTCTGTATAGTGAACTACAAGACCCTGAAAAAATGTAATTAAAATGGGAATAGACACGAAAAGAAAAGAGGGGTCTTGCTCAGACAGTAGAGAGAGGGGGCTTCTGCTTTGGCTAAGCAGAGCAGCAGGGATCACCAAACCAAAATTAATTTCTGGAATTAAGCCCTGTAACCCATATAGAAAATCGTTTCCATTTATTTCGAACAGACACATGATAAGACTTGAGTCAATAAGTATATTACAAATGAGAGAAAATGTTAAAAATCTGGAGGACCAAAAAAGAGTCAGTCTTTGAACAGGACCAGAACATGTGCAAAAGCATGCAAGAGCATGATGTCATCTCTCGCTGGCTGGATTTACACCTGGATATATCCTAGCGATCTGGCTTTGTTAATTGTTTCCTTAGTGTGTCTCCAGTTTGCCTTGTGCACCTTCTGATAATTGGCATGGTTAAGTCCTTTCAGTTAATGGAATCATTGCTTAAGTAAAATAAGTATTCTGAGGAGATGCAACAGCAGGCAGTCATACAGAAAATAACAAGACACTGCCAGAAAGAGCTGACAGTGCAGATATACACTAATTCCTTAATATTGACAATAAGGGAGAAATAAAGTAACTGTAGCAGGAGTCTTCAGTTTTAAAAAAAATATTACTTTAAATGATTACCAAAAGTGTTTAGATTTGAAAGAGGCCACTCTGTCAAAGCACTGTACCACACAGCGCAGAGTATTACAAAATGGAATATTTGAAAACAAGTAATTAACTGATAAAAGATCTGTAGTCAGCACAAGGATATATTATCAACAGTTTCCTCTATGAACACTCAAGTGTCTGGAAATGTCTTCTGTAACCGGTGATAAGTATTAAGAAACAAACGGTCTCTACCCAGCTTCCCAGTCCTCCCACTCTCCTGTTCTGTACACAAACCCTCTCATTCAGAATTCCATTTTTTGGGGGTCTGGATCATGAACAGACCATTAAAAAGATGTTTAGCGCTAAGTGAAAGAGAAATAGCCAGGAAAGGCATCAATTTATGGGGAAATAATCAATCTTATGCGACGGTTTTAGGATAGCTTCATCAGATAGCAGTGTTCAATTAAACTTTTTTACACCAGGGAGACACATAGGTTAGTAAAAGCACATCGTGCAGATTCCTTGGCCTGTGGAATATGTGTCTACAAGCTAAGTATTCCAGCTTATTTTTGAAATAGTTTTACAGGTTGAGACAAAGGTTTTTAAACATTCCAAGTGAAGAATGCAAAAGTTCCTAAACTCAATGTGCCAGGTTATGGTTTTGCTTGCTTCACGCTTTAAACCACAAAGGAAAGAGAGGGTTGTAAATGAAAACAGAAACACAAAGATTACGCACACATAAATATTAAGCACATGCAAACTTTCTGCCACCCTGTAGCCACCTCCTGGCCACTTTTTTGGGGTTTGTTTCTACCACGATGAACAATGTAATGCAGATCTCCAGCCATGAGGTAGTGCAAGCATCAATCAAGTGTGTAAAAAATAAGGACAGACATTCTTTGCTATGCAAAGACTGGGAGCCTAGCAAAACAGACATAATAGATCTGAAATAAACAGAGTGAGAAAGACATTCACAGAGTGCCTAAAAACAATAGCCCTGTGTACACTGTACACAGATAAAGAAAGGGCATCACGTTTCAGCTTTCCATGAGTAGTTTAGATTATCCACATCTTTCACCATGCAATAGAGCTTGTCTGCAGAGAGATATTACATAAGATATTAAACAGTCTTAACTCTTCCTTTTTCATCTTTGATGTCCTTGGTTTAAGTAGCTTGGCTTTGGAGTGAGCATTACATTTTCAGAACAAGGTTTCTGTGTTTTTCTTTCAAGGCTTAGTCTTTTGGGCAGAAAAAAGACAACAGCAGGTTTGTGGACATGATGCCAAAGATGCTAATTAAGTAACTAAACACCATTAAAACAGTCCTTTCTTTGTGCTGTAAAGGGTAATAATTGAAATTATGTTTAGAAAGGTTATAAAGGTATCAGCACTTGTGGTTCAAGGTATTTAAATGTTATATTTATGATCACGTATTCAGTGAAACTAAAAATCAATTTTGAGAACGCCACCTTGATTGCATACTGTGCAAAACAAAGGTCAGAAAAGTGGTTATGTTTGACATCCATTACAAGAACATTGACTTTCGTCCATTTGTAAAGTAAAATGAAAGAACTGTTAATTGCTAAGGTTAAATGTTTGCTGGACATTTTGAGACTTGAGTAGCAATTCACATGCCTTGTGTGGTAGGCACAAAATCAGCATTAAAGTTTACTGACATGCTGTCTACCCCAGCTAAATGTAAACATCTCTTCCAAATGCTAGATCACAGAACTAGACTAGATTCCAAATGTTGACCATTTCCTATTTTGAAAGTAAAATTAAAAAAAATGTTTTATCAGCAGCGATAAAATACACCAAGGTGTTTCACACTGAAAACTTCACTAAGAGCCACTTCAAAACCAGCTGGAGACTGAGCACAAGAAATTGGCACAGCAGTCCATTATTGTATTGCTTGACACTGTGAAGTATAGATTCACTAGGTTGCATTCAGTAACTGCTACTAAAGAATTGTAAATACAAAAGACTCTGTCCTACTTGATTTAAACACATATGCAGTTTCTTTGGGGTGAAATGTTATATATTTTTACTTAAGCACTGTTACCTTTTAGCTTTTTTCAAATATTTTTTACATGTTAGTTGCACATTTCTACATTGTTTTTTGTTCATTTTATAATTCACAAAAGAAAACCTATTCAGGGCATTTAGAACTGGCCCCCACAATCACTATCAATCACAATCACTATCACAATCAGATCAGCTATACTGTGACTAAAAACTACTGACAGCCTTTGTCTTCCTGTATTAGATCTGGGTGAATAAAATGAATTCCAGCACACTGCCATTAATTTGATTAGCATAAATAAGAACTATTCAATAAAGAGGCCCCTTTCTGCAAGAAAGAAATACAGAAAGGATGAGCCGCTGAACAGTTTGTACATTGAGAAGCAATTTACCTGTCTAGATAAAGGAGCATGCATTTAGTTGCACATAATGACCAGCACAAAATTCTTACTAAAAGTCCAAGTGGATTTTTTCTATGATAGGTGATACTACAGTAGATGTCTGAAGCAGCCCTCTGTGGATCACAGTGATAATGCCACCAGCTTAGATGTTTCTTTTCAATTCACTGGGTAGGAATCCTATAGTATCAGAGAAGCCTCACCCACTTTTTAATTATTCTCTTTTTTTCCCCCCGTTGTCGTTTGAGTACCTAGACTTTCTGGAGACTAAAAGCAATTTTCAGCGGCTTGAAATGCATTGCAGGGCTTAATCTTGGTCGGGGTCCCATTCGCAGAAAAGCTTTTTTTCCCCTCTGTTATTGAAGTAATACCCCCATCAGAGGCATAGACTGTGTCACAGACCCCGCATACTAAGGGGAATACAGGTATAATCCAGGAAAGGTAGTACCTTTCACCTCTTCTGTGTCTTCTTGTGAAAGTGCTACAGCATTCCTGTAGCATTAATACATATTTATTCAGGACATTGAATTAGATACAGCAAAGACCTTGCACAAAGTGTCATTGATCTGTGAATGCAACAAAAGTAGCACCTCATATACTTATTAACAACTTTGCACAATTTTCCAAGTTGTAAAAAGAACCTCACCTTCAGTCATTCAGTCCAAGTATGTTACTATTTCACTAACTTCATATTCCATGCTTAAAACACAGTTCTTTTTGCATATAGTATATATATATACAATATATATATATATATGTATATATATACAAGTTTTTAAAAAATCCTTGGTACAAAATCAAAGACAGATCAGTTGTCAAGACACGCTGCCATACTGGAAACCACCATTAATGTATTACCAAACAAAAAAGCACAATTTTTACCCAGTTAAGGGAAGTACAATTATTTTTTTCCAGTCAAAGTAACAGGTTTGAAAAAATAACCTAGAATTGGCTGTTCAAGATCATTCTAAGCAGACACAAAATGGGAAAGAGTTAATTTTATTTACTCTGCTGTCTGCTTTCTCCATCTTATTTACACTTCCAAGCCTCACTTATCACGATTTGAGATTTTACTTGGCTCTATAAAAGACTTTGCTGTACCCTTTTACATTTTAATCCTCACCAGCATCGGCCAGGTAAATCTACCGGAGTCTCTGGGCTTTAACAGTCATGAATCTCTGAATGCTGCCAAAATCTACATACCAGCAGATAAAGGTCTGGCAGTTTACTATAAGTGGGAGAACTGAGAACCATCAACACCTCAAAGCCAAATTTTCAAGGGTTTTATGTCACTGACTCACTTCACTCAACAATGGACTTTTTTAATGAGTCTTAGACATATAATTATTATAAGTATGGCTTTGTGCAAATTGACTAGTTTTTAAGATATAGACCTTATAATGCTTTTACCAATGCTACTGTACATGCAAGGATAATTGAGTCTTTTTGCTTTGCTGCAAAACTGTCTTTCTGTAAGCCTTATAGTTCCATTTTTTTCAAGTTGTATTTAATAATAGAAACATATTACAAGGTCACACCACTGCATGGTGCACAGTACACTCCAGCATCATCAGTACTTTCCTCACAGAGGTTCAAGGTCATCAGGGCTTTTAATTATAGCACCAAAACCATAACCAGTCATGGGCTTCTTCACAGCCCTGAACTCTGGCAATCCATAAAGCTGCTACTTCTACAGCAGCTCTTCCTGAAAGCTTCCTTTCATTTCATAAAAGAAAACCTGTTTAATCTCTAACTGACTGTTATACCCTTAAACTTAATAAGAGGCCCAGATCCTTGGCAAATTTTATCAGCTGGAAAGCATGCTAAAGAACAGGGATTATAAATCACAATGCCAAGGTTACTTAGCTGATTCCTGTATCTATTAACCCCCTCCATCGATGGACATACTGTTTTCTGATATTAAGCAGTTGTGTCTAGCTAGATGCGTCCTGCTTCTGTTCTTTTGCTTCATAGCCTATATAGTGATATACGGTACAGGCATATACAGTGATTATAAATGTGAAGTTTCACTGCATGAGATGTAAAGTGCCCTCTTCTACTGCACTTTGGCGCAAACCTTTTTGAGAAGGTTTTATAGTTGCACGTGTGACTGGCAATACCACTGAAACACAGATCTCTACACTTTCTGTCCCATTGGATGTGCTGAATATTTACCTTGCGTCCCGCTTCGTTGTTATGCAGGTTCATTAGCGTTCTGGCGTTCTGTTTAATCTCCCTGGCGTCCACAAACACCTTGGAGAACCCCAGACCATAGCGGATGTCGGCAGAGCAGCCCCCCCATTTCCAGCCCTCCTCCTGGTTGTAGAAGCCCTGCTTCTCTTTGTCACAGCCGCAGTCGCTCAGGTTGCCCTGGGTGCAGGCCGCAGTGATGGCGTGGGCAATGCCAGCAGCGATGATGGCGTAGGTGAAGGCAGCCTCTTTACTGCCTGAAAAAAAAAAGAAGAAAATAAAAAATTGCTTAGTAGCTGACAGCATTTTCCAATGTTTCATACATTGTCTACCCTCCTAACATACCTGACATAGCTTTCCTTTAAACAGCAAGCAGAAATAATAAAATGCAATCCCTGTGCCAAGTTTTCCACATCTATCACACATGCTCAGCATGGGTAAATGGCAACTCACATTTGTTTTCAGGGGAGTAATATGCAACACAAGCTCCATAATGAAGACGTGCTGGAGGTTTTGTTGATAATGGCCTATAACGTTAAATGGGCTTCTCATATGCAATTAATAAAGAATTAATGTGATTAAGTCTCATTTTTTTCTTTTAATTCATGGAGGCCAGACAGGGTAAGGCTCTCAACTGTGATTATAAATAAAGCATACATAAATGAGCCCTGGCTATAAAACACTGACAAATCAGAGCATTCCATCTATTGTGCTCGAATCATATTTCATAAGAAAGCAGCAAGCAGGTGAATCACTTTAAAGACCGGCTACTACAAAAGGAAGGAAAAGTCATCCTATTGAATGAGCACAATAAGGATAAGTTTACTCAAGAGACAATAGAATGGAAAAGACAGGGTTATGTGTTTAGACTTAAGTTTGGCCTGCATCCCAGGTTCCGTCCCATAAGAACACCACCCTTCAGAGGTGAGAAACACACAGGAGCTGAAACTCCGAGGTACAGTGATCACTTGCCACCAGTCTTTCGACCCGTCCACTGGGAAGAGCAGGGACAGAGATTGTATCCACAGATATGATGAAAAGAGGGAATTGCTTTAAATTTAAATCAGGTTAATATTCAGATAGATGCATTGAAAGATGCTGTGTCAAGGATCATAAGAGTCGTATTGTTACCTGTCCTGTTTTTGTAAAAAATGAACAGAGATTCAGAAGTTTTAGGTATATTTTTGGTCCACTGGTTGCTTTTTCCCTTTGGGGCAGGGCTATTAGTTAAAAGACTGATGACCCACATTTTCCAGCTTAAGCCTGGATTACAACAGACTCTTTTTTATCAGTATAGAGTTGTCACTGCCCACCCTCAACCCTTACCCTCCTGGTGTCATACCTAACTGATCTGGAGAATTTAGGAATTTCTTCCTGACTGTGGAACTGGTGTAACTTACAACAAATCTGTCCCAGAATGAGCAAGCCTGAAAGTAGACTTACTGAGTAAATTGAAAAGCATCAGGTTTCATATAACCCACGGTGATTTGTCAAACAAAGGTGGAACCTTGACACTGATCCCTAATTAAGCATTAAGTCTCTTCCTTGTGATTTTTTTTTTAGCTCATCACTCAAACCTGTGGTATCTTTCAGTTAACTAATTTTCAGTTAGTTCACACAACAATCAATTGCCCTAATAACTGTTTAAAATGCTTCAGATAGTATTTGGAGATAAAACATAAAAATAAGAAATATATAAAAGCCCTAGTTTAAGGATAATTCATTCCATCTTGCTCATTGGTAGGCATAAGGGGATAATGCACCATCCTTGAAGTGGAGTTTTTTTGTACTCAGACACTGGAGTGTTAATGCTATTTGCATTTGCAATTTGCCTTTAAAAACAGTGCAATGTGTAATTGTGACACCATGTATAGGAAGAAAAACCACCACATTTATACATTATTCTTAAACTTGAATTTAATTGATAGTAACTCTCATTATTATAACGTTGCATAAATGCAGTATTGAGATTTTGTTCTTGCATCTGTGAAGTTGCTTCAATTCAAATGAAAGTAACTTCTTTCGTATATCAGATTTACCTTATCTTTCTGTGTTATAAAACAAAAAATATCTGACAGGGTGTTACGAGAGATAAGGGTGTTTCAAGCACCACACTGCAAACTCGGCATTCTGAATGTGTATTCCTTCCAATGTGGATATGTTTTACACCTTAAAATTATTACTGAGTTTGGGACGGCCAACCAAAACATTTTTTTCCCAGCTGATGTATTTGGATGGCTTACACCCAGGAGTCAACCACTCCAGGAGTCAAGGATAAGACTGCACTTAGCCTGAAAACCCTTATTGATCTTTTTGGTCTCTCCAGTGCTGTGTGCACCCTTCAGGAAGGAACTCCTCAGGATCCTGCATTTTTTGTTCACTTATTTGCACTGCCAATTAATCATTAATATACAGAGATAAGTTTGACAAATTCTCTGATATATTAAACACACAATTCAGCAGCAGTGATTTCCAGGTACTGTTAGTATCTTCATTGAAACCATTTTAATCTGGGCATTTCACTGAATTCCCATTGCTTTTTCCATAAAAACACTATAGATGGTGCTCTATGTTTTTATATGTACTTAATGCATTTTCTTTCATATGTAGGCCTACAAATGACAGCAGTAAAGTAATAGACAGGAAACCAGGAAGCAAAAGGCTTAAGGAAAAGGACTTAGAACGCAAAGACTCCAAATTCAAGCCCTGTCTATGCCATTTAGTCACAGTATGTACCTTAAGACAAGAGCTTATCCTGCAGATGAGATAAAAATTGAGATCCTGTTGTAAGTGCTGTTGTTAATACATAGTTCACCCCTTAAAAGTTTTAGATAGTTAATTATTTTTTTTAATTAGTTGTGTTACAATAGGTGAACTTTTAAACACAATAAGTTGTAGGAACCCAGATATATCTGTACATGTGTATTATACTCCTTTATTCCCTTGCATCTTTTGCTGCAAAGCTTATTTTTGTCTCACGGTTTCATTAAATAATCTTTTGTGTGTAACTCTTAAAGGTCTACAGCTAGAAATGTAACATTAAAAATCACTTTGCATGCTATTGGTTCACAGCTTGGGGCACTTGGAATGGTCTTTGCACCACCGTCTATAGCATTCTGTTTGGGCACTCCTTAACACTGCTGTTTAAAAATCCTGTGAATATGATGATCAGCCACACACCAGGAGGGAACTACCTACTGTATCCCTTGTTAGCTGAAAGTCAATAAAAAATGGCACCTGTTAGCAAGCTCTCCACCACAAGCAGGGTGAGTGACTGGGAGGATGCCAAGTTGTGCCAGAACAAGACAATGAAAGCATCAATATACAACTGACAACTGACATTTTGTTGTTTTTTAAAACTGTCCTAAAAGTTAAAAAAAAAAGTCATACTTAGGGTAAACGATTCCTCTGAAGGATTATGTGCTGTATCAGATGTGTTCAGCTTGCTGTTAAGATTATCAAGTTATTTTCATTTTTAGACTAAAATCTTTATTCTTTTCTTCTAACTTTAAGCAATGTATTTCCCACTGAGCTAAACAGAGATTTAAATATTCAAATACTGTAATATGTACTGTATATATATATGAATGGTTAAAAAACAAAAAAAGATTAACTGTTTATGACAAAACCTAATTATTCCAGTTTATTGTGATGTAAACAGAGACATTTTCACTTATCCTTCTTGCAACATTTTTAAAAGATTACTTTTTAATATACCATAAGGTACATACTTAGAAATGTGATATTTCTAACTACAACTTCACTATTCATAAACTGTTCAAAAACAAAAATGATAACCTTGTCACTGCTCCACTTCCCCTGGAGCCAAAGTATGTGCTAACCTGTTTTTGATAAACATCTTGGACTGGTGCCCTTTCAATTTAAAAAAAATGCCATTTTTAAGCATCAATTATGCAGTTTTTTATGGATTGAATGGGAAGAAGGCCAAAAAACAAGGTGTGCCTATAGACGTGATCTCTGGTTGCTTTAAAATGGTGAAAAATGCAGAACCTCATATTAGGAAAACTTGCATATTTCTAGTTCCATTGAATGCAAACGGTATCCTCATTTAAACCACGATACACTGAAAACATAAACTACTGATAAAAAATGCTATAAACCTTCTGTGTTATGATAAGTGTCTCGACACTTTCTGGAATATCAAAATCTGGAGCTTAAAAGAATTAGGCTGCTTAGAACCTCCTCTTGCCAACTCTGCAATGCAAAAGGTTAATTTATAAACCAAAGACAGTGTGCTTGTTGGGACCTGAGGCTTTTCTGCTGAAAGGAAAAAAAGTTTTTTGAACACACAGGGTGGCAGAAATTAAATCAAAAAGGTTACTCCCTTTATAAAACCAGGTACAGTACAGAAGCCCAATAAACTGAATTACAAGGGTTCCCTTACATGGCAGACATGCTTTTCAGAAATCAGCATTTTATAAGCTTTTTTTAATTGTTGGACCAATTGGTGTTTCCCTAACCCAGGGATATATTCCACCAGTAGCAGAGTAGCTCTCTGTAAGTGCTTGTGTGCCTTCAAGCTCCAACAGCATCTCCAGCATGAGCTGTAGACAAACCACAGTAAAGATCCCAAGCTTTCCATTCATGGTCACAAATCATGCCCTGGGAGAGCTAGATGAACCAGTTCTCTTCAACTTCACTGTGTATAGTAATAGAAAATTAAATAACCAATAGGACCACTGGTCTTCTATGCTGGTGTTTATGTAAAGACTCCAGCACAGAACTTCAGAAGACTTCACCAGTGTCAAGAGACTCCCCAGTCACAGCCTAAACAGTGACACACCACCCACTCCCTCCTTTTGTCATCATATGCTAAACAGGAGAAAACTGCTCTGAAAGATGTCAGCATGACCTGCATCTGTAGTGAAGCTGACACAAATGTCATTAAATGAATGGTAATATGAAACAGCAATCTCTGTGTTTCTCCATGCCCTGTGACAAGAATGACAAGGTAATTGAAGTGTTTTCTCATTTTCATGCACAAAACACCATAGGCTGCAAATTGTAATAAATGTTTTAGTATTACACACTAATAAGCCAAATATGTATAACATTTGTACTCAATTAAGTAATTCATTGCAATGTACTGTCCTGCTAAACCATCCATAAAATCCATCTGAATGAGGGCGTGCTTAACATTCTTGATTGAGAAATCTCCATTTTTCCCCCCAAATCACCATAATCACCCCATTTTTTTGCCCCAATTACTAAGAATCACAACAAGAGTTCTAACTGAATTTGATGTCTCGAAGAGTGCTGTATCATCTTAAGAATCCGCTTCTCTTTATTTACAGAAATCTAGGATGCTTTTACCCACACTAAATTTAACTGAAATTTAAAAACTAAACATTTCATAGCTGTTGCATTGTGCCAGGTCTCACTGTTCATCCTTTTCAGTAATTTGGGCTCTCCGATATTTCAAAAGAAGCAGAAGATACATATTAAAACTTGATCTACTCTTTCTTTCTCGCATAATAGGGTTGTGTGGGCAATGAAGTTCCCTCTAGCCATCTTCTGAAGGTCAATAGCCACTAGTCCTGCAGTATTTTTTCACCACCAAGTGTCCATTGACTTTGAAAACATCATCCAAGAAATGTCATCTAAACAGCAATTCATCAATGTGTCTGTGATTCAACACCACTGCTGAACCTCAAAAGAAACTCAAATATGCCTCAGGAAAAAGGATAGCATTACGGTAAAAAAATCAATGTTTTGTGTGTTCCTTTCTTTAGAATTTGCTTCATACTTTCCACTTTTTAAAAAAAAAACACATCATATAACATCTATTCATGATAAATCCAGCAGAGTGGTGCTTGCCCAGTAGATCGTGTATTAATTAGTTGAGATATCAATTCTGAAATCCCCAGAAAGATTAAAGATGTTCAGGAAGGAGAACATTAAAAACTTGTTTTTACAAAAATCACAACACAAGTAGAAGCAGACAGATGATTTTGTGCTTCTAAAGTGTTTAGGTGTTTAAAGGTGTTGGGATAAGATAACTGTTTCCCTCAGTAAATGTAGGCCACTGAAGAAGTGTGTGTTGCAATTTCCTAGTGTCTTTCTTCAATTAATTAAGCAGAAGGCAAAATCCATCTTTGACACCAGAGGCCATTTTATATTGTGAAAAGAGCAAGAAAATCTTCTAGCAGTTTTGTACTCATTTATAATTTATAATCGAACTATAGAAAAGGCTTTTGAAAATCTAAGTAGTAAATTGTGGTCCTAGTTTAAGATTAAGTCTTAAGAATAAGACTGAGCACAGTTTAGTTACCTGTTCTCTATTCAAATATAGCAGAAATTCTCTCTTGTTTTCTCTTAATTTCAAAATACAAAATCTATTAGGCAAATGAAACCTCATTTTGGTAACAATGTATATTTAAGATATGTTGTCCATTAAAATACACAAATTTGAAGTACAACAGCAATAACTAATTGATTTTTTTAAACTATTGTAATTATTGTTTAAGATACTTTTTCACTTGTTTGTCCATTTTGCGCATTGAGAACATGCTTTTTTGTGAAAGTGATTTTTTTTAATTAATGAGTTTAATAGCTTGCTCCTTTGTTGAATGAAGTGACAATATAACAATTAAATTAGAAAACAATGTGGTACCAAAATCACAAAAATAAAAATAACATTATTTGTGGTATATTTAAAAGCAGTGTGTTAATGGTTTCCAGATTAAGTCTGTTTTAACCATGTTGTTAGAGTAGATCTTGAAATCATCAGTACATTTTATGCTTCACACATTTTAAGCATAGGTGACTGACTCAAAGTGACGTCATGACTTTAGCATTTGATCGTCTGATTTATATCGTCTGATGGAGAAAGGAGGAAATTGATAAAGAATTTTCTCGTTTTGTTGGTCTTATTAGTATTCTTTCATCACATTGATACAATACGTGCACTGTTGCCTTGGCTACCTTATCCATCCCTTAAATCGAAGAAAAATATTTATTATTAAGATGGGGCAAAATATTTTGTACATATAATAATTAAAGGTCCACTACTACCACTTAGAGGAATCATACTTTAGATAGAAGTACTGCATTTGTGAATTGATCGGATTTAATATTTTGACTTTAAAATGTCTATTCATTTGCACAATAAAGTTGTTGTAGTCCCCACAAAAACGGTGTAAGGTCATTTGGGCTGTGTGTGCATTAAAAACGAGGACTGAACTCCGTGCAGAAATTTGACAAAACGATCATGCAGATTGGAAACTTAACATCTACGTGTTCTCGGAAAGTATACATTTATTATCACTTGCCTAACGTGTGTGGGGTTTTTTTTTTGAAGGAATGGTGTCATGACTCATGAGTGTCAGGTTTGGAGGAATAGATTTGTAACATACCCACTTTCAACTCTTTGCCAAAGACAGTTCGCTCTCCTAGCGCCGAGCAGTTCCAGCGGCCGTTTTTGAACTGGAATTGACATTCGTTGATGCCCATCTGGGCTCCTTCTCCGATCACTATGATGGCGTCAGGTCTGCTCTGACAGATAGTCCTCTGTCTCGGTGCCAAACCTGGAATCTTGTTACAAATGATACTTGCTCCCAAAGCCACCACTGAAGAGAAACCCCTAGGAAGGACAAAGGGAAAATGAAAACCTAGTACGAACTTAACGATGTACCTGTGAACCTGTGCCATTTCTGGCAGCAGGCTAGTGCAAATGGTCTGATGGTGATTTCTTGAAACACTGAAAAATAAGTTGGCTCACTCGGTAATTGGTCATTCAACATATTTGTGCCGAGTACTTAGCTCACACACGTGTTTTTTTAAAAAAAGTGGCTTTTTTTCAGCTTCAGAGATTTATTCTTTTTGTTTGAATGTTTCCCACTTTCAACCACCAATGTTAACATTGCAGTATCATCTCGGCAAACGCGAACTATCAGATGCAACAGCACGGCGCGGCGAAGGTTAGATTGTGTATTGCGGATCTGCTCCACTGTGGCGTTATAGAAGAATGACGTTTCAAGGCATAGACCGTTGAGACTTAATGCCGAGACATGAAAACACCAGCCTTCCCCTATCACTTTCTCTAGAATTAAAACACAGATAAAGAAATCTGAGATCTTTGCCCAAACGTGACAGCACTTCCTGAAGAAGGTATGTTGTAAAACTACCTTTGCACAGCCTGTAATGGTGATACATGCACCTATCCCCAGATTTCTTACAAAAACTTTAAGATTTGCTAAGAAAAGGGTAAAATGCAGAACACTTTAAAATCTGCTAAGAAAAAAGTAAAAATACAAGAAACAACTAATTGATGGCTTCGAGAATTTGTCATTTCTTTTATTCTATTAATTTGGAATGATCATCTAAGAAACGGTCATTTAAAATCACGTTTCTGTGTCAATAATGAAATATCTGCTAATTCTGTCAGCAATGCTACGCATTGTTACAATTCACTAATTACAATATGAATTCTCATAACTATTCGCTGCAAATGTTTAATTCATTCATTCCAAGCGCTTATTTTGCTTTTTGTTTATAACGAAACGTTTGCAGTTATTCAATAATAGGTAATATGAACTAAATTAAACTTTAGAGGAGAAACGTAAGTAAAAAAATGATAGTTGTACTATAGCTGTCCATAAATTGATCCATTTTTATTAAAAAATAAGTTCCTATGAAGTCACATAGTGCATTTTATACAGTATATCCCCTGTATCACAAAAATAAAAAATAATCAACTTTCACTTAAGACATTTTCCGTTTTTTATTGTCTTTTATGTGAACACTTTCAACTCTTTAAATACAATAATTTACCAGTTATAATATTCCCAACCACCATAGCCTTTCTGTTTTTCCCAGCAGAAAATTCCCTCTCGCACAACCTTGCGCACTTCAGCATTATCAGGTCCCAACACGCTGAGATGAAGGAAAGATACTTACCCTATTTTGAGATACACAATCCCAAGACAAAGAAAAATATGGAAAATCCAGCGTCGCGTTTTCCTGTTCATGGTGTTTCCCCCTTTCTCTTTGGTAGGTTTGCAAAAATAAAATAACCTTTCCTGGGGGGGTTCTTGGTGGTGTTGCCCCCAGACGGACCAACTC
The DNA here is from genome assembly GCF_055471065.1 of Atractosteus spatula. NCBI lineage: Eukaryota > Metazoa > Chordata > Actinopteri > Semionotiformes > Lepisosteidae > Atractosteus > Atractosteus spatula. Next base: position 62,902,970 of record NC_142710.1, read on the forward strand.
CAGGACAAGTTTGCAGACAAAACGCAAGACCTCAGTGCTAATTGTAAATTCCAGTGTAAAATCACTGCAGATGAATCCCGTAACTTCTCCGTGCGTATCCCTTTCGACGTTTATTTGGTGTTTGGATGCATGTCACAGGTAGTTTCAGAGATGTAAGTGTTTTAGCATAGCCGGAGTAATCTCAAACACACAGTTCCTGCTCGTCAGTCAGGTTCTATATATCTACCTCATCTATCAGGGCGTGTTCTGAAGAGAAATAGAGCCCTTCTCTGGAGTGCCATAAATAATCCCAGATTGTGCATTCATCTGTTTATTAACGAGAGGTTACAGAGCGCAGGCATCTTCAAATTCTGTTACTAGGATAGTTGATCACAACTGCCTAAAAATATTCATCAGTTAAAAAAAATACTACAATTGATAACTAATACAGCGTTTTTAACAGAATTAAGTCTGGGAGTGAAGATTCAACCCAAATGTGTTTATGCTCATTTTCTCCTCATTGAAAATGGTTAGCCCGGACTAAAGCTACTCACTGACCCAGTAGAATATTGAACAAAACGAACGAAAAACGTCATAGTCTGTTTCTTTGAAATCTGTTTCTTTGCTTTTGGGGGGATCGTTCACTACGGTGTGTCATTTTTGTATTATTTTGTCTGTGCTGTGACTTTCTACCTGCGACTCGCGCGAAAGAAAAAGGAGACAAAATCAGAATCTTTGCTGGGCAAAGGAGACGTTCCTCCTTAAAACAGATACTGGCGTGAAGCAACGCACTTTTCTTGTACCTCTGTGCGATATACAGCCGGTTTTATCTCATTTCCCCCCTACTCAGTCGCTCCTCCTTTCTTGTGCACGACCACTTGTTTGACTTTTTAATTCAATTTCACATATTTTACTCCACTGGTGCTGGAGCTCGGATCCAGGAATTATCACACCAATAATTATTTGACCAGCAGCTCCTACCCGCTAAATGCCACCATCTTAATAGCCCGGCGAAGAGCACTTGACCAAACGCTGCTTTTTTTTTTCTTCTGCATTCTTTGACAATCAGATCTTATCTGATTTATTAAGGAGGCTAGACCATTTGAAGACCACACACAAAAGGCTATTGGCCTCTTAACATCTTCACTGCACAAATATTATTTCCTTTTAAAAACGCTTTAAGTATGAAACGAAAGGACCACATGCTCCAACATTTCACTGTTGGAAACACACACATACTGTACGGTATATATAAATTCAGATGATAAAGTTTTAGTTGCAAATTTACTTGCATCGACCCAGTCCAATTGATAAAATATTAAATCAATAAAATGAAACGTGAACCCTTTTGTTGTACATTTTTTCAGACTTTCGTGCATATTTTTAACTTCTGTACTAAATTTGTCACATCTTTACAATTATATATATATGGTATATATTAAAAACTTTTTAAACACATGGGATTCAAAATGTCATCACGCTAGAGGTCAGGATCCTATGAACAAACTTCTAATTAGCATCTACTGTAACTCTGGTTTCCATAGCCTGGCATAGTTTTTTTACTTTAAAATTCCAAATTCCAAAGGTGGAATTACTTCTTTTAAAACCGTTATACTTTCAAGTGTTGTGAAACTGATAAAATTAATAATACGATTATTAATAATAAGATCATTCGATTTTTTAATAAGTATAAAGTTTTAAGTAGTCATAGGTGGATCCGGTCTTACGAGCTGTAACGAGAATCATGACTGTTCCTCACCTGGAATTAAGAGAAGCGTCAGAACGTCGATTAGACTATTTGTACATTAGAGGCGCCTTTATACCCTACATATAGGCTACATTGTCTTTGAAAAGAAATGATAATTTTTAAAAATAACAAAATGAGAAGGATGATACTTCATGTTGCAGTACATTCTGTTTGACGTTACCAGTTGTTACAGCGTTTAAATTGTTCAGAAATTAGAAAACCGAGTTTATGCCAAGTACGGGCTCCATACTGTAGTTAAATAATTAAAAATAATTACAACGTGCTTAAAAATTAAAAAAAAACAATCATGTGTACTACTCCGGTGTTTACCATTTTCTGTTATTACTGGGGATTTTTTTTTTTGTTGCTTTTCTCATAAGTTAAATTGAATGAGATTTTTGCCCACTGTTGGAAAAGGGATTGATCGCTGGCAGTCATATCGTGTCAAAATTATTGTATTTGGTCAGTTCATGAAGTGTATGTACATCCATAATTAATATTTACGGTTCTTAATGTCCAAAAAATAACATGAGGATTGTTCTTGAAACACTTTGTATTCCAAAAAGTTTCCAATTTTTTTTTTTTAAGGTTGTGAAAGTCATTTTAGGTGCTGTGGCCAGTCTTAACATTTCCAACAGAAACGGTTTGCCTTTTATGTTCACACCTTTTATAATCCCGCCACCTGCTGGACGATATAGAACAGTTAACTTAAGTACTTGTTTCAGTTCCTGTCCTACTTACCGCGAAGTTCTCTTCTCGTGTTAAACGCACTGGTTACACTGTCAGTTTTGAAATTCTACAACAATCCTGAAAAAAGTGGTTAGCGCAAGAATTACATAGAAAATGTGTAACCTTTAAGGAAACTTGGGAGCTTGCAGCAGAGGTTTTTTTGGAAAATGTAATGTCATTGTATTTACAGTTATTTTGAGCTTCAGGGAACGTTTGAAGCAATACTGGTGATACTGTATATTTCTAAACAAAACAAATCTCATGTGAATTTGTCTCAGTTAATCCATTACTTTTAAAACCCAAGAGTTGTTCTTTTTCCCTAGTGGTGATGAAATGGGCCCGCCGTACAGTGGTCGAGTGCCGGTGGAGGTTTGCAGGATTACCTTGAAAAGGCAGTTATCACTGGCTAATCCAACCTGCCAAGGTCCTTCCTATGGATAATTAGTGTTGCAATGACTCATCTTCCAATCCAATCCCAGCCCTTCCTCACTCCAGCAGAACTGTTCCCTGCTATAGCTCCAGGTCAGACTCGTGCCGCACATGTCTTTTCCTCCTGGGAATCTTGACAAGAAATGGGAAGCCAAGGGTCACATTTCCCTTATTAGACCTCTGTCAAATGAAAGGTCAGCAATTATACTTCTTATAGGCTGCTCTTACATCTGTGGGGCTCCTGGACTGTGGAATAACTACTCTGAAGGTGGAGACAGTTCTCCTATCAGTGTTGTGGAAGAACAGGCTCTCAGTGCTGCTGTCACAAGAAGTAGAGAGTTATCGTCAGCACATCCTGGCTTTTGTAAATCACCCCATTAGTTATCTGGCAGTGTAAATACATGTACGAGGCATTTCAAAGCACATTAAGAGATATGTTTGTTTATGTTCGGCTAAAATCAACTTTACTGGATATAATGCTTGCGTTCGTTGAGTAGAAGTGCTACTGCTCCTTCATTTTCTTTTTAATGCGTTTATGTTTTCCATTCATCATAAAAACTGTTTTAAAAGGGCCTGCGGCCTATCCCAACGGGGAGTAAATGCCATCACATTACAACAGGTGAAAGCGGCCCTACCTGTATGACATGCAGCACATCTACAAACAGAGTTGCAATAAGTAGCAAATGCCTAAAAAGATATAAGCAAGGTTATTATCGCCAATGGAAAAATAACATAATTAGTTGGCATACTAGAGCAGAATAAAGGTTTCAAACGAGAGATGGTCATTGGGCCAATGTAGCCCATTTGATAGTTAGCAGTTAATTAATCCCAGGATATCATCCGGCTATTTCATGAAAGAAGCCAGAGTTTTAGCTTTAAGAATACGGCTGGCCGTCTTGTTCTGTACTCCTACAACCCTTTGGGTAATAAAGTGCCTCCTGTACTCAGGTTTAAATGCAGTTCCACATAGTTTCCACTGTGTCGTCTGGTGCTTCTTTCCCTGTTTATTCTGAATAAGAGTACTGGGTTGTCTTTGTCAGTGCCTTTGAAAATTTTGAACCACGTGGCCCTTTGTAGAGGAAACATGGCTCTTTGTTGCAACCTATCAGTGTAGGACATTCTCTTCAGCCCCAGAAAACATCTGGTTGCTCTTCTCTGGACAGATTCTGGATCTGAAATATATTTTTCATTAAACAGTAAACAAAAATGTATACAATATTCTAAGTGAGATAGCACAAGTGCACTGTACGATTGTTTACATAACAGCCCTGAATTTAAACTCTCTGCCTTTAACTACAAATCTTAATTTTTTGTTAACTTTTTTCTTTCTTTCCCCCCTTGTTTAGAATATGTAAATGATGTATCTATATAAACACCTGTTTTTTTCATAATAGTCTCTTTAAGCTCAACACTTCCCATATTGTATTCATAGGTTATGCTTTTGCTACCTACTGTATATGTAGTACTTTGTACACAGTCTACATTAAAAGTAATCAGCGAGGTGTTTAAACAGTTTTGAATTTTAGTTAACTCTTATTGCATTACAGCTGGTGTGTGGTGAGCGTTCTGGCGCACTACAGTGTGGCTGCAGTAGCATCATCCAGGTGGGGCTGCACACTGGTAGTGGTGGAGGGGAGTCCCCATTACCTGTAAAGCACTTTGAGTGGAGTGTCCAGAAAAGCTCTATATAAGTGTAAGCAATTAATTAATTAATAATTCATTTGCAGTTTATAATGAACATCCAGTCCTCCATTTTTGGTATTGTCCGCAATCTTAACTAGTTTACTGAATATATTAAAATCTAGTTCATTAATTTAAACTAGGAAGAATGGTGGTCTTAATGCAGATCCCTGTGGTACTCCACTAATTACACCACACTCTGAGCATTTACCTTTTTTCTCATAACTTTTATTTTAATTGACCTTGCAATCCATTATACTTGTTTTCTTTCATTGATTTTTTTTTTAATTGTTCTATAAAGGACTTTCTTCTCCATACATTGGTCCATTGTTGAACCTCATTGTTGAACTGTGAGGGATCCTATTGTTCAACTCACTCTTCTGATAAATCAGTTCTCTGCTTCAAACAGTATCTGCTTATTCTGTCACCATCCAATCTCCATGGATTCCATATCTTTAGCATTTCATTTCTCTTAAACTGTCTTTCATTCCTTCAAATTCTGATTTCCTGAAATAGGAAAAGTTTGATTTGAACTCATTCTGTACAGTTTCAAAGAGTACTTCAAAGCACACAATTTTATGATCATAGTTCCCTAATTGTTCTCTCACCTCTCATTTCAAGCTATGGGACAACAATGAGCACATTTATTCTCCATTAATGAATATTGCTGGCTGACCTTAGGACAGCAGAAACAATGACAGAGTAGGTTACATGACAGTGATAACTATAACATTGGCAGTATTACTTTTAATTTAAAAAACATGCACATTGCAAATTGATATTATGGTGACTTATTGCTTCATTATTACTGTTAAAGTATACTTTAAAAATCCCCTTACAACTTGGCACACTTCAGCAGCAGAATGTGGGTTGCTTTGTAATCATTTTTCCAAAAGTGGCACGGAAAAGGGGTTTTCCTTGTTTGAACTGCTCATGATCTCTTGGCACGTTAGACATGCAGGTACTGGAAGGGAATTCTTGACAGCTTTTGAGTAAACAAATCACTTAACTGGGAAAACTAAGAGGTCTTTGTTTTATTCCTCTTAATGATTTTGATAATTAAGAGCAATTAAAAGTCATCTGAAATTTTGCTCTTTTTTTCAATGAGTCATAATGGCTAACCAGAAAATACATTTGAAAAGCATAAATTGTAACCACAATACAGGGTGTAATGTGATTAGTCACATTCTTCAACACTAAATAGTTTTCTAATAAAAGATAGCCATTTAGCAACCCTAACCTGCATCTGTCATGAAGACCAGTGTGTATTAGATGTAATTTCCTCACACTTCATTTTTGGCACACACAAAACAGAATGTCAGGACACAGAGTTAAAGGACAAGTATTTAAATCAAGGGATGTTTTGTTAAAATTGTACATCAGTAAAAACCCATTAGAACACATTAGGATTTATGTATTCTGTTCAGCAGAACATTAGAATTAATATTTTGCTTTGGAAACAGTTCCAAGATAAGCAACCAGACACATTCCTGGGCTTAAAGGAAGGCCTACAATGACAGGCTAAAAGGACCAAATCTTTTCAATCTTTTACAGAGGAAACTTTCAGGGGACCAGAAGAAGAGTTGTGCACTTCTTCAGAGCCAAGGGTGAAACACAAACCAGTGGACACAAGTGCATACTACAGAGTTCTCTAAAGCTGAGAACAAGAGGCCCTGCTTAGCACAAAGGATTGTGGGAGTCTGAGAGTTTTAGTGTCAAACTTTGCATCCACAGTGACTCTCTTACTGTCTGTCCACTGCCATACAGAGTATAGAAGTGGAAACCCTCTATCGTATATGTGAAGCACTTTGGGATACTTTAAGATTAGTGTCACGAAGCCTTTCAGGACCCTGTGCAGACAGCACAATCCGGAGGGGAGTGAACAGACACGGGGAGGAGATGAGGAACTGGACTGGTAGACGAACAGGGGGGGCATGACGAAGGTGCTCAGGGGGGGCATGGTCCAGGCAAACAAGTCTTGACAAGGGGGTAACGGGACCAGACGCTCCCAGCCCAGGACCCAGATGGTCAGGACGCCGTGGTGAAGCCGATGCTGTCAAGCCCCTCCTGGACTCGCTGGTAGGCGGGCTTCCTGGCGTCCATCTTCCAAAGCTGAGCCCAGATTGGCAGGAATGTCTGGCTCTTATAGGACGGGGGCAGGAACCGGAGACAGGTGCGGGAGATCAGGTCAACGAGGAAGGGCTGGAGCGTCCTTAAGAGGAGGGGTTTACGATGTTATTATCTGATCAAGTGTAATTCTAAATAAACAGGTAGGTTTTGATTTCACAATGGATAGCATAATGAGTTTAGGATTCAGTCATTTGGGCCATGAGGTTATGACACCATAATCTAAGCCTCCTGCACAATTCCATCTGTCTGCACCTGGTTTGTTTTGTACCATTATAGTACCAACTGCTCCAGGGGCGCTGTACAATGGCTGACCCTGCGCTCTGACCCCAAGCTTCTCTCTCTGTCTGTGTGTCTGTGTCTCATGGAGAGCAAGCTGGGGTATGTGAAAAGACGAATTCCTAATACAAGAAATTGTATATGGCTAATAAAGTGATCTTATCACATTTCCACTGAGGTATAGTTATCATAGCTCTCTTCAGCACATTAGAGAAGTCGGGGCTTATTTGTTTCTAATAAATCTAAGCCATTGTACTATCTAGTGTCTCAGATCATAATCGTACCATTCAAAATCCAAGACAGTACTCAAAGAAACATTAGTAGTACCTTTACATGTATCCATTTGGAGTGGGTGAATTTATTTTCATAAGTCGTAGACTGGAATGTATTCCATCAAAGTAGCAGGATCAAGCAGTCTCCATATCTGTCTTCTTTAAATCTTCACAGGCAAGCTAGATTTCTTTCTTTGTTTTGATTTCTTTCTTTCACCTTAATCATCTTAAATGCACTCTTGGCAATGACTTGCAAATCATCATCTAAAATTTTAACTGAAAAAGAACATAACTTAGTATTGCATATGCAGCGTGTTTAAACACAGATAACAATAAGTCAGAGTACAGTGAAAAGTGTTTATCTAAACTGCCTTAAAAAAATTTAAAATACAATATAAACAGTTTCTCATGTTTCTACATATCTTAACTCAAGCTCATCATTTTATTTCTTAGTAAGAGACAGTATAGAGCCTAACTGCAAATCCCTGTTTATTAACAACATCAACAATTTTGAACATTTAATAGATAGTAGCTGTTTATCTTCATTCAACAACACCTGGTGTAAAAAGATCCTTAAGACTAGGAAAAGATTAGGCTAGTAAAGGCTAGTTAGGCTAGTAAAATATATATGTGTATGTCTGTATTAACTAATCAAATGTATTAATCTATTTGATATTGGCATTCTGAAAAACAAACAATATGTTCAGTTGAATTTTAAGTTAGAATAAGTGTTTGGTGTGCAGTTAGAGTAGGGCAAAACTCTCCTTAGATCGGGGCTAAAGTTAAGGTTTATCTTGAGGTTTCAAAACTGGAGGTAATGTTAAGAGGTGTTTAGGTTTGTGTAAGACTTTTGTTTTCCGCTGCAGTTGGAATAGAGTAAAGCTTGGGATAGGAACATAAGAAAGGTTAAAAACTTGAAAGGAATGCTATCATTTTTGATAACATAACTGGGTATTTTGTTTGAGGTTCTGACAATCCTTGTTGTACAGTAAACTGGGGGCACAAGTGGAAACTACTGTATGTGTAACTGCATTTAAAACTGAGAACAGGAGTCACTTCTTTACCCAGATGTTTGAGGGATTATGGAACAAGCTACTCAGCCATATTCTTGAAGCAGGCAACCTGGGTTCTTTCTAGAAACAGCTGAACAACGTCCTTCGGCCAATTCATGAACTAGATGGGCTGAGTGGCCTCTCATTTGTAACCTTTCTCATGGTCTTAAAAAGGGTAACCTGTTCTCAGATTTAAGCATTTCCATTATTTACAGAAAAACGTTATCGCCTCTTAAAAAAGAAATCATTCAAATTCACTAGAAAAAAAAGTAAAAATGCAAACAGAAAGAAAATCTGTACGGTGATCTAGGCAAGTGCAATCACTGTGTGTTTGCATGTTAGAACAGAAATTACGGTTCGTGCAAAGTTAAACTTGAGATACTGTTTGTGATATGTTTTATCCATTCTGTTCTTAGCTATGGATCATTATTGTCCAGACTGAAAAATGATTGACACTAGTCGATAGGTATGTTTATAGTATATTGCTATACCATTTTCTGCGTTTGCCTGAATCGGATACTATGTTTTCAAAGGAATTTGAAAGTTGTATACAATCGTAATAAAACAATTAAGCTTGTATTTAGGTCATTTACCACTCCACATATCTTCCCAATTATGTAAAACCTTGTGAAACCCCACATTTTGCATCATTTAAACCTGCGTCTTGCGTTATGGGGGGGACTGGTACGAGAGCATATTACATCACTTAAAATACAGTTTACAAATATGTTGTGTGATCAGTTTCATGAAAATGCAATAGTTAACGTAATCCGGATGGAAAAGTTCCTTTAATAAGTTTGTCCTTTCTGAGACACTGTAGCAGAAAATACATTATCGGTTGAGGAAGAAAGACAAACACGCACAAACGGAAGTTGAATGTAACATATAGCTGTATTTAGTGTGTAGCAGGGGTTTACAGTAGTGCCGTTGTTGTAATGGATTCCAGTTTATCCCAGCTAACTGTGGACTGTCTGATTTGCATTTTTTCCTATCTGGATGAAGATGACCTGCTCAGAGCTTCAGTAGTCAGTAAGGTAAAGAAAACAATATAAATGAAATCCAGTGGTATTAGCCATTCTGTGTCACCACGAAATGTTTTGAGTGTTGTAAAGATGTTTACCACCTACTAAAACTAAAATGTCAGTATGCCTTTGCTTTCTTACAGAAAATGTCACAGTCTCTCCCTGCTCTGTCAAACTTTTTAAAGCCCGGAGTTTTCACTTCACTGCAATATAAATGCACATGCTGTGTAAAACGTAAAGTAGTTCATGTTTAAGGAGTCGGAGCGTTTCTTGTAAATAATGAAAAATCGTCGTGTCGTCTGGTGTCATCCCAAAATATACGATCTCTGCCTATTTGAGAGCAGATATCAGTATAACCGGGCTAAATAAGCACATTCTTTAATTGTATTAAGGATTCAATTAAGCACTTAGGTAAATGAGAGTTGGAATGAAAACAGGAAGAGATCCTTCAGGCCAAGAACCCGGAACCGCAGATCCAAACGTTATAGTCATGTGTCCAAATGAACAATAGTTTCCTGTCCTTCCCCTTATATCTTTATAGTTTGTCTTTTTACATGTGCCAATATCACTCATTAATCCTTGCTTTTCTAAAACTTTGGGTTAATATTTAATGTCCATTAGAAACCTTTCTGAGGCTGGCGCAACTGGGTATTGTATTGCAGTGTTAATTTTACGTGTATTCCAACGCCTTGAGCAAACACAATTTAAGGCAGATTTCCGATTATTTCTTACTAAACAGTTAACCGTTTCTCAGTCCTTCCCACAATACTTACTTTTTTTCCTTTCCGCAGAGTCCTCATTGGTTACATTACAGGTACAGTATCACACCATGATGAGAAATCTCATGAATAATATTCAGAAATCGCAGGAGAGTGAATACCCATTACGAATTCCATTCAACGTGTAGTATATTCAAAATAAATTTAAAAAAAACATAAATCAATTGGCCTGTGATAAAAAACTTAACTGGAACAAAAACGAAAGGAGACGTTCCTCCAGGACCAGGACTGAGAACCACAATTATAGTATTATAGACAATTTTGTGAGAGAATTTCGTAGTTTGAATATATATATATAATCGGAGGTCTCCCACATGTAAATTCATAGCTTTATGGTAAACATCTAAATGACAACCTGTTAACTGAAATCCAGGAAAGGTTTTGAAACAGCCCGAAACGGATTTATTTATTATTTAATTTTATATAGTTTGAAATACATTGTTGTATTTAGCTTCTTTGAAGCTGATTAACTAAACACTATTTTCAGTATGAAAATGTTCATTAAAAATGTACCATCAGTATTTTGTATATACAGGTATACTGAACATACAGTATATGTGTATAATGCTGCACTCTATTTCAGGAGTTAAAAGGTGAAAAAAAATTAAATGTCCATGTATGTTTTTTGCCTGTAAGGCAAGAAAGTAAAAAAATTGAGATCCAAGGCTTGAAAAGAGGTTTACAATAACATTTATCTTTTTTTTTTCTTCAGTTTTGGAATGAAGCTGCAGATACACCCTGGCTATGGAGGTGAGGTTGTGTGGAACTCGTACATAATTAACTTTTTGTATATGTTTTTGTGTTAGTTTTAGCTGCACCAAACTGTGTGTAGTATAGCGGTGCCAAAATATGCAGAACAAGACTAGAAAAACTCCCAAGCATACTGGGGCTGCAGGTACTGAGGTCTTGAGGACGCCGGTGTGGAGATTTTATAGATATTTTACAGTTAAACACTCTTGATTTTCCCAATAAATATATGTCTGCAACATTTCATTTTTATTACTAAAAGAAAAAATAATCACATACAGAGTATACAGAATAATAATAAAAATGACATTGTAGTTATGGACTGTGAGCAGTGGGGATTTCCTAATGTTTGTCCCAACACCATTGCATCTATGAGGAGAGAGAGTTCTCTATTAAATCTAATACAGATCTTTCTCATCCACAGAACTGGTGAACCGTTTTATTTGACTGATTCCATTCTTGTCCACAAGAGGGCAGACTATAAACACGATTCGTAAAATTTGACTATTAACTGCATTTCAGTGATTTCCTGCTTGATACAGGTTTCAGATTTCCCACCTTGATATTTTTTTTGTTTGCAGCACGCATCTCAAGGGATTGTTTCTTTTCTGTGAATGTATTTGTGGTTAAGGTTATCCTGAATGTCAGAAAACCGTAAACATTTTAAGCATTTCAAGTATTTTTCATTGTTTCCAAGAATGCATTTCTAAGAAGCATGCCGTTGGTTTTGTTACACCAACATTGTGAACTTTCAGCAGGGTTTCAAAGCATTTCAACTCTTTCCTGTACAGGCAGATGTGCCTTCGTCGCTGGAGTTTCTGCAATCTCTCTCGGCTCCCTGCTGGAATGCAGACATGGAAGAATTATTACCTGCGCCGCTCGAAGCTAGAGGAAAAGATGGAAATGGGACGAGCATCAGCAGATTATACCTGCAAAACCTTACGAGGACACACTGGTATGTGCTGTACTTTTCAGTCCTGCCATTAGAAGAGCACGTTAATCATAAAATCATCATAAACGTGCTGTTTTGAGTCATACATTTTTCTTTTAAAGATCAAATATTTTTAGGTATTTTTATTTAATACTGAGGGCAGCATAATGGTAAGAATTGCTGTTTCACAGCGCTGGGGCCCTGGGTTCAATTCCTGGAGTACTGTCTGTGTGGAGTTTGTATGTTCCCCTCATGTTTGTAGAGGTTCTCTCACATAGTCCAAAGACATGTTGGTAGGTTAATTGGCTTCTGGGCCGTGGAGTGAGTGTGTGCATGTCTGTGTCTGTGTGTGCTGTGTGATGGACTGGTGTCCCACGCAGGGTGTATCCTGCCTTGTGCCAGTTGCTTGCTGGGATAGCCTGAATTGGATCAAGTAGTTAGAAAATGGATGGCTGGATTCTATTCAATACTTATTTGTCCATTTCATTCTAATAGTTGTGTACCCTGTGTTGCTGTTTAAATATTTGAGGCCGTTGTTCTGTATCTCCCTGTGGCTAACAGTGTAGAAGTGCCTTTCTCTCAACCCCTCACCCCCTTGTTTTTGAAGGTGCTATAGTTGATATGGCCTACCTCGTAGGAAACAGCAGTCTTTCCGAGTCGTGGAATTCCATGTCCATTGTCTGCAGTGCATCCACCGATGGAACAGTCCGCGCTTGGAATGTTCAAGAGGTGTGCTCTGTTCTTGTCCAGATCTCTATCTCACACTGTATGCCAGTACGAAAGTATCTGGGAAAAAAAGCAATCCCATTAGGTGCTAGAAAAACCACAATGTACAGGAGGGTAATATTACCATTTGTACATCAGAACCTGAGGCACGTAATGGTATATTTAACATGGGGCTGCAGTTTGTGAAACATGGCTGTGAATATCTGTAGTGTGCATCTTGATTTTATTTTTTGACAACTAGTATGGTATTTCCTGTTGGGTAAATATGTATCCCATTATTATTTTTCTACTGCATTCCAGGTCGGCTTTGCTTTTTTCTACTTTGTGAAGTTTTAGACTGAATCTACAGCGAATGCGTATTAACTCTTTGTTAAAGTAAATCTCTAACTGGAATCCAACTGCCTGTATAAGGAGCAGAGTAGTAGAGAAGTTCACTTAACATGGACGCAGTTCATTAAATGGCTATTTTATTCCTGCTCAGGGCAGCCAGTTGTGGTCGACGCCTGTGCAAGAACCCCTGAGAAAGATCATCGTTGACCAGCCGAGTGGCGTAGTGATCAGCGCCGACTGTCGTGGAACAATTAAAGCCTGGAAAGGCCTCACCGGAGAGGAACTAGCAGCATTCCCAGCCTCTTCCACTGCGTGCAGATTAATCAACTACAGCATCAAAGATCAGCCTTTTTTGACTGTAAGTATCTGTACGATACTGGAATTATTATTCTTACTCTAATAGAGTTATCAAGCTTTAAACAGTCAGCATAGGTTTCCCAGAAATGGCAAACAAGCCCCACATTTGAAAGACAGTAAAACAGCTCTTTTAGGAATAGTTAATCGTATGAAAATGTAGGAGTGCACTGAAGTACTGAGCACTTAAGGGGCTAAAGGAAGAGAGCAATCCTCTGGTTGTGCCGTTGCCAATCAAAGGCACAAATGCTATAAGACTGTCAGACCCCTGCCTCTCCTCCAGTCAGTGCTGAAGGCCTGCTGAAACGTGGCTCAAGGGCTGGGTGGGCTGGAGAAGCCTGTCTGCATTTCCCAGGGGGAGGTGAGACAGATGCCATTTCCAGCTGCATGAGACCCCCCCCCCACAAAAATGGGTGACTGTTTTTATGAGAGTAATTAATTTATATCCTAAAACTAAAGAAGAAAAAACAAAAGAAATCTCAGAAAACTCAGTTTTCTTATAACATTTGTATTAAAACACAAAGTACAGATATTCGACAGGATATACTGGATATGCTGGCTCTTAATGGTAATGTAGTAATAGTAGTTCAGGTGGATAGCTGCGTCAGCATGCGTAGGCTGCAAAGGAACAAGTAATAGGTTTATTCCATGCTGGAAAAAAAGAAGAAAGAAAACACAACGTTTCGGCCGTGGAGCCTTCTTCAGGTGTCACCTGAAGAAGGCACCTGAAGAAGGCTCCACGGCCGAAATGTTGTGTTTTCTTTCTTTTTTTCAGCATGGAATAAACCTATGACTTGTTCCTATGTAGTAGTAGTATGTGTATTCACATTTAAGGTAGTGCACTGAGTGGCCTGATTTGTTCATTTCTATCCTTCACCAGGCTGGTACAGCTGGAGGTTCTCTTTACACCTTAGCAAGTCCTACACTGTCACAGGTATCACATGTGGTTGCATTTGATACTTACAAAATCGATGTGTTGCTCGCATCGCCAGACAAGCAGTGGATTGTTGCTGCAACGCAGGACAACTATGACCTGAGTCCCAAGGTACTGTAAATAAAGAAAAATCCCTCTAAGAGGTGAATTTCATCAGTCTAAAGAGACTCACTGTCCCTTTAACAGCATGTTTCTGCTTCCTGTAGGTTTTTTCCTGTGAAAGTCTGAGTTGCGCATCTGAAGATGAGACTCCTGTATCTGAGGTGTTACCTGTCAGTGGATGCTTAGCAGCTTGCTTTTTTCCCTCAGAGGCAGCCAGAGTGCTCATACTCCACACTGACGGACTGCGGGCCACAACAACGGTCTCGATCTTTGATATCAAGTCAAAAAAAACAAAATACAAAACAGAGGTCGTAGGTAAAGGTCGCCCACTATTTTTTAATTATGCACAATTTTCAGTTTTCCCCTTTTCTTAAGTCAGTGTGGAATGGTTAATTGTTTTTAATCCTAGCTGCTGCAACTCAAGACTGAACAGCAGGAATTTAAGATTGCATCAATCGGTCCTGCAAGAAATAAGTTACCAATGTACAGTATCTATTTCCAGACATCAGGAGACGCATGTGTGCAGCTAGGCAAGGGTGTAACAGAGGTTCCCAACAGGGATTTGAACGCTCTGGTCCAGAGTTCAGAGCCCCATACTGCATGCTGCTGCCACTGAACCCAGAGAGTACTGACCTGCTGTCATAATACCTGGACAGTCTGGATTCGAACCCGTAAACTCCAGACTCCACCAATTCTTCTCCGTTCAAGTTGGATTAGTCCAGACATGCCATTCAGAAGCCCAGAGCGCATACCTGCTTATGAGCAAAAGCTCTTTACCCTCAAAAAGATATGTACAGCATGAAAAGAACAGTAATACTGTAGGAACAGATGATTGTGCTGCATTCTAACATACAACCAATTATGTCGACCCTCAAATAAGTTGGTTCTTTCCTAAAAGGCAACTGGAACCTTTGGAAAAAATGAAAGTATATGTAAATGTATCTATCACTTTACACAGAGTCCCACAAAAAATCCATGTTTCAAGCAGTGTTCGTAGTATTGCTGTTTGTCCCTAACCGAGTTTGTTTTTAAAAGCTGAGCTGGTGGGAACATTCCAGTTAGATGTGGGCAGATGGCACTCGGATATTCTTCTCGAAGGACGTGGGAGTGGCACAATTCTGACAGCCACGCAGAACCAGCTGAAGGTTTACAACCTCCAAGGTGCCATGCTTGCAAGTTTCGAGGACCACATGAAACCCATCTCCGCTATTTGTGCAGTGAGTACCTGGCACAGGTCCCGTCAAGTCTTATCACTGCATTGCATTAGTATAACAACGACCGCGAATCGTGAATTGTTTATTCTTGCAGGATTCTTTTCGTGTTGTCACCGCCTCTCATGACCTGTCCCTGCGAGTGTTAACTTGGAAAAAAGAGAAGGACAAAAACCTTTCCCTGGAAAGTCGGTACCACTTGTTAGGAGGATCACATATGTATTCCAGGTAGGTGTCATGCCTCCCAATTTTAAAGCACAGATTTTTTTTGGTAAATTTAACTAACCTCTAGTTACTCCTTAATAAGCAAAAGGCAACCTTTCCTTCTAAAACTGGTGCTCTATAGCAAATGCCTTTCAGCTGTCCAATTCATCAGACAAAGGGATAGGCTGTAAAAGCAGGTTTAGTACTGTTGGCACTTGTAGAAGATAATTTTTTATGACTTTGAATTATGTAGCAATGTGTGAATTACATATGAAGTGGGTGAGGGTAAAGAATTTAAGACAAACTGTATCCAAAAAGCTTCATTATCCAGTTACAGCTGAACAGCAATGCATATTATCCTTTTTTATGAGGCATGCCTGTTTATTTTTGCAGGGGCTTTACAAATGTGGCTTGTGATTATGCAAGCATCGTGGCTTCAGTGGCAGCTGTGAATGGAAAAGATGTTTTGAAAGCATACTCATTCAACGCTTAAAGTAAGCCACTTGCGTCTATGAGGACTGTGGAGGTTTATTTGCTGCTTGAACTCTGGTATATATTATAACTACAATGGGAATGCTGTTACCCAAGTAAGTACATAGTCATAATGCATCCTTAAAGCCTCAGTATTTCAGTTTAGGATCAATATAACAGTAATATCAAGTCCACAAGGTCTTGTGTGCATAATCAAATGCCTACGGTAAATGTTTACACCTAATTATTGTAACCAATGATCGTTAATGACTTATCTAGGAAACATCTCAGACTATGGCGCACTAAGGACATGTAGAGGGAGGTGAGGTGGAGGAAGATAAAATGAATAAGAAATCACAAATCAGCACACGCCAAAGATAAAATGAATTAAAAAATCGCAAAACTGTAAGCATGCTTAAGAATTTCTTACAATGAAACTGTTTTAAGAGCAAAAATTAAAATGGATGGGTTATTTTCAGAAACTGTACTTTGAATTCTCCTTCTTTTGTCTACAATTGTCACTGGACTGGATAAATTTTCTGAAAAGGAGTAACCTTTTTGATATTTTTTTTTACTGCTAGGTTGTGATCTGGTTTCAGAAATGGCTCTCATGCCAGTTTAGGGAAAGTGGGGGCTACGTGTACAGTAGGTGTCATTTGAGGTATGGACCATCGTCTTCCTTTCACATCCCTGTAGTCCAAAAAATATAGTTCACTAGGAATTACACACCCTGAGAATGAAGCATATTGAAAGGTTTATCGAGTGTTTTAGTCACAATACATTTGGCTAAGCCCGCCTGGCTGAGGGCTGAGCTCCTGGCCAGGGAACAAGGTGGCCCGGACCCCCATCCAGAGTGAGGAGTGACCAGGGGCAGCTGCAAGGGTGGAGAGGGGCGGAGGAAGGATGTAAAAGATGAATGCGAGGGAGAGAAGGGGAATATGTACAGTATTTATAATACTGTACTGTAATTTATGTGTACGTGAGGAAAGGATGTCAGAATTGATTTCACAGCTGAGGCTGACTGAACTTTGTTGTTGTCCTGCCTCCAGAAATGGCTTTATAAACGACATAAACATTAGATGGATGCAGCTCTCACTGCCAACAGTGGGGCAAGCCAAAAAACAGCAGGCCAGCTGCAGACACACCCAGCCTGGGCTGTACTGGACAGTTCTGGTATGGACAATGACAGGCACAGTCAGCCAAGAATAGCCTGCAGTCGCACCAGTGCTATCTCAACTGCAGAGCCCGGGCTTTGTTTGAACAGAGACCTATACCCCATGTGTTTTGAAAAATTATGGCTTCACCAAGTTCCTTAAACATTAAATTAGGACAGTATAAATCTTTGATTCTCCCTTCTAAAACCGGTCCTTTTTCATAGAGTACTTTATTAATATTATGCACTACCTTGTTAAAAAGACCCAGTTAGCTACTATTCAATAAAGAATACTCAAGTCAAGTTAATTGTATGAAATACATTTATTATTCTTTATTAATATACAAAATATGGAGCTATTTGTAACCCATTTACACTTGTCCTATTTTTAAAAATCACACTTCTTATTTTAATAATCCAGCCTCAAGGCTGAAACGCGAAACAAGGTCTTTCCATGACCTTCTGTGATTTAATTGTTTAAACAAAATGAAACATACATCTGTGAGATTGTTAGGATTCTGGCTCTGCAGAAAACACAGTAACTCTGACAACGCTTAATCTGTCTTTCTGTGACACATTAACTCCTGCACAGAATATGCCTTTAGAGAAGGGAATACTATAAAAGACAATACGACAATAGTTAATAGACATTCATCTGACCCCAGGCCTTCTCTGCCATTGTGTGGGATTTAAAAATAAAAATGAATTTATGATGAAAACATTTGGAGGTGATTTCTGATGTGCTATTTCTTTTTTGCATTGATATTGAAATGTCATTTTTCATCCTTTGTTTTGGAATGACTGTATCCAAATAGCATAAAAAATGTATTTTGTGTTTTGTTTTCTATGTTACTCATTAAAAAAATTAGCTTACATATGGATATGTATTTTTAAAAATTAGATAGCTGTAACCATGTAGCACTAAGAAAGGCAACAGGTTGTATAGTTACCTCCTGTGGGACAAGATTGCTGCCCTACAACTATGCAACCTGCTACTTCTACCTAGGAGCCCAGCTTTCCTCTCACTTTCACTGGCCAAGCTTTTGGTCTGTACACACTGCACCACATTCAGAACTGGAATATATCTGCACTACAAGTCAAGGTCAGTGCACTGTAGTAATTGCTATCCAGCCCTTGGACAAATGTACTTCCACTGCACATCACAATGTAAGCCATTAAGCCACTTAACTGCATTTCTCAGAACAGTGAGTTCTGTCCTGCTTTCAAATGGGTCCTGTTTTGCTTTTTTTACCTCCCTTCCCACAAAATGAGCAAATGTGCTAAGCATTTGGATTTGCCTGATTGAAATGGGAGGTTTTGTTTCTTTCCCCATATGCTCAGGATTTAAATTCGGAATGATTCTGAGTGCCACCGATGTACCCCACACATGGGAGATCAGTTCTGAAGACTGCCGAGTGCCCTCAAAGCTCACAATCTAGACACTCCTTCCAGCAGGCACTGATCACACACCCCCACCCCTTCCAAGGACACCTGACCACCAGCTCTGCTTGGACTCACTGCTGTGCTATCTGGGAAGTGGACATCAGATTTTGTTGGCTTGAATGGGATTTATTGATTCAAGTTGCCCCGCCATGCTGAGATGATGCCCAGATCACAAACCAATACAAATTTTAAACAAGGTCAAAGAAAACTATAAAATTGCTTAGCTCCAAATACACATTCTTACTCCAGACAACTTATTACAATATTAAAGCACAAAACAATTATTACAATATACTGTATAATGGATAATGCTGCTTTTCTGCTCTTCAGGGAAGGCAATAGATTGTATAGTTATCTTCCAAACAGGGCAAAATCACTACCCTACAACTATACAATCTACTACCTCACACTGCCAAGCAATTTCTGAATACATGTACTTCATTTCAAGGTAAAATCATTAGAATGGGTCCTCATCTATCCCCCTTGTATTAGTAACTGATTTCAAAATGGGTCAGAAAAACTTTCAGCACTATGGTGAGAGAACTAAGACAAATACAGCAAAATAATTGAATTACTTTATTCCACTGTGCATTAGTTTTAATATCTTTTTTAATAACTCTTAAAATAAAACTGTTTTGTGAATATAGTAGAATCCACATTAGTTAATTCTAATAGGCATTATTACTTGAGTTGGTGCTTTATGCAGAACTTTGAACAATTCATGCTGCTACACTGTTAGAATCTAATAAGATTTCTTGTTAAATTGGTATTTCTATCAACTATCCAGGCAGTCCACCTATGATAACGTGGATAAGGCTGGAAAATGTTCCCCTCTTAAAAAAGGCGATGCTGATGAAGACAAATCCTCATTTTTAAAAACGTCATAGGTAGAGATGATTCGGAGAATGTCACAGATGATTTTCTGCCACTTTAGGAAAGACAGTAGGTTGTATAGTTATCTCCCAGTGTGGGTGTGACCCTAAAACTATACAACCTACTACCTCATCCCACAGTGCGCACATCTTCTTTGTGCCTGGCAAGGCAAAAAGCAAACAGCGTAACAGATATATCATATTTACAGAGATGGCAAAAATTCTCCTTTGAAAATGTATCACAGAACCACTGAAACACGTGCCAAGAAAGTTATTTTAAGCCCGACACAGCCCTCACTGTGCGAATCCTATGAAAGTCTTCGTCTTCTGATCTTCTCCTGTTGTCCCCTCCCGTCTGGATGTGACATTGTGAGTCCTGCTGCCCTGGCAGTGGAGACTTGGGCTGGCAGGTCAGAGCCCACCAGCAGCTATAAAAGAGTTAACCTGGGAACACCTCGCAAGGCAGAGGAGCTGTGTCGGTGGCACCGCATCGACAAAAAGTTCGACCGTTCCGATCGAGACGCGAAGCGAAGCTAAACAAGTACTGCAGTCTCTGGCTGGTTAAACAAAATATTGTGCAGGAAGTCGACGAGGTATTCCCTGAGCTGGCTAGCAGGTCAAGAGGGCTGACATTGAAATAAATCGGCCTCTGTGCAGCAGATACTGGCAAAGAGCTCGCCATGGGTCCAGCACACTTCCTCACTGCTCCACATAAATAAGCAGAGCGAGAGGGAAGCTAACCATGACGCGGGCTTCCTCGATGCGCCAGGAAGCCATGTTTTTATTGTGTGCCTGTTTTGGCTGCTTACTGACTTTTCTGCCAGGCTAATATGCCAGGATGTCGTTCTTCAGTTCTGTGTCCCAGTAAGTCACTGTTCTCTGTTTGACAGTGAAAATGATGTTAAACTGATGTTAAAAAAGAGACGGAGCCGGAAAAGAACACGTCTTTCTGAAACGCGCCACTTTCTTAGTTGTTAAGACTCGGTCGCCATCTTGTCTGCTTTTAAGCCATGTTACCTTACCATGCCAAAGTTTACAATCTGATCGAGTACAGGAATACTCTGCTTTATTTTTCTTTTAACTTAACTAAGAAGTAGCTCCTGTCATTCCGAGTAATAACTGTTTTCGACCCTCGTATTATTTTGTGGATTTTTAAACCTAGTAAAGCTAGAAAGCTATATTATTACATCATTTTTACAAGATACACAGAAATATATGAATGTGTATTTATTGGATATATAAAAGAAGGCTTATGTACCCTTTTAAAAAATTATTTGCGTCTCTCTCCCCCCCTCGCACAATAGGGTAATACTTGCCACACAGACGTGCAAGAAATCGGAATCCACTTCTTGGCATCAGCCCGTCTGCAGAAAACAAAAAGAAGCCATGAGCATTTTCACGGAAGACATAACGTAAATGGAAGTAAACAGAATTTTAGAAATCCAAAATAATAAAAAAAAACGAGGAAAACTTGGATAGCAGTGACGCTAGTTAAAAGCAAAACCTCTGACGGTAAAATTATTTCGGTTTTCCAAAGATAACTTGCTCTAACATTGAGACAATAAGTACGTCTTTGAACAAAGCCTTGATGAAAAGACAAGCCTTACTTCTGATGCATGCTAATTCACTGACAAAACTAGCCTCGTATTCAGCTACATTAATATTCAAAAGCAAAGATGACGTTCCTTCAAACAAACTGAGCTCAAACCCTGAGCAGCAAAAAAACACTAACACACACAGAGACACGTACCAGCGACCTGCGTTGTTCTTTTATAGAAACATATGAATAATGATTTTTATTTAGCCACACGTTTTAAGATTCTGCCAGGGCTTGGCATAAATCCCAGATCTGCTTTCTTGAACCCACAGTACCCATCGTTAGAATTTAATCAAAAGCATTTTTTTTTTATTTTAGTATTCCAGTGCACAGATGGGCGCAAGCAGTTGGTCCAAAATACCCCCAAACACAGATAAATAAAGAACACATTGGCACTGGGACAAAAATCACAAACCGTTATAAGACACTGGCACAAGGCCTTCATTAGATTAGCTCAATAAAGGATCTCACAGGGGCCTTTGGCTAAGTAAAACCATTCACAGGCAAAAGCGACAGCATTTTTTCCCCTTTATTTTTTGAATTTTGGAGATTTCAGCTTGCTTCTGCACATTCTCGTACCAGAAGTACTTACCAAGGAAACCCGGCAAACCCTTGGACAGCAACGTATGGCACAGCCTGTTAATAAAACCTGCTGATGCATTCCCCATTCATGGAGTCTGACTGCGTCACAGGATGAGCCATGGAACCGCATTGTCATAAATCTGTCCCTCCTAACAATAACCCCAATGGGATTTTCTCTTAAAATCAGAATAATTCATTGCAAATAGGAAAATGAGCAACAGCGAGACATCAAAACCGGTTTTAACAGACTCCAGTGTGTCACGGTTATTGAGCAAAATCAGCTGTCAGGACAGGAAAAAAAAAAGGTTCTTTTGGAATTATTCCGCGTGCCTTTGGGACTGATGCATTTTAATTTAGGTTTTCTTTGAACTTGGTGCAGCCAGATTGCTTTATTTAACGTAATATTTCTATGATAACAGCCTATTTCATTTCAGTGGAATAGCATTTTTCTAAGAAGAACAATGAGCTGCACTGAGTTCCCAGTCTTCTCAAAGTCCCCACTCACAGCCACGTTTACCCCTGGGCTCAGTAAACAATCGCTTGATTTCTGAACTGTACATGATATTGCATTATCCACAACTAGCTCTTATAATAAGATATAACAGTGACCTTACTGATTTATTGGATACTGTTAAGATTTGGCTAAACAAAAAAAAAAACGTCACCCAGGGTATCCTTGGGAAACTTTAAAACTTTACTAACCATAACGATCAAAAGAGCTACACTTATAGAACTAGCAGGTGATTATACATGCTGTTATTGTTATGTAACTGTCCCGAGGGTGACTTCTTTAAGGTTTTACAGTAACAAATCTAAAAATTCTCTTCTCCAATTTAAAACATTAGGCTCTGTCCTCCCCCCTCTGCCCAAGACAATCTAAAACAAACTATGTGAATTACTCATTTGGAGTGCCCTGAGCTGATACAGCCTGGCTTTTTTTTAATTCAACTTTGTCTCGATTCCAGGACAGCACAGCAACACAAAAGCTGCCCGGCATAACTCAGTGTTTCAGGCACCTATTACTTATCTGCCACTTTCCCCGGCTCAATCTGAACTGAAGCCAAAGTTTGGAAACCCGTGGAAGCTTTGCAAAACGCAAGCGAGAGAACGCAGGAGGCGGTGCAGTTCGTAACCAGCAAGCCGAAAGAAGAGAGTCACACTGGTGCACTTGCATTTTAACAGGACCTGACTGCGTAAACCCACACCCGCAACACAGAGGCTGCAGTTGGCTGCACTGCGCCAGTGTAACATCTCGCCATGTTCTCTAAGCCAATTGCATGTATGTATGCTACTGACTCGTTTTAGCTCATCGTCGTCGTGTATCAGCTGCCCGTGGGGTGGGAGTAGTTCAACCTGCAGCACACTTTTGACTTCACTGACTATGCGTGCTTCTTAAGCAGCTCTTAAGCTTCCAGCTTTCTTTTGTGATATGAGCGCTGGAATCTACACCTGCTCTGCACAGCTTTCCTTTTTCGTGCATAAACACAGCCACAACTCTGCGGCAGTGAAGCAGGGATGCTGTTCACTCCCAGCTTTGAAGTTTTCATTCGTTTTCCTCTTTTAACGGCTCTGGGTTCAACAGTAAAGGCAGTATTTAAACCATCACGATCATTCATAAACTCTGCATAAGAGACCTACATTTACGCAACATTTTATCCACATTGATGAAAGCGTTCAAGTGTTATTTATCATTTTATACACTTAAAAAGTTAAAGTTGTCCAAGAAAAGGAAATGCATTTGGAGAATGAACTTCACTCAACAGATTTACTAAGTCTTGCTTATTGAAATAAATAGCAATAAATAAACTGAAGTTTCAAAACTTTGTTTCTGGTATTAAAAGGCCTATAATGAACCCCTTAAATAATACAATTAAGTATCATGGGAACGTGATACGTATCATACCAAGATTGCCTGAGCTTCACTATATGTAGATACCATGCAACAAAATAGTTCAAATATTATTAAAAGAGCACACACTGCTTATGAAGCCATATCTAAACGTTCTGCACTGTCTTTCCGAGACTTCAGCATTATCTTCAAAATTTTTTCAAACCTTTTTTATTCAATTATTTGCTTTCCTCCAACACTTTGTACTGGGAATACGTATCTGATATATTTATATACCCCCCTCTAGTAAATATCAAGACTACTGAGCTAAAGCTTACCGTGTCCCTGTAAATTCAGTTAAACAGGTGAGTTACAGAATTTCTGTTCCTTAAATTAATCAGTCTAATGGATCGGGCTTGATTTAAAAACAAGGCCTTATCTTATTTTTAAAGATGTTAGCAAGGAAGACTGGAGATTACTTTAATAACTATTTAAGAATAAAACTGTTCTGAAGATGCTTATAAAAAATATTTTTTCCAATGATATTAACATTTTGGAAGAGTACATCATTTTAATTAAATATCTGTTGTTGGGTGGATTACAGTATGTATAACGTCACACAATCGTTTTGCAACCGAGACCCCTGCTGGTCAGAAAACCTATAGCATGTGCATCCTTACGCAAACACACGCCTTTCTCAGTTAAAAAAAAAAAGGTCTCTTTGAATCCATTGCAACAAACTGAAAGCCCCATGCTAAGGATGATTCCGTGGTTAGTACATCTCTGTACTAAATTAGTATTTAGGTAAAACAGCAACTACACAAAACTAAATGTAGTCCCTAGGTGGGTACCAAGAACAGCTGCTGCCCCCTAATGGACGCTGTAATAATTTACAGTATTTTACATTTACACAGCGCTTACTGAACAGACCCACTCACTGCACAAGGGAAGAAGTAAGAAACTGCTTCACCTGGTCGGATTGTGCCAGCCTGAAGCGGAAATCAGCTGGGACACCGAGGCTATAGTTTAATGTCTCTTCCGAAGCTCTGGTTCCTCTCTCAGCACGGGGGCTCTGGTCACATCGCTGGGAGCGCTGGTTTTAGCAATTCTGGTCCAGGGGGAGCAAAACCAGTTACTGCTCCTCCAGCACCACCTGCAGCAACAATCTGGTCATCTTTAAGAGGTCTCGGTCAGCTTCTGATTTCTGGCAACACCAGGCTACAAAGTAGTGAAGCCGCTGTCAGTACAAAATAACTTATTCTTACCCCAGACAGGGGTTTTAGTGTCCCATGAAGTGAAACACATGTGCGAACTTCCAACGCATATATACTGAATATTCTGATCTAACAACTACTCATAACCACCAATCTACATAGTATATGTACATTTCACACTTGAAATATTTCATATAGTCAGATCCAACTTACTATCGGGACTATCTAAGGTATATTATTCATTTCAGATTTTTCCAGAGCTTGGTTTGTCGAGTACAGCTGACACGTTATACTTCTGCCCCTGAAACATGTGGCGGTTTGAACTTTAAAGTCGCACCTAAGCCAGGAATATTATTATTATTATTAAATATTAAACTGCCGACAGTGAACAGTTTTATTCCTTACCTGAAGAGGTTTTCATTTTTCAAACTGATTTGATCGACTGCGTACGCAGAATCGGAAAAGAAACAACTGACCCACTTGCGCGTTTGAATGGCTCAGCTTGGAATAACGAGAACAGAAAAATGCAGAAATGCCTGCGAGAAAGTTTGTCAACTTCAGGGGGTTCAAGAGACACATTTTGAAACTAGTTCTGCGTGTCGACGAAATCAATGAAAGAAATTGGTCTCGCTCGCTTATTATCACCGCCCGTTTCTTACAATTTCAAAACGCCACATCCGTCTCTGTCTGGACTGGGTTTTGAAAAAAAAAAAGAGCATTTCAGCAGAAGTAAAAGTAGTGTAGGCTGATACTGATTCACACGTCGCTTCTCTTTAAAAAAAAAACTGTACTGTAACCGATACTGTAATAATAATAAGTAAACTAGGGTTAAAAAATAATGAAGTACTGGACAACGCCGTTTTTGTTATAAGAAGCGGCACCGGTTATACTGTACATTATGTATGTAATTTTATGTAAAGAGAAAATACCACTCTCCTCTAATCATTTTGAGCTTGGAGACTCTTCCGCTCCTCAGACCGGCAATGACTTATACCAACTTGTCAAAGAAACAGGGTAAAAAATATGGAAATCCACTGTGCTGTATATTGGAGGCGGTTTCAATTCAGGCCGTTACAGGTACGAGTAAGAAACGGTCATATAGTCAGCGCAAACAGCAACGACAACAGCCAGTCGGTTTTAGTCCAAGGGTCCAGTTCTCTTATTTGGTAGCTGGTGAGAAGGGTTTTTGACGGAGAACGGGGTGAGATATTGAAGAGATCCGGCGACAAGAACAGTCAACGCGCAAATACCGGGTGATTCCTGGTTTCCTCAAGGAAAAAACAAATAGATCTGACAGGGGAAGAACGCAATTTAAAAAAGAAAACTAACAGAAAAGCTAAAATGTTTTTATTGTGGGGAAGGAATAATGTAGGGGCTAGTATACTAAAGACATGGAAGTGCAGACAAAAAAAATGGCGTTACAGAAAATTACAGCTGCTTCAAGGTTAACAAGACGTTAGCTTCAATGGCTGTGAAAATTGACACTATTGACTTAAATTTCCATTACCTTGTAACAGTTTTTATCATTACTGACAACCAGTAGTGGGCCTCTAAATGATATAAGCAAAATACAAAATAATGGTTGCTCCTAAATTGTTTAGTTTTATTTTCCAAAAATGAAATCACCACTCATACGATTGTTTGATGTTGTCTGTTTCACATATTGAATATCTTCATTGGCCAGAATTTAAGGCAGCATCTTAATTTTTCTGTCCTGTTTATGTTACTGTTTACTGGTGCAGGTTTTAGATCCAGGGAGCTGTGGTAGATGTCTGTAATCCCCAAAAAACATTGCGTTATTTCGACTGTCCATACAGCATTTACACATAAAACCACTTACAGAAAAAAAATAGAAACTGGCAAAAAAATAAACATTTGCATTTGCTTTTGCGTATTTCAAACATCTGTGCACTATTTTATATGGTTGAAAACTTTTAACATTTAAAAAAAAATGTCAAATGATACCCTGTGTCAACAAATAACCCATTTGACAGTAGAGGTTACCCTTCTAAAAAAAATTAGGAAATTAATATGAAATATGAAAACTGTGTGTCTTAAGTTTTTTATATGTGCACCTTAACAAGCAAAAATTAGAGTCCCATATGACTTCTTAGGAAGGATGTGGCTGTTAATGTGATATCATTACATACACAGCAATCCATATAAGAGCTACTTCAGTTACAATATGCAGTTAGTGTGTATTATGAAATTTTGTGAGTTTGGAAGTTAAATCCTACAGCATTCTTTTATATCTGGTTTTAGGATTTTCCTTAATTTGGGCAATGTGCTTTATTTAAGTATTAAAAAAATGCATTGAAATGACTGTTTTTAAAACAGCTGTACTTTTTTTAGATAAAACAAATGTACCACTTCACATGGGTTCTATCGATTCAATGTCTCAGTGAAGAACTAGTGTCATTTTAGCACCTGTGCTTAGACAGTCGTTGTCTTTGCTTTGCGTATCAAAAGCTTTGGGCTTTACAAGACAAGAAAATGGTTTAACTTATGAAAACAAGATTCATACCATATGACATTCCAGTCCAGTCACACTTTCTTAAGAGTAAATGATGTCCCGGTGTGACTTATATAGATCTTTCATGCTGTGACGCAAAACGAAAGAAAGAAGAAGAAAAGTTTTGGCTACAGAGTTAAAAAAAAACTATTTCTCTTCTTCTTACTTTGCAGTCTGGAACTGATCTCTACTTGTTCCTCTGCAGCAAGCGCACGCAGGCGCAGCTCCCCAATCCAGTCTCTTTACATGAATTTAGCCTCTGTTACATCTTGTTATTCGGTGTTTTGAGCTGCAGCACAGATGAAAAGCACAAGTCTCTGGCAGTACAGGAATTCCAAAATGTACGATTGGGTGCAAGCATTGCTCTGCAGACATTAAAGCCCAGCTAATGTAATGTTTTATTTAAATAAATAAGTAGGAATAAATTAAGATCCCATGCAGCAACAGCAAAAATTCACCTCTCATCTCATTCAAATGAAGTTTGAATTGTTCTGCAGGACTACCTGCTCTACAGTGCCAACTGGCCTTTATCCAGGGTGAAGGAGGGACATAAGTCATAATTCATAAATTGCACAATTTAAACAGCATATTGCATAGTAAATAACAAACAGTGCAGTAAAGGACTGTTTTCCTCACGTTGAAGCTGACAATGTTCAGATGCAAGTGGCTGTGACCTCATCTCTCCAGCTCATAGCAGCTCATATAAACTGATTTCTTAGTTTAAATCCATGCATTTTTAATTGTGTATTTTATTAGCAGGTGTGCTTATCCAGGGCCACTTCTAAGGTATAAGAAGCCATCCATGAAGTGTAAATACAAAGCAAAAAAAAACAGGGAATCTGTAAGTACAAGAGAATAAGCTTACAATATTTTTTTTAATGTATACATAAGAAAATTATTTTCTGAAATCTAGGAAATAGTCATAAATGTGTCATCTTCTTAATGTTCCATTTGCATATGTGAATTAAAATTAATTGATTAAAATATGTCATCAGATACAGATATAGGGCACTTCGAAATTTAACCCTCTTTTTCAAGGCTAGAAGTCAAAACCTACTAAAATGTAAATCTATTAATTTCTTCCAAAACTAGGCATTAAAATGTTAGATTTCCTTATGTCACTGCATTTGGATATGTTCATTGTTTTTTTATCATATTATACTACTTTTATATAAATACACTTATATGGTAATCGGGCCTATAACGTGCTCTCTGTTCATGCAATTGAAGTACTGTGTGATTTGAATTCGCCGTAATCAAAAGATTTTTTTTTTAATATTCCGGATAGGATTTCCTTTCTATACATATGAGTGTGTGCGTGCATGTAAGGCTGATGCATGCAATTAATACATTTTACTACAGTGGTCTCAGTCTCCACCGTCTCCGTTATACATTGCTAAGAATTATGGAGGAGGCACGACTCCTCCCCTCCCCCCTCCATCCAAGCTCCGCAAGGCCAAGGTCTCCCACTCACACTAACTTGGTGGTGGAAGTGACGGAGGTGGGACAAACTGACAAGCCGTACTAACCAATGACAGAGCGCACGTCGGTCCGGGAAGCCCAATCAGAAAGTAGAAGGGGCGGGGACTTTCAGCCTTCAAATAGGTTGAATAGGTAAAGATAAGTAAATGTGACTGATGGAAAAAAAAAGGAAAAGTAGTGGAATCGCGAAGAACACACGGTTGCAATATACTGTAAATTTGATACGTGGACAATCATAACGCACACACCCCCCCACCCTCCCATTTATAGATACTAGAAGCTCAAACCATGGTCGTAACACCTATTAAAAGAATTAAATTACCACTAAATCAATAAAGTTGCCGTAATTTGTGCCAGGAGCTTGTTTGCGAGGGAAGAAAAAAAATGCTGCACCAGCAATAAAGCAAACGATTGACAGCATCTGACTTTTCTTTTAAAAAAAGACACGAATCCGTAAGATGCCCCTGTGGTCTCCAGCAGCTAATTATCTTTAAAAAAAAAAGGGTAGGGGATATTCAGGTGTTACACGGGGAATCCTTAGCTAGCATTTCTCTCCATAGGATTAAACACACAAAACAGTGCCGAGGTAAGTTTCCGAAAAACGGGAAACCCACTGAACAGATATTTTAAAAAAAAATGTCAAAATATGCTCTTCCCCGGTGGAGCCAGAAGAAAGAAAAAAGGGGTAAGACGTGCAGCACAGAGCCAGGCTCGCCGTGAGATTTCGCGCAGTGTCTCTTGACAAATTAGCTCATTAGTTTGCAGTTCATTTACAGAAAGAGGTCGGCGACCCGCCCGGACGTGAGAAGAAGGAGGAGGAGGAGGAGGAGGGAGGGGGGAGGACAAATTAACCGTCTCCCAAGAATTTTTCACCAAACGGGGACACCGTTAAAACACACACACACACACCGTGCACCCTTTCACGCTTTGGACAGACCTATCCTCTCCTCCTCCCCCCATTTTGAGTCTTTCATACAATAACAACCCCCCCGTTCCTCCCTCCCTCCAAACATGAACGCTTTCTCACGCTAGCGAATATCTTAACTGATGTCAAAAAAAAAAACTTTCCAGCTTTACTTTGTCTTTCTATCCTCCTCCTCCTCCTCCTCCCAACAACCCAGAACGGGAGAAAAATGGCGGTTTTTCCACACAGACGTGGGGCTGAGGGCTGAGATTTACTATTATCCCCCCCCATTTCTATTTAAACTGTACCAGAAGGGGGGGAGACCGGAGGGGACCCCCCTCTCCTCCTCCTCCTCCTCCCTGTCTCTCCTGCAAGCACCACCATCGCCACCTCCGCCCCCGACGCGTACAAACACACTTCTTCTACCGTGTGGGACCGTCTCCGCCTGCGTTTCTCTGCCTCCCAGCCAAGTACGGTCATCCCACCTCCCCATCACCGGTTTGGCTCTCTGGTTGTACATTAACATTGCGGGGGGTAAAAAAAAAGTTCCCTTTCCCCGCATTTTTCTACTCTCCCGTCGCTCTCGCTTACCTGCTAGTGTCGCCGCCGCCGTGTCTCTGTACTGTAGTACAGTAACCCGGAGATGGAAGTACCCGGATGGGAGCTGCTCGCCGCGCTCCTTTCTCGTTGGCTGCGCAGCAACCTCCCCCCCCCCCCAAAAAAAAAAAATAAGACTGTACATGTGCCTCCTGGGATGTTGCAACTTGCAAAAAGCACCGAGTCACACCTCCGTCTCCACGTTGAACGCGTCGCCCGTACCCTGAAAAAAAGGCGTGGGGGGGGGGCAGGGGGGGACTCAACCCCCGGACTGAACGGGGGGGCGTAAACACTCCAGCCGGGGCCACGTCGGATCGGCCGGTTTATAGGGGGTGCTGTTTCAGTTCGGCTGAAAGAACTGCAAAAACACGTATTGTTTGACTTCGATGAATGCATGAGGTGTTTTCTGTTCTGTGCAGCGGTGATGAAATTAGCTTTCGTTTTCAGTTCTCCAGCGTGACGCCGCTTCGGAGTAGGAGCCGAAGCAAGCTGCACTTGGCGATCAAACTGTTATTTGGCTTGCGCTGGTTATTGTCGGGGCAGCGCGGTGGTGTTGGGGTTAACGCGGGTTAACGCGTTCCCTGTGTCATCGTGTGCACTTTGGTGGACTAGCTTCACATCCAGGGTGAATAGCACCATTTGTCCGTTGTCTGCCTGCTCACTGCCACCCTGTAGTATGCGGGACTAAACGGTTATTGAAGCTGAATTGATGGATGGTTAATTTGTATTGTAGGCAGCTTTAATACAGTATGCAAAGGAACAAGTAATAGGTTTATTCCGTGCTGAAAAAAAAGAAGAAAGAGAACACAACGTTTCGGCCGTGGTGCCTTCTTCAGGTGTGAGAGAGGCAAGGCTGTACTGTACTTTAATACAGTATGTTTTATCATAATAACTCAAAGGTGTATGTGACTTTTCAGAAGGAAAATGTCTGGTGTTACATATTATGCTCGGTTGTCTCCCCTTGATCTCTTGAGAATGTGTTACAGCAGGCAGTGTGAGTGGACGTTTGCTGTCCACCTGGAGGTGCTACAAATTTCCCAAGGACAGGAATTAGCAGCAGGAGAGCATGCTTATTTTCTCTCACGATAACTTATTTAAGTTCTAAATGCACTACTTTCTCCATCGACAACTCCTTAATACACGGATGTACTGTACTGTAGAGCTGCAGGTGGAAAATTAGGCGGACACAAGTGGGAGTTGTTCAGTAATTACAGTTTTCAGGTGGAATGCTTTACTATCAGGTTAAATTAACTTGTCATGGCAGTGGTGTAATGTGCGGATTAATGCTAGTCGTTTTTATTAGAAAAGACACGGAATAAATCTAGATTATTATGCAAGGTACAGATATGTGTAAGGAAAACTATAATGCAGTCTACTCACCATGCTGTTCTGAATTCCAGTTGTTTTCCGGTTGCTTCTAGTGCATACAGTATAATAGGACTAGTGGTTCAGATGGTTGCTTCAAGCAGAGGAAAGGAGGAAATGCTATGACTGAAGCATGAATCAATGACTCCGTTCATTGCTGAGTTGCACTGCCGGATATTGTTGGCTCGTAGCACTTTTTTTTGTCCAATTGTAAAACCACACTTCCTTTTGAACTTAGTGGGTGTGGAGAGATTTCAATGAGTAATATTTTATATTAAGATATACTGCGCCCAGGCAGAATAAACTGAGCACTTGTGACACGCATATTACTCACAACACTTATCTGCACTGTTAGTACAGGTGTGATATACCATTCTCATCAAATATTACGTCGGTCCAATAGAGGTGCCCTGTGTGATATATACTGTGAGGCATTAATACCACAATAAATGAGTGTGTCAAATTAACAATGTGATATATATTCAATGCATTTTAGTATTAATGATAATTCACTTTAAAATTGAATTGATCTAGCTCCTTTTAGTCCAAGGGATGCCTAAGCACCTATATGTACAGCAGTAGACTGACTTTATCCTCCACTGGATTGTGATTAAACTATCACTGTACTATGATTAAAGCGCTTCACTCTCATACTGTGCATGAACAAATAACTCACACAATGATTAATTGGGGTAAGATAAAATGTGCAGCTCAAAATGCAAATGCTTCTTATGAGGTTGTGTTCTGGTGTTGTCTGATGTTTTTTAAGCTGATTGAACTTTTTTGTGACCTCTTTCCGAGACTTTGAATATAGAGTGTAGGGAAGAGTTATTTTCAAAAGTAGTTACAAGTTGTATAAAGGATTTTTTTTAATTGAGAAGTTAGGGGAAAATTTTAAATTGATCATTTTAAAAATCTGTATTGTGTGTATAGATCATATGTAATATAACACATCTAATTAAAAAAATGATCACTTACATAACTGTAGTACATTACTTTTTAAAAGTAATAGTTTCCAGCACTGTCCTGTATAGAAGATTTTAATTAGGGTGTGCTCCCAGCTTGAAAAGATTTAATGAATCAAACATTTTCTGAATGAGATCTAAACATGGGGTTGCGCATGTATACACCAGATGGTGCTGTAATTCCTATTAAACAGGCTTTTCTTAGTAAAGCAATTCATTCATTCTTTCAAGGCATATTGCCCGTGATTTTTGTTTTAATGAAAATAACTGCTAGAGCATGTAGATGTGTGTACATTTTATAAGCGTACACACAGACTTATAAAAGGGTGTTTCTGATTACTGGAGCAATGGACTTTGGCATCAACCAATAATGTTGGCACGGAAAAACATCCTTAAAGAGTTACAGCATACTCATGTATGAATGATTAGACATGACATGGGTAAGTAAGAGGTAGATAAAGGTTACAAACCATATGTTCAGTAAAGGGACATTGTGTAAAAGAGTATGTTTTTTAATGTACTCATTCCTATGTTAATGTATATAATCCAAGACTGAAATCCACAGTTTTGCTGAGAAAAATTATCTTTAATTTTAAGTTTATAAAATGGTTACAATAGCCATTGGTAATTCGAGCTAGGCTGTAAGTGAATTGACATTTACACCTGAGAAAAACAATAAGGCTGCATGCCAACTAAATGTTAATTTTTCTTCTTAATGGTCTTCAGGTATAATTTATTGCCTGTAAGCCTGCATTACCTAGTCTTTATCAGCCTCGTTGACCTCTTCGGTAACATCACTCTCCTCAGATGAACTGCTTATTTCCCAGTCCAGACTGCTGCTGGTCTCGTCCGGGCTCATTAATGAAAGTGACACGGTGTTGTTGATCAGCTGATCTAAGCCATCATAGGAGGTAGAGTCAACGTTGGAACAGCCTGATCTCCATGCATTGTATTCCTCAGCAATCTTCCTTAGAATGCTATCCCTATTTGATACTGCAATCGCCTTTATCTCTAGGCCTTTCATCAGCTCCTCTACGTACTTCCCAACAGAAATGCCCTCCTTCTTTTGGCTCTGTGGAAGCCTATCATCTCTCAAAAGTCGCTCTGCCTCATCTTTGAGAATTTTTTGCTCTTTCAGAAATTCAATAGGGTTGTCTTGGCTGTCTAGAAGGTTCTTCATTTTTGTGTACAACCGATGAGGCTGCTGTAGCTCGTGGAGAGTTTTTTGTAGCCTGTTACACTTCACTGAACACTCAGAGTCTACCATCATATTTAAGGTACATATTTTGTATTGGATCTCCCACACTAAGCTCTCCCCTAGTGAGCTTATTAATGTCTTAATGTCCTTGGAGCTTAAAATGAGATCGTCCTGTATGTTTTGTAGTTCCTGAGAAGAAAAAAAATGATATTATTTAATATGAAGAAAACTTTTGCATAACACGTAAGTCACCAGAAATTCAAAGGTTTTAGAAACCTTTTTCAGTAGTAATGAAAATGTGCCTCAAGTCCTGAACAGTTGTGGTTGAAGTCTCTTTTTCTGTAAACTATAACAAACCCAGAAATACGCACACTGTTGGTAACAATTCATGGACATACAGATTTGCTTTGTGGGTTCTTGGCTTTGTGTAATGTTCTGAATTATTGGAAAAAGTACAAAATGCTTTAAAAAATCCAGATACATCAGAATTGTCACGGTAGGTCTTATTTCTACAGATAGTTTAATCATCTCCAGAGAGACCCAGAATGTGTTATATGCGTGACTGATGGGGACAGCATGTGTGTTATCAGCATTCTTAAAGACTCCTTTACCACAAGAAATGCATCATTTTACTTATTTTAGAATTCTAAATTCTTTTTGTACCTGAATGGCTTCTGTTGTTGTTTCTTGTTTGAAAAGCAATCTGTCCATCTGTTTGGAAAAACTAATTTTTTTCTCCTGATAAAACTCAGCCAGTCGGGTAACTTCATGGGTGCGGTGGTCCCCAAACAGTTTGCAGATGCTGCATATTGGTTTTTCATCTGTCAGGCACATCTGCGAAACAGGGCAAAACGTTTATGCTCTCTTTACATACAAACAACTAAGTTTTAAATAGTATCCATTTGTATAAATGCTTGCTTATTTATCTTTTGAAGTACCAGGTATTTCTTGGTCTGAAATAATTTCTCTGTGGGTTGACAGTTTTAACAAATTCTGGTATCAGATGGAAGGCAGATGTCCCATAGTGTATGAAATTCAATTACAATTGTATTCATCTTGTCATCACTCGAAAGGGGAATATTCACAATTGCTTTTTATTTGCTCCAACTATGATGATGCTATTTCTGTACTTCAGCAAGAAACTCTGGCAGAATATTAACATTCTGCATAATTGAAAAGTAAGGTCACTTTCCTCAACTGCAAAAAAATTAATGACCAACAAGGATATATAGTTGATAATGAAAATCGGTGTAAACTTAAAACACACCAAGTTGATACTCTCTTCATGGATGCTGCACATTTGTGACTTAAGCCTGGTCTCCCTTGTCTCCTGACGTATCCCATGTTCCTTGATTTTCTCCAGGACATTTTCCGCAAAGACATTCCTTTTCAGCCCATCAATTCCTCTCCCCCTTAAGCAGGTGACCTAAAAAATGCAGGTTGTACAGTATGTTATACTGTAATCTGGGTTCACAATTGAACTGAATACCAATTCAGTTTATTACCTTTACTTCCTGAGAATAAGATGCAATGGTCCATTGTCATAACAATCACCACTGAGCAGTCATCATTTGTATGCAGCTCTCCAGTTTCAGCATTTAAGTATATATTACTTTTTTGCATATTAAGGGAATTTTGTGACGACAGAACTAATCTACTGTATTCTTTGTTACTTAAAGCAGACAGCAGATGGGGGATTGGTTTAACTGAAATACTTTAAGGGGGCTGAAATAAACTAAGGCTTTGTATGCCAACAAAAGCATGTATCCATTTGAGCAAAACGTAGCAGGTCCACACAATTATGATGACATGGTAAAGAAACGTTTCAGCCTCAGACCTCCTTGAATTTGAGACTTGCCATCCATACTGTACCATATGTGTTGAGGCCCTGAGAAAGAAACAGGCTTGCTCAAGTGAAGAAAACACATGTCAGAATTTCTGGTGTACGTGAAAGCTTCTAATTTAAAAAATGTAAACATTTCTGATTTTAAGGGTATAATGATTCTGAAGATGTTTCTTTGTTTTTTTTCTGCATGACTGCCAGACACAGGATGAAACTAAATACATCTCCATCTGTACATGGCACTATCATCCAGGTACCAGTTGGAGAAAACAAAAGTGTGTATCCCTGTGGAAGAGAGAGTTTTGGGACTAAAATAGGTGAGATTATTATGCATTTGCTACTAGAAGAGTTTTGGATTGAGAACTACACATCCATTTCTGAGGTATATGATAGCGAACATTGGAAATAGGGGTGAAAAAAGGAGAAAAGGTCATTTGTCCTCTGTTTTGATTGTTAGAGCATACACCTCCAAGAATGTTATCAAACCATTTCTTGAAGCACAGACTTCAATAATTTTTCCAACAACTCCTTGTGTGAATAGAAGCCTCATAGTTTATGACTTAAATGTGACTGCACTCATTTTCACACATATCTTTTGGCTCTGGTTTTCTGGTTGGAGTCTTGGGATTAAGTTAATTATCCTCATCCATGCTTTTAAATACTGCCTAATAGGTGATAGACAATTTAGTGGTAGCACAGTGGGTTAAGAGTAAACAATTTCAGGATCCTGTGTTCAAATTAAGCTTGGTGTGTCTGGAGTGGGTATATTCTCCCAAGAGTCTTCTCCTGTTTCCTCCCTATTTCCAAATACATGCTGCTCAACTGGATTACTTAATAGCCCCCCAGTATGCGTTTGTGTGTCTGTCTGCACCCAGCCATGGACTGGAGACCCAGTGGTGACAGACTGGTGTAGTACTGCCTTGTACCCTGTGCCTCTCCAGAGAGAGTGGTTACTGAAAATCGATGGGTGATGGTAATGGAGACAGACAACATCTGCTGGCTCTGAGGTGCACAATAAAGGTTCCAGTTTAACAGTCTGTAGCATCACTACCATAATTCTGATTCAGATTAAAAATTTTGATATTTACCTGTAGACCTGTACATGCTCTTTGAAACTCCTTTGGTTACTCCTCTTTGAACTTTTTCCAAAGCATCAGGATTTGTTTTGTATTATTGTGTCCAATACTGGATCCATTATTGAAAATAATTTATGTCAACTTAGTAATTAACTGGTGTACTTAGTTACACCAATAACTAATAGGTAGTGGTAATAACATATTAGTAAGTAACACATTGTTAGTAATAACACTAATTACTAACATGTTTTTAAGTAGGTGTGAGTAAATGAGTAAGTTCCCAAGTAGGTGTGAACCACAATTTACTGGGCTCTGTGCTTCTTCACGCCACAATGCACCCAATTACAGTTGAAACAACAGGTGATCATATTGACACTCATCTACATTCAAAAGACATTTAAAGAAACCTCTCACCTTACGACACATCGGGCAGAAGAACTGACCGTTGACGTGCGTGCAGTTCTGAGAGATGAGAGTCTTTGTGATGCACTGTTTGCAGTAGTTGTGAGAACAAGGCAACTCCAGCACTGGAGGGCTGAACAGCTCCAGGCACACAGGGCAGGACAGCTCCTTGTAGAGACCTTCCATGGCTAGCTGCTGTCAACAGCTGATGTACTGAAATACTAAAAGGAGACATTGAAGGAGCAGCTCAGCAGTTCTAGAACATCCCAAAGTGTTCCAGAACCTCTTTGTTGTGTTGGAATACACATGGTGGCTGTATGATGATTTTTTTGGTGGTTTCCTAGCAACTACTGTTTGTTGACACCCTTTTTAGAAAAACAACTCTTGCAGCTAATTACTGTCCCTGGTGGTATAGTAAATGTTTTAAGGGAGGGGAATACCTGAGTGGTGAAACCATATCCCAGGATAAAAAATAGTTGTAAGCCAAAAAAAGCTTTCATCAAGAACAGGTGAAGAACATGTGTGCACAGGTGAAATAGATCATGTATCATGTAGTAATATTTTAAAAAATTATATCGTGATGCCAAGGTTTTACAGACCATGTGGTCTGTTAAAGACCTAGGAACAAGGCAGTTCAATGCACAGAACAGTTTGAAGACATCCATGCACTGAAGCAGGGCTGTTGATGAAACGCAAGAGAACTACCTAGTTTAACGTTCAATTTTTCATCTTATTTCATGATCAAGCGTCTGGGAGGAAAGGCGCTGAAATGCAGGGTCCCAGCCGCAGGTCCCTCGCCGTAGATTTTGTGAACAGTTTCTGGAAGAAGCGGAGGCACTCGGCCTCAGATGTCCTCCTCAGAGTTGTTCAGAGGCGACGCAGCTCGGCTGTCGAAATGCTCTCCTCTTCCTCGCGTCGGGTTATGTTGGCTGTGAGCATGACCGAGGCACACGCAGACCCGAATGGAAGGAAACGTAAATGCCATGGGATGAAAGAGTGGGAGTTAATGGGAGTAAAGACCTGTGGCAGTATGTGGGCTACAAACGTGCAAAGGGTTAATTCCAATCTGAAAAGCAGAAAGAAAAAAAAATGCTGAGCTGTTGTGTCTTCTTCCACACCTGAAGATGAAGATAGTTAAACAAGTAGCAACTTCTACTTTTCAGTGTGCGTTTAACCCTTGCCTGTTATTTAAGTTTCCATTTAAACTACAGGACTCAGAGAAGACTTTTTATCATTTTGCAGTAGAATCTAAACCTTATTTTACATAAATAAACTGTAAAGATTCACTACAGCTAAGGGTTGAAGACAGAAGGATTAACCTTCTATCTTCTATCTAGTGTCGCCATGAGATAGCAGATCACCCATCAACCCATTAATTAAGTGAAGAATCAGAGTGATAATATATATATACTCTAATGCAAAATAGGCGTGTGGAAATTGGTTAATTGTGTCCATAACTACCAGTTCAATACTGAGAGCATTTGACTTTCAATTATTTTTAGCAGTGTTCATTTTTCTTCTGCAAGACATATATGTCACAACAGGTCTTCAGACTCTCACATCGGAAACTGATCTTTAGAAACAGCCACACCCAGCTGTTTTCTGTTTAACTTCTGAAAGTGTCAGAGTTCCAATAGTCTATTGCTGTCTGTTCTAGCAGTGGAATGGCCCTGTTTTCAATTCGAAATCTCCTGAATTTCTCACGATCTGCAGGGCAGATTCTTGTACTGCATCACTTTTTAGTTTAAAATAAAAACCTGTTACTATCTGTTACTGTGTCTCACCAACATACTGTACCCCTAGGTATGACTGGAAAAAAAAAAACTTTACAACTTTCTACATTTAAAATTAGTTTATTAAAACAACCATTATCAACTTTGCCTGAGATGCTGTAGCAAATGGTTTATTAATTTTTAACAAAAGTAATTCTAAATGTAACAAGCACTGTAAATACAGAATCTTACTAAAGTTTGACACCCCAGAATTTCTAACAATCAGAAATTGCAGAAACCGAACAGTCGACATTGATGGTACACTTGGGTACTGTAAATATAAGTTCACAGAATTGATAAAAGACACATTTACACGCTATTCACATACAGTGCATTCAAAATAACCTCTCAACATAGCATTGTGGCACTTAAATATTATGGCAGTACGGGGAGTTGAATATGAAACAAAATAAATAGTTGCAAACACAATCACATCTTGATGCTGAAGAACATTGCGTCTTTTTGAACCACATTTAAAAACTACAACAACAAAAAGATAAATAGCAGCAGACAACGTTTCTGCAGTGGACTCATTTTCAGCATCTGGGTTTATTCACTTTTTAAGGTTGTGCCCCTTTCGGCACTGTTCTGCACTCCCTCCGGCGGGAGCCCAGCATGCTGATCGCCACCAGTGCAAGTTTAAGGAACATGAACACAGTAACAGGCATTCTCTGCCTCTTCCATTGCTTGTCTTCTCATCTCGTGCAAAACCGGTGTTAAGATTTTCCTCATGGTATTATAAATCATAGGCCCGTCATCCGAATCCAATCCAATCTGCAGAGAACAAAAGAACTTGTCATGCTCTATAGTCAATTTATAGTATAGCGATTACCTGCTGAGCACCTGTAGAACACCCCTGTTTGACATAAAGACCGCAAGGGAGATAAACACAAACAATTAAACGGTTCTGGAAGCCTTGGGCACATAATTAGTGTGCTGTACTGAAGCTTCATTAGGATTGGGCAATGTGTGTCCCTTATACCCAACTGTAGCTCATTCCTTTTCACTGAATAAAAACTACTTTTATTTTATGTCACATCGGGTATATATTATCAGTGAATGGTTAATTAAATAAAATTCAAGCGTGTGTTATTTTAAATATTTTAACATTTGACTTTAATATAATATTGCCTATAATGCCTGTCTTGGTATATCTACGGTAACTCTTTACTAAGTTCACATAAATTTAAATTCTTTGTAAAATTTGGAGCTTTTTAAATTATATTTCAGTGAATAAAAAGGGGAATTACAAAGCACATCACCACCTTGCCTTAACCTACCCTGGTAAAAGCTCTTATGGTACGCTGAAGAAAAGCTTGTTCCACTTCCTCTGGTATTGTCTGTACATGTGCTAAACAGTCTAGAATACAAATCAAGGTCTGATGAGGCCCCTAAGCGAGAAAAAAAAAGAAGAGTACATTCGTCAGGAAAGGAAGTTAAATAAAATGGCGCAAAAATCCAGCTCTGTCAAAATACAGAACAATTTGGTATTTTGCTTATTTAAACTGCGGTTCTATAGCTTTAGGTCTTTGTTGTGCTTTCCAGTTCAAGGATTTACACTTCCACCCAGTCAGTTCTTAATCACAATTAAATACATACAAAAAGATCTTGGCAATGTATGAACTATGTACGTGGGCTTGTAATCTGTGACAAAAACGTGAATGTCTCTGACCTTGTCCAGTGAGTAGAGAGCACTATGGGGATCTATACTTTTCTTTTCCAGTGCTTGCACATCTTCTTTGGTTATAACAGGCTCCTTCAGCTGCTCGAGCCAAGACCACATCAGACCAGAGAGTACAAAGGGGTCTCTCTCAGTGCATATCCTCTCCCAAGCACCCTCCTTGGAATTGAGCTCCTTCTGCAAAGCAAAGACAATCCTACATCACACCACTGTCTTGCAGAATACAATCCCTTATTCAGTGCTTTAGTTGTGCAAAATAGAGTGACTACTGTATACTCTTCTGAGCCAGACTTTAAAAAAGTATTATTATTGACAACAATGTATTGCTTCAATCACTGTGGATTACGGATTATTCTTCTGGGATTCACATTCATTCACATTCACAAGTCCTGTAAAACTGTAAGGCAGGTCATCAAGACCAGTGTTTTAGAACTGCAGGTTTACAACAACTGTAACTATTAAATTTATGCAAAAAGGATTGCTGGTTCCATCAAACTGCCCTAAATAGGACAACATGCTCTTGCAATTTCTAATCATCTTTATTACCCAGCCCCTAGGGCAGATCCTTATCCCAGAGTAATGGATCGAACTTTCTAACCCCTGTTGCTCTAAACAAAGTCTGCCAGAGGCTGCATGAGGAGACTTATTGAGGATAAGAAGAGTCAGGACAGCGAAGGCTTGTGAGATGGAGCTGGAATCGCGATGCTTTACAAACAATTCGACCCATTCTAGTGCGCCTTCATCCTTCCCAAAAGGAAAAGAACCCTTCCATTGGCTTTTCTGGTTCGGTTGCATTATCAAACTAGGTGATCACGGCATCCATCTCCAACTTTCCAGATTCCGGGATCTGAACCCAATTCTCTTGGAGTCATATAGGTAATACAAAATGTTGTAGTCATACAAAATAGCACAATAAATACCTTAATGTCCTATGCCAAACTGAGGCCAGAGTTCAAATTTACTGGCTCATTCATAATCCTTGAACACAGAAAATGAGCAAGTTAACGCATCATATCTGTCCTGAATATACAAGTCGCAAAGCTGTGGAGACTTTGACTCCAGACGTTCCTAAAGGATACTGCTGCCAACAGCATGTTTCAGATCACTAAGGGAGCCTGGCGGGAACAGTTTCACCTCCAGTTCTAAACCCCACAGGCTCTGCTACACCTGGGGGGCAACGTCTCCTGAGCAGCAGCAGGATCAAGAGGCAATTGGTTGGGTAAAGTGGAGCGTACTCCTGGGCTTCGTACTTCTAGAACAAGTTATTGACACTCTCGCTCTGCAGCTACTCTTGATGGGGCTTTAATTGGGGATTTATCATTTTTTATCACATTTTCCAGCAGGTTTTGAGAAATACTCTAATGTCCTTGACCTCTGTTTTGGTCTGATAGAGTAGTACGGGCTGTCTGAACTAGTACTGTGAAACCACACAATAGCACCAGGGAGTGTTAAAACTACTCAAAACAATTTGACAATATTGTATGTCAAAGTGGCAAATTTCAAATCTTGGGGGCAAACGTTATATTACATATTAGGAAAGGACGGCATCATTTACATTATTCAAGAAGCACAAACTGGTGTACCTGCCAGTTCAGAACTTTATCTTTATAGTCTTCCTCCCCATCCATGTCCATGTCAGTTGCAAGCGCTTGAGCTACCAGCACTCTCCTGGATTCAAGAGTCAGCTCAGACTGCAGTGTAATGCACGGTATCTCTTCTGACCTGTCTGTGTCTTCGTCCCAACATTGAAACACTGCGTCCGAGACTGCTGTTGATGCCTTGGAGCTGTCTTTTATCTGGAAGAGACAGGCATTTTTACCATCTGCGCTGCCTTCTTTCTGCTGGGTTTCTGCATTGAACTCCACACTGTGGACAGAAGCCAATGGGTTTCTATCAGCCAGTGACCGACCGGATTCCTGTTGCCTGCTCTTTTCACTGGATCCCAACGAGAAGGTTCTGCTGCGCTGTACTTCTTTGGGTTGCCTTCGCCTTTGGTAGAGAGGAGAACCTTTCTTTCGTTCAACGGAGCTGATGAGCTTTTTCTGGTCCCAAACACTCGACGAGCAGAATAAAGGATCTAGTTTGCTGCTGCCGTTCTCTGAACTTGGCAAGGGCGCAAAGGGGGTCTTGGTAGAATCACAAGCTTGCGCTAGGTTGTTCTGAGACAGGTAGTGTTTACTCAGGGAGCTGAAGAAGGTCATGCTGGCAGGCAGGTTCAGAGGGCTCCCTCCTTGGTTAATGAAGGGTCCCAACCTCCTCAGGTCAGAGTCGCTGTAGCAAAGGCGCTTCCGAAGGTAAGAGAGTGGCTGGAGGCATTCATTGTTCTGGTGCTTCCAAAGGGGGTTGAATTCGTGCTCGCTACAAAGCACAGAATCATTGGGCATCTCTGGAGGCCCCTTCGACAGCCGTTTTGACGCCACAGTGATGCCTTTCCCAATTAATTCTTTGTCGAGCTGTTGGATTGCCTGCTGAGAGACCGTTTTCTCGATCTCTGCAGAGAGATCGGGAATCTCTAAAATCTCTTCTTCGATGACCTGGCGGTTTTCAGCAACGTCTAGCAGTAGCTTGCAGATCAGCTGAATAATTTTTGGCACGTTTTTGAGCTGGCGCGCCTCGTAGCCGTGTAATAGGTGACGCTGGCGTGTCAAGTACTGGGACAGGGTGACGGGATTTGCTCTTGGCTCGGCACAGGCAAAAATGTTTCTTAAGGGAATCAGGAACTGGGCAAACTCCCTGACACACAATAACTGTCCTCGGGTCTGAATTGAATTCGGTCTTTTAGCCCGCACAAACAGAATTGCTTGGTCCGCGTTCATTCTTGTCGTAAAAACTAAATAACAGGCTAACAGAACACCTGCAGGAAAAGAAATGCAGATCTGATTAGGAGATCTGATTTGCTTTTGCATGACAGCATGACAACAGGCAGTGCTCTTTTTAAAG
The DNA here is from genome assembly GCF_055471065.1 of Atractosteus spatula. Lineage (NCBI taxonomy): Eukaryota > Metazoa > Chordata > Actinopteri > Semionotiformes > Lepisosteidae > Atractosteus > Atractosteus spatula. The sequence continues at coordinate 62,946,501 of NC_142710.1, forward strand.
TTTACCGCATATGGCTGTTTCTTAATTACCTTTTGGTGGTGATGCATGTGGACCTCACTTAAGACAGCTTAGCTTGATTATTTGGAATAAAGTGTCTTGGTTTTCTAAAAGAAAGGCTCTTTGATCTATACATCTGACACAGTTATTTAAAAATCTTACCTGTTCTCCCAAGCCCTGCATGACAGTGAATAGCCATTTTCCCTTCTTGGATTGCGAAAGACATGACTTTGACCATGTCCAGAATAGTGGTAAAAGAAGCCACACCATAATCTTTCCATCCAAAATTATAGAAATAAACTAAAAGAAAGAAAATGCATGTGTTAATTTAAATATAAATACTATTTGCTTTAACAGTTTTTCAATACTAAAGAGAATTTTAATTACAGTACTTTGTATTTTGCAGGTATGCAAGCGTATATTAACTTGTTTCACTGAAAGGCCCCATACCATTTGTGAAATGAACACAGATAGCTGAAGTTGTAATCTCGTTGGTGGATTAATTCTCTTCTGTACGAGAGTTAATGATCATCCATACCATTCTGCTCCATTCCACAATTTTGATACAGCCAGCTCCTCAACTGCTCTATTGATTCTGCTATCAGCTGAATATTCAGGGAATTGGTTGTAACTAAATTCTGGAATTGATCTGATTGGTAGAACTATACATTTTAGTAGCTCTGTTACATACTTAACCACATACTTAAGTAGATCTAGAAGGCAAAAACTCTTCCAAATCTCCATCTGAGCCTTGGTATTTTTTTAGGACAATACCCTTTTATCTTTTTATATCATACATATATCATACATATATGATATGATCTAGCATATTAATATTTTTTAATGTAATTGAATATGCTTAGTGTGCGCTTTTAATTAAAACCTTGCAAGCAGTAGATCATTAGGCTCGATCCTCAGTGAATAGGCAGAAATCCATTAGTGACTGTGCTAGTGAACATTAGAAACAAGAGGACAAAGTGACTCACTTCCAGCTTCCATGAATGTCTCTGGCCGGTAAGTGAAACCACTGTCTTGCTCTACTGGATTCCCACAGCTTGCGTGTTCTCCAGGGCGTTGCAGATTAATTATGGTCTTTACACCAAACCTGAATCAGCAAAGGACCACAACAAGACAGTAATTACAATACTGACTTACACCACTGCTGGAAGGCCAGTACAGGCTTTTCCCATGTTACAGATAACAACTACAGTACATCACATATCTCTGAAAGACTGTTAAAGATTATATCATAACTTTCTTACTTTTATTAGTTTATTAAAGGCTTCGCTTATCTGTGCCGGACCACAATGTAAAGTGTATCTATTTTTAATAGAAATGACATATTCTATGACGGTCTGAAGATGTTGGCAGAATTTATTTGGAGCTGCTTTTCCGTTTGTGTAACATTTCTCCTTCATCTTGATGAGAGTACTCTTTAATTTGTTTACAATTTATCCAAATTAACATTTTTAACAGTGGATAGGATAACTTGTTTCCTCCATTTATCACTGCTGGACAATTTCATGAGCACATACCTCTAATTATTTGTCTTTATTTTATTTTAATAGCAAACTATAGACAAAAGCAGAAAATATGACCACATGCAGTGTGGACTGGAAATAAAATGAACGCCTCAATATATTGCTAAAATTATCAAAAGCTGTACCTTTGAAACTGTTCAATAATGTTGTATTTTTCAATGATTTCTGTCGAAGGCCTCGCCATTGCCAGCAAGTTGTCCGTTATCCTGAAACCATGAGTGAAATACAATATTTACTTTTCACACTCACAGAGTGGACCAACAGCTGTGTTCGGAAGTGATTGTGATGCCTTTACTAACTGTATAATCGTCAGAACAAAAATGACATTACTCCATCCTGTTGGGAAACATTAAAACCTCTAGCACTACAAATGTTTCTCAGCAGAAAATGCCATGCGCCCAAGTCAATCTCCACTTTAATAACCCATTGATGTTTGGGTATGTCATGACGATTTCTCCTTTCTAAAGCTGTAGTGTATCGACAATGCATGAGAATTAGAAATGTTGGTTACCATGAGGAATACAGGCCTTTGATTGCTTGTTCCTGGTCACTCCAGCGTGATGGGTTTTCGTACTTGCAGGCTCGGCCTCCGCAGGTCATCGAACACTGCATGTGACCTGGGATGACATGTCGCAGTGTCTCTCCAACTTTGGTATATTTTGCAGTTGGGATTCTCGTGCTGGCTAAATAAATGGAAAAAGGTAAATCCATTATTCTTTTTTGCACACTTATTGTACTGATTTTACATGGTTAAATATGTGAATCATTAGTCTTTTAAAGTTACTGTATTATGTTTTTCTGCATGCTGTAGGCCTAGATATGTTCAGATCTCCTTTGCTCACATTACAGTAACAGATTACAGATGCAACACAGTGTCTGAGGAGTTGCAGTGCCCTCTGAGATTCATATAGGAATGTTTTTGGAAATAGACTAATAAAAAGAGGTTAATTCCATGCTGAAAAATATTTAGCTCCCTTCAGGTGTGGAAGAAGACTCGACACCTGGAAGCTTTATTTCTTTCCACTTTTCAGTGTGGAACTAACCTTTACCTGTTCCTCTGCAGCCCACACACTGACACAGCTCTCCACTTGAGCTTACAAGCACAGCATTTAAGAGCACAAGGCTCAATGTGGTACACATTAACTCTACCGAAACGCTTGCTTTAAAAGAACAAAATCAAGATGTCGATGATGACTCATCACGTCCATTATGCACCTTGCATGTACACTCAGTGAACAGAACATTCAGGATTCATTTCCCATGAATTACAGTTTTACAGTGTGTATTTACGATACACAGTAGAAAAGCTAGTCATTGAAAAAACAACACGAAAAAACACACAGCACAGTTGTCTGCCTTTTTACAAATAAGACAACCAAACCCATCCCATGGCATTTACGTTTCCTTCCATTCGGGTCTGCGTGTGCCTCGGTCATGCTCACAGCCAACATAACCCGACGTGAGGAAGAAGAGAGCATTTCGACAGCCGAGCTGCGTCGCCTCTGAACAACTCTGAGGAGGACATCTGAGGCCGAGTGCCTCCGCTTCTTCCAGAAACTGTTCACAAAATCTACGGCGAGGGACCTGCGGCTGGGACCCTGCATTTCAGCGCCTTTCCTCCTCCACAGTCTGTATTCAAACTGACACCGAGAGTCAGAATGACTCTCCGCACACAGTGAATCATCTAAGTACAATAGCCCGTTGGTACAAAAGTGTTATGAAGGCCCAATACAACCTATCAGCTCATCACCAGTGCTTGAAATGTTTCCATGACGACCAACTCCTAAGCCATCAGTTAGAGGCAGTTTTGAGTCAAATTCTGCACACTTACACAGCTGGATAAAAAGTCTCTACTGGGTGAATCTGACAGTTTACTTGGATTTTCTGCTATAATGCTCTCTGCTTAATCTCTTAGTCTCTAAAAATCAGCGTTTTTTAGGCACGGTTAGAAAATAATTGATTTTCACTCCGGTAACAATAATTGTTAATTTCACCCTTGAATTTTTATCTTCTTTTGCTTTTATTCATGTCTGTACTTATCCATTTAATTTTCCTTGCATTTTTCAAGTTAAACTAAGAGTAATAGTTAACCATTGTGTGTAAGAAGCTTGTAATATAACTGAAGGTTATATGATCAGCATACATGAGAAAGACCAAAACAACAGAGGCTAATTTCTATTTCTAAATGTTCAGCTCAGTGCATATTGTTTACAAATTTTTCTAATAACGATTCAATTACAAAAAAAACAGTGCAGTCTTGCACTCTATGATAATAGCTGGCAAGGAAATAATGGTTGATAGATAAATTAAAATCCAAATGTTTCTGATATGTTTTAGGTTAAGAAAGTAACCAGCAGAATCAAAAACCCTGCAGAATTAAACAAGGTGCAGTTAGGCCAACAATGGAAGTTTTATGCTGGACATGTAATTTGTATGTGACTTTCTTTTTCAGTGTTTTGACCTGTTAGATTCCAGTCCTCTACTACACCTTGTTAGCATTAAGCCCACCTGGTTCCATCTCTTGAAAATGATTTGCACTTTTAACTTCAGCCATTGAGTTAGGCAGGTCATTCATCAGGGTGACACCTGCAGCCATTGCAGTTCCTGTGAAGGTGAAGAAACATCAGAAGAGTGATAAATGACAAGACAGGTAAAAAGCCATAGCCTTTGTAAATCAATTGTAATCAATGGCAGTCGATCAACATTAAGAAGGATTATATGACAGGAAAACGGTGAGCTTCTCCACATAAGCTTAAGACTAGCACTGTATGTTAGAAATGTTACCAATACTGCTGCAATTAGATCACAGTATTCATAATGTACAGTAGTGTGCCTCCTGTAAACAATACTAGCATTAATCATTTATCAGGTATCCCTATCCCTCTGTGTTAAACAGCATATTAAAACTCTTATTCTTTAAACAACAGTCCTTAACCAACACCTTTGGTTTATACATGTCACAGCAGAAGCGGAGGATGGTGTATCCTTTAAATGCTGTGTATCTCAATGAAGTGTATGGAGACCTACTAAGCCTGTGTGTGACTGTCCTCAATATCGCATTGCTGACGCTTTGAGTGTTAGTTACACTGCAGTAGGAGCACTGGCAGGATGGAAATGATCAAATACACACACAGTGTACACAGTGCGCACAGATTTTACTTTCCCTTATTATATGCAAGAGCAAAAAACACAAAATATCACCATTGCTGTTCAAACTCAAATACAGTGTGTTCCCCTTAGTCAGGTTTATTTTACTGATCAATTATCTCAGGTATTTTGCAATACCTCATGCTTGAAACAAATATCTGTAAAATCCACTTTAAAATAAAAAACACCTTAGCTATTTATTAACACATTTTAGTGTTATTTGTAATATGCAAAGCAGTATATAGTGCCTTCAGACTCCTAACAGGCTATAGGGATATTCAGAGTAATATTTGAGTTCCTGGAAAACAGTTTGATTGTGCTCTGCTTGATAAGATGCTGTTTAGCAGATCACATTTGACTTTATACTGTAATTTCAAAATGTTATGCCTCAAACTCTCATAGAATATCTCATATTCTTATATGACAACGTTCAGGCAATTTTCCATTGTAAGGTGCAATTATTATAAACTAAAATTATCTACTAGTAACTGAACTCACAAGACACTACCTAACCAAATTAGATGAGTCTCCACTCCTTTTGCAAAGTTTGTTTCTTATGACATGTTTATATGGTAATTCCATGTGGGATTCAATCTTCATACAGGCGATGCCTTAAATATGATAAAAATGATGTTAACACCTGAGAGATATTTTTGTAATGTCTTGGCAGTAGAATACAGTAGATTGAAATATTGATGATGTCCTGCAAAACAGTTCTGCTCTGAAAACCTGAGCTTTAAACTAAATTGCAGGAAAAAGCCAAATTTGAGAATTTTCTTTGTTGCCCATCTCTGCATATTTAAGGATCAGCTCATTCATAAAGCTGTACAACTTCCAAACACTATCTGTGTGGCACTTGGGTCCATATGTTCAGCAATAATGAAGGAGTGTATTACATAAAAACACATTCAGTAAGGACATTAGAAGTGTATTAATTATTAATTAAAGTTCAGTACTGAAATAGGTGTTTAAGGAAAATCTCCAGTGTGGCAGACCAGTCACTAGCAGTCTATGAGAAACAATATGGGTCAAACAGAATTCAAAGTAGGTCGAAGATTTAGTAAATACCAGTGTGTGTGTGTGGAAGGATTAAACAAGCATGTGTAATGCTGGCTGCCCACAACAGTTAACATTTCCAAACTGCATATATTTTTTTAAAATAAAAGCTAGCTATTGCATCTGCTAATTCATATTCTTCAGGCATCATTTGAAATTCTTTGCAAACAAAAAATAAAAAATAAAACTGCATCCACAAACAAACAGCTTCTAGTTTTGTTCTTGAAATTTGAATGTTTAGATGAAGTGAATCAGATGAAGCCATCTTTTATCATCTAAAGCCCATCGGTGACACAAAATAAATTTTAGATATAATAGGGAGTATACTTGCAATGACTTTTAATTTTTTCCCTTAGAATTTGAAATTTACTGTTGATTTAAAGGTAAAATGTTGATCCTCAGTATATTATTATAGCATTAGTATTGCAAGTAGATTGTTGGTTCATATGCTGAAAATGAATGTAAAGTTTCTAGTAAGTAAACAGCCTAATACATCAAGGACCACCACAAGGAATCATTATGTGATTGCGATATTACTTAATATACTCATAAAATATTATAATAAAACTTGAATCTGGTAATTATTAAGCATCACACTTAATACAATTTAAAATCTTGATCTGTTAGAGAATTGCAACCACCATGTAGAAGATACTTGTCCAGCATCCAACTACCAGAGTAAACATTTTGTTTTTAAATTGTCTTTGAAGTCTTAAAATGACAAAATGTTCTTTACCTGTGACCCAAACAAAGGAGTGACTTATCGTCATTGGCATCATCAGTGAGTACAATGTTAACCGCAGAAGACAATCCACGCACAGAGAGGAAAATGTTCTTCAGAAGCCTGTTTTTTCCCCCACAGACTGTATTCCCAGTCCACAGTCCAACCACTAGTTTTCCTGCTAGTCCACTTTTATTCCAAATTATCCCCGATGAAGTCTTGTAAAAATGCATTGGAGATTCTAACAAACATCATCAATGGGTTTTATTACTTCTTTAAGCAACTCACATCTAATTTAGCTGATCATCTTCTGGTCACTGTGAGACATGAGGATTCTTACTTGCACATTAAAACAAAATAAAAAAGGTTATCCTGTCTAAGAAACTAGGAAGTGGTCTGGATACGTGACTGTACTGCTTAGCAAGTATACCACTTAAAGCATTACACGTGTGGCCTGGGAAAAAAAGTAGATTACTATTTCTGACTCCTCCTAGATTAGTGACTAATCCAATTAGTACCCAAATAACTACAAAATCTAATTGGTTCAATAACTAAGTTAGCAAAAAGCAGTTTTAAAAGCAAGCTTCTTTAAAAATCTTCTGTAAATCCTGTGAAAGCAGTGTATAGGTAAATATTAAATCTACACTATCATACTGATATTAAGGAAAAATATACTTACCTCCAAATATACTTACCTACATGGCAGTGCATAAGACCACACCATTAGCCTAATATGAGCTGAAATAGTCATTGTAATTTTTAAGAGGTAACATCTGCAGCCTACCTCTATTGTAACTATACTAGATAAATGGAATTAAATCTATACAATCATTTTAAAAGGGCGTGAATGTTAAAAACTATGAGTCTTAAATAAATGTCATGTTTCCATATTATCAGTAATGCCATGGAAACAGCAATCACTCTAAAAAAACAGAAAATGTTTAACTTCCCATTGTAATACAAAACCAAATATGGTTCTTAGGCTGCTACTGAGGAACAAATGATGGTGTAATCTTTACATAAAGCCAGCTGCTTATAAAGCAGTATTGATCTATCACTTCACGACAGATTATTGGAAATGGGTGTTTGGGCTTGACTTTCATCTGTACAGAATGTTCTTTATTACTGACTCACATGAGATCAATAAAAGTTGCAAAATATTAGCAGCTATTTCATCAGTAATTTAACGTGCAATGAAAATTATAAAAAGTTGGGTTTTGAGTACTGTATCAAAGTACAGACAAGCAAACTGAATACCAATGGCTTTAATCTTGACAGTTTAAAAAAAATGCATTTCATTTTTTTTCGTGCTTCAAATCAAACATCCAGCAGGAGGGCAGGGTAAATGTGAATATACTGTATACTGTACACAAGACAGACATAGAATTACATCGACTCATTACCCAGAAGAATGTGTTTTCACTGCTCAAGACGTGGGGCATGATCCTTTCCCTATAGGCTGGACGCAGAGTTAGTAAGGCAGGCCTGAGCTTGAGGAATAACTTGGTGTTAATTTTTCTTTCTCCTCATAATAGCTCAAGTCAGCTTAAAGCCCACAGCAGATCTCCTTCAAGAAGAAAATAAGGTTGAATGCACATGACGCACTGCTCCACTCGGGGAAAGACTGCAGTTTTTGGAAGCTGACACAGTAAGACGTCACTCCTCCAGCCTTAGCAGAGTTTTGAATAGGTGTCAAAGTGCAACCTACAACTTAAAAATGACCTTTTTTACAAATATTGTTTTGGAATTACGGGTTACAATCAAATTAAGTTTGAAATTCAAAATAGTCATTTCAGAACTGTTTTCTAAGCAGTGTCTGATATCCTTGGAAATTCAAATCCCTCTTTGATTTTGGACCGTAATATCTGACATTACATTGAACGTTTCTGCACTGTTATATTTGGTAGATTACAGGACTATAAATCATTTTAAAATAAGTTACTGTACTGTATTTCGGTTTTGTGAAGAATATATGCGGGCACCTGGAAGATTAGGTCATTTCTGTTTATTATAAATCTGTTCGGGTTTTAAAAATACTGGACACAGTTTGGACCTTTTTAATAGTTTCCTGCTCCTAAAATGCTGAACCTTTCACGATACATATACTGTAAATACCTAAGAGATACATTTAAAAATGCCTATGGTTGAAAACCCAAATATCTAATGACATTTATTACTTAAATTTGGAATCTGGTAAAGTAATCAAGAGCTGGAACAAACCAGCAGACAGTGGGGTCAGGAGGACTTGGAATGGGAAGTCCTGATTTAGACACTTAAATCCCTATGGCTTCCTGAGGGGATTTAAGTATCTTAGAGTTTTGAACACGGGACCCTTGTGTAAAACCTTGATTGAGACTCAAAGAATGAGTCAAATATGAAGAATAATATAATTGGTGTGTACAGTACTGAAGGTGTACACCGCTAATGACATCACAGCTGAGTCTCTCTCCTGTACAGAGAGGTCTGCTTCAGTGCCGTGATAAGAACTTAATTCTAGGCAGATAGGATCATCTGCTAATAAAGATGTTTATTTACACATGCCAGTTTAATTGATGCAAACCATTCATTTATTTAACATACAGTATGTATTCTAGTCTAAATACATACAAATGCAAACTGAGAACAGAGGGCATTTCTTTACCAACAGGGTTGCAAGAGTATGGAACAAGATACCCAGTTATGCTGTTTGAAGACAATGCCCTGGTTTCTTTCAAGAAACAGCTGGAAAGGATCAATTAGCTCTTTTAAGTACCAAATGAGATGAATAGGCTGAATGGCTCCACTCAATTGGAACTGGTTTTATGTTCTTATAAAATTATTGGACTGACTTAAACCGATCTTGAACTGTAGCAGACCTTGCTAAAACTGCTGTCTGATTTTTATTAAATTAAGGCAAAATCCTTACTAACTTCAGCAGCAGTATTCACATGACAAGCAAAATATATACATTAATTTGGTACAGCAGTGCGACCATTAGTCATGGAAGTGAAATCAGATCCATTTCTAAACGTGCGTACACTTTGATGATAAATTGCTGTATAAGATATCTCAGGAAAACTCATAGTAATCTTTGAGGAACAGAAAATGCAGATCGCATTTGTCTGTATTTTTGTTCTACAGGCTTGTATATAGGTTCTAAGTTGTATGTTACAGTGTACAAGAATACAGTATGTGCTTCAAGCAGGGCCTTAAGATGTTAAAAACTGTTACTAAAAATCACAGATGTGAGCACAACTTACTTACTGTACAGAATATTTGCAGTCAGTCTGTCATCCAGTTTGTTTAATTGAAAGTATTCCACTATTATAAATCAGCATAAGAGGGCTCAGTGCTGAGATTGTACATTCTCATCTGCATGGCTTGATAACCCTTAAAACAAGGCAAATTAATTATGCTCAGGATTGGCTATTATCACTTAGGCTTGTCCAGACTTGAGAAATGATGTCAGCACACTGCCTGCCAATTAGCAGAATTGTAATAAGCACTAAATATTTCATCTGTGATGTTCCATTAAGGATAACACTACGTTGCCAAGAAACAGTAGTGCTACAACCTTTGAAGGCCTTTAAAAAAATAAAGCCAGTGTCAATAAACCAGACGATCTACGTAAATTATACCACTACATTTTATGTTTAAGGCATAGGCCACTCTTCCAAATTAACTAGATAAGGAGATAAAATGTTAATATGTGATTGTCACTGCCATTGCCCACCACCATGAATGAAATATGTAGACTATAAAATGAAATTTCATGTTTGCTGTCCTATTTACCTTCCATTCAGACCGTAGGTGAGGGGGAGATTATATTGCAATCGGCCACATAAATAATTTTATGTTAAACTGCTTGTGCAGATGTCGTGCTTTTTGTCTGCAGCAACCTTTTAATTTGGAACTGAAAACAGTGGGCTGCAGTTGAGTTAAAAAAAAATGCTGTATTTGTGTCAGAAAGCTACAATATGAAATTATATGGAAAACAAATTCCAATATGAGACCAAGCTCTTGACTGCTGTGTCTGCCTCACTCTTCTAAACCCACTGCTCAAGGTAATATGTGTTTATAAAAGCCCACGGCTTTTACTCATTTTCTGTTCACGCTGCTAAAGGTTTTAATTTCTAAGTACAGTATGTGGATGTGTTCTTCAGAAATTACATATTAGTCTCCTTACATCCCATTACAACAAGGAAAGTTCAACCATCAAAGAAGAGATCTGAAACCTGAGGCCTAGACATCCAGAATGTTCTACTTACATATTTCACATAGAAGTCAGCATGAGATTGCGTTTGGTTACAGCTACACTGTCAATCCAATACCTGCCTACCTCAAACCTTTTTCCGTGTGTATTCTCAAAAACATTCAATTAGTCTTTGTTGCTCCTAGGACAAACCAACCCCCAAAAAACACATTATTTTTTGTACATGTTCATAACAGCAATGTACCCTGACATTAAGAGCCCTTGATTTTAAAAAAACAAATACCCAGGCAGAGTACAGTACTGGATGCTGATCTACTCAAGTGTTCTACTGATATTCAAAGAATGGTCTACAGAGAGAATATTAGCCTATTCCTTGGTGCCTTAAAAACTGCAGTACCACATACTGTATTCTCTGAGGATACAGGCCTACTCTTCAAGCTAATTGGCAACTGGCAAGCCAGGAGATTTGTGAGTTTTGAAACGTAAGCCCATCAAGACTGAATTTCTCTGTGAAATATCAATAGGAACTGCAACACAGAAGGTCCAGAAGAGGTAACAGAGTAGAGAAGCCAAGCTGTTCAAAGCCTTGGACTTATACGTTTACATTAAGGAGGACTAATTTTTACCGAAATAACAAATATAGTAAAGGTATATGTGGAGTAAGATCCATCTTGCTTAAGTAAAAGGAAATACGTCTGGACAAATCACAGATCCTCTTCTTTACTGAAATATGAATAATTTGATTGGTGAAAATGTTTCCTCACTCTGTCAAATAAAAATAAGCTGTAGCTGCACCAAGCTGTTTTCTAAGCTGCTCTACTATTCACAGTAACATGCTAACCCACCAAGTCATGAATGTGACACGATGGACCAGTCTTCATTGCACTGGCACTGAAATACTTAATAAATTGGAAACAGTCTCTTAATAAATTATTGAATAAAAAATCAGCTCCAAGCTGAGAGGCTAATGAGATAAGACAATGAGATGATCAAAAGAATGTTTCATTATTTATAACCTGAAAATATAAACAAGTAACAAGGCAGATTCTATTGTTTGATTGTCTCAATGAGAGCTCAGGTTTAAGAGCCTTCTCAGATTAGATGTGATCAGGTTGAGTGTGATCTCGTGTTGGTACAGATATTTTACAGGCTGCTAATGTTACTCTACGTGAGCACTGCAAATTAGACTGATGGAAAAGCACAGGGGGTAACTGTCTTTTGCTACGGACATGTGTTATACCAGTTACACCTGGCACAATACTGCCAATGAAGGGATGATTGTTGATGAATTCAAGTGATACAATATTTTACAAGGAATTCTGCTTCATAAGACTCACATGCACAGATCCCTCTCAAAGAGCACGTGTGTGCTACATCAAGGTTAATCTATTTAAATCTGGACTGCTGAAACAAAAAGTCAAGTTCTGAAAAGACTCCTTATAGCCAAAAAGTCTTTGCTTTTCAGAGGCAATAAGCACAGTACAATTTTATTTTTAGGGAAAATATTTGCACGGTTTTGAAGTTCAGTGCTGCTCACCAGCTGCATTTGTTGTGTGTGTTTTACACAGCTGCGGATTGGTATTAATGAGGTTTACCTGGTTTCTAATGTCCAAACAAATCAAAAAGGGAGGTGTTGCATCCATCAAACACAAGACTGTCACCAGAAAATCTCTAGGAACCTGGGATCCTATTGTAATCCCATTAGTGAGTGTTGGCACTGAATAAAACAATCCTGTGCAGTGTTGTTGGAGTTCTAATGAGTTTCAGACTACAAAAACATGCTTTGGAGAACAGGTTGTTGGCTGTAATACAGGAGGAAACTAAACAGATGCCAAGGACCGGAAAGAGCACCTGCTTATTCTGTAAAGAGGAGATTCAAGTTCAGTGCCACCCTTCTCCTGACGGGAGGCAGCAATGTACTTGGGTTGACAAGGGTAACGTTTCTGCTTAATGGGATTGCAGCCTGTTCCCAGCTCTGTGTGAGGGTGTCCAGGGAATTTGGTTTACCGTGCCTTTTTCAAGGACGCAAGCTTAACAGAGCTGGTGTTGTTTGACTGGCCGGGCTACGGATGTTACATGACTCTGGTTTTGTGTGGGGTATCTCATTAGAGCCTCTGGAGGGTCACAGCTAGTACTCCACAACAAGGAACTGTGGATCGGACTGTCTCACACAATAAGATTCTCCCCAGAGACATTAGTGCCTGTATCTGCTGTTGCTCACAGTGTCAGTGCAATACAAAGACATTAAGAGTCAGGGTATCACAAGCCTGTGTACAACAAGCACAATCACTTGAGTTGAACCATATTGAACAATGTCAGCTATTCTGGTTTTAGCAGCATGAAAGTGGTAGTAGTAATAATCCTAATAATACACTACTTTAAATAATAGCTTTAAGAAAGTCTCTCTATAAACCCATTTTTCCACAGTTATAAATATTGACGGCAAGGAATGGTAATTCTGCTTTATGTAGACCTAATCAATAATGTAATGAGCACTGTACATACAAAGCTTTCAGGAGAGCAAATACCAGCCACTAAGCCAAACTGCTGTAGGTCACATTTAGCACTGCAAGGTATCTGATGCCATAGGTCCAAAGTCTTTCAATGGGCTAGTACAGCTGTATAAACAGTCTCATGTAAACAATTAGGTGACAGGTTGACATATGTATTGTGTTTGTATTCATACAACTTAAAAAAAACTGTTAAGCAGATTTAATTCAGTCTTAGGTAAAAACAAAATGTGTTGCATTCTGTTTGCATCATTCACTAGGGCTTGTAGGCTGTGACTCAGAAACACATTTCTATTGCACTGTTCAATCATCCATATTCAAAGGGAAATAACCATCTTATAGATCTCAATTTCAAACATTTGCTTCACAAAGATGCACAGTGTCTTGTCTTGTCTTGTCTTGTATTAATAAAAAGTGAAGGATGTGTTGTTGATATAAATTAAGAGGGAAATCCTAGATTAAAAACATCAAAGAATTCCTTTCAACCCATCAAGCAGGCACTGCAACTGCCCTATCTTCTACAGTGCACAGCTTTTATATATTTATATAGTCCTCTGAATTCTCATTAGATCTTTCAAACAGCAAATCGGATAAGCTTTTGATGTGTGAAGAAACGTTCTGAAATTAGTTCCCTCAAAAACAGTGGAAATACAGTGGAGGTCACAGAAGCCGTTTAAATACACCTGTTAGCACATAGCTTAACTTTGTGATTTATAATGTGATTATTTACATAACAATCTGAATATTTATCTGATTTATATAAAAATAGCTAATAACGTGACCAGAATAAAACGCAACCAACCTTACAACACAAATGCATACAATGTTGGAATTCCACAATAAGGACTAGTTCTCCTATTTACTTTTGAAACGTAACAGAACTTTAATTCAGAGGACTCTCTTTTTTCCTTAGAAAAAAATGAATATGCAATAATTATTTCTGAAGATAGTTCACCAGTCCTGTAATAATCCACACTAGTCCGTCGGGTGTTAAAATTACATTTATAAACACCGTATCCAGGACAACTCCTGAACCGCTGTCCCTTTCTTTACTGTAAATGCAATTAAAACAACACACTGCTGTGCAACGCATACGTTTACAAAATCTTAAGTCAACAAAATCGACCGTTACCTTTTCATAACCTGTCTACGCTTTCTAAAAGAGCATTTTTAAACTGTTTGGGGGTATACAAATGATGCTGTCAAGCCACTGTAGACATTGTAGCGACCATCTCTCGTGTGTTTCTCACAGGACGACAGTTAAGTAATTTTACAGTACCTCGTCTTTCCTTGAATCTCTAAAGCCTGGATCGGATCCTTTTGTTCCATAGCGACCCGAAATCTAAAAAAAAAAAAATTTTAAAAATTAAAACAAGAACACGACTCTAACGTGAACCCATCTCTGAGGGCACCCAACTGATTCAATTTCACTGGATGTTGAGCGTTGTGGCTGGATTGTCATGTAACCGCACGCAGTGACATGTTGCCAGCTCGGAGCTGCGCCTCCCATTCGCTGCTCCCGTAGCATGTGACCGCCGACCGCCCGTAGGCGCACTTCCAGGCGCGCACTCGGCACAATGCGCGGCCCCGCCGAGCCCTCCCCGTCTGCGCGTCTTGCGCCGCGTCGGCAGGTGCCTGCGCTGACCGTGAGTGTCTGGGACGGCACGGAGCTGGTTCCAGTCAGAGCTTCATCATCAGCGAGAAATTCGGCTGATCTATCAGTCCCATCGGAACCGCAGCACATGACCTAATAGATGTTTTTTTTTGCTCCCTGTTTTGCACATTTTTCCATTCCATTTTTTTTTTTTTTGGGGGGGGGGGATGTGAGATTACATGTATGAAGCCGTCGGGCACAAGTTTTACAGACCTTTATTATTGCTAAATATGCCATCACTAAGCAAATCGAGGACTTGCTTGTCAGCGTCACCATCACTTAAAGTTTTTAACTTCGACGCTGAAATGAATAGTCATTGTAACCAAAACGTGACAGTGCTTGATAGCAAAAATGTGATTGCCTTAAAAACTGTTTAAAGGACCTTTTTTTATTCAACTTTATTGAGGAATTGATTATCGTTTTCTGCTTTGGGGGTATTTATTATTATTAGAATGTATTATTCTTTCTAGAGCATTATTTTCTGTGATTTTGTATTGCATGAATCAGTTGTACTACAGCTTTCACTTTTATCAAAAGGAAAGATGCCATCTAGCGTTTAACACTTCGAATAGCCAAATGAGTGTTACGTTTCCCATTTGCTGAATACTCTCCATTATTTCAGTATTTTTCTACATTAATTATCTTTTCGATTCATTTAACCACGTAAATAATTCTATAAGCGTCCAAACCTTTGAAAAACATAGGATTGTGGTCAGGTTTTGCGTTTCACCTCGAGGCGAAACGTACCGTCAGACGACTTGTCCTTTTAGGATAAAAAAAAAATGGAATTTCATTATTGAAACGTAAATCAGATGCAAGACAGGAATCCTCTCGAGGAGATAACATTCATTCACGCTTTAAGTACTGAAAAAGATGTTATGGGCTAAACCTCCACCACGATTGAGGCATCTTTGCAAACCGTTGCAATGAAATAATCCCAAAAACATTTTTAAAATTTTCACCGATGCCATTGTCATCATAAGATCCGCAGACTTTTTACATTACGATTGAATTATGTTCCAGAAAAAAAAAATGTTTACAGGCTAAATCAATAATTAGGTTTTTACTTCATGTGTTTATAGGTCTTGTTCTTATTGTTAACAGGTGGCATCTTTAGGCACACTGTGACTTTAGGATGTATTTTATTTACTTTAAAAAATAACAAAAAGTAGTGCGAATGAGAAACAGAGAATCTGCTAGCACAGTCATTTACTGTAACACTTAATTTTCTGCACAATTGTTATCACTAAGTGAACATATTAAACTAAATGCAAAGCATGGCTTCTTTCTTGTCAGGTAAACTTTTGGACAGATTCATACTGCATCACCAGAATTTAACTGCTCTCTGCTTTATTTTTTGTTTAAATCTATAATAACCTTCCATTTTAATGAGAAACAAGGCTGATTTTTTTTTTCAAATGATGTTTGCTCTTCGCAGTTGTGCTTCAGACTTCATTCAAACTCAACAAACACAGCAAACATGGGTGGAGAGCCAGTAGCTACCTCACAACTCTTGGGCCTGCGTTTGAAGTCCAGCAACAGGTGCCTTCTGCCTGGAGTCTGCTTGCTCTCTCTGACTATGTGGGTTTTGGCAGGCGGTGCTGGTGTCTTTTCACATTCCAAAGACAAAGCATGCGGTGTGGGCTGCCATCCTGTCCAGAGTGTATCTGCCTTGTGCCCATTGGGTGTAAAAAACACCAAACTCCATCTCGCTCCAGCCCTCTGCTGGACTAAACTGGTTATTGAAGGTGGATAATGGACTTTGTCCATTCAAGTAGTTCAAGTAGGTGGCTGCGTCAGCATGCGTAGGCTGCAAAGGAACAAGTAAAGGTTTATTCCCTGCTGAAAAGAGAAGAAAAGAAACACAATGTTTTGGCTGTGGAGCCTTCTTCGGGTGTGGAATTCAGCTGTATGTGCTGAAAGAGTGGCATGCTTTGTCTGTGCTTTGTAAACTGCCTTTTTGAGTTTCATTTGAGTTGATATGTTGAAATTTGTATGTTAATATCAGGTACATAAGATGTATATATAGATGTTAATACACATGCATGCTGTTTAAAACTTTTGCTTGGTGAATTGGTGCTTTGAGTGCTTCAAATCCTTTTTGGTGACAGCACAAAACAAAGACAGTTTGTGTTGGCTTTTGTAAGCATTATGTTGCTGTCTGTAATTAAATGTGAGATTATACAGTAGTTTGATCTACAGGTACAGATCTGATATGCTGTACAAGGCTGCAAATTAGGGTAGTGTAACTGTACCAGTAGATTTCACACACCAGGAGACATTTCTAAATAAGCTTTTTTCTTTCCTTTTCAGTCACTGGGGCATTATGATGTTTTTTTTTTGCCATTGCTTGTGAACTGCTACACCACCCTCCTGCTTATTAGCAGCAAAGTTTGTATATTAAAAGTATGAACCTGTTTTTAAAGCAGCCTTGTTCAAAAGGGTATAAATTCAACTCTATTACCTATGAAATCTATGGTCACTAGTTCTAAAGCCTTTGGTAACACGTTTCCATGTATTTCAAATATTATAATTTAAAGCTACTTTAATGTTTTCTTTTCTGCATAATATACAGTCTAAACGTTTTATGTCCTGTACATATATGTGCACACCTTTGTATTAGTGGGTTTATACAATAATTACAGCATATATGTGTATACAGTACATAAACATTCCCAAGTGTAGCCATGAGATTCAAGTTAATAAAACTACATACTGTACATGCACAATACAAATGCAGTTCAATATCTCACCAGGTGTACATATAATGTTATTTTGAAAAAATAATGATGAGAAAATTGGCTTGTGATTGAGTAGTATTCTTCCTTGAGATAACGAAATACTGGGCTCGAGTCATTTAATTTAATAAAAAAAACACCAGGCAGTTAATTAGGTATTAGAGTTAATATAAAATTGTCAAAATGATTTATGAATCTGTATAAATTGCCATGCAGAGGGGCATGAATTTAAAGAACGCAAGAACAGCAAAAGATATGACCATGACCGGCTTTAATAATGAAGATCACTGGGTTGCTGTTTTTGTGGTTGAAAGTGGCCTGTATCTGACAGAAATTGTCCAGACAATGACATGTTCTTCTTCAACAACTAGCAGACTAGTCCAGAGAAACAGGGAAATCGAGTCTCCGAGACACAGGCCACATTCTGGAAGACCAAGAGTGACAACACCCAGGACCACCACATCCAAATGATCCATGTTTGGAATAATTGTCCGGGGCGGCTGAGAGATGATATAGCAGTCTTATGCGATGTGATCGCAGCAGAGAGAGTGTTAGAGTGTTTAATTTACTGATGAATGCCTGATTGCCTTTGACGGACTTGACAGAAGCAAAGAGTTCCGATGTTGTACTCAGCACTCTGCTGACTGTTGTGATTATTCAAGGCGTAGTAGTGGAATTGTGATACTATGGGGAACAAAAATCATTGATACAGACAGAGAGCAGCTTCAGTACTCGGCAATAAATTGACAAAGTCCTTGAGCCGACAGTTTTTCCATTCTTGGGAGCCAATCCAGAAGTGTCAATTTTCCATCAGGACAATGCAAAACCACACAGTACTCGGATTACAATGGCACGATTTCAAGAAAGCAAAACTCGAGGTCTTGTTGAGGCTTGATTTTTCCTGACTTGATTACAATTGAAATTGAACATCCTTCAGTAAACTATCCAGAAGCTGATCAGATCTATATGTTAAAGTTACCAGAATTGTGTTTCTGCCAAGGGATGTAATACATGATCTGATTTTTGAATGTTTTTATTTTGACAGCATGTCATGTTTTATAGTGAACGATTCTCATAATTCTTTGATCTTTCTTTTTATTGGCGTTTTCTCTGATTTTATTTGATATCAATGTTGAAAATATTTGTCTGAATCTCATAGACCTCAGTGAGCATTTCTTTTATGCATCTCTGTTTTGTCTTTTGAAATAGGTATGCAGACAGAATACACGTATATAGTGTCTTGCTTTTCCATACAGTGTACATGTCAGGTTACGAGTGTTTTTTCAGAGACGATGAAATGATTTAAAAATGGAGAGGTATTAGTCTGAAAGGTCAACTTACATAAAGAGAATCTCTGAACTGACACTAATTGAAAGAAAGGGGAGTTGAAAATGGTTGGATAATGTAGTCTTGTGACTTATAAAGTGCTAAACTTTCTAAGCAGTTTAACACCAAATTTTAAACAATTTGCACCACTGACTGTAGACGTTATTAACAGAAACCTCGGGGTTATGTGGAGCCGGTGACCTGCTGGAACATACCAAGAAATTGCACTGCCTGACAGCAATACTTAACGTGCTCTGTTAAATTAAAAGTGTGATGTCACGTTTTCCCTTAAATTACGGCAGTGGTTGAGTTTCCTGAATATCAAATACCATTAGAAAGTAAATTAGGGGTTATAGTGACTAATTTCCCAGTTCATATGCCCTTAAGGGTCTGGTGTTTCCTTGAGTGGCAAGAAGGTCTGAACCAATTACAACCATATGCACACGGGATAGTGAACTGCAAAGAAAAGACCTGCATGCCACCCACATACCTGCACAATGCAGCATTTAGGAACTCTAACTGCTTTCCAGGCTGCAAACAGGCTATAAATAATGACAGGTTACTATTTTTACTTGCATATGTGTTTCATTAGGCTCTACTTAATAGTTCCTGACAGATCTCTGCATACACATTAAATGATACATGGAAAAATGTATTATAGTGCGTGTAAAAATGAAGGTCTAGTTTCCTGGTAATATGTTAGAATCCAAATTAATGACAAAGAGCATCTTGGATAGTCATAAGAGAGATAATAGCGCAGTGCCACACACAATCAAAGAGCTGGAGAAGGAAATTACTTTGATGTCCATGGACTTCAATAGCTTTATGGTTGCAAACACTTTAAAAAACCACAGGGTTTAACATGCAAATGTTATACATACATTTGCTTAAAACTGGTATACTAGCTGTCATTCCTACATGAAAGACTGTCAAATTTTTACTGCCAGACGTACATTTTTTCCCTTATATCAGTGTTTAAATTTGTGCTCTGTTTAAAATAATGAGACAATACAAGCAGATACTGAAGCACAGCAGCAAATCCACAATATCCGTATGTATGGCACAGTTCTCATGTTTAACCTTAACTTTTCAAACTTGTGTGGTGTGGTAATTGCACAGCAGAATGAACCTATTGTTCACTTATAAATTATACTCTTAAGGGCAGATTTTGAAAAAAATTGACATAATTTATTTTTGGGAAAGCGTTCTATCAATGGTATTGTCGCCAAAATGCTTTCTTGCCCTGATTGCAACACACCGAGCTATTCTCAAAATCCATTTACTTGTTTAAATATCATTGATTTACTTAACTTTTTCGTTAAGTCTATAACGTGTTACATTATATTCCCCTAAAATTGAATATTAAAATACAAAAAATATAAACAGCACAGTTTATATAATGCAAATGTATTATATAATTGTGAATACAGATTATATATATTTTTGTTGCATAAACGTTACCACACGAAGCTCATTAGCACTTGGGAATGACTCTTTTAAAGCGGTGTTTTATAGTTTTTTGCTTCAGTTGTATATTTTAATATTATATTGCAAAATATTCCTACTATCTGAACCGCCTACCTACAATTCTGTATAAATAATTTCTTAATCTAAGGCATATGCACGTCACATTAGTTGAAATATGTGGTGCTCTTATGCTTAAGCTCCCCCTAGTGGAGGTTAACGCTATTACATGATGCTAGTAGGGTCACCACTTACACCAATAACTGTATTAATAACAATCTTTTATTTAACCAAATAAATCAGTTTTGAAAAATATCTCATTTGCATTGATGGGCTGGCCAAGAATTTTCCACTATTGCTGCACGGAAGACAAAGCAGTGAATGAAAGAAAATAATAATTTAAAATGAATTAACCTAACGGGACTAAATAATTAAATTCCAGCATCTTGAGTTACGGATTTCAGGTAGAACATAATACATATTCGTTTTTAAAAAATCATATAAAATTACTCTTTGCTATTTTCCCATGTTTTTGATCAAATGATTTTCAGCGAACAAAAATGCATACATTTATAAGTGCCCTTTGAAAAGTAGGTAGGCCACGGGTATCTTTTATTATAAGCATTAGCTGTAAACTCTTATCAAGTTTTCGTTTATCTGCTGGGTCTATATATTTTGCATTATATTTACTTAGATGATTGGACATCAGCAAAGTGTCAATTAAAACATAAATTGAAGCTACACAGCACATCTTTTGGAAAACTGTAGTAGTCAGCCGGAGTACGAACGTCTTTTTCTCTCACCACCAAAAAGTACTTGAGCTTTCACCGACATCTTTGTTTTAATATTTGAAGAAGTCGTTCCTTAATTGCATATAAAGGGACAACAATGTAGAATTGTGGGGATAGAAAGCTGCTTCTTCAAATGCGCTTTTCCGAACGAGTACAGTATTTATATCACAACAGTAGCCCCAAAACTAACCTTAACCTAATTTACTTACTGTACACAATGAAATGTACTAGCTGCAAAATTAAATTGGAAAGGGTACCATAAAATATTTCTATATATATCAAATTAACTGATGAAACAGTGAAATAAATCATATCGGAAATATACTAGAAAGTAAAATAATAGCTTTTCTAATACCCTTTGTTGTATTTTTAATATTATATTATTTTTACCACTAATAGTATTATTGTTATTACTATTAAAATAAAATCCACTCTTTGACTTTGCATTTAAAATAGTGTGAAAACATTTGTTTTACAAAAGTGCTTGGATTTTGTGTAATGAAAAGATTAAATTCGAAATTAATATGCGGTTTATCATTTCAACATTTTCCAAATGTACATTATTATCATCAGCTCGGTATTGATCTAAGATAAATATATGTTTGTCAATATTAAACGATTTGCTATTATTAGGCTATAAACAGGTTTCAATTTTCGTTACTTGTGCTAGTGTTTTGTGAACTTATCGGTATAGAATGTTATCCTTAATGTCTTACCTCGCAGTCTGCAGACGAAACATTTTTGCACGACCTCAGGACATTTCGTACAATAGTTCGTTACCTGCTTTAACCTCATTTAATTTTTATCAAGCTTCCAAAAACTCCAATTGCTCTCCCAAAATGAAAAATATTAAAATTGGTCACAAAAGTGTAGCACTAAATAACTACTTCAAAAGGTTTATTTGTTGTCGCTCCTTTGAAAGTCTTCATTGTTTTTCTTTAATTTTTTGGAGGCATTTGTACTTCTATTGCTACAGCATCATAATAATCTGTGTTTCTGAAAATTTTAAAAATCAATGCACTACACTCCTACTTTCAGTATTATTAAACTTGGGTTGCTGAGCATGCTGTTAATGTTGTAGTACGCGGTAATACTGAAGCGTTCGAGCTGCGCGTTAAACGCTATTTTCATCATGATTCTAAGAATTTCGTATGTTTTTTATTTTAACTTCATTTTTTCAAAACAAAAAATTCGGTTATCCTCCGTATTCCAAAGGGGAATTAATGTTTTGCAGCGTGTGATATTACTACACAGAACAAAAAGACATCCGATGCAGACTCGACCCCCACACCTGCTCAATAAAACCCAGCAATCGATTTGCCCGTTGTGATTTCTAATATGTGCAGGTTTGCATATAACGATTTAGTTATACAAGGCCTTTTTTTTAAGGCGCAAGACTCCGTTCCGAATATGCAATAAATAGATTTTAAAATCAAGCGTCAATGCACATTTACGGTCCCTGTCAAGGAATAGTTTTTTTATTCGTATAATCATTATATTACTGCCGGTGCGTTATGTATTTACGGATTGGTCCGATTATTTTTAAATCACCTTATGCTGCACAGTTCTTGCCACTGTTTTGGGGGTAACCAGACTTATTTTTTCAAGTCTGTTGCGTTTGGAGTCTTAAAAGACTGCCGTTAGAAAAATAGGGGTGGCACCGTTCATTAAAATCAGTAAGCCTAAAGCACAAGTTCCTGTTAACGTCTCTTTATTCATAGGTAAGACCGTTTCTGCTAGGAAACAGCAATAGGCTGTTTTGCTTTGGACTGGGCGGGGATAGAAACTTTCTCATATGACAAGTCTTTTGGAAGGAGTTGTAATACTTGTTAGTCCCACTTCTGCTCAGAGCAGGCTTTGCATATGCTCAATTTAGGTGAAAACGGCGAGGAAAGAGACCCAGGAACGGATATAACCCCGGCCGTCGGGCTTCCTTACAGTTTTATTTTGCTTTCCTGTCTGTCTGAAGATGCCTTCGCCTGACCGCCTATAAATCCCATGTGGGAAGAGAATGACGCGTTTGCTTTTATAACTGTAAATGGCATCTCCGAAGAAATCCGCCTGCCTGTTTCAGAAGACTGGGTTTCCCCTTCCAAGCCTGCGTGTTTTCGCGAACTGAAATCTTGGTCTTTGTGTGTCTATTTGGAATACTGTCTGGAGCCCATTTCACTGAAGAATGCAGCATCACTTGGAACTAGGTGCACATTACTATCCTCCTGACCTGCACCCTGACCACAGATCCCATCGATACAGGAGTTTTATGATCGAAGAGATCCTGACTGACCATCCAGACCACAAAGTTTCCGCCCCAACAGGAGAGCTGCTCAAGTTCGGAGTGCAAGCTCTGTTATCAGCAAGACCTTACCACAACCATTTAGGTAAGTCTGACTAGCGTGTAAATCCGGAATGCAAATTTACAGCTGTCTATCAGGCGTGTAAATGATAACACACTATAGTCATTGTGGATCTTTAAATAGACTGCCGCGAACTGAGTACTGCGTTTCACCAGATGTGTTGCGTACGAGCAAGTATTTTTTTAAAAAGATTAAGTGAAACCTATAATTGTCTTTTTTTAATCTATTATTGCCACAGAAATCTCAACATAAAAAATAATTACACACAAGGCCGTTTTAAAATGAAGTCTTTGCATTCATTTAAAGCAATTTCTTTGTCTAAATATAGAGTGATTTGCTTATTAGGTTTATGAAAATACAAGCTGAGAAATTTATAAATTTAGTTATAAATTATTTCATTAACTGTACCTAGATTATATTATATTTTGACACAGGAATTTTCCAGTTGTTAGGACAAGTTTAAAGTGTTCACTAATCCAGGCAAATGCATCATTTGTTATTATTTACTGTATAATGTAAGTTCGGTTTTAAGGTATATAATGGAAGTGTAGTGTTTTTAGGTATGTTGTTTTCATAAACTAGAAGGATACATTGTAAAAAATATATATTTAATTGAAAACAAGATTTTGGTGATTACATAATTCCATCACTATGAAAACGGAATTAATTACAAGCAGAAATACATCTAGTTTTCTAAAGGAAAACAAATGACAAATTACTGGAATGCAGTCCACAGCCCATGAATGCGTATCCAAAGCACGAACATTTAATAAAAATGTTAAAATAGTTTAAAACAATCCATTCCTGACATGTGTTTCTATAATGTTAGTGTTCAGTACTCCTAATGCCTGCGGCCTGTACATTATGTGTACTTTTGAGAACTTGATCTTATGTATTTTGGAAATTTGAAGAACTTTACTTTTAAGCCTAATATCTCAGAAATCAATTTAATCAATTTCCCTACGGGATCAATAAAGTCTTATCTATCTCAGATATAATCACTTTTGTCAAGTAAGCAAGCGTTTTTTTTTGTTAGAAAAATTGACTGCGCTGCAGCTTTTGGTTAAGTGTCATCAGCTCCATACATATAAGGAAAACATTTTACATTAATAAAAGCGTTTTAATTAATCTTGTGTGGCCGGGTAGATCATGTACTGTCCATGCATAAAAAGTAACATGAGAGGGATTTTGTATTGAAGTGTCGTGAGTAGGAAAATTTAATTTAGAATTCGTTCATTTTCTATTTCCCAGCAAGGTCGATTTAACTTAGCACACAGACCAATTTTTCAGTCTGTGCAGTAAATATCAAAACAGAGCAAATACATGCAGTAGTTATTTTTAAATGTAAACATTTCACCTGGGTAAACGACACGCGGTGGTTTCCGTTTTAACCCTCGACGTGGGTTTCTCTTAAAATATATAAGCTCGTATTATGGACAGAATACCCCCCATTAAAACTGAAATATGAGTGAAATTTGAAAGTTGGTTGTAAAATGGAAATATTTAAAAGTAATTTAGGCGCCCATATTAACAAAGTGCAACCGAGATGTAGCTAAATCTACCAGATGTTATTATTATTTATTGGCTTTCATTTTATCGATTAAAATTAATGTCTCCATCTCAGCATGTCATAATGGATTTTTGAAATTATATTTTATATATATACTAGTTAGCTGTCGCGCCCCTAACTGAAACAAACATCGTTTTCAAATAGGCTTGCGCATCGTATTAGAAATCATTTGTGTCATAAATAATTTCAGATGTGTTTTCCGGAGTTGTTATTTTTTGTGTTTGGTCACATGTCCTGTGGATGATTTTTCTGTTATTGTCATATTTTTTTTTCCACTAGTCTTGAAGGCGGACCAGACGAGTGTTTTTAAATTCCCCATGCCTCCGTTATCCTGCTCCCTCGGCGCCCCGCTGGGGTCAGCGCTGCTGTCCGGAGGATCCGGCCTGTCAGCCGGGCCAGGTTCGCACCACCTGCCGCTGGACCTCCACCTCCGGAGTAAACTCGACCCGGTGTCAGAAGCAGGAAGCAAGACGAAAAAGGGCAGACGGAGTCGGACCGTCTTTACTGAACTGCAGCTCATGGGGTTGGAAAAAAGGTTCGAGAAGCAAAAATATCTCTCTACACCAGACAGGTAAGTCCTGGGATTCCTGAACTGCACATATGCCCATTTTTATATGTATATATTTTTAGTATAACTGTCTACGAATGTCCGGCTGATCTGATGTGATGCGCGATGGGGCGGCTGGCACCATCCAGGTGGGGGCTGTGTTTCAGGAGGGCTGAAGCGCATCACCTTATACGGGAAACGTTTCGGGGTCTTTGAGAGTGGAAAGCCCTGCACAAATGCAAGCAGTTCATTAAATTATTATTAGAAAGCAGACTGGACTAGTGCTGCTACAGTTAGGCCTGTTGTTTCCAGTCGTGCTATACAGATTCGTTATAAAATAATGATCCACATCATAGCTCACAGACAGTTCTGTACAGCCCGTGTAGACGTTTTGACTGTAAGTCAGTGGAGGTTAAACAAATCCCACAGTCACGCTTTAAATGTGTCAGAATGAATGATTGAATTACCAGTATGAAAATACAAGTTTGTTTCTGGAGCGACACACACCTCACCGTGCGAACCGCAGGCCGAATAATCTTCTATTTAATTCCACAGAATAGACCTGGCAGAGTCATTGGGTCTTAGTCAGCTGCAAGTAAAAACGTGGTATCAAAACAGAAGAATGAAGTGGAAGAAAATTGTGAGTATCATTTATGCGAATTTTCTATTTTTGTGCGAGACGTTGACTACTCGACCAAGCGCGCAATACTTTCTCATGCGGGGAGCCGAGGCAGAGATTTTCTGAATCATGTCCAACCTCCACCTTGACCCTTGGCATGCACGCACTCTGTCGGCCTAGAAATATGAATGGGCTGTAATATAAGCCTGGGGTAACAAAAACAGAACTGCTCTAAGGTGTCAGTTAAAATGACATACTCACTTCACACACTTCACATAGGGTGTTACTGTGTGCCGCAGCGTAATTCACAAGGACTGGCTTCATTTTCAGGTTTTGCAAGGCGGAGGCCTAGAGTCGCCCACCAAGCCCAAAGGGCGCCCGAAGAAGAACTCGATTCCCAGCAGTGAACAGCTTTCGGAGCAGGAAAGGTCCCGGGACGCAGACCGCCAATCCGACGGCTCTTCTTCGGCACAGTGTGACGTCAGCCAGGAGGAGTAGTACGGGCTGGGTGTTGATGCGGATGGACTAATGGCACCGAGGACTGAGCAGCCGGGCGCTCGTTTTTTGGGATGTACCCTCGACCGTCGATAGCTTGGCACTAATGACTGATGTACCATATGTGGTAGTCTTTTCTATATTTTATTTTTCATTTTAAAATAAAAAAAAGTTTAGGTTTTTCAGCAAGTAAGGACTCTCTTATTTTATTCTGTATCTTTAGCGGGGATGAACGTACGTGCCTCAGTCATCTTCTAAAAGAGGAATCGGAAACGATATTTCAGTGGTCAGTAGGTCAGCACTAACTTTGGTATTTAAGGACAATATTGACTTGCACGTAAAATACAGGCCCTGTTCTGTAACGTTCCCTGTTCTTCTTCCAAGAATGCATTTATTTTTTTAAAGAAACACAACGGATTTATCAATTAAAACCTGTTTCATACTTTGCTCTGTGATTTCTTAGTTCCTGTGGCGATTTTTAATCAGCAGAACGATTTATTTTTTGGAAGGTTCCTCACTTGTCGGTGTGTGCGTGTGTTGGGAAGGAGTGTGACCCCAATGAAGTTATTTTAAAAAAGGAGCTTCATTTTCTGAAGTTACGCAAGGACTGAATCCTAAACGTTATATTATATAGGCTGTCCCTCTTCCCCGGGGGTATCATTCCTACCGGGAGCCACCTATATTTTAACACCTATATATATATAAGTAAAACACCTATTAAAATAAAACTTTACAGAATTTTAAAAAGATGATCTGACACGTTGTTTGCTTCTCTTCTGCTGGTTTGCTATATTTAAGAGCGGAACATATGTCATTATGTTCTTGTCTTCCTATAGCAATTAATTCTGGGTATAGTAAATTCAATTTCAATAATTGAAAAATAGCCACCTTTACATTTTCGCACTTTTCACTGGTTTATTATGATTATTATGATTATTATTATGATGATTATTATTATTCATAATGATAATGTCTGGGCCTGCCCTTTAAAAAACTCGGGCCTACAGAATAGTTTATTTTATGTTTTATACGTTGTGTTGCACAAGTGTTAACCTTTCCAAAAATGTACAGTGTTACAATATTACGTCGACGGAGCAGGAGTTTGATACATTATTTCACTTAGATTTTCTGGCCTGGAACTCGACCGAAACAAGAGCCGAAAAAAACAATGTTCAGAAAAGGATAGAGCAATTTTCATGGTATTTTCTTACTGTCAGGATATGTTGTTTTTACACGCGTTTGTGTCCATAAAAGCTTCAATGTCAATTTAACTCATTCTTGAGATCACGCTGTACCGCTGCCATGTTAGTCCATTTGATAGAGGCTCCAACTAGCATAATTATAGTCGAATTTCTTACAATAGTGACATTAAGTTTATGCTGTTTAAATTCTCAGCAGTTGGCGCTTTATTGTTTTGGGAATCTATTTAAGAGCATTGCTTTAAAAACGCGTTTTTAACAAATAATACATTTAGGTTTTTTAAGTGCCACACAGAAATCAGGAGGGCAGACAGACTTTGCCTCTTGCTTTTAGTTAGTAAATGGGACATTTGAAATCCTCAAAACATCCCCAAAAAGCAGATTAAAGCAGTTTTTTTCTTGTAAAAACTGTAGACGCTGCTTTGCAACAGATGGATATTGTGTTACATACTACAGCGGAAAAGAACATAATTACGTCAGTACAGCTGGATCATTGCAATAACTTGTATTAGTGGCCGGGGGCATTAATTAGACATTAATAACAGAAGATCTTGACAAAACTGCCACAGGCTCTTCTGTTTTTAGATTCGGCAAGGGTACCTTCAAAAGGGGTGAACTCAGCACCTCATCGCGGGCGTTTGGCGCAGCTCAAAATAATTACTGTTTAAGACCTTGTTTTCGTCACACGCTTTCAGCAACACCTTAAAACTGTTTCCACTCACAAAAAGAGATTATTGCCTTTTAACAGTCAAAGGGTAAAGGTGTGAAGGTGCGAAAAAAGAAATTCAATAGGTGAGTAAACACGACACGAACACACCAGCCTCAATACTACTACTACTACTACTAATAATAATAATAATAATACAACTAATAAACCGTTCTCCAAGTGGTGTGATATACTGTATATGCAAGATGTCACCATTTTCCTCTTCAAAAAGTGGTTCAAAAACGGTTAAAATGTAAAAATGGTATTGAGCCTGTTCAAAGTGCAGTTGACCCTTTTTATATTGGTTGCGCGTTTCATATTACATGAATTCGGTGCGGTGTGAAATTATACGCCTACTGTACTGTACATTCGTGTTCTGTTGGTCGTGCTGAGGGCAATAAAAGCTGTTACACAAGCAGGGTTTTCCTTTTGGGCCCAATTGTTTCATTCACAGCGGTGTTGTCAGAAACAGCAACGTCTCCTTGTTAAGAAATTGCGTTGTAATGTTGGATTGGAAAGGTGTCCCATATTGCTCCTGTAGAATGTCCTAAGGCACTTAAATGCCTTTTCTGCAGAACTTCTTTATAGTGTCAGCGAACCATGGTACGGCTTATACAGCATCCGACGTGCAGGTAACATACAGTAGAATAGGTTTACATTTCACGCCACGGTTTATGATAATTTCGATTATAATAATACTTTCACCGCAGTTAGGAAAGAACACCTACAGAGTGTTAGAATTAGGGAAAAAAAACAAAGCCTGAATATGATAGGCAGGTAGGTATACGTTGTAGGCTGCGCTTTTTATCAGATACGCCTTTTCTGAAGCTGCCACGTCTGTGCCATTTAAATCGCTACATAACGTATTGGAAATGAAGTGAGCTCTTTAAGGTGAAAATGAAAGAAAAAAAAGGTAATTTCATTTTTTTTCGCAATCAGGGGTACTCTTGTCTGTTATTCCACAGTGTTATTTTATAACACTGCATGAAAGACCTGTTGACCAGAGACTGAGGAGTGAATGAATGAAGTTTTGCAGTCCAATTTTCAGTTGCTTCTGCCTCTGATGTATTCTTTACAGAATGCTGTTAAACTGTGCGGGGTTGTTATGTTTTTGTAATGTTTTTGACATCTTGAATTCCGGGCCTGGATGAGTGTCTTCAAAGAGGTTCGTAAGAAAAAAAAACAGTAGTAGTAGTAGTAGTAGTAGTAGTAGTAGTAGTGTGTTTTTAGAAACTTTTAAAAGAGTTTCGTTTTAATAAATATGAAGAAATTCAATAGAATCAGAACTATATCATTGTTAAAATGTCAGTTATTTCATATGCAGTGGATGTTGAGCAGTAGAATTTACTTTGAAACTATTTGAGCTTGCCAAATATGCGCGACTCTGATTTCTGAAGTCTGAGGTCTAGTGGCGCAGGCAATAAATCTAGTTAGAGCTATTTTACCCCTCTGAGGTCAACTAGATACATTAAATATTATTTTACGGCTCCAGCAGAAAAGGCAAAATGGCGACATTTTCCAGGCATTTCATACAGTACATCTTTTTTCTCGATTAAAAACAATTGTAATATAAGGCTACTTATACTACTCTCAAGTATAAATGTTAATGAAAAGACTGGTTGACGATCTAGAAGATTCTAGCTCGCCGATAGACCTTTCCTGAAAAAGCTGCCGTGTTTACACAAAGACAATATCTGGTTTCTGGTTATAAACCTCTTCCACACAATAAGTTATTTTGTTAGGTCATATGGCTGCGTTTTAATTTATTGATTTATTTTTTAATTATTTAAATCAATAAATTAATTTATTTAACTTGTTGATGTTAAAAACTTAATCTGAGTGGTGTTTTTCTATTTTGTCAGGTTCCTATATATTTGAAAATATAACGTGTGAAAGAAGTGAAAAGTTTTTTTTTCCCTCTTATTGTAACAGTACCATTACATAATGCATGGATTTAAAAAAACACAACACTTCTCTTCATGTCTTCAGATTCATTTTTCATTGGCATTCTTATCTGAGGTAGGATGTGTCACAAGTTTTAATTTTTACAGAAGTTCTTGTTTATAGTCTCAGAAAATATAAGTTCGATGTAACCTTTAACCACTTTACATAAATTGACTTTTAAGATCTTTAATTTGGGGCAGAAGTGTTTAGAATTAGAGTTAACTACTTGGCTGAGGGATATCTTTACAGAATGCCAATTTTCATTAAAACTTGAATTCAGGGAGAACTTGTTTACTCTGTAGTGTAAATATGTGGTATGTGCCATTGAATAACACAACATTTTCAGAACTTTGAACCGAGTTATTTATTCTAGCAGAAATATTTACAGAAATCTTTTTAATCACATAAATTGGCTTCAATGGCGTGGCTGTTGAGGATTTGCATAAATGAGGAATACCAGGGGAAATGAGTATACAGTAATTACCAAGTGCTTGCTGAACTCCCGCCCACATAACACCGAGCTGAATGATGACTTGTTAGACACTTTATTAAGCCGTGCAGGCAGCAGGAGAGACAGTATTCAGAAATATTATTTTTAACAGCATTTTCTAGAACCAAAAGACCAAAAGAGAAAGTCGTGCTTAACATCCTCTTGATCATGGGAGGAGGCGATGTTTTTGTTTTCTTATGTTTCAAATTAAACTTGACTTTACAGGTACAGCGTATCTTTTGAGGTATAAAATATCAGCATTTAATAATTCACTTTAATAATTGTGCACACATATGTATATTCTATTCTATTTGTATATGTAAGTATGTACAGAGAAATGCCTCTATGTATTGATAGGGTTTTTGTTCATTGTAGAATAATGAATCTCGAGCTCATTTAAAAAAGAAAATACATCTACTTTTAGAATGTATTTTTCTGAGACTATGAAGATTAATTTTACTCTGTTGCTTTTTTCTTTACTCATGACAGAACTCCATCCTGCAACAAGTTAACATGGGCCTCTGAAGATGCCTAATGAGAGGCGATGGGTTACAGAAGTTATTTAAAGGTATAGTTTGCATCATTTCAATAAAACACATGCCAAATGAACATCTGAATTGGTCTCCCTTTCCTTCCAAACTCATACTCCACTTTTTTCCAAAGTCACTTACAAATAGCTTTATTGGAATAATTGTCCATAACTCACAGACCTCCTCAGCAATTTCAGATGCCTGCCTGTAGTGTTTCTAATTTAATGGCTGGTGTTCCAGCAATTGAACATAATTGGATTAAATATCACGTTTCACAATATGTTTCGATGTTTCACTTCAGGATACGTTAATAAACTGTCGATAGTATTTTATACTGTTGGCTCAGTTTATACTTTTTGTGACGGCAATGCACGATAATCACGTCTTTGAAGTGTTTTCAAGCAAATTACCTGTCTGAAATCTCAAATACACTACAAATTCGCCATTAGGGATGTCACACATCGATCTTTATCATTTATCGGCTGTTTGCGATGTATTATATTTAAGATGGTCATTTTAAGATAGCGTTCATATCAAAATAATTTATTTTTTAAAGAATTTGAAAATAAGTGTGTGTTTCTGTATATATGTCCATGTGTGTTAAGAGAGGATTTACCGATATGCAGTGAGCCTACTCTAAGATTCAGTTCACAAAACGCTGGAAAGAAAAGCTATAGTCTAGTGACGTTATATGTGTGCCTTGCGCATTCCTTACGTTTGTATAGTAAACATTTAAGATTATTGTGGTTTGTTTGATCATATTTTAAAATAAATTGTTCCTTTCTATGTCCTATATGAGTGTAAAGTATAACAAATACATGTGAACATTTTTTGAAAAAAAATTAGCTGTGTGAAAGTGAAATGAAAGTAGTTGTTTATTGGTCACTTGCGATGGTAACAATCAAATACTGATTGATCTGATCAGAGGGATTCCCTGGGTTCGTTTAGAAACAAACGTACGAGCGAACACGTGGCTTCATTCCTCTTGTGATCTGGTGTGATCTGTGGGGAGTGCACGTGCTGTTCATTTCAGCCAGAAGTCTTCACATTTAAAAAAGCAGATCTACCGATCTACACAGCCTATATTATCGTCAATAGCAAGACGAATTGTGGTTTGTCACACACATTTGTCAGTTTTCTTTAAATACATTGGGATATTAGCACGTGGCCTCTTTGAAACAACATGACTTCTAATCGAAACAACTATAAGTAGGGCATTTATTTTAAAATCCGTAATATCTATAGGCTCCTTACCCGAGAGTCTGCTCCAGAAGTGGATTAAAGCGCTTTTCTGGGCTTCGTAGGGTTTTAGAAATCTGGTTAATCAATCAAATCGACACAAAAATTGATGTAACAGAATAAAAAGCAATGCATGATATATGATACAGAAGTTAATTTAAATCAATATCTGCACTGAGGTCTATGTTCTTCAAATAATTAAACCACGTGCCAAGATTCAGATGTTTTTATTTAAAATATGTATTACATACAATTTGCCTGCTGGTATTACTTTATGTATTACGCGTTTAACTGGAAGTTTTAAACGGGATTTAAAAGGTCATTTTCAGATGGTAATTTTTTTTTCACAAGGATTAGAAATACAAATGCGTGCTGCATGCAAATTAAAAGACTTAAGGTCATTACAGTGTATTTTGATAAAACCTACCTCGCGGTTTTTAAGCCACTATAATTAGAAGTAAAGAATATCTCATGAAGCTATTATCAGCCATTGAATCATTTACATAATAAATGTAAACTAAATAATAATTTTAAAGAATATAGTACATTTCACATACACATTAAGTCATTGTAGTTTATGGTTCATAAACAATAAAAAAATGTGTTAATATTTCAAAATACACGGGCGGATTAAAAATTCTCCCACTTCTCAAAATGCAGATAACTAAAATGTTACTTTTTAATATAATGTGGGGATATTATATAGAGGTTTTATCCTAAGGTTCTCTTTGAACTCTTTGTTTTTTCGGTGACTGATTTATTGATTATTGCCGACAACACTGATGTTTGCACGACTGCTCAATGTGGAGATGTTACTCCGAAAAGAAAACAACACCACTTATGTAACAATTTCTGTGTTAAAACCATAAAATGAAAACACGTTGAAGTGTTGTGGTAAACGTCCCCTTTTAAAGCTAGAAAAAATCCAGCAGTGTGTAACACGCGGTATGTTTTCCTCATCGATAATAACTCTTTCCAAGACTTTTATTTCAGTACAGGGTTGTTTTTCACGTAAAGTAATTCTGTAGAATACCAAAATATCAATTTCCATCATTACTTCCAATTCGACTGCATCTAAATGATATGATTAACAGCCTACTTGAAGACCGGAATGTTTTGGTAATGTTTTTTTAATATATATCAGTAGAAATTTCGCTGATCACAGGTTGGAAACTAGACGGATATTAAACCATAGTTCACTAATAAGGGATAGGAAAGGTTTATTATGATCACTGAATATTGCGTTTCTACCCAGGTATGGAAGCTTGTTAAATGTATACTTCATACCTTTTAAACACACACAGAACTTGTCTAAACAGAACTCTGCCTCGATTAAAACATACTTGTTTTTAGCCACATGCTGCATCCCAACGTTGATTTATAGTATTGAAAGGAATGCAATTTCCTGTTTACAACATTGTAAAGAAAACTATCGCTTCATTTTTTTTTAAGCGCTGAGATAAATTCCAAAATAATTTTAGGACAGGCCTAGCAGTATTCGAACAACAGGTGAAAGTCCCAAAACCAATATTTGCTTTTACTGAAAAAGAACGAAAGAGTTGTGGACATATAATGTACATAAATACGTTATCTAAATTGTCTTAATTCATTCGTTCGTTAGCCAACCGTATCTAGACAGTACCGTAAATCGAACTGATCCATTTAATGTCTTCGCTGCTTCTCCGACTGTCATTTTTAAATAAAAGAAGTAATATCCTTCATCTTCTAACAACAACATTCATATGGCGCTTTAATCTAGGTTATACTTGATTGTATTCATCCATTTTCTAACCGCTTTATCCAATACAGGGACACGGGGTATCCTGAGTTTATCCCGGCAATTACATTGTATTTTTCTGTTAATGTGCGTCAGTTTTGCGAGACGGTGAAAGTAAAGCTTGGTTTTAATCCACGAAGCTGAACGCGTTGTTTTGGAAAAAGTTTTAACAGTGTGGGCTACATTACGACAAGTAGAATATAGTGTATCATTCTAATTGTCATATTGGCACAGTGATACATATATCTCTTTTTTTATATATATATAATGCTGGGAACTAAAGAACAAGCCATGATTATTGGAGACCTGGGCTTTATTTCCAAATGATATATATGAATCAATCTCATCCTGCTTAAAAATACAAATTAAAAGGGTGAAAAAATAAATAGGTTGCCAGTCAATAACGGCAGTTTGAGACCATATGTGCAGATTTCTGCACATGGGGTGACTAGGTTAACCGGACAATTAACCTCTTCATTTCGGTGAAGAGCACAATCTTCTGGAGTGTCGGGCAAGAATTCAACTGTTGTAACTATATTTTTTCAGTTTCAATATAAATAAGTGTATAAATGAAATATGCATTATTGTAGATAAATACCTAACACAAAAGTACATTTTTATACAGCAAACATTTTTTCTATATATAATATGTGAATAGGCCTATTTATCTTTGAACTCTACTCAACTCCTTAATGTATCATTTTAGGCTCATAGAACATTCAACCAGGACATGTTTTGAGATACCCTCCCTTTTACTGACCCATTCTAAGCAACTATCCAAAAAGATACGACTGTTCTACATTAGAGGATGACTCGTGTTTCAAATATTTCTGCGCACGGTGCAGTTGCAGACTGCGCTACACATTACACGTCTGAAGGCTTACAACAGGTGTAACATTTAAGGATGAAAAGCCACGGAAACCGATCGTGTCTATAGCACCTTGACCGGAAATACGTGTTTTTTGTGTGTGTGTGTGAGTTAACTACAACACGGCCAAACAATAATTCACTCATTCATGCTCTAGAATTCTGATTCTAATCCGGTTCTAATCCACGGTACATATCATTAATCGCACAAATTAATAATTTAGCCGTGTAGCGGATATTAGAATTAGTACTTTATCGTACATTTAGGAATTATATGATATATTGTACGTGAAAGTAAATTTGGGCCAGGAGATCCACTGAATTAAATACAACGATGGAATTGCGCTAAATAGCCGTTTTTTACGCAGGTTTTACGCGTGAGAAGTATAAGAAACAAAAAAATCCAAATATTTTACCATAATAATTCCAAATTATTCAGCACTGTCCAAAATGTGGACAGTGACATTTTTAAATTAGATGTACAGTACACGGCTCAAGTTTTCCTATATTTTTCTATCATAGGAGATATGATGGGAAAATGAAAGCGACACATTTTCTCTAGTTTTCTTTATGACTCTAGTAAACCCAGATTTTATAACCAACTGAATGGAAACTTAAATCAGATTAGTTGAATTATCTGTTGTAAATATCTTATGGCCTTTACTTCCCTCTTTTTGAAATTTTGAGCTGCAGACAACGGAAAAGAAGGAACCTATTTTCCTAAAAAAATGTGAAAATACACGTGTTCTTCAAGAACCTTTTTTACCCAAATTGCCTTACCAGCCTATGCAACGGAAACAACTTTTTTGTATGTTTTCCGACCTTAATCAATTATATATATATATCACTTTATTTAAATATATTCCAGTTACCATGTCTTCTTGTGAATTACAATGTTGTTTACCAAGCTGAGAAAAACAGCAAAGCGGTACAGTGTTTCATATGAGGCTCACTTCTAACTTCTTTACATAATTCAGTGGGAATGATCGATTTGGAGGAATCGGATGCATTTTGTAACTCAAGCTTACTTTAGAACGTGTTATGATCACAAATTGAAAGACACCGGTTCATTGTGGATCCTCAGAAAAACTAAACAGGCTGCGCTTTAGACAAACTTTGATTAACCCCCTCCCCCCTGCAAGAACTCTGTGACCAATAATTCTAATGATTAAACTTGGCGTTAGCTGTTAAATTTTTTAAAATTAACTTTGGAATAACAACATCTTCTCTGCTATTTTAGTCTTAATAATTTTAGTGCAGGCCTACACCTAGATGCACATTTTGATGAACTTTTGTCGGAATTCCATCTTATTAAACTGAAGCAGCTAATGAGATGTTGATGGATGTCCACGTTTTTCCCTCCCGAAGTTCTTTAAATACCGGCAATAAGGCTAGAACTTTTTCGCCTTTCGATTGGCAAGATGGTCTCCGTTTTAACTAACCTGTGCATATGCACCTGTTGTAGCGAAGCCACTAAAGCCTTTTCATTTCTGGATGTTCAATAAGAGCTGTGTGCAGTTTATATTGGGAGACTTTTTTTTTTCTTCTTCTTTTCCTTGTTTTGCAACGCTGCCAGTTGCAACCAATAGAAGCGACCACCAGGTCACGTGCTGGCCTGAAGTTTAATGCATTTGCACACTTGTTTAGGACTGGAATAGGGGGATTAGGTTTAAAGACAAAACATGAGTTCAAGACAAATATAGTTGACGCGTAAAAAATGAATGAAAAAAAATAATAGAAAACCGATGATAGAGAGTTAACATTTGGCGCTTGTAGGCTGTGTGTGTGTTTTGTGAAAGAAGAAACGACCGCGCTCTCTTTTGAACGAAATATAATTATTCCGGTTCATTCATCGCGTACCATTCACTTCTGGTCTCCGGAAGCTGGCAGACAACAGATAGCAACTGTGAAGATACAATATTTATCTGGTCCTTATTGTTCACCACTGTAAGATATTTAAGAGGACTACTAATAGTAGTACTATTAAATTGTTTCGAATGGAATGCGATGCTTTCGACTGCCAAATTTTGCGAATTTAACTGCCCCTGTATATTCTAATTATAAACCGAACAAATGGACAATTTACCTTTGCTACCACAATACATGAATATACATTAATATAAGGTGAATTTAAAAAGTTTAAGATCTGATTCATATAATTTAATTTAATTAAGGCCTCCTTATGATGGTAGTATATGTTTTACTACACAATTTATACGTCTGTAAATCTACCCTTTTAAATGGACTTAAATAACTTTACTTTTCCCTAAATATTGACACTTTATGACGGTAAATACTAAGGATTAAGAAGGGTGATTCTAAACTGTGTATCTAGAGTTTTTTAATTCTAGCCGACTAGAATTCACACTTCTAATGTTTCAAATAATTCACGAAGTATTCTCTCCCGTCTCCTTATTTTAGTCAAACATTGTAAAGTTCTTAACTGGCGATTTCATTTTCTGTTTGTGGGGGGATTAATGACTCGCTTGAAGGAGCTTGCTTTTTTTCACGGGTGACTTTTGGGTAAGTAGCCCTCAATTAATTATCACTATAGTGTTAATAATTTCACAAAGCCGGCTCCTGAGTAAATTGTGGAAAAAGGTACCTATGGTGCAACACGCTTTTTTAACGAGTAACGGATGTACCGCATCTTTAATACTGCATCTCTGCTACGGTATAAACGCTTTTCTGGGTAGGTCGTGGTCTCAATTCAGTGTTAACACAGGAATCACCGAAGGGAGAGAAATAATACTTCTGGAGTGTACCATAAATGAATGTGCTTGATTTTAATAGAGCTTACCCAAGCGAGGTGAAAGAAGCCACGGCGACTTCCTGGTTATTTTGTTGTTGTTTTGGTGTTTAAGGCCTAAGGAAACCAGTTTAAATCTAAGCTCAGTAATGTTATCTTGTACGTCTCTGCACTACATCGCTTTTTTATGCTTTAATCCACACGCGTCTGCTTAAATCCAAGATAAAACTGTTTCTCTTGGCATTGACGTGATGGAACTGGCTAAGCACTTGGTTCCTCAGAGCCAGACCTAAAATGTAAGAATTCGATTTAATATGAATTCAGAGAAAATTATTCTAGTGATTGGGTTTAAACATTTTAAACTTTTTTATCTTCATTTAGCAAAATAAACTTGTTAACAGTCTCATACGTACCGAAGTCTTTGTTTTGGTATTGTAAAGATCAGAATTTAAGTCTTTAAGTCCTCGTGTGACAAATCTAACAGAACGCAGTTGAAATCCTTAGTAATCTCTTTCATTTGTGACATTGTTTCGTGATAGACAGGAATGTTACTTAATATAAAACTTTGCCTCCCGGTGTCCTTTACCATGATCTTTGTAATGCATACAATGAGAACCCAGTTGGTCACTGCACTAATACTTTATTAAGAGACTAAGTACTGTATGTGAATCTAGTTAAAACGTTTAAACGGAAAAGAGCTAGCATTCTCCACAAATGCTAAGCACTAAGTAAAATCAGCTGTATGCTGATTATGCACTTATTGTTTTATTACTCTTACATAAACACACAAGAAACATAC
This sequence comes from Atractosteus spatula, assembly GCF_055471065.1. Classification (NCBI taxonomy): domain Eukaryota; kingdom Metazoa; phylum Chordata; class Actinopteri; order Semionotiformes; family Lepisosteidae; genus Atractosteus; species Atractosteus spatula. The sequence continues at coordinate 62,985,523 of NC_142710.1, forward strand.
ACCCATCATAAGGTTTGTTTTATGTGATATAAGCTTTAATAATGGAGTCTCAGTGTAACTCAGTTTTAGTTGTCAGAGGCCAACTCAGACCCTGTATTTCAGAGCTTTTTGAAAATGTATTTCTCTGCACTTAATCACTTTTTGTTTCTCTGAACCAGGATCTTTTCTTTTCTTTTATGTAACAGAGTATGGCACACTGCAGATATGGTTCCAAACCTGGACAGTATGCAAGTCTTTCAACTCTATATAATAAAAGCCTAATTACTTCCTGCTGTTAATTCACAATGCTGGGGTGAAAAAATATATGATGTAATCTGCTACATTAGAGTGTTAATTTCCCCAGAGAAGCACCAAATTATATTTTGTTAATAAAACTAGGAAATTTGTTTTTAGCAATGGACGCAAATTATTTCAATGTAAACAGGAAAATGGTGATTGACAAGAAAATTGATGGCATTTAAGCAAAATTAAAACTTTTTGGTAAGTTTCATGTCAGCAAAACAGAAAAGAACTTCACATAAAAGAAGAAATGCACCATTTGACTTCATTAAACTCAACATACATTTCACAAGAAGGAGTAGCACTAAAACTATTTTTTCAAATTAAGCGAAACGTAGGTTGGTTTTTAGTTTGGAGTTCTGCATTTGCACAGCACTTTTTAGCTGATGATTTTTTTACACGCAAGAAATAAATACCAGAAGCAAAATAAATATTATTTTATATGTTGAGCGGCATTTTTTCAAACATCTTGGTTGTGTTGACCACTTTTGTTGTCCAAGAAACTGACTGTGATACCAGCTGGGCAGACTGAAACCCATATAGAACTGGGTGAAACGGAAAATTTAGGATGATTTAACACTATAAATATGTTCAACTTAAAAAATTTAGGATTATTGTACTACATATTAGGGTAATCTGTAATATAATATCAGAGCATTCCAACAACTGAAAAAAAATCAGATACAACATTAATCGAGATTGAGATTAATCGGCCAGTTTTGAGTTTTATCATATGTCACGGTACTTCAATTCATACATTAAAAAGACACACCCATTATTTTTTTTTTAAATCTGCATTTCAACTCCAGATGAAACATTTCCAATCCGGAAACATACTGTAGCACAAAACTATCAGATATTTCTAGTTAGCCTTCATGTTTAAAAATTAGAGTTCATAGTGAAGATAAATATTCAAGGCCACATATGAAAACCTCCACATTGTGTAGAATGTCAGATGGTTTAACAGTTGTTTTTTATGCATTCATATGTATATTATGAGGATTGTTATCCCTGAATACCAATAAGATCCTGCTTTCGGTACATGTGGGTAGTCCCTTTGTTGACAGTCAATAACATATTGTGAAACAGTGAGGAACTGAGAAAGAGAGAGCAGGTGAAGATCCTTTCAGTTAATGTGTTTGTATTTCAAGACACTTAATTCCATTAGGGTGCAAAAACAACATTCAAAGAAAGGGGAAACACATTAGGATGACTTAATCTACCACCTACAGAGTATGTGGGAAAGAGTTAGAACTGAGTTGTGAACAATTCAAGCCACTGTGTACAAATACGAAACCTTTTTACTTATAGATTCCAACCGACATGTTTGGTCCTTATAACATTGAATGTTGTACTTATATCACATCTTTCCTTAACGTATTTCAGAAAGCAATTACATAATGTTTTTCACCATAGTAATCTTAAGTGTATATATATATACATATTTATTCTACTTAATGATATGATCTGAACCACAATAGTGTGTGTAACCAGGCAGATGTAGTAAATGCGGGTTATTAGATTATTATCAGCCATTATTTGTCCCCTCAGAAGTGAGCCCCTCTTTTTAATTCAGTCATTTAAAGGGTTATGTCTCCTTGTCAGTATCTTAAAATAAACAAAATAATAATCCAACCTATTTTCTGAATACATAACGTATATTAAGATTTTTTAAATTAATAAATAGTTTAGAAATGTTACAGCGTCTGTGGAAAGGAACATTTTGAAAGATGTTACAACATTTCCATTCTTTACTTTGCTCTCTGATAACCCTTTTTTGTTAAAAAGGGGGGATTTTGTAATCCCTCTCAGTAATCCAACCAGCATTTACAGAGTCACAGGGGGCTTTCAAGTAGGTTTTAGGCACAGGTGCTGAAATTTGCACTCAGTAGACACAATGCTGTGTTTCTGCTGTAATTTGTTTAAGAAACCTGCAAAGCCTTTGGAAATAGATTCCATAGGTGCATTATTTAAGTGGTGTGCTGTTGAAATTCTTTCTGGAGACACAGCCTTATACAAACCTGAAATAATATATTAGCATGCTTCAGGTTCTTGAAAGTTAATGAGCACAAGCTTATTTTTTTCAAACACACAGCTATGTAGCTCAAAGAGGACAAGGCTGCTTGTGTCTGGGCTTAAGATGAAATGTGAAAGAATCTTCAGTTGCTGTAAACTAATGACAAGAGCAATTTACAATTTGTGTAAACAGTTTAATGGATCGCTGAATGGATTAAAGGAATTCTCACTCAGTCTGATTAAAACTGTATGGACTTTTAACATTATCTTTAAGAAAAACATCAGTTAACCATTCAATCATCTAATGGATAAGTATTCAGTCTTTCTACAACAGCTGAATTCACATTCTCTTTGAATGCTTAATAAGAGACTGATCAGGCTAATGCTTCCTAATGCTGTCACTGTGCTTTTCTCTTTTATATGTTATATAAAACCATAAGCTGAATGAAAGCACACTTTAACATTTGTACAGAGGGTTGTGTAGAAAAAGCACTGGAAAAAAAGTGAAATATTTGCGATGTGAATTAAACCAAGCAGTACATTTTTATTGGTATTGAACTAGAATGTTAAATTTATACCACCATGATATAATCCAATTATATACAATAATACTGTACAGTTCGATACAATAATACAGACCAGTTCAGTGAAAATTTAGAAAGTGGGATACCCTATAAATATTGTAAGATTTGTAAGTAAGTAAATATTGTAAGTTTATACATTTATACTGTCTGCCTTTTAGAACATCATTCGAAAAAGATTTGGCTAAAAATGCATATCTTTCAGGCATAAGAAGTATTTTGACGAAACATTTGATAAACCGGTTATTTCTAAAAATCTGTATAATGAATTACGTGCAAGACATTAAAAAACAACCGTTAGAAAGATTTGTTGCTGCCCATTTGTTGATCTGACTACTGGCTGTAAATGGTCTTGTCGTACCTATATGCTTTCTGGTAACACCTCTGCTTGTTCATTTAACTGGGTATCTTCATTAAGCTCTTAAGTGCTAATTGTCTCTGGAGCTAAAAGTGACCTGAGCATTTTGCTCCCTGTTTGGAAATGGCAGTCTTCCTGTTGTCATAAGGTGACCTTTAAGTTTGTCTTGGTGTCTAAACAGACTAGAATCTAGCTGGACATGGCTAAAGTGAAACTTTGTTTGGTATGTTCACCCTAGATAAACAGCATTATATAAGAGATTTAAAGCATCACTTAATGTAAATAGCCTTGGATATTAATGGATTTCAGTGTCTATTTGATCCAGAAAAAAAACTAAAGCTGATTGCTGCTTGTGCCTACTAAACTCCAGAGACTAAAAATACTCTTGTTTTTCTTGTTTTCATGGTGAGGTATTAGCAATAGCTTGAAAAGGATTAACAGACTGATGTCTACCACTGTGAGGACCTAAATCCTTACCTGAAAACTAAATTTGGCTTTGTGCGGAAAAATTGTCTGGTGAATTTGAAAAAGTCTTCTTTGAACTCCATAATGTAGAATATTACAATCCATATGGTTTACAAATCAAAGGTTTTTTTTCTGTGGACAATTGCATAGCTTATTTTACCACATCAAGGCAGAACACATTAGACCTAATTGCAGATATTAGGAGCTCTGTTCTGAAAAGGTACCAGTTTTTCAATATTTCTTCATCATGCACAGTAAGAGGATTAAAACCTGTCATGGCAAATATTTGGAAAGGCTCACACTCACTCTGTGCCCCTCAAAGCTGCAATAATGCAGGAATCCTCAAGGTGGCCATCTGTGTTGGAATTAACTCAATATTTCCAATCCTTAGAGAAGCCCTTAAGGTCATATAACTACCAGGAGTATAAAATGTTATTGCTGATTGCGGAAATCCAGTTGTTTGATCTCCAGCATAAAGATGATACTCAAACATTTTATTGAAATCTATCAAACACTGCTCAAACCACTATAATGGAAAACAAAGGAATATGCTTTGGATGAATAGTAACTGTTTTCAATCATATTCATTAGGATACCAGGAATCTGGTGGAAAAAGGCCATTCAGACATGCATTCAGAATACATTCTTCCCGTTTCCAAAAGTTTATTTACAGCCTCAGTGGAAAATGCACAAGTCGATTTGTATGGGTTTCTGTTTGTGTGCAAAATCCACAAAGACTCTGATATGTTACATTTTTATAATACGCCTCTTTCATTTCAATCACCTAGGGGTTTCATCTTGAAACATGAAAATGTAAACTTTGATACTAGTCATGCACAGATATCGTCCCCCTGAAATATACTTGCAGCAAAACCTGGGTGTTGGTGGTCCTGGGTTCTAGTTCTAAGGTTCATGAAAAGTCTTTCCCTAGATATTTGCTGACCCTCCTCCAAGCAAATTATTTAATCATCCCTCAGTGCTCACTTAGCATGTCTAGCTCGTGCCTCAGAGTAATCAAATGCAGATTAAAGACAGGTCCACAGAAATATCTGATTCTTAGATGGTGGGTCACTCCCTCAAAACAGAGATGTATTTCCACAGCAGTGCAGTGCAATGACCACACCACCTTCAAATAGTGACATGCAACACCATTACATAATGACGATGGGTGTTTTTCCAACTAGTACTGAAAACCCATTAGTTCTTTGCAATTTTCTGGAAGGATGAGAGTGGCATCATCTACAGGTTCATTCCCTGGGGTCCTTCATACAGCAAGGATTGGACAACCATAGCTTCAGACATAAATTACAATCAGGAGGAAGAGTCAGCCTTTAGGAATCTGGTCATCTTGAACTTCCATATGAGATGCAATTTAATCATTAAGCAGCCTTTGTGGAGGCACGATACCATGCCTTCATCGGGGGAAGGTGACCCCAATTTTCTAAGCGGGTGTTTGTGAAGTCAAAAGGTGGACACTTAAACAGAATAAGAATCGAGGCCAACTGCGGACTCTCCTCTCAAGCACACATAGGAGAAATTATCCACGATTAAAGCATTTCTGATTAATATAACTTATGTGCCAGAACTGCACATGCAGCGTATGATCTCAATTAGAATGAAACCTAATTCTACCCAGGCTAAGCTCCAGATCCATCCTGTAATTTCTCCTTTTGTTTTACTTGGACTTTTTTTGACAACAGGATCCTTTTTTTTTGGTTTGAACTGTTATAAATGGATCTTTTAGTGAGAATTTCTAAATGATGGCACAGCAATTAAAAGAATCAAAGAAAAAAGCTTTAGAATTCATACCATTTAATGAAATTCAGGAGGTCTAAAGGAAGAGTAACCATTTTCTGTAAAAAAAAAAAAGAAAATACAAAGTCTAAGGGTAATAACTAGAAAGAGTAGGCCGTGCCAAAGAAAACTGTTTTAAAGTGCAATGGTATATAAATGTATAATCACGCCACTGTCATTACCTCTGATATTAAGAAAGTAGGAAATGTCAAAGGCTTGGAAGGAAAATAAGGCCAAGTCTAATGAATCCACTGGAGAGGAATTATCAACATTAATCACTCAGGCTGAAAAACACATGGAGGTGGCAACTTAAGCTTCCTTAAGCTTTTTACATGAAAGGCTGTGAGTATGCTGATTTTGGAAGGGCTATTCCCAAGCAGGTTTTGATTAAATAAGGACGCCAAAGGGTAAAAGCATGGGGATGAAACATCATCGCACAACAATGTCTTTTTGATGAGTGGAAGTTGTGGAATACACCCGGTGATATTTGTTTCCAGCTTAAGGGTTTATGGTCTTTGCTAACACAAGGCCAGTTAGCTATTTGCTTTAGACAGTCATCAGTCTTCAATAGTCAAAAACATGGACAGGGATTGTAGCTGAGAAGCACTGAAGGTGTCGAACTGATTCTGGAATAAGGTCTCCTGTGTTCTCCCTGCTCACAGATATCCATGCCAGCACACGGGCAACCTCCCAAAGCTACATTTTAAAGTAAACATCATTTGTATATGTCCCAAGGTCTCAGAGTTATACATTTTAATATATAATGACCAAAATGTGTATTCTACTTGGCATTTCCATCCAGTGCAGGTTATTTTCTTTTCAAATTACAGCATTTTATAAAAATACACCCTAGAGTGAAAGAACTCCCTAAACCTCAAGCTCGGCCAACATTTTTAAATTTCTACATTTTAATGGAGGAATAAAAAAAAGAGCTTGATTAAGTTATGCAAACAGGTTTAGCAAGTTATATTGTTTATGCATGTCATGAGTAGCAGTGAAACATGCTGGCTGATACTCTTGAAATGGAACCACAGCCACTTGCAGAATGCAGAACATGCACCTCCTGCAGATATAAAATAATGCAATGGTCTAAAAATAATTTTACATATACACTAATTGTTATTCTACTCTTGCTTGTCCAGTTTTCTTATCACATCTCACTCTTATCATCACAAAATAGTTTTTAATTTGGATTTTGATACTGGTCGTGATCATTTTATTCTTTTGGGTTTTTCAACAAAACTGTTTTATTGGTTAAAGACTAGACTGTATTTGGCTGCAGTTACCAGAAGAACAATGATTGATACTTCACATTCTAAATTTGTTTAGGGTCCAGCCTGTCTTTGCCATTTTGTACAGTAGTCATTATTGTTCAGAGGTACTCCATCACATCTCGGAAAAACAAGAATTAAATGTTTAATTTACTGTATGTTACAGACATGGACCTGAACTGAATTTCTTTGCATGCGCCTATTTACTGTTTTACACTAAGAGGCCTGTCGTGTTTTTTTTTCAGCTCTGATCCTTTAACTGAAATTCCCACTGAAAAAAAGGAAACCAAAATCATAAGGTCTGTGGATAAGATGTCAGTCTGATGAAGCGAATTAGATGGGAAACATTTGGCGGACTTTGGTTACTTTACACTGCCCAGCGAGACTCTGAGCATGCCTTTTCAAATGCTTTTAGTTGAGTAAAATCATTAATCCTAGATTTAAGGCATTTCCACTTTTAATAGACTTCAATTAAACCCACTAAGTCTTAATGCAAGTGTCAGGTGTTTTTCGACAGCCTTGTAAATGACTGTCCGAAGTCATAACACTAATGAGGGAAGGCATTAAAGCTTAGGTTTGGCAATAAAGCCAAATATAAACAAGAACACATAATTCCATCTGCTTTACTGGCAATCTGAAGTTCCTTTTTTAGGATTTCTTTTCTCCGTTTGTCTACGGACAAAGTTTGCAGGAAATGTCAGGCATTGTGATTGATAGCATGAGACTGGCGATTCACTGACTTCATACTTCTATAAAGCAAGACAGCTGTTGGGAGAAATAAAATTCCTTCAGGAGCTGGAAAGACTTATATTTTCCATCTCTTTGACTGAGCAATTGGCTTTTACCAGACGAGTAAATAAAAAAAGATGGCCAAGATGTACCAGTAGGTCACCAAAACCCTCATTAAATAGCAATTACACAACAAAACCCTTTCCATTCAAAATTTGGTTTGAAAGTCAATTCTTTTTCTTTTCTTTCGCGGGCTGTTTTAAGAAAGAATATATAAGAAAGTAATTCCTAAGTCCCAAGGGGATGACATGTCTTCCAAAAATATGAAGGATGCGGGGGCCAATGTTTTTTAATAAAGTGCTACTTTCTAGAATGCATTGAAGACAAATCTCCTGAGCAAGGAATAAAACCGGTATTAATGATCTGTTTATTTCCCTCTTCGTTCTAGGCTTTCTAAGGTTTGTTAAGATGTAATTGCAGCATTTTGTAAGCGCTATTGTAAAAAACATCTCTGCCATCCATGCAATGCATTTCAAAACCAAAGTGACATAAAGAAGTACATCCCTTTAAATTGATTGATCGTTTTTTTGATTTTTCAAATTGTTAGAAATGAAGACAAATGCTGAATATTACTGTAGGGGAGAATGTTTGTTTTATTGCTTTTAAAAGTGATTTGAGACATACGATAGTATTTTTGCACATGCATATTTTTGGGTTACCACTTTCATCTAGATTGTTTCTAATGTTTGATTTGGCTTATAATTACAGATGTTCACCTGTGAATAAAATTTGCAATTAAAAGTAAAATCTACATAATTGATTTTGATAAATACACAAACTGTCTGACAGCTATGCACAATTTTTGGTACCACTAAATTGATAGAAATTAATACTTTAATGCCAGAGAAACATCTGACTAAAGCAAATGGCCTATATGTTTAAGAGAAAGCAAAAATGTCCTTCTTACTCCTCTTATAACAGACGTGTAATGAAAAATAACAATAGGAACAGAATTTAAAATCTTTGTATTCTGGATTCACTAGTATTCTAAAATTGTGAAGGGTTTTAAACACAAATTAAAAAGTATGTAATAAGCATAATGTTTTTTATTTGTTTCAGTTATTAGTTTTGAACAAATTGGAGTTCCTAATAGCCGATTGTAAAGATGAAACCTTCATTGAAACTACACCCTTATTCTGATATGAACAACATTTTATGATCTGCCAGTATTTCTGGAGGAGATATTAATATTCTTTGTGAAAGCAGCAAATTGCTATTATACAGTATATACAGTAGCTACATATATACAGTGTACATGTTATAATCATTGTTTCACTGCTTGAACAGTAACAATAATGGAAGAAAATTTAGAATTTGGCTAAAACACCACCTATATATGTAATTGTATTTTCTTCCTGCACAATGTTCAGTATATTTGCTTATAATTAATGTTTCAATTAATTTTGTAGTACAACAGTAGTTCCAGGGAATTTTGTGATCAGCTCTATTTATTGTCTTCAGTGGTATACGGTAGTTACTGAGCATCGTAGCAGCTGATATACAGTATGCTAATAACAGGAAGTGTACAGTAGCCTAAGACAATTTCAGAAACATCCTAACTGTACAATGGATCTTAGAAAACTATACATTTTACAAAACTAATTATCGCAATCATATAAATCTGAGATGTCAAAATACTAAGATGTTTCAAATCCCTGTCATGTACATAAGCACAAAACAGAACGCTTTGTTGTCTTGCAAATACTCAAATGTTATTTTTCTTCACTACTGTGCTTGGTCAGTTTAAAACTTACATGCCTAGTTATATCAGTTCAAAATGAAAATATGTATTTATTTTGTGAAGAAAATTGATGCTAGTGAAATGTATAGCTTCATTATGGTTGCAGCTGTGGTTACACTGTGTGCTGCTCTTTTATGCACCAGCTAAATGTTAACACAAAAAATGAAATGCAAGTTTTTTTTCAGGTATATGAATGCAATGGATCCTCACAACAGTTAAAAATCTTTTGAAGTAAATAGGAGAGGCAAAGGTTAAATAATATGACAAAAACTCTGATTTTCTTAAACATACTGGAATAAACAGCATTTTATCATACATAAAACATGGTCATAAATAAATAAATGGCATATATGTATAAATGCATATACTGTATATGTGTCATTAATCCTGTCAAAACTGTGAATTATAATACTATTTCTAATTTTAATAAACCAAAGTGGGTTACATGTTTTCCTGCTGGGTTTGTTTAAATAGGCACCTGACCAGAACTGTCACTGACAAGCCAAGACTCGGGCCCTGAGCTAGTTCTGGTTGACAGATTTTGCATGCTGAAGCCAGTGAGAAGTACTGTACCAATGTTTGGCCTTTGTACACATATACTAGAATAATACTGTGGGATCATCTGTTTCTCATGGTCTGTAGTATTGCGATACAAATAAAATGTTCTGATTTTGTAAGAAGGCAGGATGGCTTTTGCTTTTGACGCAACCTTTCATATTTCACCTAACAGACTGGTTGGTGCACAGAGAACTCCAGGCCTCGTTCTACCCCTAGGAATTGTTCTTAGCAAGAACCCTGGTCGTTCTTAATGTGTGTGTGTCTGGGCCACGTAACCCCCAGCATAAAACTCTGAATGTACTTTAAGTAAGAAAACTGGAATGGTGACAGCCAGTAGGAAATAATTGTTTTTCAAATCCATTCATTGGAAAGACTGTGTCACATTCAGGTGGATCATGCCAGTAATCCCACAAACAAATGCTTTCTTCATGTCGGACGGTTCATAAAAATAGCACATGTGCATACAAGTTTAAACTGTCCGTGTCTCCATTAAGATCAGTGCCCTGTGCCCCCCCATTAAATACATTTCCCACAAGAGAGAGCAGGAGGGCTGACTGTGACTCTGGGTTTGTTTGTGAAGTTCAGCATCAATCATCGGACGTTTTTGGTGGCAAGGAGTTTGATCAACATACACCCACTTGCCTGCTAACCAATTGCGAACCAAGATGTTAAAAACTTAAGGAAAGACAAAAACCTCTGGTTTCTTTTTTCCGCTCAGCATTCTTTCTTTGTTCAACCACAGGACATTTAAAGAAAAACTAGAAAAAGTAGAGGTCATTTAAGGCTTGTGTAAATATTTAATAATAAAAACAACATCCCTTCTATTTTTTTCTCCTTTAATATATGGTTCTGTACCTTTGCTAAGTCCTTTGTGAAAGACCCCTTTTTATATATGCGCAGGAAGTTGGAATTACAAATGGCTTTGCATTTCTGTATTCTTGCTAGTGTTTCATAGGAATGAAAGTTATTCCAAATGTACATCTTGTTTGGTGTCATAGAGAGGTTACTGGGCTTCCAAGAGGTTCAGTTAGACCAGGATTCCCCAAGAGGTGGCACTAATAGGGTTGCAAGTGTTGGTCAGGCGTCTCTCAGGTCTTGGAGCTAGAGACTGCTCTCACTCAGATTCAGTGACATCAGAAATTCAACCTAAAATTAATTAGAACCGTGTACATTTCTTCTCCGAAATACACAAATCAAGATGCTGAAGGTCTGTCTAGGACATCTCAAAACACTCCACTTGAAGACTAAGCATCTTGCAGGAAAAAAGAGACAAGCTGTGTGTGCTAAACTGAGGCTGGGAGGCATTTCCCAAGCAACCAGGCCTACTTTGTGCCAGCGCCATTGAGTGAGTGACTCTCCAGAATCTGGCCTGAAAGAGACAAGATTCATTTCAGAAAGCAGGCTTTAGTCATTGAGTGTGTCCAGCTGATGCAACATGTGGCTCAGAGTCTCTGGAGAAAGGTAAAGTCGGTATAATTCCGTTTGTGTTCTTGGTGATGTGATGTCTGGCATTGACGTCAGTCTCTGGCATGAAGGACTTTAGGATACAATGCTAACAATCACCTTTAAACCACTGGGAAGGTATACAACAGAAAAAACAACTTCATCTTTAAATAATAATAAGAGTGACATCAAAATATAGGTGAGTTTGGAGATTGTGAGTAGAAATGATGCTTTAATCTGAGCTCTTGCATGCAATCAGAAGTTCTTAGTGTTGAAAATGCGCAAGACATTTTAAAATCAGTTTTAAAATCAGTATTGTAAATATAGTTATTTTCTAATCTTTTTATATACTGCAAATGTTGAGAGATGGTTTGGTAGTTTACTGAAAAGAAATCCATAATAGGCCTTATTAAAAACATGCCTTTTTAGAGTAATGTGATAAGTAAACAGGAAATCATGGCTTTCAGTCCTTACAACCATGAGATTTTATTGTTTTGCAGTTCATAATTATATAATGTGGTGTAGCACATGACTTTGTGGTTTCAGTATGAAGAATTCCAGTCATTAGTGGCCCAGTAATGAACAATAATAAATTCATTGTTTTCTTCTTCAGCGGCTTGTTTATTTAGATGCTATCTCACATCCTTCAATTACATGTATGTTTCCTTCCCTTTTTCGTCCATGAATGCTTAACTAGTAATGATGTGGAAAGGAGCTGTGAATTTGGTTTTAATGCATTTTTAATGTCTCATTAATCAAACACATTTAAAATAAACACTGCAAGATCATTTACCGTGGGATTGTAATTTGTTTCGGGGGCATTGTCCGAATGCTCTCCCTTTAAGAGACTCTTGAGACTTAGGCTCTATGATGACATGGATAATATTCAATTGAAAAGTGTATCGTTAGTGTGGGCATAAGCAGTGTGTTGTCCATTATCTGATAAAGCACCAGCTTGACACATACTAAATTAAATAATAGTACATTATTCAAATCTCCAAATTAAAATTCTTGATAAATATATATATTTGTAAATGTCTGCTAGTCAGAAGAATCCGATTTCCCTTCCTGGCATTATGTATGACTTTTATATTTTTTGTAATTGAAAGCACCAAGAAAAAAATATGGCTGACTTTGTTTCCTGTAAATCAGGTTAATTAAATATTACATTCTGTAGAATGCTCCATGACAGGTTGTGATTGGATGGACATGAAACAGCTACTCTTCTTCTTCGCCGTCATTTCATTAAATTGTTTTCGATCTGCCAAATTTTCTGCACACGTCCAGGCATTTACTATTTAATTGGTCACAGGCCTACACAAATAGCTTTTAATCAAGATGTTAAGTTTTCTTCTTTTTTTTCTGATAAGTTCAAAGGTCTGTGTCAGGGGACACGTTTTATGAGTGGGTAGAAAATCTGCATGTCCCTAGCATGGTATTTATAATAACACATTTAAAGAATGGCATGCATCACTTCTTAGTGTTTACTGCCCACATAAATACAAGAGTATTCACATGTTTCACGTGAACATATCCTTCAACCTGAGTATCAGATACACACACTTTCTTTTCTAAAAAGATTTAAGCAAATAAACGGAGCACATATGCCAGCCAATTGGAAGTTGGACTTTCTCCATGTCCTATTTTTAAGAAAAGACCCACTTTACTGGGCTCATTCCAAGAGGATTTCAGTACAGCACACATAAGCTGTCCAATTCCCATTTACATGGAACTGTAAGAGTTTAACTGTGACATCAGCAGGGAGCTAACCAGTCCAAGATAGAGAGCTGATTTTCCATTTAACTTTGCTCAGTGGAAGACATTGACAGATATATTACCTTTTCTTTTTGCATTGTGTTTGTTTTATAGGTATTTAAGTGCAGGTTGCAGAATACTGTATGTGTCTTATTGATTGAGCTCAGTCTCTCAGCTTGGACACGTTTCTGTCTAAAACACTAGTACAATGCACCTAGTTAGTGCCAAACTAGAATACAAATAAAGTTCTTATTATAACCAATTAAATAATAAAAATATTTCAAGCATGTTGACTTAACATTTAGATTTTGCTTTTGGATGCTTAAAACCAGCAGATTAAGATTTAAGATTAAGACTTTAGCACAGATGGAAATGTAAAATTGCATTGTAGCATTAAATTAAGAAAACACAAGACAAATTAGAATAACAAGACATAACTTACAGGTGTTCTATATCAGTAGATTATGTTTTTAAGTTTCTCTGCTTGCAATGTGAAGCAGCATAATGCACAGTACTTAGGTTCTGAACACAGGTAAGCACTCAGAAGCAAAAACAAAGAAAACACAAAGCTAATTGAATTCAATTCCTGTCTTAATACACGTTAACATTCACTAGAGCTTAATGTATTAATAAAAGAATGTAGGAAGCCTGAATTTGTTATGCCAAAAAGCTAACCCATCTTTCATGACCAACCAGGAAAATGGAAAAGTGTTCCGCAGATTGAAAAAAGGTCATATCCAATTTTTTCCAACAGGCCACCCAGAGAAAAACGCCACATTTAGGGTCTTTCAGTCGCTTTAAGAGTTATTTAAAGACGGGTAATTGGGCATTAATGTGCCAAAAAAATCTAAACGAAATAACATGGAATTTGCCAAGAACATCTCAAGGAACACGCCCCCATTTAACAACAAAGCATTGTTGAAAAATGCTGCTTAAGCTGCCAAAAGATTTATGACATGTTGACACAACTGATGGGAGAGAAGTTGGCCAAGGCAGCCGACCGAAAACGAGAACATCTGCATTAAGGAGCTAACTCTCTTAAACAGGCTGATCAAAATATTAATGCTACATGTAAACACAAGTGCTTTATCTGACAGTGATTTACGTTAAGAAAGACCTTAATCCAAGTGTGCACCATAGCCTTGTTCATTAGCAGCAGTCTTTACTTAACACTCCAGGGCGGTTCACACAGGTGGACAGTCTACTCGGAGTGACTATTGTGTTTATGTTATTTTTTTCGTAAGCTCTGTTTGAAATTTGTCAAACTGCATCATTGTTTAACTATGTGCCAGTCAAAGGCAAAATTGCCAGATGGAGTGCCTTTCTTTAACCTTGCTCCAGGCACTACAATTACACATAGAGCACAGTCTTCTGTCAGTCCTCTCTCTTCTCGTTCTCTCTTTCCGATTCAACAAGCAGTGCCCAATGAATAGGTATGACTGCACACATTGACAAAACCTTGCTTTCTCGAGCTGCTAATTTTACATGAAAACTTATGCTGGTGGTAAATAATACTTCATGTCCTTGATGTCCGCTGTTAACAAGGTGCTCATAATTTATGTATTTAAGGGTGGCCCATCAACCATCGAGATTAAACAGTAAACCATGTTATATAGGTGTTAGTGTTTATAGGAACTGTAAATAAATGTCAGACAAAAAAATCAGGTTTCAGAAAAATGATCAAACCTAAGTCATTTATCATTGTTCTGACTGGCAAATCAGTGTACCCACAATTGCGAAATCAAGTCGTTTTTGTGTTTTCAAATTGCAGTGTTTTCCTGGTGTATTTGAAACCATTGGATTCTGGGGGCTGGATGGCTGGACAAAATAGAAAACATCTGATAGGAAATGAAATGTGACAATGGCAGAGTCAGATCAGTTTAATTTCTTTTTATTTTCTGTAAGAGAAAAATCACTGTGAAAATACAGTATATATATTTAGCGTTTGACAAAACCAAATACCAAAAACCAAACCAGCTCAGGTATTTGTATACTTCTTTAAACAGTATCATTCTTTCCTCAAGAAATCCACACCTTAATTGTGTAAATGAGATTGTTTAAAGAAACGTTTTAGAATTTTTTTAACAACTTGAAATTTTATGTCTGGTGAAGTACATAAAAATGTATTGTTTTTGGTATGCTCTTCATGCCATTAATACTTAGAAAATTGTATTTTATGACTCAAATACTGTTTTGTTTAAATATGTACTACTAACAAACTTTTTATAAATTATGTTCACATTGAAGCATACAGTATATAAATTAAAGTTAAAATAATATACAAGTGAAACCTATTTGTTCAGATTGCATAAATAATCCTGCAGAAAATACAATATATTGATAGATAATAGAGTCAATTAAGCAAATAGGTTTTTTTTGGTGTTCTTTGGTATGAGAATTTTATCATTTAAAAAAACTTCACCCTAAGAAATATTTGAGTTAAGCTTATAGCTGAGCCAGTTAGTCCACAGCTTGGTCAAATCACTTCTGTGATAAATGTCTAACTGTGCTCAATAAATCTATAATCAGGAATTTAAGGCTCAAAAAAGTTCAGTCTTGTTACAGATTGTTACTTTAATTATATTCTGATCCTTAAAGCTGTGTAGCTTTTTATTGCAATTATTATTGTAATAATATCTTTTTTTGTTTTGAGAAAATAAAATATGAAAAAATTACAACTAAAAATAATTAAATAACCTGTTCTGCAGCAAAGTGACATTTGTTTTACATGCAGTTCTACCAAACAACCCTATATATTATTAGGAACAAGTCATAGGTTTATTCCATGCTGAAAATTGAAGAAAGAAAACACAACATTTCAGTTGTGGAGCCTTCTTCAGGTGTCACCCACCTGAACTATATATTATTATATAAGAATATATTATTTACATATACATGTACAGATTACAAATCTATTAAACCTATTATATCAATTTTTTTCTGCATTATACTCAAAATATTTAAGCAATACTACATCCCAGTAAGTTTATATTTTTATAAAGATTTAATTAAAGTTGCCTCATAAAGCAAGATAAGGAAATATGTCATCAGCGATGTCTTTGTACAGCATTAGTTGAACTGCTATAACTTTATGTGCTAAAAAAATATGAACACCTGGGTTTGACATTCGTAAGTTACTAGTCTAGACTTTTCTGTTATATTAATACTTTTTAAAAAGTATCGCAAACAACATATGTTTTATGTGTTCTAAAACAATTAAAGCTGGTAAATCTGTTGTTGCCAAAACAGATCATTCACTGTTGAAACTTTGCAGGAAAATGACTACAAACGAATGCTAATTTTGCAGATGTTTGTTGAGTAACATTGTTGAGTTTTACTCTGGTCTAAACAATCAACCAAAGATTAAGAATGTTAATGGCAGTCCTGGGGCTCTGTTTTGCTAACTTGAAATATTATTCAAAAATAATATTTACACAAGACAAGCATTTTCACACTAGATGATGGTTGGGCTCTCTAAGTGCTGTGCATTAGTTTTACCAACTCATGTTTAATTCTTTTTTTTTTCATGCTCACAATCATAATGTTATAAATTACATTTCATTTCATACATTTTTAGGCCCTGTACTGTCTTGTTATTGTCTGCTCCTCAAACTAATGAGTGAAGCCCAGCTGGTGATATCAGTGCTTCAGGCTGAAATCTAAACACCCTGATGTACTGCAGGTGTTCACAACCTCTTTTGGCACCTTTGGAAAACATTAGGCTCAAGCAGAACTTCCTCTCTCGGTTTTAAATGAAGCCACGGGTCAGGCCCTTACCTCAGCAGGCCCCATCAATACTCTGACCCCAGCAATGAGCCCTGAAGCCCTGTAATGTACTGAGAAGTTCAGCCTGAAGGAATAACTGATAACACAACAGCTTTGGTTGTTTGCTTCAGCTCTGATCACCATTATCTGCCGAGAACATATTTATTTAATCACGTGTGAAACAGCTCTCGTGGGCTTGTTTGTATATCGGAGGGTAGCCATTTGTTTCCCTTCAGAGAGAGCCCCAGACTAGCTTCTGCCTACAAGGTGCCCCTGTTGGTGGGCTTTTCTCCTCAACTGGGAGGTTCAGAAATAGCAAACGCATGTAGCGAGGTGCAGAAAGCATCAACCCCCCCCCCCTTTCAGTCCCACCCCCAGCTTCTGCTGCCACATTGAAATGAATGACCGTTGATTTATATTTAATGCTCAATTTCCTCTCCATTATTATGGACTGAGCATTGCAGACTTGATTTCAGACAATTCACGTGAGAGCTCTGTCTATCCGGTCCCACATCTGTCTGAAGCCCTGTGTAATACAAATTAAATTATCGCATGCAACGGATACATTTTTTAAATTGAGCCCTATTAAGGCTGTTGTTTAAGGCTTGAATGTGAGGGGACCTCCTGTGTGTGATCGTGCCCCTCAGTAGAACTTGCTGATGAGTTCATCCTTCAGGTCTAATAAGGTCCACAGGCATAAGACTTGTGATTACACTGGGGAAGTGTACTTCTCAGAGTTAATATCACTGGAGAATAAAGATTTTGGCGCATTCCGAATACCATGGGAATGGTTTTGACTACTTCCTTCAGCTGACATTCCAAACAACGACAGCTGGGGCTCTCATCCAGCAGTGCTTTCGTCCTAGATGGGATGAGCTCAGGACATTTCTACAAGAGGGCCAGGGCATAGTAGGATTATTGTAGAAGTCAAGGCCAATATACATCATTTATCTTTTGATTTCAATGAAGTATATGATAAATAGCTTGAAATTGCAGCGGGGCTTGAAAAGTCAGTAATCCATTGGACAATGTGAAGGCTGTCTTCAATGCTCATACTGTATGTTTAAGACCTTTTTTAAGGTCTTGTCAGGTCTCTTCTGTAAGACCTGAAGCTTCCCCCCAAAAAAACACTCAGTGTGTAACAATTATCATTATTGGAATCCTTTTTAACTGCAGTTATTATGTTGTGTGGACGGTATATGTAGCGTAGAATGGGCGGCACAGTGGCGCAGTGGTTGGCCTTACTGCACTGCCACGCTGGGGCCCTGGGTTCAATTCTTGGGGTGCTATCTGCGTGGAGTTTGTACATTCTCCCTTTGTTCACGTGGGTTTCCTCCTGATGCTGCAGTTTCCTCCTGATGCTGCAGTTTCCTCCTGCGGTCCAGAGATATTGGTATTAGCTGGTTAATTAGCTTCTGAAAAAACTGGCCAGAGTGTCAGTGTGTGCGGGTTTGTGTCTGAGTGTGCCATGTGATGGACTGGCGTCCTGACCAGGGTGTATCCTGCCTATCCTGGGAAAGGGATTTCAAAAAGTGGTTAGAAAATAGATGGATGTAGCATAGAATAAGATTAACTGGAGTGCTACAGTAGAAACAGGGGAAGCTACTGTTTTATTTTCCAAGGTTTTATAAAAAATGGAAACAACAATAGCCTGGAATCCGGGCTAATTATTCATCAGAGCTTTCAGAAAATGGAAAGCTGGAGATCAAAGAATGAAGACATTTCTGGATTGTCAAGAACTCTAATAGCTTTTTGAAGAGAGGAGAGAGTATAGTTGGAATGGAGCCTTTTCTGAACGTTTCCCAAAAATAAGAAGTGCTTGATTATGGGCAGTGCGATGGAAAAACAGTACCACAGAAAACTAGGAATATTCAAATTGAAATTTAAAGTTAAAACGAAATTTGAATATACTGTATCAAGGTGCAAAATACCTAGTTAATCTGATCTCATTGTGTACAGAAATAGTGTTGTTCTGATCCGTGAATTCCACAAACCCAGCCAATATTTATACAAGATAGGTTAATATTGTTTCCTACATTATCGTACACCTATTCAAGTTTTGCTATGCATCATCGACTTTAGGCTATGTTTCCTTTATTGCCATTCATCAAAATTCATATCCTTCAGTAAAGCATTTGTCATAATTTATCAATGTCAAGTAGCAAATGTTTTCCATGAAATATTGATTTTTTTTGCTGCTTTGCGAAATCGATTAAGATGAAAGACAGCACAGGCACACAATGACAAGTAATGCATGAATTTCTAGTTCCACACATTCTGTATGAAGCCACACAATCCACAAAGTATTTTCCTTGATTTGCCCACTTACATTTTGTATTACTTTAACTTTCCCAGTTGCCTAAACAGGACAGCCTTAAATGTCATTTGTGTCATTTCTTATTATATTTTCAACATTCTACATTTTGTAAAAGCTGAAATGTTTAAGTTTATTGCTTTTTTATTTTTTTGTCCAGAGCACGTGTCAGGGCTTCATGGTAGCTAGCACTTCTGCCTCATCCTGGGTTCGATTGCGGTTTTGAGCACCAGTCTGTGGGGAATCCCTGTGTTCCCTCTGGCTTCATGTGGAGTTTCTCTGTTGCTCCGGTTTCGTCATGTTTCCCAAAGGTGTAGAAGAGGGGTTTCATGACTTTAAATGGCTTCAGTTCATTTCCCAGTCCTGGTGTGGGGAGAAACTGGGCACCACACCTCATTACTCATATCGGGAGTGACTCCAGTTCACATTTTATAACTGTATGTACTGTTGTTTTGGATGGATCTTCATATAACAGGCAGGTGTTTTAATCCAAAAAATAAGTACAACTTAAAATTGACTAACAGCAATCATTACGTGCATGCACATTGTCCATTTAGTTTAATAATAATGAATTGCATTTGTATAGAACTTGCATTCCAGAGGTTCCCCATGTGCTTTGCATACTGTACAGCTTTGTCCAGAGCCCGATTCATCCAGAACTGTAGTGCAGCCCCCAGCTGGGCGATGGACAGCAGTCATTATCTGCCAGCAGCCCCTCTACACAGCAAAGCAAGTGGAGAAGTGGGAAATTGCTTCACCACCTCAATGAAGGGGGAAAATTTACATTTGAAAGACCAAGTTCTTTAACCTCAGAGGGCAGTTTGTCCAGATCACCAGGGTTAACACTACTCTTTCAGAGCATCCCAGTGGATCTTTTCTGACGAAGCGGTCAGGACGTCCTTTAACGTCTCATCAGAAGGATGGTACCTCCTTCCAGCACATCGTCCCAGGTTACCATAATGGGAAAATCGAAACTCTTGTCGAGAGAGGAGACTGCAACCTAGTGGTCCACCAGCACTACCAACTTGTTTTTTTCTTGGAGGTCTCCCTCCCTGGTAATGACCATGCCTTCAGAAGTCTTACTTACTTTCTGAGACCTGATAAGATAAGGCTTGGGAGTTGGGAACACTGCTACCTTATACAGGCAGAAGAATAAGAAGACTATCTCAGACACAGGGTGTTGAGCACACATTAAACAGTTCATTAGGTAGCTCCAGACCACAAGTCTAGGGGTCATGAGCTTATTTTGTGGCGGAGCTAGTGCGGTGACGTCAGCGCCCTCACAGCGCGTAGCAGGGACCTCAGCTGCCTGGGCTGAGGGAGGTCTCCTTTTGCTCACGCGGATGGTTCCCTGTTGTGGTACGCCGGGGACCCGGGTTCACGCCCGCAGGTGTGCGGGACGGAACGGGCGGCGGGGGGCACGACCCGCCCGGAACTGCGATGATCACAATTTCATAAGCTGCTTTATGTGAATTGCCATTTCAATTCACATAAAGCAGCTAATGAAATAATATCTGGAAATGATCATTCCCAAAACCACGGGTGATTGTATGTTATGGGAATTTTATTACTGTAATATCCTTACATATATATAATAAATGCTTACACATAGGCATCGCCGTATTACAATACTTGCTTTCTGTATTTCTGACTGTTAACTGTACTCCTCTGAGTTCCATATATGATAACAAGGATGGTTTGTTGAAAGGCATGAATCATATTGTGCCCTTCACAGCAGCCTAGGTTAAGTTCAAGCCTCCGCAGGCTTATTTTCTAATTCAAAGTGAACAAGGAAATCTGTGTTTTTCTTTATTCATTGTGTTTTCAACCGATTAGCAGCTGCCAATAAGTAATGTTATTTTCATCACAGCATAGCAACAGGCAGCCACACAAGGTAGATCCTTCAGATTTGTATAAAGTGCTCTGCCAAGCTTAGTTTTCCTTCAACAGCTGGAAATGCTATCAAGCCACAATTAAGACTTGGAGGTATGTCTTGAGGCTATTATGTTGACACAAGAGCAACTCTGGAATGATTTTAACTGCAATCAAATGTTATTGCGAAATACCTATGTAAATATGTATTTCATATAGAGGAAAAGCTAATTAAAAGATTTAATGACCTTGCTTTGCTTTTTGTATTTTGTCTAGATTGTTTTTACTAACTTCAGACATTTTACATACTTTTAAATTCAGAGGAAAATTACAAAAGCAGCAAATATGCTCTTACCTGTTGTCCATTTTCATGCCTGCAACAGCTTACTCTTGACAGTCCATTAAGTCCCCTCATATATGAAAGAGAAAGAAAAATATTTTGACGTGATGTGTTTTGGAATGTTGGTTAATTAGTAATGCATTTTGGTAGGTTATCCCAAGTAATTCTTTCTTCAAAACAAACTGCAATTCACTTCAGAACAGCTTGAGCCAAATGATTAATTTCATTATGATTCAGTAATCACAGTACTTGTTTCTTCATCCTTTCCTTTGATCATTTTCCCCATGAGTTTACATGATTCAAGGCATGTTAAGTGAATGACACATTAACAGCATGACAGGTGTGAATTGTGACCCCCCAAAAAACCCACAAATTCTATCTCAGTTATACTTGTGAAAAGAAAAACATGTATCGTTAACTTCAAAAATTAGCCATTTATCTATGGCACACTTACTGACCGTGGTTCTGAAGACATACTTCTATTACTATATGAAGCACCTTTTATGGTCCATCATATCAAGGCACAACAGGACAAGGCAAATGCAGACACTATGGACGGAAGTAGATGAATATGAATACAGAAAATGAAATTGAATTAAAAGTGCATTCAAGTTTCAACACAGGGTTTGGAAACAATGACTGGCTTGCGAAATCTGATATGGACTGGGTGATCGTCCACAGCCCTGGACCAACAGAACAGAAAGCCCGGTCTCCCGGGGTCCGGGGCCGCAGTGTTCTGAAGGCCTGCTCTTTCCAACTCATTTTTGCTCCCTGGATTTTTCTTTTTCTTTGCCACATTCCATCGTGGCAGGTTGAAGATAAGGCTTTGCAAATCACAGCTTGTCATATCTCTCCCTTATTGGAGGCTTCACCTGCTGTAATAACACTTGTCTCATCCCTTACGACAAAACAGTCCCGAATGTTATGACTGACTGTTTGGTTAAGGCTGCTGGGAGAATTTAAGGAACATATATTAATGAAAACTGACAAATTAAGATGGCGGGGCTCCTGGCACTGTACTCCATTACATGTTCCTCACAAAATAAAAAGTCAACAAGCTTCTCAATTGTAAATAACTTATTGTAAGTTGAGTCATCAGTGCAGAGATAGCATTATTTCCCATTCATATTTTGCTATTAGTCTGGCCTATGATGCAATTAGAAAAGAGAACTGCATAATTATTTTATATAATTGTCATACAGGTGCAATGTACATCATTCTTTATGTACTGTATACTGCAGCACAGAGCTCCAGCAAAGATAATTGTCCTTCCCAGAGCCTACCCGCATGTGCTGAATGACCTGGTGTTCTCGGTGTCTCTACAAAATTATAATTAGCAGTTCAAACCTCCTCTGCACTTTTAACCCCCTCAGTGCGTTTGTGCTGCTACAGAACAGACCTCGCTTGTGAAGAAAAAAAACAATATTTTCTCTTATTTTACGGAAGCGCATTAATCTGTGCTTGCACCATATCTCCTCATAAAAGAAGCCTTTAAGAAGGGTGGGCTGTGTTACTGTGTTTGCTGCGCTTTTGTTAATCCACTCTTATCCTTTAGCTCAGTTGCCTCTTGTCTGTTTGTTTCCAACAAATACATCATCGTGTCCTGGGTGTAATTCCATCTCACTTTTCAGACTTTTGGACATCTGTGAGGGAGAAAAATGTCAATCCCGGTGTTGTTTAAAATGTTTAATTAGCTTGACCAGTATAGGCATTTCTTCCGAGCACAGACTGAGCTCCGTGATCTGGACTTGACCACTTTGCGCTCTGTTCACCGGTCACCCATGACATTAATCGTCAAGTGTGCAATGCACTGTGGTCAGAGAGCAGTACCCCATACCAGCACTAGGCAGCAGATGTCGGTGAGAGACAGTTTGCTCCACCATGTTTCTCAATGGAAGTGCTGCTAGCATTAAAAAAAACTGTGTCCACAAGAAAATGAATCAGCCCATTGTGAGACAGTGTTAGTTTTGATGCAAGCAAAGCATCCAGCTTTTTCTAAGGAAAAAGTGCCTTGAATCGCCTCCCATAATCCAGATTTAGGATCTTGACTCTTACATTCATGTAGCAAGTCTTTAAACAAGAAAGAGTGGATAATCTCTACAGGTGTATCTACACAGAAACTGTATGGTGGTTAGAGTTGTTAAACAAATATGGACAGCAGTGTTACTTAGTATGGACATCCCTGCTTTTACTGGATCATGCCATTTCCTTTCATCTTTCTTGTGCAAAATCTGTATCCAGTCAGGCCACAAGTAAAACATGATCAGTTGCATATACCCCCAGTGTGCAGTTGTCAGCATTGTAAATCCACAGCACATTGAAATAATTCAGTAGTCACGCTTGGCTGGTGCCCAAGACTGCAAAGTTAAAGCTAATAAAGAAAAGAAACTTTATATTGTAGCAATATAATACTGTACATGAGATAATATTTTTAGTTTTAGATTTACAGTAAAAAATCTTGTGTTACACCTAAATGCTGACCCGAGTCCTTCAATTTTATTTTTTAGTCCTTTCAGTACTATAGATGGCTGTTTGAAATGGGGAGGGGATTAAATTGCACTCAGAGAGCTCAGACAGAAAGCTCTTATTGTATGCATTGCTACAGTATGTTGCCTGACTGTGACTTCTTTCGTTCTAATAGACTTTCTATAGGTAATTCATTTGGACTAATTGAGAGAACTTCCAAAGCCCTTACGTTCTTGCACGTTTGAAACCAGTATATCCCAACATTCTGTTTGCCTGTTGGAACACAGATTTGCGCCTATGAAACAAGCATGCCTTGCTGCCAAATCTAAACAGAGGCACAGGTTTTCTTCAAAGGATAAGAGCCTGTCAAGATGCATTTTAAGACAACAAAAAGGATCAAGGGTTCAAACTGTCACCTTGGGATGGGACTAAATTAGGAGGCAGGGCAACCAGTAACTGTAATAATTACACATTATCCTCTTGACTGAATTCTATCTCTTGTTTCTATTTTTGTTTTGGACTGTTGTGCAAGTATCATAGCAATGAAGGATTATTTCGCTTTCTTTGGGTGTGTCAGGAGAGTTATTTTAACCCTCTGGGAACTGCCACATTTTCACCTTATCACCTTTTCCCAAAAGGTAGATAATGACTAAAGAATCACCTGTGTACACAGTTTCTGTGCTCTTCACCTTTCAGCGTTCGGGCTGACACAGCAATGTTTTCACAGTGTCCAAATACATTAGTGATGGCACAATAGGTGTGCTACGGGTCTTATAAGGCCTGTCTGTCCTAATGTAAAGTATTTACTATGTATACTTTATTCCAATGTATACATTTATAGTTTAAATTTTGTGAATAATTATACAGTTGTATAACTTACATTCAAAAACTAATAAAAAAGTTAATATTCAGACACCTTTGAAACCTTACGTGTAGCTGTAGCATTGAAGGATTTTGCTTTTTGATATCCACAAATACACTTCTATATTTTTTTTAATGCCAATAACATAATAATTCAGGAAACATCTGATACATAACCTACAGAACTACATTTTGTCTTTCAATTTAAATGATCTTTTTCTTGGAAGCATTGTATAAACGAATAAGATTAATTGAACATTTAACATTAATTAACTATATATTTTGCTCTCTTACAGTAATCTTGTACCCATATTTCTACCTGAATGAGTTACCCACAGGATATTCGAACGTGGGAACAAATATCCTTTTGTGCTTGAGCAGAATTATGAACAAACATTGTCATTCATATACTGTACAATGTTTATGTTGTGCATTGTTGGAAAAAGTAATGGTAAACTTGCGCACCATTAAAGAAAACTGAACTTTATATCTGAAAATATGCTGCAGTCAATGCATACCTGCATAGCCATAGGCTGAAACCAACGGTGTGTAGTGTTTATAGGTTTTTAATCATACCCTAGCATGTGAATTAATGTAATTATGGAAACCTTGTTTAAGACTGTTTGATGCCAATAACACTTGTTTTGCAGTGCAGTTTAATTTGGAAAAAGATGTCATACTAAATGAAAATGTTCCTGTTTTTGTAATGAAGGGCAATGTCAAAATTTGGCACTGCCTCCAGACGTCCCAGGGAATCTGATTATAACCAATAGATCAAGACTTTTCATTCTTTATGCGCATTTCAGGAACATCTTGAGGTTAATAAAATGTTGACTGTGCTTTCATTTAAGATTAGATTCCCAGAATTCCCGAATCTCAGAAGCCTCAGAATGCAGGAGGCTGTAACAATTGTAAAGCACATTGGCGTGTGTAATAATTCAGGAAGTGTCATCTTCTCGGTGCTTCCAGACACTGGAAATGCCAAATCCAGAGGTTCAGCTATATACTGTACATATTTCTCAGGATAGAAAGCCCTGACATTCACCACTACCATATTTCCCAGTTTCTCTAGGATTTCAGTGTTTGAATTCTGAACATTGCTTGATTTTTCCTTGTATCTTCAATTTCATTTTCTTTGGTGATGGATAGACCTGTCTGATGTTGTGTTGTCTGAGCTGGATGCTGTTCCTAACCCTAATCCTAAAAGCACATTTTAGTCACTCAGGCAGGATCCAACAAAGCATCATTTCAGCAAAGTGAACCGCTCATAAGTTATACTGTCAGTGTTACTAGAAGCAGACAGCACTTCAAAAGATTTTTAACTCCAGAGGATGTGTAGAAACTTAAATTAGTATTTTAGAAGAGCAGCTGTCTAATTTGTGTTGTTGCTTAAAGTGAGAAAATATTTGCAACACTTATGGAATCCTTTTCCTAGCACCATTCCCATTTTCCTAAGACTTCCTTTTGCTAAGAAAAACATCATTTAGGTTTGCTATAATTGGCATAAACTTACAGTGGCTACAAATATTATTTGAACAGCAGTGCCCAGGGAAATAATTAGTGTCAGCTTAATTTAATTATGTGCAACTTATGTCAATGCTAGATTCTGCATTTCTGTGAAATTACTATTAGTTAATTTGAACACAGAGTAAATTCAGGATACAAGGCTACCCTTCATTTTACATACAGTGAGTCCTTATTAAAGGGTGTGAAGTAGAAGAAAAACATGTTTTAACAGCACTTAATGGTTTTGATCAGTGTCCTGATTATTTATCCCATTCCCTGTTAATTGTACTATTGAACCCAGTAGTGTGCAACTGGCATTTTATATTATGAGAAACATGCAATTGTTCCATTTCTTTCCCTTGGTACTTACATTGAAGCGTTCTTGCCAGACAGGAAGATCTGTGAAGCTGATTTGTAACACCAGAGTTCCCTTTCCCCCCCTCTATTCATTCTAATCTCTGAGTCATTTCATGAATGCTGTACTTTGTTTTTTTGGGGGGGGGTGGAACAATGAAAAATAAGTAACAATTCATGTTAGAAAAATACATCTGCATTTCATGAAACATTCATAGGGCACACTGTGACATTGAAATATTTAAGATTTTTTTCCCCATCAGATTTCAAATTATCATTTAAATTTAGATTTTAGGTTTTTTTTATTGTACATTTAAGATTTGTTTTTTTTAACTTTTTTTTTTGTTGATGTTCAAACAAATCTTAATATAAGAAAACAACAATTTTTAGAAGGCCACAAATATAATTTATTTTGTCTGAACATTTGGAGCAGCAGTTTGACAGCTGGGAATGATTTGGGTAATTACACATATGTTGCATATGATAAGACATCCAGTTTTATTTTTTATAGTCCATTAATGCTTCTTTTTATTTTTCTCTCATTTTATCAACTATGAAAATGAAAAAAAATGGGCAGGCAATTTTTAGGAAATTAAAGAAAAAGAAATATTAAACCACATAAGAAAGAAAGAGAAATATTTTGATATAACTTACATGTAGTTGTGACACATCAGAAAACCATTTTGAACAGGCTACATATCTGATTTCATTTGTATCAAGCAAGCAGGCCAAGGCAATGTTAATGCTTTAATGCTTCTGTGTTAAAGGTATTTTGAAAAGGGAGGTTAGGCTTTCTAAAAAATTGTAAATTTTCAAATTAAGTATCCTGAAAATAAAATACTCCCATTTATGTGCTTTCGGGGACTTGTGAATAAAATGTAACATGGTTTTTGTGGTCTAACCCACTCCATAAAGTAAAATGTTGTTCTAGGCCACTTGTGTGTTCACTATTCACATAAATGCTATTTAATGACTTTACCACCTTACATTTGGCTGCTGTAATAATAAAAAATCAAATGAAAGATTCGTTGCCAAGGAATAGCTTTGAAAAAATTCATCAGTGCTTACCACAGCAAATCAAAGGCATTTGTTTCCTGGAAAAAAAAAAGAAAAAATACAAAACAAAACACAACGATCAATTAAAAAACAATTTTTCTTCTGCGGTATCATTAATCACACAAGTAAACAGTCCATCCAGTGACACCTGGCAAGGTTAATGCTTAAGACCTGAGGTAATTATGTCTCCTCTAAAAATGTCTCGGCTGACCAGTCACATGAAAGCTTATGATTATGAAGGAAATGGGAATTAGCAGAAACATTTCGGAAAGGCGGTCTCAAATTCTCTGGTAGCAAAGGAGGCAAAGAGAAACATGCTGGCTGTGGGGTGATTGGAGGTTCCCAAGGGAGAAGAAAGGGGTGCAGAGGTCACCCGTACACCAAATTAGTAGTGTCTGTCATTTGAAACCAAAATAAAGCAGGACCAGAAGTAAAAGATTTTCCAAATGCACGAGTATGTTTCTGTGCTCTCTCTTAAAATTACTGAGAGGCCACATTGCAATTAGTGGTTTGTTTCTTTTAGACTGAAATATGGCCATAATTCATTGCTTTCAAACCATTTTGCTGAAAAAATATATAGGTTGGCCAGACTGGAGAAATAATTGTAACAAGTGATATAGCAATTTATTGCTCACGTATCTAGTACGCAAGTTATTTGAATTATATTGAATAAAACAGGAATGACCATTTTCTCCTCTGTTTTAATAGCCCATATGAATTTGAATGTAAGTCTTTTCCAGTTTCTTCAGTTATTTCTTAGAGCTAAAAACAGACTTTTTCTGTATTCCTGTTTTCTACAAGGTAATATATTCTATGGAAATATCTCAAACTATAATACTATTCAAAGTGTTTCTGGTTGTGAGCAAAATTCTAATCAAACTAGAGACTTCAGCATTCTGAAATAGTCAGCCTGAGGCTGTATTAAACATATATTATTTCACAGGTGTTATCATTACATAATTCCTGTTAATGACATTCAAATCTATGCATGTTTTATTCTTAATGATAATGTATCTAGAACGAAACCATATGGAAAGAATTCATTAGTAGCCATAGTACCTCATGACATCTGAGGTTTGATAACTCAGGGTTTTGGGTTAATTAGGTTAACTACTATAGGTTATGAAAACCATGAGGTTTTCATAACCCTGAAATATGTTATTGTGTTCTTCATCTAACAATCAAAAATGAGAAGATTTATTTTCTGGGTAACAGTACTTCCATTCATATAAAAGAGGAAAACTGTTTTAATTTCTAGAATGTTTATAAGGACAATGATACAGCCCTATGCCATGTAGGAGATGAGAGAGAGCTCTATTGTAGTGATGTCTGCTCTTGAGCCCAAAGAGGAGATTTCAACAGTAGTGTCTAACTATCATCACTAGCAGTGGTGTTCTGCAAATCCAAATCTGCAAATTTAAGTGTCAGGTTCTAGACTGTCAGGAATGTTAACGGCTCTCTGGAATTTGGCAGCTGAAGGAGGAATTTAAGGTTTTCCACCCTGGCAACTGAATCTGACATAAGTACTGACCTCATGTGGTAAAACTTGAAGCTGCCTTGGTGTGTTCCTTACTGTTCACAGAGCAGCCGCACTCCTGGCATTTTGCTGGCACAGCCTCTGGGTTTCTGCTAGGACGAAACCCGTGGGATAACTCCATTCGAGGGGGCTACTGAAAAAATCAGAAATTCGTTCAAAGTCTGAGCTTTCTTTGGAAAGAAAAATTGCATACAAATTAGACATGAATGACTTAAGCTCAACGAGTCTAAAGATGTTTTAATATTGGGGGGACAATAGTGAATTCATTAAATTAAAATTGATACCACACTTGCTTTAGAATTAATATCTGATACACAATAGTAAACTGCACAAAATGCTTTGAAAAAAAGTTTTTGATTGAGTTTTCCTACATTCTCTTCCTTTTCAGAACCTCTGACTGTAGCAGGCATAAGGAAACAAATTTGCTTCTAAATAACTAAAGTATGTTTTTGGAGTCAAGCAAATGTCTCAAAGGTACCACTATGTTAAATTCACCATTTAGCATAGTTTAACACTCTTGGGATTTTGCCCTTTGCTTCATGCTACAGGCCAAATATAGTTTTAATTTGACAGAAAATTAACAACCTCATTTATAAGATGCTATTAATTGTAATGGAAGCAAATCTGTGATATTTTTTTGGATTATGGGTTTCATGTCAACTTTGTAATAACCCACTTTCGTCTTGAGATTTGGGTCATTGACATTTTGTTGATGGGATCATAGCCTCTCAAACCCCATCTATCACATTTCCTATTTACTAAATTAACTAAATGTGAGTTACTGTAAGTATGTTTTTGGTTAACTACTCTTATTAATGCTGTAACACCAAGTGACCAATAGAAAGTGTCAGCCGAAACGTACACCTATAGGAAACTGAGTCCAGAAAATCAGCCAATCAGTGATGAACTAACAGGCTGGATACGTACCAACTGTACCAACTGTGAACTATATTTAACATGATTAATACAGCTAGATTTATGGCACTAAAAAGTAGTCTCCAAATATTTCTGCATTTGAAAATATTAAATCATATCATCTCGGGCTACAGGATGTCAAAAACAACAATGTCAGTAATATGGTTCATGTAGGAAATTGTTGCACTGTATTTGGTTTTATTAAATTAAACTGCATTATAAAAACAATAAAATTTATAGTTTTTACAGATAATGCCTCATTTTGGACAAGGACATGGAACAATTTATTATGAATGTACTGTATTTGTAAACTCCTTAGTTTTCAAACAAAAAACTCCTTAGTTTAAAGTTTTGTGCAACGCAATTGCAACAACAGAGTCCTCCATGGCTGTTGCAGCTTGGTGTAAGACAACGTTTACAAGGTTTCCAGATTTGTCAAATCAAGATTCCAATATGGAACTAGTTAGGATGATAAGCAGATTAGCAATTAGTCGCGTCATTGAATTTCTAAAGGATGAGTATACTTTCTAACTGTATAACATTAACATCTCTTAAAAGACTTGGCAAAAACTATCTTCCTGAGCATCTGGCAGGCTTTACTGTTACCAGTGATAAATGGAAAACTACACTTAACGTTTTCAATAGAAGTTCATAAGGTTTTCATACCAAGGCAGAGTTTACAAGTGGTCTGCAATAAATAAAGACCCAAAAGCACTTAGGATGACAGAGGAGTCTATTTAAATGCTTGTATGGCAACCTGAAATGTTGGTAACTGCTGAATAATAACCACATCTTCTAACAGTAATTTTAGGAGGGTTTAAACTTACAAAGCGCAATGCTTCACAGATGCCCTAGAAAGGCAAAAATTATCTCATACAATGTACAGTTACAATATCATGTCTTTTTTATAATGCTTGTTTAAGCAATTATGGGACGGTTGGCAAATTGAAATGCTTTTCATCAAATTAATTAGCTATTTTTGAAGTGTGGTCTATTTAAAGTGACAATGTTTTGTACGCATTGGTAGTTCTTAAAAGAAGCGGTCTTTTATGTTGTAGTGTTTTTTTTTTAGTTTTAATGTTTTAATTCAACTTCAAGAAAGGTTATAAAGAAGAGGAGGAAATTTGGCCTTGGCAGCTCATTTAGTTGACAATAACTAATTAATCCGGAGATCTCGTCCAGCTGTTTCTTTGAAGGAAGCCAAGGTATCAATGTGTTGTCTTGACAACATGGCTGGCTATCTTGCTCCAGGCTCCCACAACCCTTTGTGTAAGAAAGTGCCTCATGTTCTCCTTTTTCAAGTCACTTACCCATGACTTGTATTTGGGCTGACTTTTTCAGGGTCTTTGAGGATTTTCGACACTTCTGGTTTCTGTAAATCTGGTTGTCCTTTACAGATCTGATTCCAGAGGAGACATACCTGTTTCAACAGGGTAATATAAAACACACATAATATTTTAATCAAGTATTTACTACACTCACTAAAATCCTTTTAATTAAGTTCTGCTATTGTACACTTTTAACATCTATACCTTAATTGAACTTCTGGGTCTTTTAGCAATACCACCTAAAATTTTGTTTACTGCTTTTTGCTTCCCCAATTTGTCTGTAAGATGAAACATAAAGTACATTTCTCTCCAGTTTTATATTTCTATCTTATGTTTATGTTTCTACCTGCCTCTAACACTCTGCAGTGGTCTACATTTAAACGACATCTGCCAGGTGTGTGTCCAGTCTTGATGTTTGTCTAACTTCTCTGGGTTTCCTTTGCAATTCCCACATTATTTGCTGATCGCGGCGTACCGGTTTTCAGAACAAAATCTGTAACTTGAATATAAACGCATTTATTTCTTTAGATTTCTTAATTCGGTTTTTGGTATCATACCTATAGATGGAATTCTAGAGTGTTGTCTACAGGGAACACGAATAACACTATTCCTCTTTAATTGTTACTGCACAGCGTCAAATGAAATGACCATTTTAAAATATTTGTACTTATCAATGTGAGTACATGCAGGTGAAAAGAGTAAAGCAGTTCTAGCGTTCTTGCCATCAATCATCAATAGACGAGAACAATAAGGTCCATTGAGAATTGAGGGCTCTCTTGCCGTACTCTTTGGCTGG